>NC_089841.1:144497929-145144519 GCF_035609145.1 Eleutherodactylus coqui
CATGAGAGGATCACATATGGCTGCAGGATGTCCTGAACATATCACTGAGCTATCATTGTCCCTCGTACCACTGCTAGGGGTGACTGGCTGTCGTATGCGATGGCCCCTCAAACCATCACACCAGCAGTGGGGGGTAGTGTGCCGCTCCATAGCAAAGACAGGATTGAGGTGCTCACCCCTAGATCTACAGATATGAACATGGCCGTCGTTTGTGCCCAAACTAAACCTGGGTTTGTAGCTGAAGACAGCCCAGCTTCACTCCGTAGCGGTCCAGTCCCATTGTTCATGACACCAGTGCAAAGAGAGGCAAGTTAGAAAATTGCTGCAGCCATCTTGGATAGACGAAAAACGGGCACGAAACTGGCAGATCAGAAGAACAACAGAGAAGAACAACTGTGGGTAAAATACCCCCTCCTGGCCTGGAACAGAATTTTGTTTGGAAAGTGTAGGGTCATTTTAACATCCATGTGGTCACAAATCAGTGCAAAAGTCTACCAGAGACATAACATTATTCTACAGCTGTTCTTAGAGGGGACACAACACCAAGTAAAGATATTCTACATTGTACATTAGTACTTGGGACAAATGATGAACATTCTTCACAATTGTCAGGATCGCTTAGGTCAAGACAAATTGTTACTCGACAGTCCAGCTGAAGTCATAGAAACCTGTCAGAGATGGTTACCTATACTAAACGCCTGACTGACCGCTACGGGTCACTGCAACTATACATCCCAAGGTCATACCAGAACATGATCTATAGTAGCGCAGCAACACAACCTGCTCAAGACGTCACAAAATATTTGTAAGAAAGCATTTATGACCAAACTGACATTAGAAATACTGTACAATCTATAGTAACTAGCAGGGTGTGGTAAAGATTTGTGGTACTTTAAAGCAGGGGTCCCCAACTCCAGTCCTCAGGGACCACCAACAAGTCATGTTTTCAGGATCTCCTATAGTAAGAACACCTGTGGCAATGTCTGAGGCACCGACAAGAATTACATCACCTGAGTAAATCCTGAAAACATGACCTGTTGGCGGTCCCTGAGGACTGGAGTTGGGGAACACTGCTTTAAAGGGAACCTGTCATCACCGAACAGCACCATTACAGAGGTCATCCCATTCGGTTTTGCTGCAGGAAGCAAACAGCGCCGTACATTGAACAGTGCCCCAAGTTGGTACTGCAGGCTGAGTTTCATTCACTTTAATAGGACTCAGCCTGCAGTAGCACCCAGGTCACTGTGCAATGTATGGAGCTAGCTGTCTGCAGCAAAACAGCTAGAAATGGAACAACTTTTTTAAGGCACAAATAGGCTGGTCATCTAAGGGTTGATGCCTTTCAATACTACCATTAGTCACGTAATACCATAGGTTACAACTGCTCATAAATGCCACTATCCACAGTACAAAAACACTGCTATTACATGAGTGCTACTGCTTTATTTTGCCAGGCTGGACCGGTAAGCGCAGATGCCCTGCTGTCGCTACGTGGGTCACTTACTTCCTGCAGTGATGTCAAAATGAATGGAGCACTGGCCAAGCATACAAGGTGGGCACTCCATTCATTTCAATGGGGCAGCCAGAGATAGCCAAGTGCTTGACACTCAGCTATATCCACAGTGCCATTGAAGTCAATGAAGAGTTAGTGCTCTGTTCACACTTCTCCTCACTGCAGGGGTAGGATGGGGGGGGGGGGGGGCATGGGAATCCCATTCTCGAGATCAGCAGGGACGTCCACTGATCAGCAAGTTATTCTATTGATAGGGTATGGCTTGTTATCTTGGTACAGCCCCTTTAATGTGGCTAGTAAGTGGTCAGATAATGCTAACATACACAGTACAATTAAAGTGGCTCTGTCACCAGACTGTACTGTCCTATGTAAGAGCAGCATAGATCGGGATCGGTCATCAATCCTGCCAGTCACAAAAAGCACAAAGAAACCACTGTGCCGTTTAACTAATGAGAGCAATCAGAGCATACAGTATGCCGGACACAGCACATTATACGGTTTGTTGCAGTTTTAACAAAGGTTAAATGCGTCAAAAAAGGGCGAACGCGTCAAAAATCCCGTCTACAGCAACGCAATGCGTTTTTCTCGCAAAATGCATCATACTTGCATACAAAAATTGTGGGTTTGCGAGTTTGGTATCAGTCCGGTTTTCTTGGACAGATATTGCACTCCCTTGTGAAAATACAGCCTTACATTAAATTCACACAGGCAAATGCGATATCAGTCCAAGAAACTCAGACTGACATCGCACTCCTAAACTTGTAATCTTTTAGGCAAATGCTAAGCGTCTTTGATTAAAAAATGCACCGCATTGATGCGCTTTTCATGTACGTTTTTCGCACACGTGAAAAGCTTGCAAGTTCCTTCAATAGTTTCAGTGTCGACTTGCATGCAAATTGCATGGCGTGTGTAACAGTCCCATAGGAAATAAGGCGATTCCCTGTGAGGAACTGTCCAAAAATAGGGCATATAGTAATTTCTAAATCCCACAGAATGGCTGTGAGAGAAAAATCGTTAAGGTGAATAAACACATTAAAATCACGGTGTTATTTTCATCTGCAAGTTCAGTCAATATTGCAATCAAAGGGAACTTGTGTGTGAAAAATCGCCCGTGTGAATCCACATTTAATGGGATATAACGTTAAGCACATCAGTAAGAGACCCAATAATGAAAAGGAGCGCCCATGTAAAGCCAGAGAAGAGCCCCCCCCCCGTCCATGTGAAGCCGGAGAAGAGCCCCCCCCCCCGTCCATGTGAAGCCAGAGAAGAGCCCCCCCCCCGTCCATGTGAAGCCAGAGAAGAGCCCCCCCCCCCCCCCCCGTCCATGTGAAGCCAGAGAAGAGCCCCCCCCCCCGTCCATGTGAAGCCAGAGAAGAGCCCCCCCCCCCCGTCCATGTGAAGCCGGAGAAGAGCCCCCCCCCCCGTCCATGTGAAGCCGGAGAAGAGCCCCCCCCCCCGTCCAGGTGAAGCCGGAGAAGAGCCCCCCCGTCCATGTGAAGCCGGAGAAGAGCCCCCCCCCCCGTCCATGTGAAGCCGGAGAAGAGCCCCCCCCCCGTCCATGTGAAGCCGGAGAAGAGCCCCCCCCCCCCGTCCAGGTGAAGCCGGAGAAGAGCCCCCCCCCGTCCATGTGAAGCCGGAGAAGAGCCCCCCCCCGTCCATGTGAAGCCGGAGAAGAGCCCCCCCCCCGTCCATGTGAAGCCGGAGAAGAGCCCCCCCCCGTCCATGTGAAGCCGGAGAAGAGCCCCCCCCCCCCGTCCAGGTGAAGCCGGAGAAGAGCCCCCCCCCGTCCATGTGAAGCCGGAGAAGAGCCCCCCCGTCCATGTGAAGCCGGAGAAGAGCCCCCCCGTCCATGTGAAGCCGGAGAAGAGCCCCCCCCGTCCATGTGAAGCCGGAGAAGAGCCCCCCCCGTCCATGTGAAGCCGGAGAAGAGCCCCCCCCGTCCATGTGAAGCCGGAGAAGAGCCCCCCCCGTCCATGTGAAGCCGGAGAAGAGCCCCCCCCGTCCATGTGAAGCCGGAGAAGAGCCCCCCCCCGTCCATGTGAAGCCGGAGAAGAGCCCCCCCCCCGTCCATGTGAAGCCGGAGAAGAGCCCCCCCCCCGTCCATGTGAAGCCGGAGAAGAGCCCCCCCCCGTCCATGTGAAGCCGGAGAAGAGCCCCCCCCCCCCGTCCATGTGAAGCCGGAGAACACCCCCCCCCCCCCCGTCCATGTGAAGCCGGAGAACACCCTCCCCCCCCCCCCCGTCCATGTGAAGCCGGAGAACACCCTCCCCCCCCGTCCATGTGAAGCCGGAGAACACCCTCCCCCCCCGTCCATGTGAAGCCGGAGAACACCCTCCCCCCCCCTCCATGTGAAGCCGGAGAACACCCTCCCCCCCCCTCCATGTGAAGCCGGAGAACACCCTCCGCCCCCCCTCCATGTGAAGCCGGAGAACACCCTCCGCCCCCCCTCCATGTGAAGCCGGAGAACACCCTCCGCCCCCCCGTCCATGTGAAGCCGGAGAACACCCTCCGCCCCCCCGTCCATGTGAAGCCGGAGAACACCCTCCGCCCCCCCGTCCATGTGAAGCCGGAGAGCACCCCCCCCCCCCATCCCCATCCATGTGATACTGGAGACCACCCCCTGGAACCCAGATCAGTTTGCCAGGTTACAGATACAAGGGTGAACAATAATTGTGATGAATGGAAACGGACTGCGCTGTATAGCAGCTCAATGCCGTAGGATACAGTCTCTTTAGATCAGTAGATCTACTGCACACATTGCCGGCACAACCTGATTATATGCTTTACAAGGACTTTGTCACCTGGATAAAGAGGTGATGACAATGATAGAAAGTAGTCAGTCTATTAGTGACAACTTGTAGCCATCATGATGCAAATGAGATATCCAATACATAGTGTTAATAGAAATCAGCATCACATCGGCCGCCATTCCTGCGTATTAGTAAGGGCTCAGTCCATGTAGTGACAACGGTATATTTGGAGAATATAAAGGCAGTTGCAAGGACCACAAAAAAGTCCATATATAGGTGTCCACGGACACAACTCACACCAGACAGCATATGGACACTGGTCTGCGTGCTCTCCTATATGACTGAGGAAGGACCCTGAGAGGTTCGGAAGGACCCTGAGAGGTTCGGAAGCTCGCTATAACATCATGTATATTTGTTAGCCATTAAAAGGTGTCACGTCTACAAGATTACTTGGTTTCTCTTGCTGGGAACAATCACATTCTGTCCTATATACACAGACATGGCACATTGACATGTCTTATTTCTCATCCATGAAGCAGGCAGGAATAGGATGTGCCGTGTGTACAGCCCCATAGTCTATAATGGGGTCATGTGCTGTCCATGAAATTCAATGGACATCATAGTCCCAAAATATGGTAATGTGCACCTAGCCAAAAGATCCATTCAGATGGGCCTACATCCCATCCTTGTGCCGCTTGTGTATTTCAAGGATAGCACACAAAGCCAGTGGAAACTTTTTATGTGCAATGTCCTATTCTGGTCCATATCAAGAATGACAGTAGGACATGCAACGTCCACTGCCCGCACCGCTCCAACAACATACGGATGTGAGCTGAGCCTGGGAATTTTGGGTACAACTCAAATACGCCCATAAGAATGGATCCTCAGTTTTGTCAACACCCAGCAGCCCTGCTCCAGAGTAGAATGACCCACAGCACTACTTCTCCTCATAGTAAACCCCTTGGGTATGGCAGTAACCACAGATGATATGCCTGGACAGTGAAAGATATAATAACTGGACAGAGGACTGTGCAACCGATCACAAAGTGTCCTACATCATCACCAACGCAAAAGTCTGGCCTGGCATGAAGCGCGTCAGTAATGTCTGGATTTTTTTTGAGTACAGAGCACCGAGTACAGTCTCCTTATAGATATCCAGAAGTGTGCAGACAGGAAAATATCCAAATACACAAAACACCTAAATACACACAAACATACATAAACATATAAAGTGACATAGAGAAGGCTCCTTCTACATGGAGCGATAAATCATCCGTACGAGCGTGCAATGGCAGACTTCGCTTGTGCAGCCTGTTTATACAGGCAGATGCTTAGTTCACAATTTCATTAGCATGTTGTTCAGTTGTTTATATTCACTGTACCAGCGAATGACTAAACCACTGCTGATAGTGAAAGCAAAAAGGTCAGTGTAAGTATGAGATAAGGGGGCTGCACTGCATGGAAATAACTGCAACACACAGAGAAGACCTCCAGAGTGCAACAGGCAATCAGGTGAGGGGGGCAAGGATGGAATGTGTTTTTGTAGAGTGGCCCTTTAATATATCGGTCTATAAAAGTTTTTGAATCAGAATTTTGTAGGACAGATATCAGGACCTTAGTAAATGGCAGCATTTTTCTTGCCTTCACACTTGCGATATCGTTGCGTATTTTTAACGTGAAAGTCAATAAGACTTTCTAATGTTAAAAACGCATTGCACAAAAATCGCAAGTTGGTGCCTTGCGATTTTTGTGCTATGCGTTTTTAACACTAGAAAGTCCCATTGACATTCATATAAAAAAACGCAGCGATATCGCAAGTGTGAAGGCCCCCTGAATCGGAGTGTTGCGCCCTCTCCTTGCCATGTGAGTACCGTCTATGGAGCCAGACATGTATTTATGGCTTGGCACACAGTTTCACAGTTATGTGGTGTAGCTGGTATGCTGCAAACTTCACATATTGCCCCTATAGACTACTTCTGGGCTGACCCTGTGTTCACAAAAGCAAACATTTGGTATGTACCGTAAGTAGACCGCTGAGATCAGCGGGGCCGGCTGCATAGCTCTGCATTTATAGCTTTTTGATACTCCTCTTCCTCCGCCTGGCCAGGCTGCTCATACCTCCGGCTCCCACAGTGTGCCAAGTGGATGGTCAGCACTGCTCAATGCTAATGGATGACTTCGGAGAGCAAGCGGTGAGGACTGTCCACTTGACACATTGTGCCTGCTGGGAGCCAGAGCTACGAAAAGCCTGCCCGGGCAAAGGAAGGCGAGTATAATACGGACGAGTCTCCTGGCCTGACCGTGTGTCTACTGACCCTACAGAGTCCAGCTCAGGCCAGGACACTCTTCCGTATATGGGTGCACAAATGTGCCTGTAATATGCTAATTCTCCGTTTTCCCTCAGCTAGTGTGAAGAAGAGGAGATCCGTCTCCCCTAGCTGTAGGATATTATCCAGCAGGACTGAGCAGTGTAGCTGTGAATCCGCCACTGGCTGGGTTAAACACTTAGGAGGGTCTTGAATAGCCTCCTAAGGAGTCTTTCTGCTTCCTCCTCCCCTGTCCATGAATGTCTATAGGCGGTGTGTACGGCACCTGCATTGTATGTTTGCGGATCCATAGACTCCCATCACCTCATGGAGGCCGGTTTGGTTTGGTTGCCATGGTACCGGTCAGGGTTTCCGGTTTTTTTTTAGCTGCATGGAAAAATAGTGCATCCAGTGAAGATGCATAGACTGCCGTTTCACAGCTGCGCCCGGGGTTCCGCTTTCCGGTTCCATTCGGAAAAAGGAATCTCGTGGCTGAACTGCTTCGCCTCAAAGCATAAAACGAACGGCGCCGAACGGACCCCTGACCACAATGGCGTCTATAAGGTTTCCGCTCAGCTGCCCGGCTTTTGGACAGAAAAAAAGTGCTGCATGCCACGCTTTATTCCAGTATTGCGATAAAGCCTCCGGCTGAAGGTTCCATCGCAAATGTGAAACCAGACGAATCCGTTTTTTTTTTTACAATGGCAGCTAACGGATCGCACTAAGTGACATACGTTAAATGTATGTCTGAAACCCCCCGCAATGTAAACCACAGATGGATACTGCAGATGGGTGACCCCCAGTGCGCTGACCAGAGGAAGGGCCAGCCTGCCCCTCATCGCCAGGACCAGCGCACCCCCATCACCAGACCGGCACGCCCCCAGATTAGGGGTCATTATAAGGGTCCCCCAGTCCTCACACGTCATAACATAATAAGGTCATAGTGATGGCGGGAAGAGGGAGATGGCTGCAGTGCTGGGGCACACCCCGCTCACCGGGCACACATGTATGATCGCACTACATACCGGAGGATCACTGGCTCATGTCCGCCGGCTCCCTGCCGCCTCTGTCCGCAGCCTTTTCTCCTATCTCCCTGAGCTACCGGCCACAATAAAGCAATGCATGACGGGAGGCCTCCTCTGTAGGTGTCCCGGCCGGGCAGCTGACTGGCCACAATAGGAGGGTCGGTCCCTCTAGTCTTTCCGGTGTGAGCGGGTTCACGGCTGCTCACCGAGGAACACAACGGCGCAGGGCTCAGGTGCACGGCGGTCACCATAGAGACGAGGTCACACAGGAAGAGGCCAAGTGCTGCAGTAACACGGATGGCCGCTAGAGGCTCGCTAGAGTCAGCTGTAGCTGTCAAAAGAGCTTCGCATACACACACACAGGTCATGTATATACAGTAGTGTCACATACCGTACTTGTCATGTATATACAGTAGTGTCACACAGGTGTACTTGTCATGTATACACAGTAGTGTCACATACGTGTACTTGTCATGTATATACAGTAGTGTCACACAGGTGTACTTGTCATGTATATACAGTAGTGTCACACAGGTGTACTTGTCATGTATACACAGTAGTGTCACATACGTGTACTTGTCATGTATATACAGTAGTGTCACACAGGTGTACTTGTCATGTATATACAGTAGTGTCACATACGTGTACTTGTCATGTATATACAGTAGTGTCACATACGTGTACTTGGCTTGTACATACAATAATGTCACACACTGTACTTGTTATGTACATACAGTAGTGCCACACACGTGTACTTTTCTTATATATGCAATAGTGTCACATACGTGTACTTGGCTTGTACATACAATAATGTCACACACTGTACTTGTCATGTATATACAGTAGTGTCACATACGTGTACTTGGCTTGTACATACAATAATGTCACACACCGTACTTGTTATGTACATACAGTAGTGCCACACACGTGTACTTTTCTTATATATGCAATAGTGTCACACACTGTACCTGCCATCTACATACAATAGTGTTACACGGGTTCTTTTCATGTACATTGAATATTGTCACATACGTGTACTTGTCATGTATGTCCACACACATCATATTAAATTTTGACCCTTGCATATATAATTTTATTTCAGTCACATGTAAACGTGAATAAAAATAATGTATCAAAATACATATCAGTGCATTGTGTCACATTTCATTCCAAATCCTATCATTGGGTGCGGTAAGCAGTCATAATATTGCAACAGATATATCACAACATATTAGCGGTTTGGGGGCAAAATGGGCAATATGCATGTAAGCTGGCTATACAGTTATATATCTGTTTTACCAAATGACTGTATTCTTAATCGTATGACAGTTCTAGAGCATCAGTTTTTAGAACTCTGCATTTTACTGTTCCTCTGTTATTCTTCCTGGAAATGTATGAGTAAATTAACCCCTGGGTGTTAGCATCTATAGTAGTGTCCTTACACTGTCTGACACCGCCAATGGTAACACCTAGCTGTTGGTTTATTCATAGGGTTCTAGGAGGAATAAAATATAAACGACCCAATGTGGAGTTCTCAGTAACAATTATTCAGAATTGTTGTGTAATAGGGAATGTTATTATTTTCTAAAACAAGTCAGATGAGCTGAACCCCTTCCAAGACCAGACATTTTTTAATTTTTTATTTTCGCTTTTTTGTCCCCACCTTCCAAGAGCCATAATGTTTTTATTTTTACATTGATATAGCTGTCTGAGGACTTGTTCTTTGAGGGATAACATTTATTTCTTTACTGGTACCATTTCATGTCCAATATAATGGATTACATAATATTAAAACGTTTTAGCGTGCATAAATGAAAAAAAAGCAATTCCACCAAGTTTGGATGGGAGATGGGATGGGGTTAGTTTTTACAGCGTTTATGGTATAGTAAAAATGGCATATGGACTTTGCTGTGTGGGTTAGTACGATTGCAGTGATATCAAATGTATATGGTTATTTAATGTTTTACTACTTTTAGGGCTTATTCAGACGACCGTATATCGGCTGGGTTTTCACGCCGAGCCGATATACGGTGCCCTTGTCTGTAGAGGAGGGAGGATAGAAGAGCCAGGAGCAGGAACTGAGCTCCCGCCCCTTCCCACTATTTGCAATACGAGGGGCGGGGCGGCGGCAGAGCTAAGCTTCGGGACTTAGCTCCGCCCCTGTCCAGCCCCTCCTATTGCAAATAGTGGCAAGGGGCGGAGAGGGGGCGGGAGCTCAGTTCCTGCTCCTGGCTTTTCCATCCCCCCCCACCTGCAGACAAGGACACTGTATATTGGCTCGGCGTGAAAACCCAGCCGATATATGGTCATCTGAATAAGCCCTTAAAAAGTAAATAATAATAATAAAAAATTGTAAAATATGCTTTCCGTTGCCATATTCTGAGCCCCATAACTTTTTTTTGTTGATTGTGCTATGTGAAGGCTCATTTCTTGCAGGGCAGGCTGTGGTGTTTATTAATACCATTTTGGGATACATATATCCTTTTCATCCCTTTTTCTTACATTTGTTTGGGAGCCAGGGTAAAATAAAAAGCACAATTCTGGCAATCTATACTTTTTTTTATGGTCCTGATCGTGTAGGATAAATATTAGATTCTTTTATAGGAAAAAAGGAAAAGCTTTTTGTTTTTACTTTTAATAATTTTATTTTTTTTAATACTTAAAAAAAGTTATAAAACTTTTTTGTACATTTTTATTTAGTCCCCACAGGTGACCCGAACTTGCGATCATTTGATCGCTTGTACTACATACTGCAAAATTTCAGTATTGTAGTATATAGTGATTTTTAATGTTGTTTATTAAGCCCTGCCACAGGCAGCGCTTGATAGGCATCTATGCATGGCAGACCTGGGAGTCTTGACTAGTCTCAGGGCTGCTGTGCTAGCACATTGTCACTCCACGGTCGCTTCATGGGAGGGGCAATGGGGAGCTGGAAGAGGCCGCCCTCTGGCTAACTGTTTAAATGCAAGATCAGCTTTGACAGTGGCATCTTAATAGTTAAGGGCGGTGGCTGTCAGCTTTCAAAAACAGCGGATAGCAGCTGGGTATGGAGAGGAGTCGCCTCCTGAGCCCACACCACACAGTCTTCACAACCGCATGAGATATATTTACATGTTCCATCATTTGTACGAAAGTGTAAAACAACAGAATGCTGATGCCACACATGCCTGGTTCCAGCTGCCGACTTCTGAAAAAATTCCAACATCACAAATAAATTTTTGAGCAGACAGTAGTCTTTTATTGGCCATCATAAATAATCGTGTATTGCTTATTATTTTAAAACAATGATCCAAAATGATCAGAAATGTTTGCAATTTTTATCTTTTGTGTATAGCTGATTGAGTTACTGCAGCTTAATTTGCAAATTATGGATCCCAATGTCTAAACAAAATAGTTGCACAGGACAGACTTACATACCATATGTACAACCATTGCGGCTGCACATGGACCTTCATGCAGGAGGCTTACTGCACATGGGCCTGAAGGCAGGGGGTTTCCTGCACATGGGCCTGCAGGCAGGGGGTTTACTGCACATGGACCTGCAGGCAGGGGGTTTACTGCACATGGACCTGCAAGCAGGGGGTTTACTGCACATGGACCTGCAGGCAGGGGGTTTACTGCACAAGGACCTGCAGGCAGGGGGTTTACTGCACAAGGACCTAAAGGCAGGGGGTTTACTGCACATGGACCTAAAGGCAGGGGGTTTACTGCACATTGACCTGAAGGCAGGAGGTATACTGCACATGGAACTGCAGGCAGGAGGTTTACTGCACATTGAACTGCAGGCAGGAGGTTTACTGCACATGGACCTGAAGGCAGGGGGTTTACTGCACATGGACCTGCAGGCAGGGGGTTTACTGCACATGGACCTGCAGGCAGGAGGTTTACTGCACATTGACCTGAAGGCAGGTGGTTTACTGCACATGGAACTGAAGGCAGGTGGTTTACTGCACATGGAACTGCAGGCAGGAGGTTTACTGCACATGGACCTGAAGGCAGGGGGTTTACTGCACATGGAACTGCAGGCAGGAGGTTTACTGCACATGGACCTGAAGGCAGGGGGTTTACTGCACATGGACCTGCAGGCAGGGGGTTTACTTCACATGGACCTGCAGGCAGGGGGTTTACTGCACATGGACCTGAAGGCAGGAGGTTTACTGCACATGGACCTGAAGGCGGTGGGTTTACTGCACATGGACCTGTAGGCAGGGTGTCCACTGCTACTGTAAAAAATAATAGCGGTTCCTATTGTCTGTTAGAAGAAGGGGTCATGCTGCTTCCTATCCATGTCTCACAAGTGCTGGTAGGTTGGATTTTCTAGAGCAGTGTTCCTCAACTCCAGTCCTCAGGAACCGCCAACAGGTCATGTTTTCAGGATTTCCTCAGTGTTGCACAGGTGATATTATTATTGTCGGTGCCTCAGACATTACCACGGGTGTTCTTACCATAGGATATCTTAAAAACATGACCTGTTGGTGGTCCCTGAGGACTGGAGTTGGGGACCCCTGTTCTAGAGACATAATGGAGGTGGTCTAGCTGTCATCAGATTAGCATCTGTTTGAATCTCTATAACCTATATAACTTTGGTACTCTGTTTTTTTTTGTTTTGACTGGAGTATAGTAATAGTGTTCTGCGGATGATATGTATTTGGATTTCAGTTTGTAATTTGTAGCAGTTATGATTTATCTTAGTGTTGACCACAAATGGAAACATCCTGTCATTTCGAATTGTTCAATATGATTTATAGATGAAGGTGTGTAAATAAATCACACAGTCGTTGGCTCAGAGATCAGTCTTTACTGAAGCAATTTTACGTTGCAAAGCTTGAGAACAGCTAGGGCTTATTTAAATCTGGCCATACACATAAGATACAAATTGTCCGAAATGGACGATTTTGACCATTTCAGCCATCGATTTTGGAAGGCAGTATGTCAAAGCAGTCACCTGTTATGTTGGAATTTTATGAGCCATTGCCAGCTGAATCTAGACACGTAGGGCGTGATCAGCCCATGAGTCAGCACTTTGCACATGTGCCTTAAAGGAGATGTCCCGAGGCAGCAAGTGGGGTTATACACTTCTGTATGGCCATAATAATGCACTTTGTAATGTACATTGTGCATTAATTATGAGCCATACAGAAGTTATAAAAAGTTTTTTACTTACCTGCTCCGTTGCTAGCGTCCTGGTCTCCATGGTGCCGACTAATTTTTGGCCTCCGATGGCCAAATTAGCCGCGCTTGCGCAGTCCGGGTCTTCTGCTGTTCTCTATGGGGCTCCGTGTAGCTCCGTGTAGCTCCGCCCCGTCACGTGCCGATTCCAGCCAATCAGGAGGCTGGAATCGGCAGTGGACCGCACAGAAGAGCTGCGGTCCACGAAGATAGAGGATCCCGGCGGCCATCTTCAGCGGTAAGTATTGAAGTCACCGGACCGCCGGGATTCAGGTAAGCGCTGTGCGGGTGGTTTTTTTAACCCCTGCATCGGGGTTGTCTCGCGCCGAACGGGGGGGGGGTTTAAAAAAAAAAAAACCCGTTTCGGCGCGGGACATCTCCTTTAAGGAAAAAGCCCTTTATCTGCCACTTTAGTCAGATATGTTGATGGTCGGATCGCATGTATTTATGATCCAGTGTACGACTGATTGACTGCATTCATGGTAAGCATAATGGTCTGTGGCCAGCTTAACCCTATATATTGCACATGTTAACCCCTGTAAAGCAAGGTTGTGCAGACTAGGAAACCTTCTGTTGCCATTGTCAGCCAGTTTCAATGTCACCTTTGTGTTCAGTGTAGGTCCCATACAAAGCATTCTCCAGTGATGGGCATTGTGTAAGACCTGCAGTGCAGGTATGGCCTGTCACACAATACATTGTAACTAAAGTAGGGAGTAAGATGTCAATAGTTATGGTTACAGAAGACAGAGAACCTGTTGACACATGCAGAGAAGTGGATTTTTGACAGGCTTTCTGATCACAAATAATATCAGAATAATGGGGTAAAGTGTTTACAGTAATGACCGGCTTAAAGTCTAGACACAACTTTAGCCTCTATTTTAATGCAACTAAAGCAAAAAAATACAGAATAATGTTTAGAATAAACCCAAGTCTGTGAGGTAACATTCAACATAAAAGACATCATAACTAAAGTGTTTGTATATGCTAAAACAGAAAATTACTATTCTTGGGAGCAATGGTCATGGATAAGCCCACATGGATCAAAGTTTTATGCTGCAACATCAGGGGTAAAATATATGAGTGCAGAGGTTGCTGTTGCACCTGATAAGTGATAGTTGGGGGCCCTGTTTCTGACTTTGAATGGGGGTCTGAGGGCCCTCTGTGCAGTCTTTACATGGTAATTGTCAATTAAAAAAATCTTCCTTCCAAGGATGACAATCAGAATAAATTAGTGGGCCGTTTTATCTTATCGGAAACATGAAATGCTATGTCTTTAAAATAAGACATCCAGTCCTTTTTAAATCAAATCTGTTATCATACTTTAATGCCCTTTTTAAACCTTGTCGAAAGGCACAACAATGGGGCATATTCACTAATCCTATCCAATAATTAGACAGTATAAATTTAGACCAAGGAGTGTATAGTGCGCTTGATTTATCACAGTGGATCATGCTGGATGAGGACTTTGACATATCTGCATATCTTTAGACACATTTGTCTAACTTTATACCACCTATTGTTTGGTGGCTTAATTTGTGCCATAATTTTGGCGCAAATTTGGCACACGTTTTTTTTTTGGTGCATTTGCATCATAAGTAGTTCAAAAACTTGATGTATTATCAATTTTGGTGCATTTTATGATAAGATCTAGGTGCAATCAGATTAGTAAATCTGCCCCACTATGCTGTTTGGCTAATGGAAGCTATCAAAGTTAGGTCATAGTTATGAGTCCACTGTATTCATTAACCCCTTCCCACCCAAGATGTATATTTATGCCCTTGGTTAGAAGGGGTTCCCATAAAAGAGCATACACTCACATCCTATGGATAGCACGGGCTCAGAATATTACATTTACTCTGCAGCAGAAATGTCGGGCTGGTTGTGGATTCTGCTGGCAAAATTAGCTGTTTGCTGAGGGTGCTGAGAATGGGACTTGCGGCATTAGTTGATTGTCCTGAGTCCTGCATTCTGAAAGGGGTTTGTGGGTGCGTCACACCATGCAGGATTAGTGAAGAAATGAAGCAAACGTTGTAGTAAGCAGTAATAATCTTTACCTGGCAGCTGAATAGCGGTACACTCACTTTAAATTCACACAGGATTATTGGTTTGATCACTTTAATTTGGCATACGGGAATAAACAATATGGAAATTTTTGCTTGGAACACAGTTTCAGAATGAAGCAACAGAGTTTCAAATAAGCCAAAAAAGAGAGATGTGGGCTCACCTCACCAGCAGTAACTTTCAATGTTGCAGGAAGATCTGGGATCCAACAGGAGCTCCATCCTCAAGTAGCCGACGGCAAACGGCCAGATTCCATATGAGCAGAAAATAGAGATGGAGGGGAGCTGCTACCGTTAAAAATTTCCTTCTTTATTGAATAAAATAAAGCATACAGCTCACAAGTGCACGCTGAACGCGTTTCGGCAAAAGCCTTTGTTGACAAAGGCTTTTGCCGAAACGCGTTCAGCGTGCACTTGTGAGCTGTATGCTTTATTTTATTCAATAAAGAAGGAAATTTTTAACGGTAGCAGCTCCCCTCCATCTCTATTTTCTGCTCATAGAGTTTCAAATACTTTAGTATAACAACAATCCGTAACACTTGTCTATGTGAACTCTGGAATCGTGACAACACTGTATCAGCTTGCCGGTCTCTGCACAGTTACGCAGTCTCTTTAGTACGTAGTAATCATTTCAAACAGTTGTAGTCTTGTTATATACCAATACTCTCTCTCATACCTGCGATAGACTCTTGACTTTACTGTCTATGTGGGATGAAGCACAGTCTCTTTATATTGACAGACACTTAATGTCTATTATCTTCATTAATATTCGATCTCTTTATATTCACAGTCTCTTTAAAGGGGTTGTCCCGCGAAACAAAGTGGGTCTATACACTTCTGTATGGCCATATTAATGCACTTTGTAATGTACATTGTGCATTAATTATGAGCCATACAGAAGTTATAAGAAGTTTTTCACTTACCTGCTCCATTGCTAGCGTCCTCGTTTCCATGGAGCCGTCTAATTTTCAGCGTCTAATCGCCAAATTAGACGCGCTTGCGCAGTCCGGGTCTTCTTCTTTTCTCAATGGGGCTCCGTGTAGCTCCGTGTAGCTCCGCCCCGTCACGTGCCGATTCCAGCCAATCAGGAGGCTGGAATCGGCAATGGACCACACAGAAGCCCTGCGGTCCACCGAGGGAGAAGATCCCGGCGGCCATCTTCAGCAGGTAAGTAAGAAGTCACCGGAGCGCGGGGATTCAGGTAAGCGCTGTCCGGTGTTCTTGTTTAACCCCTGCATCGGGGTTGTCTCGCGCCGAACGGGGGGGCTGTTGAAAAAAAAAAAACCCGTTTCGGCGCGGGACAACCCCTTTAAGTACTCGTTAGGCCTTGCATACTCCATGGACACTCAACAGTTTACATTGATTAACACAGTCTCTTTAGTGTAAGGCTGTCTCCCTCTGACTTCAACAATTCAGCTGGCCATGGGTTGAGGCTGCGGCAACTACACTGGTCCAGCTGTCCAGACACACTCTCCCTGCGGACAGGAGGATTCAGGGGATTTCCTTAGTTGAAACGCTGAGGCTGCACCCAGCCTCTTCCACAGCAGGTATCACAGGGCTCCACCAGCAGCATACCACTACAGGCCGTACCCAACTTCTGCTTGGACCTTTCATGTTGATGGTGAGAGCTTCAGATCCAGTCTCCAGATAATCAGAGTACTACAGTATAATCAATTACAGTGCACTGCTCTTCAACAATATGTTGTATATTATAGTGTTCACTTAAAGTAAGAGTGCACAGCCTGTGGCCCAGGGGCCAAATGCATCCCGCTATTCTGTGTGGCCACTTCAGCGTTCGAAGAACAGGCCCACAGCCGACGAGACAACAGGCCAGACTGAAGCCTTGTCACGGGGCTCTACCATCCCCTCCCCGGGGGTAGCACGGGACCCGACCGAGTTACTGTTGGGGGAGTTTAACAGGGTAACCCGAGATGTGGTTTACCTTAAATCCGTATTGTCACTCGTGATGCCACCGTTCCGTCCACTGCATTGAATCTGGATGGTTGAATAAAGTAGTCCACACACGGGGAGAAGTTTCAGGGCAAAACTTGGTTGAGCCCGTTTACTTGTACAGAAAACTATTTAAAGTCCAAGAACTTGACACACGCCAGCATATCCTTGGTGCACACAGAATAGTGGCATGACAGGGAGGATTCACAGGATGTAAGACAAGTCCACTGTCTCAGTTATCTGTGGGGTTCTGCTTCCGGCCACTCTCTTTCTCTCTCCAGCTCTCTACCAGTCAACACTCATATTTAGGGATAGCACTCAGCGCTGCATGGTGGCTCCTCTCACTCTTGCTCACAGTCCTCCATATTAAAAGCAAGGAGGCCTGGGTGAATAGGGCCCAGGACACGCATAAGGCCATCGCTCAGCGAGGCGCAGTTTCTCCTACACAACAGAAGTCCACTCCTTTCTCTCTATGCATTACCTGCAAGAAGACTAGAAAAAGACAGACTCACATATATATAACATGGCCACATGACACAAAACAAAATACATTTTCCAAACACAACCCAGACAGTAACCCATTCAGTGCTGCAGAGGTGCAATACACATCACAAATGCACACACATTGAAGACACTGACAATACAAATGCACAAGACAAACAATTAACATTATGGAGGGGCCCCATTGACTCTGGACCACTACTGCCACCAACCCCTTGGCCACAGTTATGCTTGTCTGTATCTGTTTTCCGTGTCAGTCAGAAGAGGAGTGGCATGTAGTGTGGGAACAGTGTCAGGCAGGTCTAATGGTGCCCTATGTAACCATCTCTGAGACCCACACATATTGGCAAAAATGTCTTATGATGCCAGTCAGGCATTGAAGAAATGAGTAGATGAGATGGAAAGGTGATGTAGCGATCAGGTGCTGGTTTAGAGCCTCGTTTTGCAACCCAAGTGGACAGAAGGTGTGGTTAGTGAAGCCAGTGGATGGGTAATGGTAGTTATCTGTTGCAGTACAAAGGAGCAAACAGGTTGTGTAGTCAGAGGAATGCCATGGGTCGGTAACGGTAGATATCTATTGCAGTACAAGGGGCAGGCAAGTTGTGTAGTTAGAGGAATGCCAGGAGTTGATAATGGTAGGTATCTGTTGCAGTAAAAAGAAGCAGGTATGTTGTGTAGTCAGAGGAATGCCAGGGGTCAGTAACGGTAGGTATCAGTTTGGTTGCAGAGGAGCAGGCAGGTAGTGGAGCTTGACTATGGCTGTGAGGCATAATAATCTTGCAATGGTGCAGTGGAAGGGTCAGGCTTATATAGGAAGTCTAATCAGAAGCAGGGCTGAGCCAAGACAGCCTAAGGTTCAGCAAGGGAGAAGTCAGCAAGGGAGATAGCACAGCAGGTGGAGCCACTGTTTGGGGCACAGGAGCTCCTGGGTTCAAGCCATGACAGGTAGCCATATATGCAGGTGACTGTCTCCATTGTAGTTACTTGGAGTATTACAAAACTCTGCTGCTTCAGTATCACATATGAACTAAAATGGGAAGTGCCGCATGCATGGTCTCTTTCAATAGTGTGAACAGGAAAAAGGGGATTCACATTCTCCTGATAGCTGGGAGTACTGGAACCATCACCTATTAATTTTCTGGCTTATACTTTCAATATGCCATACATGTCTTAGAAGGTTATACTCCTTCAAGTTTTATTTTGGGTAGATCAATCTGGTAGTGTGGCCTTTGGAACAGAAAAGGTTGTATATCCTTGACTTAGGACCCTTTTACATAGGATGATTATCGTTCAAAAAATTAGTTGGAACATGCAAACAAAACACAGCAAATGATAGGGTCAGAGGAGGGCTGAAGTTTTGGTGCCATGGGCGCAATATAAATAGAAACAATAGCTGTGTAACTAGGGACAGTGGATGCAGGAGCAGTGGAGGGCTAACAGGGAAAAGTGCAGGAGCCGCTTGCATGTGTGAGATGTGGTTGTAGGAGAGGCAGAGAGCAGGAGTTTTATAGTGACAGCGGCCGCTCTATCCAGTACATTACAATGCTGTCCCCATGCTGGGGAGCAGCGTATAAATATCACCAGAGGATCTGAGCAGTGCTTGAACCCAAACAGGAACCTGAGGGCTGAAGATTGAGAAACAGACAGATTTTAAGGGTGAAGTACCCCGCAGAGCGTGGGTGATGGGGATATCTCCCTCTTCGCAATTTCTTGATTTTGTGATGACAGTGTTCAGAAGGGATCATAAAAGCCAGAAAGGGGGAGGGGTTGTCTTTATGTAAAATCTCGTTTAAAGCCCACATTACAGGAAGATATATGAGAGGGAGATGAACATGTGGAATGGAAATACATGGAGGAAAAAACAACAATAAAATCCTCATATGGGTTTTCTATAGACCACCAAATATAACAGAAGCTACTGAAAACCTATTATTGAAACAAATAGTTGAAGCAGCAAATCACAATAATGTAATTATTAAGGGGGACTTTAACTATCCAGATATAAACTGGGAAGCTGAAGCCTGCGGATTTCATAAAGGTAACAACTTTTTGTCAATTTCTAAAGATTATCTCATCCAACTTGTACAGGACGTAACTATAGGGACGGCCATTTTGGAATTAATATTAACCAACAGACCTGACAGAATAACAGGGGTACAGGTTGGGGGGCACCTGGGAAATAGTGACCATAATATAATACATTTCAACTTCTCTTTCAAGAGAGAGTTTTATAGGGGAGTTACAAAAATACTAAACTTTAGGGAAGATAAGTTCAATCAGCTTAGTGATGCCCTTAACCTTATTGACTGGGATCAGGGGTGTAACTATAGAGGGTGCAGGGGATGCGGTTGCACCCGGACCCAGGAGACTTAGGGGGCCCATAAGGCCTCTCTTCTCCATGTAGGGAGCCCAATACTATGAATAAAGCATTATAGTTGGGGGCCCTGTTACAGGTTTTGCATTGGGGCCCAGAAGCTTCAAGTTATGTCTCTGTGCAGCATGGTTTAGGTATGGGTACAGATAGAGGGCGGGCCCCAGCTCACATTTTGCATCAGGGCCCCTTAGCCTTTGGTTACGCCCCTGACTGGGATAATGTCCTCAAAAATAAGAGTACAAACAATAAATGGAAAACATTTAAAAACATCCTAATTGCTTACAGGTAAAAAAGACTAATAGGATAAAACCAATGTGGCTTAATAAAAATGTAAAGGGGACAATAAGCAGGATAAAGAAAGTGTTTAAACTACTAAATCAAGAAGGCAGCGAAGAAGCCCTAAAAACCTATAAGGAAAAAAAATAAATTGTGTAAAAAGCAGCAAAAAAAGAGAGATCAAGAGAGACTTATTGCCAAAGAGAGTAAAACTAACCCTAAACTGTCCAACTATAAAAATAGTAAAAAGATTAATACTGAAAGTGTTGGCCCTTTAAGAAATAATGTAGGAGAAATTGTAGAGGGTGACGAGGAGAAAACAAATCTATTAAATAGCTTTTTCTCCAGTATATTCACAGAGGAAAAGGAAATGTCAGATGAAATGCAGAGTGATAATGTACACTCTCCACTAAATGTAACCACACTAACCAAGGAAGAAGTGCAGAGTCATTTTATCTATATATATAAAATTGAATGTATGTCTGTATGCGTGCGTGTCTGTTTGTCATTTATGCGCTACTACGCCATTCATCCGATCGCCATGAAACTTTGGGAAGTTGTTGAGTACACTCCTGGGAAGATTATAGGCATAGTACATTTATGCTACGATAAATGGCGCTCATGCGTGCGTCGTCGACAGTTACAACCCCCCCACGTAGATCGTTCGATTTCCATCATTGCCACTAATTCTCTCACTTCCCGATGTTGTAGAAACATGAAATTTGGCAGGAGCATTGATTATGTCATAAATAGGAAAAACTAATGGGTCCCAACTCGATTATTCAATTCTATGCGCCAAAGAATTAGCGTCCAAATTTTACGTACGGAATCTAATTTTCTCACTTCCCAATGTCATAGAAACTTGAAATTTGGCACGAGCATTGATTATGTCATAAATAGGAAAAGTTAATGGGTCCCAACTCGATTATTCAATTGTAAGCGCCAAAGAATTAGCGTCCAAATTTTACGTACGGAATCTAATTTTCTCGCTTCCCAATGTCATAGAAACTTGAAATTTGGCACGAGCATTGATTATGTCATAAATAGGAAAAGCTAATGGGTCCCAACTCGATAATTCAATTCTATGCGCCAAAGAATTAGCGTCCAAATTTTACGTACGGAATCTAATTTTCTCGCTTCCCAATGTCATAGAAACTTGAAATTTGGCACGAGCATTAATTATGTCATAAATAGGAAAAGTTAATGGGTCCCAACTCGATTATTCAATTCTAAGCACCAAAGAATTAGCGTCCAAATTTTACGTACGGAATTTGCGTGCGTGTCTGTTTGTCTTTTATGCGCTACTACACCATTCATCCGATCGCCATGAAACTTTGGGAAGTTGTTGAGTACACTCCTGGGAAGATTATAGGCATAGTACATTTATGCTACGATAAATGGCGCGCATGCGTGCGTCGTCGACAGTTACGCCCCCCCCACGTAGATCGTTCGATTTCCATCATTGCCACTAATTTTCTCACTTCCCGATGTTGTAGAAACATGAAATTTGGCAGGAGCATTGATTATGTCATATATAGGAAAAGCTAATATGTCCCAACTTGATTATTCAATTCTATGCGCCAAAGAATTAGCGTCCAAATTTTACGTACGGAATCTAATTTTCTCGCTTCCCAATGTCATAGAAACTTGAAATTTGGCACGAGCATTGATTATGTCATAAATAGGAAAAGTTAATGGGTCCCAACTCGATTATTCAATTGTAAGCGCCAAAGAATTAGCGTCCAAATTTTACGTACGGAATCTAATTTTCTCGCTTCCCAATGTCATAGAAACTTGAAATGTGGCACGAGCATTGATTATGTCATAAATAGGAAAAGTTATTGGGTCCCAACTCGATTATTCAATTCTAAGCGCCAAAGAATTAGCGTCCAAATTTTACGTATGGAATCTAATTTTCTCGCTTCCCAATGTCATAGAAACTTGAAATTTGGCGCGAGCATTGATTATGTCATAAATAGGAAAAGCTAATGGGTCCCAACTCGATTATTCAATTCTATGCGCAAAAGAATTAGCGTCCAAACTTTACGCACAGAATCTAATTTTCTCGCTTCCCAATGTCATAGAAACTTGAAATTTGGCACGAGCATTGATTATGTCATAAATAGGAAAAGTTAATGGGTCCTAACTCGATTATTCAATTCTAAGCGCCAAAGAATTAGCGTCAAAATTTTACGTGCGGAATCTAATTTTCTTGCTTCCCAATGTCATAGAAACTTGAAATTTGGAACGAGCATTGATTATGTCATAAATAGGAAAAGTTATTGGGTCCCAACTCGATTATTCAATTTTAAGCGCCAAAGAATTAGCGTCCAAATTTTATAAATGGCGCGTGCGTGCGTCGTCAACAGTTATGACCCCCCCCCACGTAGATTGTTCGATTTCCAGCATTATGTCATAAATAGGAAAAGTTAATGGGTCCCAACTCGATTATTCAATTCTAGAGATGAGCGAGCACCAAAATGCTCGGGTGCTCGTTACTCGGGACAAAATTTCCGCGATGCTCGAGGGTTCGTTTCGAGTAATGAACCCCATTGAAGTCAATGGGCGACCCGAGCATTTTTGTATATCGCTGATGCTCGCTAAGGTTTCCATTTGTGAAAATCTGGGCAATTCAAGAAAGTGATGGGAACGACACAGCAACGGATAGGGCAGGCGAGGGGCTACATGTTGGGCTGCATCTCAAGTTCCCAGGTCCCACTATTAAGCCACAATAGCGGCAAGAGTGGGCCCCCCCCTCCCAACAATTTTTACTTCTGAAAAGCCCTCATTAGCAATGCATACCTTAGCTAAGCACCACACTACCTCCTACAAAGCACAATCACTGCCTGCATGACACTCCGCTGCCACTTCTCCTGGGTTACATGTTGCCCAACCCCCCCCCCGCACGACCCAGTGTCCACAGCGCACACCAAATTGTCCCTGCGCAGCCTTCAGCTGCCCTCATGCCACACCACCCTCATGTCTATTTATAAGTGCGTCTGCCATGAGAAGGAACCGCAGGCACACACTGCAGAGGGTTGGCACGGCTAGGCAGCGACCCTCTTTAAAAGGGGCGGGGCGATAGCCCACAATGCTGTACAGAAGCAATGAGAAATATAATCCTGTGCCACCGCCATCAGGAGCTGCACACGTGGGCATAGCAATGGGGAACCTATGTGCCACACACTATTCATTCTATCAAGGTGTCTGCATGCCCCAGTCAGACCGCGATTTTTTATAAATAGTCACAGGTAGGTACAACTCCGCAATGGGAATTTCGTGTGCACCCACAGCATGGGTGGCTCCCTGGAACCCACCGGCTGTACATAAATGTATCCCATTGCAGTGCCCATCACAGCAGAGCTAACGTCAGATTAAATGCAGTTGGGCTTCGTCCCACACTGCATGCCCCAACCTGACCAGGGTTTTTAATTCATAGACACAGGCAGGTACAACTCCCTATTGTGAAGTCCCTGTGGACCGACAGCATGGGTGGGTGCCAGGAAGCCACCGGCGGTACATAAATATATCCCATTGCATTGCCCATCACAGCTGAGGTAATGTCATGTTTAATGCAGGTAGGCTTCGGCCCACACTGCATGCCCCAGTCAGACTGGGGTTCTTTAGAAGTGGACACATGCAGTTACAACTCCGTGTGGACCGACAGCATGGGTGGCTCCCTGGAAGCCACCGGCGGTACATAAATATATCCCATTGCATTGCCCATCACAGCTGAGGTAATGTCATGTTTAATGCAGGTGGGCTTCGGCCCACACTGCATGCCCCAGTCAGACTGGGGTTCTTTAGAAGTGGACACATGCAGTTACAACTCCGTGTGGACCGAGAGCATGGGTGGCTCCCTGGAAGCCACCGGCGGTACATAAATATATCCCATTGCATTGCCCATCGCAGCTGAGGTAATGTCATGTTTAATGCAGGTGGGCTTCGGCCCACACTGCATGCCCCAGTCAGACTGGGGTTCTTTAGAAGTGGACACATGCAGTTACAACTCCGTGTGGACCGAGAGTATGGGTGGCTCCCTGGAAGCCACCGGCGGTACATAAATATATCCCATTGCAGTGCCCAGCACAGCTGATGTAACGTCAGCTTTAATGCAGGTGGGCAAAAAATTAATTGGATTACACTGTAGGTGAGGGCCCCCCAAAAATTGGTGTACCAACAGTACTAATGTACGTCAGAAAAATTGCCCATGCCCAACCAAGAGGGCAGGTGAAACCCATTAATGGCTTTGGTTAATGTGGCTTAATTTGTAACTAGGCCTGGAGGCAGCCCAGTTAAAATAAAAATTGGTTCAGGTGCAAGTTTCAAAGCTTTAATGAGCATTGAAACGTATAAAAATTGTTTACAAAAATTATATGACTGAGCCTTGTGGGCCCAAGAAAAATTGCCCGTTCGGCGTGATTACGTCAGGTTTCAGGAGGAGGAGCAGGAGGAGGAGGATGAATATTATACACAGATTGATAAAGCTAAAAGGTCCACGTTTTTGATGGTGATAGAGAACAATGCTTCCATCCGCGGGTGCAGCCTACGTATTGCTTAGGTATCGCTGCTGTCCGCTGGTGGAGAAGAGAAGTCTGGGGAAATCCAGGCTTTGTTCATCTTGATGAGTGTAAGCCTGTCGGCACTGTCGGTTGACAGGCGGGTACGCTTATCTGTGATGATTCCCCCAGCCGCACTAAACACCCTCTCTGACAAGACGCTAGCCGCAGGACAAGTGAGCACCTCCAGGGCATACAGCGCGAGTTCAGGCCACGTGTCCAGCTTCGACACCCAGTAGTTGTAGGGGGCAGAGGCGTCACGGAGGACGGTCGTGCGATCGGCTACGTACTCCCTCACCATCCTTTTACAGTGCTCCCGCTGACTCAGCCTTGACTGGGGAGCGGTGACACAGTCTTGCTGGGGAGCCAGAAAGCTGTCAAAGGCCTTAGAGAGTGTTCCCCTGCCTGTGCTGTACATGCTGCCTGATCTCCGCGCCTCCCCTGCTACCTGGCCCTCGGAACTGCGCCTTCGGCCACTAGCGCTGTCGGATGGGAATTTTACCATCAGTTTGTCCGCCAGTGTCCTGTGGTATAGCATCACTCTCGAACCCCTTTCCTCTTCGGGTATGAGAGTGGAAAGGTTCTCCTTATACCGTGGATCGAGCAGTGTGTACACCCAGTAATCCGTAGTGGCCAGAATGCGTGTAACGGGAGGGTCACGAGAAAGGCATCCTAACATGAAGTCAGCCATGTGTGCCAGGGTACCTGTACGCAACACATGGCTGTCCTCACTAGGAAGATCACTTTTAGGATCCTCCTCCTCCTCCTCAGGCCATACACGCTGAAAGGATGACAGGCAAGCAGCATGGGTACCCTCAGCAGTGGGCCAAGCTGTCTTGTGTAAAGAGTGTTCTTTACTCTTCTGTAAAGAATTGAGGAGGCTGACTCCCACTGTGCCGCGCATTTTGGAGTTGGTATTCCACTATAGCTCTACGCTGCTCATAGAGCCTGGCCAACATGTGGAGCGTAGAGTTCCACCGTGTGGGCACGTCGCACAGCAGTCAGTGCACTGGCAGATGAAACCGATGTTGCAGGGTGCGCAGGGTGGCAGCGTCCTTGTGGGACTTGCGAAAATGTGCGCAGAGCCGGCGCACCTTTCCGAGCAGGTCTGACAAGCGTGGGTAGCTTTTCAGAAAGCGCTGAACCACCAAATTAAAGACGTGGGCCAGGCATGGCACGTGCGTGAGGCTGTCGAGCTGCAGAGCCGCCACCAGGTTACGGCCGTTGTCACACACGACCATGCCCGGTTGGAGGCTCAGCGGCGCAAGCCAGCGGTCGGTCTGCTCTGTCAGACCCTGCAGCAGTTCGTGGGCCGTGTGCCTCTTCTCTCCTAAGCTGAGTAGTTTCAGCACGGCCTGCTGACGCTTGCCCACCGCTGTGCTGCCACGCCGCGCGACACCGACTGCTGGCGACGTGCTGCTGCTGACACATCTTGATTGCGAGACAGAGGTTGCGTAGGAGGAGGAGGGTGGTTTAGTGGAGGAAGCATACACCGCCGCAGATACCACCACCGAGCTGTGGCCCGCAATTCTGGGGGTGGGTAGGACGTGAGCGGTCCCAGGCTCTGACTCTGTCCCAGCCTCCACTAAATTCACCCAATGTGCCGTCAGGGAGATATAGTGGCCCTGCCTGCCTGTGCTTGTCCACGTGTCCGTTGTTAAGTGGACCTTGGCAGTAACCGCGTTGGTGAGGGCGCGTACAATGTTGCGGCACATCGGGAAAAGTAGCGCGGGGCCGCCGCCGCCATCATACCTTTGAACGCCTCCGTTTCCACAGCCCTATACGCAGCATCTCCAGGCTGATAAATTTGGCTATGTGCACGTTTAACGCTTGAGCGTGCGGGTGCGTGGCGGCGTACTTGCGCTTGCGCTCCAACACTTGCGCTAGCGACGGCTGGACGGTGCGCTGAGAGACATTGGTGGATCGGGCAGAGGACAGCGGAGGTGAGGGTGTGGGTGCAGGCCAGGAGATGGTAGTGCCTGTGTCCTGAGAGGGGAGTTGGATCTCAGTGGCAGGTTGGGGCACAAGTGGAGAGGCAGCGGTGCAAACCGGAGGTGGTGAACGGCCTTCGTCCCACCTTGTGGGGTGCTTGGCCATCATATGTCTGCGCATGCTGGTGGTGTTGGCTCCCCGGCTGATCTTGGCGCGACAAAGGTTGCACCCCACTGTTCGTCGGTCGTCTGCACTCTCAGTGAAAAACTGCCAGACCTTTGAGCACCTCGGCCTCTACAGGGTGGCATGGTGCGAGGGGGCGCTTTGGGAAACAGTTGGTGGATTATTCGGTCTGGCCCTGCCTCTACCCCTGGCCACCGCACTGCCTCTTCCAACCTGCCCTGCTGCTGCACTTGCCTCCCCCTCTGAAGACCTGTCCTCAGTAGGCGTAGCAAACCAGGTGGGGTCAGTCACCTCATCTTCCTGCTGCTCTTCCTCCGAATCCTCTGTGCGCTCCTCTCTCGGACTTACTGCCCTTACTACTACCTCACTGATAGACAACTGTGTCTCATCGTCATCGTCCTCCTCACCCACTGAAAGCTCTTGAGACAGTTGCCGGAAGTCCCCAGCCTCATCCCCCGGACCCCGGGAACTTTCCAAAGGTTGGGCATCGGTCACGACAAACTTCTCCAGTGGGAGAGGATTCGGAACCATTGCTGCCCATTCTGGGCAGGGGCCTGAGAACAGTTCCTGGGAGTCTGCCTGCTCCTCAGAATGTGTCATTGTAATGGAGTGAGGAGGCTGGGAGGAAGGAGGAGCAGCAGCCAGAGGATTCAGAGTTGCAGCAGTGGACGGCGCAGAATTCTGGGTGGTCGATAGATTGCTGGATGCACTTTCTGCCATCCACGACAGGACCTGCTCACACTGCTCATTTTCTAATAAAGGTCTACCGCGTGGACCCATTAATTGTGAGATGAATGTGGGGACGCCAGAAACGTGCCTCTCTCCTAATCCCGCAGCAGTCGGCTGCGATACACCTGGATCAGGAGCTCGGCCTGTGCCCACACCCTGACTTGGGCCTCCGCGTCCTCGCCCGCATCCACGTCCTCTAGGCCTACCCCTACCCCTCAGCATGCTGTATTACCAGTAGTGCAGAAACAGAACGCTGTAATTAATTGTGATGCTTATTGGCCTGTGGTTGGGGGCTGACTTCGCTTACGGAATGCACAGCAGAGGCAGGAAAGAATTTTGCGCAAGCCTGCTGTAACACTTAGCTGGCTGCGTATGAATTAGGACAACTACCCCCAGCAGAGACGCAGTACAGTCAGGACGGTCACAGGCAGCCCAAATAGATTTTTTTTCCCAAATTTTTTGGAAAAGCCCACTGCCTATATAGACTGGATATGTCTTTCACTGTCCCTGCCTCACCACCACTACTGGCCGTGGACTATGTAAAATTACTGCAGACTGTTTCACTCTGGACAGGATGAGAGCGGTGATGTAAGAGGCAACGCAGAGCCAGGAAAGAATTTTGCGCAAGCCTGCTGTAACACTTAGCTGGCTGCATATGAATTAGGACAACTACCCCCAGCAGAGACGCAGTACAGTCAGGACGGTCACAGGCAGCCCAAATAGATTTTTTTTCCAAAATTTTTTGGAAAAGCCCACTGCCTATATAGACTGGATATGTCTTTCACTGTCCCTGCCTCACCACCACTACTGGCCGTGGACTATGCAAAATTACTGCAGACTGTTTCACTCTGGACAGGATGACAGCGGTGATGTAAGAGACAACGCAGAGCCAGGAAAGAATTTTGCGCAAGCCTGCTGTAACACCTAGCTGTCTGCATATGAATTAGGACAACTACCCCCAGCAGAGACGCAGTACAGTCAGGACGGTCACAGGGAGCCCAAATAGATTTTTTTTCCCAAATTTTTTTGGAAAAGCCCACTGCCTATATAGACTGGATATGTCTTTCACTGTCCCTGCCTCACCACCACTACTGGCCGTGGACTATGTAAAATTACTGCAGACTGTTTCACTTTGGACAGGATGACAGCGGTGATGTAAAAGACAACGCATAGCCAGGAAAGAATTTTGCGCAAGCCTGCTATAACACTTAGCTGGCTGCGTATGAATTAGGACAACTACCCCCAGCAGAGACGCAGTACAGTCAGGACGGTCACAGGCAGCCCAAATAGATTTTTTTCCCCAAATTGTTTTGGAAAAGCCCACTGCCTATATAGACTGGATATGTCTTTCACTGTCCCTGCCTCACCACCACTACTGGCCGTGGACTATGTAAAACTACTGCAGACTGTTTCACTCTGGACAGGATGACAGCGGTGATGTAAGAAGAGGCAACGCAGAGCCAGGAAAGAATTTTGCGCAAGCCTGCTGTAACACTTAGCTGGCTGCGTATGAATTAGGACAACTACCCCCAGCAGAGACGCAGTACAGTCAGGACGGTCACAGGGAGCCCAAATAGATTTTTTTTCCCAAATTTTTTTGGAAAAGCCCACTGCCTATATAGACTGGATATGTCTTTCACTGTCCCTGCCTCACCTCCACTACTGGCCGTGGACTATGTAAAATTACTGCAGACTGTTTCACTCTGGACAGGATGACAGCGGTGATGTAAGAGGCAACGCAGAGCCAGGAAAGAATTTTGCGCAAGCCTGCTATAAGACTTAGCTGGCTGCGTATGAATTAGAACAACTACCCCCAGCAGAGACGCAGTACAGTCAGGACGGTCACAGGGAGCCCAAATAGATTTTTTTCCCCCAAATTTTTTTGGAAAAGCCCACTGCCTATATAGACTGGATATGTCTTTCACTGTCCCTGCCTCACCACCACTACTGGCCGTGGACTATGTAAAATTACTGCAGGACGCAATGCTCTGCACGGCCGATATACAAAAAAAAAAAGTGCAACACTGCAAAAAGCAGCCTCAACAGTACTGCACACGGTCAGATGTGGCCCTAAGAAGGAACGTTGGGGTTCTTGAAGCCTAAAATCAATCCTAACACTCTCCCTATAGCAGCTCCGGCATCAGCAGCACTTTCCCTGATCTCTGTCAGAATGCATCTGTGGCGAGCCGCAGGAGGGGCCGATTTATATACTCGGGTGACACCTGATCTCGCCAGCCACTCACTGCAGGGGGGTGGTATAGGGCTTGAACGTCGCAGGGGGAAGTTGTAATGCCTTCCCTGTCTTTCTATTGGCCAGAAAAGCGCGCTAACGTCTCAGAGATGAAAGTGAAAGTAACTCGAACATCGCGTGGGGCTCGCCTCTAGTAACGAGCATCTCGAACACGCTAATACTCGAACGAGTATCAAGCTCGGACGAGTACGTTCGCTCATCTCTATTCAATTCTATGCGCAAAAGAATTAGCGTCCAAATTTTACATGCGGAATCTAATTTTCTTGCTTCCCAATGTCATAGAAACGGGAAATTTGGCACGAGCATTGATTATGTCATAAATAGGAAAAGTTAATGGGTCCCAACTCGATTATTGAATTCTAAGCGCAAAAGAATTAGCGTCCAAATTTTACGTACGGAATCTAATTCTCTCACTTCCCAATGTAATAGAAACTTGAAATTGTGTGTGGGCTAGATTTGGAGAATCCATGCTTCTCACATGGACAATTGTATGTGGCCAGCTCACGCGTCGGAAAACCTTCGGATTTATTTGTGTACGCACCAGACGGAAAAACAAAAAATATTGTGTATCCACAAGCACTTGATTAAATACATAGAATTAAAACAACATAAGACACAATGTAAATTCAATGTTATAAGAACGAGTTTCCTTGATTTTCCTTTCTTCTGATGTTGCAGCAACGCGCGACGGGCAAGCTTAGCGTCCAAATTTTACGTATGGAATCTAATTCTCTCACTTCCCGATGTCATAGAAACTTGAAATTTGGCACAAGCATTGATTATGTCATAAATAGGAAAAGCTAAAGGAATTAGTGTCCAAATTTTACGTACGGAATCCAATTCTATCACTTCCTGATGTCATCTATATATATAAAAATGAATGTATGTCTGTCTGTCTGTCCTTTATGCATTACTACACTAGATATATAAAAACGAATGTATGTATGTATGTCTGTCTTCGCAGCAACGCGCGACAGGTAAGCTAGTTAACAATAAAATGGACAAATTGCCTAGTCCATTGCATACACCCCTGGGTTTTAAGGGAATTAAGTAACGTGATATACATACCCTTGTTTCTTATATTTAAGGACTCTGGAGTGACAGTGTCTGTTCCACTGGATTGGCACGTAGCCAATGTGGTGCCAAGATTTCAAAAAGGGGTCAAAAAAGTGAATGCCAGGATTCAAACCAGCGACCTCCTGTGCTCCAAGCAGTAGCCCAACCTATTAAGCTGTTGTAGTGGCCCAGAGCTGGGGTGTCTTTAGGGTGATGATGACGTGTCTGTTTTATATAATCTATCTTGTTCTTGTGTTCTGTGTGACGTTAACCAGCTGTGTTGTAATTGTCCTGTCTCACTTAACGCCTTGTTTGTGTGTGGGTCTCGTGGGATCTTACGACCAGTTGGGAGGCAGAGCTAGAGGAGAATTGGAAGGAGAAGAGAGATGTAGTTGGTGGAGGCGGACGTGACAGCGGGAAGCTGATGCTTGCTTTGCTTCTGCCCACGCCGAGCCGCAGGCCTGCCTGAGCCCCGGTGGGATGATCTACCCTGGGTGCCGAAGCACAGAGCAACAAACCCTGCTATGACAAGTCATGTGGAAAGTGTGCAACACTGTCGTAGAGATAGTGTTGCCAAAAAGAGGAGCAAGAGTACCTCAAAACTACGGAAGTGAGTGTCGTATGGAGAGAAACTAGAGTTGGAAGCCGTTTGCCCGACATAGAGTTGTTCGAGCCCCTATTAGTTGAAAGCCAGGGAAGTGCAAGTGGCCCAACCACAGTTACTCCATCACCCATTAATGTAATCCCCGAGAAGACAACTCTCAGAGAACTTGGACTGATGGGAATTGTTTGAAAGAAGCTGTAACCAGAGAGCGAGAGAGAGAGATGTAATCGCAGAGAGGCCGGCTGTATTACCTGTATTACCACTGCCTATGATCACTGTAATAAGCGATAAGGCATTGCAGGAGAGAAGTCCTGCAATGCCTTATCATAGCGATCATCGGTGCTATGCTGTAATTCCCCCACAGGAACACAAATGGTGTAAAAAAAAAAGATAAAAATAATCTACAAAAAAAGAAAGATGTAAAAAAAATTATTTAAAAAAACCCTTTTTGTGCTTTTTCTCATATTAGCATAAAAAAATTAAAATACCACATATTTGGTATCGTCATGTCCGTAACGACGCATACAATAAGTTGCAATGCTTTTTATTCTGCATGGCAAAGAGCGTAAAAAAACCGCTAAAAAACAGGCAAAATGCTAACTTTTAGCCTTTTGCCTCTCAAAAAACGCAATAAATCTGATCAAAAAGCCCTATGTACCCCAAAATGGTACCAATAAAAATTACAGCTCATCTAGCAAAAAATAAGCCTTTACAGAGCTATGTCCATAGAAAAATAAAAAAGTTAAAGGACTCTGAATGCAGCGATTTAGAAAAAAAAGATCTCCAAAAAAAGGTTTTTATTGCCGAAAAGTGGAAAAACCTAAAAAAAATATAAGAATTTTGGTATCGTTGTAATTGTACCGACCCGCAGAAAAAAATGTATTGCGTAGTTTATGCTGCACGATTAACACTGTAAAAAAAACAAACAAACAAGAATCTATGGCAGAATTTATGCGTTTTTTTTTCCTGTTATCATAAAAAATTTTTTTTTTAAGTTTTACAATATAGTCTATGTACCCAAAAATGGCACCAAAAAAACCTACAGTTCGCCACGCAAAAAACAAGCCCTTATACGGGCGCATCAACAGCAAAATAAGCGTCCTTAAGCCCAAAATAGGCCATGTCTTTAAGGGGTTAAACTATTGATTGAACACTGCTCAGCAAACTGTGTACCTTTGGTTTACCACAAAGCTATGTGGACTTGTCTTCATTATTGCATCATCACCAGGAGTACACCCCCCCCAAGGGTACTTGCGTCACCGTGACATCTACCAGTGAACTGTGCTACATTTTCCCCTTTTCGTGTGACTGGGTCAGTCCTGGCTTTGTCGTCATTGCCGAGGGAGAGATTGCAGAGCCACCTGTGACGACCACCTTGAACAGACCCTGCAGTGGTCCGTGGAGTAGCCCGATAACCACACTGTCCAGCCTGCTGGATAGCTCCCCTGAGTCCTGATACCTTGCTAGTCATCCCTTGTCTCCTGTTCCTTGTTTCGTGTCTTCCTGTCTAGTTCAACCCGTGTCTTGTTCCTTCCCCAATGGTCCTCTATATAAACCTGGCCCTGTTTCCTCCTTCCTTGTGTGTTTATTGTGCTCAGTACCTCAGCCTATAAACCTGCTCCGACCTTTAGCTGCTCACTGCAAAAGAAGATTGTTCCTGTGTACCAGACCTTGGCTACCTCCTGACTACTCTTCTGCCTGGACCCTCTGTACTGCACCGCCATCTTGTGAAGCAGACCTTAGCTACTCTTTGACCACGCTACTCTCCAGTAAGTGGCTACAACACGAGATTCCAGTACCGCGCCAGACACGTGACAGTGAACCTGGAAACCACAGGCTGGTAAATCTGACCTTTATTGTGAGCAAAATGTATGAAGGGATACTACCTTCAAGGCTGGTGACGCGGCTGAATTTTTTATTTTCTGGTACTGGGTGGATGTGGGATAGATTGGGACTGGACTAAACCATTTTGTATCTGACAGTTCCTGAACCAGACCTAGTTACCCATTCAGCTCAATTCTATTTATCTCATGAAATAGTGGAAGGCTCTTCTTTTTAGAAGTTACCTAATTATCAGTTTGGTTCCTGATGAAACTGTGATACCTTCAGTGGAAACGCGTTAAACCACTAGATAAACCATTAGACTATTCTCAGTCAGAATGAGCATACTACCGGTACAGCATTAGATATCTAGCACATCTGTGCATAGATTTAGGATTTATGCAGTAAAAGGGAGCCGATACAATATCAGGGGCTACTTTCAGGGAAGTTGTCCTACACCTTTGCATTTTTGTATGGTGACTGGTGTTCCTTCTCAGTTTAGCCCATGATAGGCTCTTCTCCTTTTCTGCTTCTGTTTTTGCAGATTTTGCATCCGAGACATTGGGAATTGTAGCATATGTGCAGGCTATATGGGGTTCATTCTCCTTTATTTCTATTGCACATTTAGTTGTGCTATGGTACAATTTATGTTTGTTAGTTTTAGTCCGAACAAATTTTGGTTTTTATATTGCCCGTAATAAAAGTTATATTTTAACCCTTTCCAATCCACTATCTGACCTCAGAAGACATTATGATTTAAGGCTGTACAGCTCCGATGTTGGAAGACGTCCTTCGGGGCTCTCTTACTGTATATTGCCAGCCTCTCTACTGTCGGAGCCTATCCAATGTGTCACCTCATGCAGTACTGGCATTAGCCAGCATATAGCGCCATTGTGTAATGGCAAAAAAAGAGTAAGCCCCCTAGGAAAACCAGGATACAAATTAGATTGGAAAGGGTTAATAACAGAAAGAGAATCATCAAGGTGAAAAATTCCACATCAGCACGGGTTTATGAGAGATCACTCCTGTCAAACCAACCTGATCAGCTTCTACGAGGAGGTAAATTCTAGACTGGACCATGGAGAGTCATTGGATTTTGTGTATCTGGACTTTTCCAAAGTGTTTGATACTGTGCCACATAAAGGTTGGTATATAAAATGAGAATGCTTGGTCTGGGCGAGAACGTGTGTAAGTGGGTAAGTAACTGGCTCAGTGATAGAAAGGAGAGGGTGGTTATATATGGTACATACTCTGATTGGGTCACCGTAACTAGTGGGGTACCACAGGGGGGTGGTTTTGGGCCCTGTTCTTTTTAATATATTAATGACCTGGCAAAAGGATTGTGCAGTAAAATATCAATATTTGCAGATGACACAAAACTATGTAAAGATATTAACACAAAAGAGAATGCAAGGAGATTGAAAAAGGATTTGGATAAGTTGGGGGCTTGGGCAGAAAAATGACAAATGAGATTTAACACTGATAAATGTGAAGTTATGCATGTAGGCAGACGAAATACATGTCACCATTACACACTATAGAAGAAACACTGATAAATGTAAGGTTATGCACATGGGCAGGGAAATCCATGTCACCATTACATACTAAATGGGAAACCACTGGAAAAGACTGACATGAAAAAGGACTTGGGGGTTTTAGTTAACTGTAAGCTTAACTGGAGCAACGAGTGTCAGGCAGCTGCTGCCAAGGCAAATGGGATCATGGGGTGCATCAGAAGAGGTCTAGGGGCACATTACAAAAACATTGTTCTTCCTCTTTACAAATCACTGGTCAGACCACACATGGAATATTGTGTACAGTTTGGGGCACTGGTACTCAAGAAGGATATATGAGCGCTTGAGTGGGTACAAAGGCGGGCAACTAAAGTAATAAACAGAATGAATGAACTACAATCAGAGAGGTTATCAAAATTGGGATTATTTAGTTTAGAAAAAAGATTGCTGAGGGGCGACCTAATAACTGTCAGGACAGTGTCCGGGATATGGGGGTCCCTGAGATATCCCGCAACCCCTGTCCCTGCCTACTTGCCCCCCTGGGCTAACCCCCAGGGCGACAACTGGGCGACGGTCCCTACCCTCACTAGGGAAGCGGGACACGGGAGACAAACAGACACTGAGACAAGCAACGGTAGAATGGTCAGACAATCCGGGTAGGCAACAAGAGGGTACGCAGTACGGAGGGGTCAGGCAAAAACGTAGTCAAGTCCAAAAGCAGGTGTCAGAAAAGCCGAGGTCACAAGAGCAGTCAGGATAAACGCGGGTGCAGCTGGAGAACCAAACTAACACTGGCGAGGCCTGAGAGGAAAACACACCTATTTAAATGCTGTCAGCGCTCCCGCCCCAGAAGCTGATTGGGGCGGGGAGCCTGACAGCAGCAGGGCTAATCAGGGCGGTGCTGGGGACACGCCCCCAGTCTAGCTGCACAGACAGTTACTAGGGAAGCCAGCCTGGTAGTCAGGACACTAGAAGCACCAGCTGCCTCCCTAGCAACCCGGCGGCGACCAGTCTTACAGCGGCCCGGGGAGATCACAAGAACCGGGGTACCTCTGCGCCGCGCTCCTGTACCCCGGGTGGCCGGACCGGTGGTGCGGGCACGGCGGCCCCGAGAGTTGCCGGTTCTGACAGTACCCCCCCTTCTACGGGGGTACACCGGACCCCCATGGCCAGGTGCGGGCTTAAGCGGGAAAGCCCTGTGGAATGCCTGGACTAGGCGTGGCGCATGAACGTCCCTGGCAGGGACCCACGTCCTATCCTCAGGGCCAAATCCTCTCCAGTGGACCAGGTACTGCAGCCCACCTCTAACCCGTCGGGCATCCACAAGCCTTTCTACTTCATACTCCAGTTCCCCCTGTACCAGAGAGGGAGGAGGCGGGTTCTGGGTGGGGAGAACTGGAGTCACATACTTCTTAAGCAAGTTCTTGTGAAAAACCTTGTGGACCTGCCAGGGGTCAGGAAGTGCCAACTTATATGACACCGGGTTGATAACCTGAGAAACCGTAAATGGGCCAATGAACCGAGGAGCAAGTTTCAGGGAGGGAACCTTAAGTCTCAGATTCTTAGATGATAATAAAACCTGCTCCCCGACCACAAAAGGTGCAGAGATAGTACGTCTTTTATTTGCGTATTTACGCAGTTTCTCTTGGGAACCCTGAAGGTTCTTACGAACCTGGGCCCAAACTGTGCACAGTTCTTCGGCGGATATGTCGGCGGCCGGATTGTTCGAGACCAAAGGAGTAGAAAGCGAGAACCGGGGATGGAACCCATAGTTACAAAAAAAAGGTGACAGTTGGGTCGACGAGTTACCATGGTTGTTAATAGCAAATTCGGCGAGAGGTAAGTAGTTGGCCCACTGATGCTGGTTATCAGAGACAAACAGTCGCAGATACTGGATAAGTTCTTGGTTCATCCGTTCCGTTTGTCCGTTACTCTCGGGATGGAAAGCGGAGGAAAAGGACAAATTAACGTTTAGATTTTTACAGAAGGCTCGCCAGAAGCGAGCGACGAACTGAACCCCTCTATCAGACACAATATCCTCGGGGATCCCATGTAACCGAACAATCTCCTTGATGAACATCTCAGACAAAAGTTTGGCGTTAGGCAACTTGCCAAGTGGAACAAAATGAGACATTTTGGAGAAACGGTCAACTATTACCCAAATGACCGTATTCCCCAGCGAGGATGGCAGATCAGTAATAAAATCCATGGACAAATGGGACCATGGCCTGGACGGAATGGGCAAGGGCAGAAGAGGCCCCTCAGGACGTCTCCTGAGGTTCTTCCCCCTTGCGCAAACCGGGCACGCGGACACAAATACCCGTACATCCTTGGCCATGTGCGGCCACCAATAGAGTCTGGCCGCTAACTCCAGAGTACCCCTGATACCGGGGTGTCCAGCTAGGACTGAAGCATGTGTCTCCTCTAACACTTTCAATCTCAGTGACAACGGGACAAATAATTTGCCTTCCGGAAGGGCTTCAGGAGCAGATTGTTGAGCGGCGTGAATGAGAGGTGAAAGGTCGGAGGAGACAGCAGCGAGGACCACCCCAGGGGAGAGAATGCTCTCAGGCTCCGGCTCGGAAGGTTCCGGAGAACCAAAACTCCTAGACAGGGCATCAGCCTTGACATTCTTAGAACCGGGTCTATAGGTAACAACAAAATTGAACCGAGAGAAAAACAAGGCCCAGCGGGCTTGCCGAGCATTTAACCTCTTAGCGGAATCTAGATAAGTGAGGTTTTTATGGTCAGTGAGTACCGTAATCTGGTGATGGGCTCCTTCCAAAAAATGCCTCCACTCTTCGAAAGCCCACTTAATCGCCAGCAATTCCCGGTTGCCTATATCATAGTTCCGTTCGGTGGACGAAAACTTCCTAGAAAAATAGGCACACGGTCTAAGGTTGGTGAGAGTGGAGGGACCTTGGGACAGTACCGCTCCCACACCAAACTCAGAGGCATCTACCTCCACCACAAAAGGACTGGACAGATCCGGTTGTACTAGGACAGGTGCAGACGAGAACGCCGCCTTTAGGGTATTGAAGGCCCTCAGAGCCTCAGAAGACCAGGTCCTCACATCTGCCCCCTTTCTGGTGAGGTCCGTTAGAGGTTTAGCCACCACGGAGAAGTCTTTAATGAATTTGCGATAGTAGTTGGCGAAGCCGAGGAAGCGTTGAAGGGCTTTCAACGACCCTGGCTGGGCCCACTCCGTGATGGCCTTCACCTTTTCAGGATCCATCTGGAAGTCGCATGGCGTGATGATATACCCCAAAAATGATATCTTTTGTACCCCGAAAACACATTTCTCGAGTTTAGCAAACAGCTTGTTATGTCTGAGTCGAGCTAGCACAGTCTGAACGTGAGTATGGTGACTCGGCAAGTCGGAGGAAAAAATCAAAATGTCGTCTAGATATACAACCACGAACACCCCCATGATATCCTGAAACACTGAGTTCATGTACCCCTGAAAAATGGCGGGGGCGTTACACAATCCAAAAGGCATAACTAGGTATTCGAAATGCCCGAGGGGCGTATTGAAGGCGGTTTTCCACTCATCCCCCTCCCGAATGCGGATGAGGTTGTATGCTCCCCTGAGATCAAGTTTAGAAAACCATCGGGCACCAGCGACCTGGTTGAGGAGGTCAGGAATGAGTGGAAGAGCATACTGGTTTCGGACTGTGATTTTATTTAGCTCTCTATAGTCAATACAGGGCCGGAGACCCCCATCCTTCTTCTCAACGAAGAAAAACCCGGCACCCACCGGGGATTCTGAGGGCCGGATGTGCCCCTTGGCCAGGCTGTCCTGGATGTAGTCCCTCATGGATTCTCTCTCTGGAACCGTAACGTTATAAATGCGGCCCTTAGGAAGTTTGGCCCCAGGAATCAAGTCTATTTTACAGTCCCATTCCCTATGAGGGGGCAGAGCTTCAGATAATTGTTTGGAGAACACGTCAGAAAACTCGGAGAGGTATTCTGGTAGGGGGCTCCCCTCGCAGGTGGAGATTCCCACCTTCACCGCACAAAGGTGGTTGGCACAGCGGGGACCCCACTTTACCAGTTCCAACGTGTCCCAGTTTACTACCGGGTTGTGCTCCCGGAGCCAGGGGAGGCCTAGGACGACGTCCACAGACAAATCTCTCATCACTAGAAAGGTGCAGGTTTCCACGTGTAAGGCTCCTATAGTAAACCTTACTTCAGGGGTCACCAGATTAACCACCCCTGCTTGCAAAGGAGTGGAGTCTACTCCTGAAACCAGAATCGGAGTTTCTAAACGTAACAAAACCCCGGACAGTTGAGCAACGAAATTAAAGTTAACGAAATTAGCCGCAGCCCCCGAATCAACAAAGGCTTGCCCAGTACGGTGGAAAGCATGAAATTCTAGGGTGCAAGGCACTAACATTTTGGACAACACAGGGAGTACCTTGGCTCCTAGACAGTCCCCCCGATAACTGCCTAGGAGCGGGAGTTCTTCCTGCCGTGGCTTCTTAGCGCAGGTAGCAATGCGGTGACCCGGCTCCCCACAGTAGAAGCAGAGGTTCTTCTTCAGGCGGTGTTCCCGTCGTTGCTCGGGGTTCACGGCTCCCAGCTCCATGGCCTCGGTGGTGGGAGGGTAAAAGGTCGGGTCAGTCGAAGAAGTAGACGTGGGGAGTGGGGTGGTCCGAGCGGCGTGTCTGGTCCTCAAACGTCGGTCGGCTCGAATAGCCAGCGACATGGCTTGCTCCAGGGTTTTAGGCTCTGGGTGGGCCACAAGTAGGTCCTTGAGACCCTCAGACAGACCGGTCAAAAATAAGTCTTTTAGGGCGGCATCGTTCCACCGGGATTCCGTACAATGTTGACGGAATTGGGAACAGTAGTCCTCCGCCATCTTACAACCCTGGCGCAGGGCCAGAAGTTTGGAGACTGCGTAGCCCGCCCGGTCGGGTTCGTCATAAATTTGACCCAGGGCGAAAAAAAAGGCGTCAAGGGATAGTCGGGCTGGAGAGCCAGCTGGTAGCGAGAAAGCCCAATTTTGGGGCTCTCCCCTCAGGCGGGTAATTACGATTCCCACTTTCTGGTATTCAGTACCAGAGGAGTGGGGGCGGAGATCAAAGTAGAGCTTGCAGCTCTCTCTAAATGCAAAAAACTGATCTCTCTCTCCGGAGAAGCAATCCGGAAGCGTGGCTCGAGGTTCTGACATCGTTCCTGGAGCGGACGAGGGCTGCATGGGACCTGCAGCTGCCACTTGTTCCCGTGGCTGCAAGCGGGCTGTTAGGTCCTGGGCAAGGGTCGTAAGGACCTGGACCTGGTTCGCTACAGCCGCCACGGCCTCCATCGAGGGGCTCAAAGTTGCCGGGCGGATGCAAGGGTCTGACCTTAGTTCGGCCAGTGTTACTGTCAGGACAGTGTCCGGGATATGGGGGTCCCTGAGATATCCCGCAACCCCTGTCCCTGCCTACTTGCCCCCCTGGGCTAACCCCCAGGGCGACAACTGGGCGACGGTCCCTACCCTCACTAGGGAAGCGGGACACGGGAGACAAACAGACACTGAGACAAGCAACGGTAGAATGGTCAGACAATCCGGGTAGGCAACAAGAGGGTACGCAGTACGGAGGGGTCAGGCAAAAACGTAGTCAAGTCCAAAAGCAGGTGTCAGAAAAGCCGAGGTCACAAGAGCAGTCAGGATAAACGCGGGTGCAGCTGGAGAACCAAACTAACACTGGCGAGGCCTGAGAGGAAAACACACCTATTTAAATGCTGTCAGCGCTCCCGCCCCAGAAGCTGATTGGGGCGGGGAGCCTGACAGCAGCAGGGCTAATCAGGGCGGTGCTGGGGACACGCCCCCAGTCTAGCTGCACAGACAGTTACTAGGGAAGCCAGCCTGGTAGTCAGGACACTAGAAGCACCAGCTGCCTCCCTAGCAACCCGGCGGCGACCAGTCTTACAGCGGCCCGGGGAGATCACAAGAACCGGGGTACCTCTGCGCCGCGCTCCTGTACCCCGGGTGGCCGGACCGGTGGTGCGGGCACGGCGGCCCCGAGAGTTGCCGGTTCTGACAATAACTATGTATAAATATATGAGGGGACAATACAGAGGTCTCTCACATCATCTGTTTATACCCAGGACTGTGACTGTAACAAGGGGGCATACTCTACGTCTAGAGGAAAGAAAGTTTCTACACCAACATAGAAGGGGTTCTTTACTGTAAGAGCAGTGAGACTATGGAACTCTCTGCCTGAGGATGTGGTGATGGCAAATTTGATAAATGAGTACAAGAGGGGCCTGGATGTCTTTCTTGAGCGATACAATATTATATGTTATAATCATTAATAACTTTAAAAGGGTTGTTGATCCAGGGATTATTTTGATGTCAGATTGGAGTTGGGAGGGAGTTTTTATTGCCTTGGGTGTGGAAAAATTGGCTTCTGCCTCATAGTTTTTTTTTTTTTACTTCTTCTGAATCAATGTTGGGGGTTAATGGGCTGAACTGGATAGACATATGTCTTTTTTCGGCTTCATATACTATGTTAATATGATGGCACACTGTGGAGACCGAGCATGAAACCAAAATGATTTGTGAGTGGACTACGACCTATAGGACTGTATATTGTTAAATCCCTGGCCAGGGTAGAGGATCACAAACTATGTTCACCCTAGCATAAAGGGTTAAATAATGGAGCTATAGTTGAGGTTATATTGCAGGGCGTTGCGTAAAAAGGGTTAATGACTATGTGGTAATATGTTACATGGTTACAGTATTCTGTTATGTAAAGTGGATATATTAACATGTAAAGTATATGGTGTTAAGGGGAAGCTGATGTGTAATGGTGCAGCGAGGCACATAACATAGAGCAGCAAGTTGAATAAAGTAGCATATAATCTTTGATGAAATGCAGGTATTGAGCCGCTAGTATTAGGATGTGATGACCTCTGGATATAAAAGTGATGTCTACAACATTTGTAAGCGTTCTGCGTAGAGGACGCTGCTCCTATGGGGCACTTGAGTTCGGGGCCTATGGCCGTGCATAATGTGTGTAGCAGTTATGCCACAGGAAAAAGAAAAGTTGTAAAAGACACTGATAGTGATGTAAAGCGTTATATGCCTAACTGCTGCTATGGAGGACTGAGATGTATATGTCGGCCAGGAACACCAAGTAACGAAAATGTGTATTTGGTGGCGCAGTAGACATTAAGAGCACTGTGCTTTAAGGAAAGTTATTCCACAATGTTAAAGTACCTGATCCCTCCCATTGAGTGTAAAAACTTTTTATTATGCAAGTGTTCGGTAAAAGTTATTTTGAAAAAAAAAATTGTGCCGCCTCTGCTACTGTCTGTTATCGCCATGCCATCCTGAACCCATGTCGCACCACCACCTGTGACAGTTCTTTTACAGCTTAAGTGAATATTGTACATAGGACTGAGTAAGGGTCCCTTTACATGGTATGACCTGTCGGGCTCAGATGCCCAACAGCTCATCCCAGCGAAGATCTTTCCTGTGCTTTCACACATGAACGACTGTCGCTGAATGAATGGAGGCGGAGCGGGGCGGGAATAGCTCAAGCCCACCCACTTCCATTCACAGTAAACAGGCAGTCGTTCATAAGTGACCAAGTACCGTTTACAGTGACCAATCCATCACTGTTTTAGGCCGCCTGCACACAGCCGGATTTGCATTGCAGAAATACCTGCCATAACATGCTATGGAAAAGCAACCTTAAGTAGAAATAAATAGCAATTTCCCGCTCGCAGGGGGAAAAGTCGCAGCATGCTCTATTTCTAGACGTATTTTATGCGGACGGCTTGCAAGCCATCTGACCCGTGGCCCTTCCACCATCATAATTGCGGAAAGGTCACGGGATCCGCGTCATCACCTAGTTAAGGCGCGGCAGTATCTGTACTGTGCATGTGCGCTGGCGCTCTGGCCAGGCACATCCGCAGTACAGATAAGAAAAATCCGGACAGGTACGTGCAGGTCAGCGGCCGGGCACAGGGTTGGATTCCGCCACAGGATCCCACATGCGGAATCTGACCTGGTTGAGTGCAGGCGGTCTTATGCCTAAAGAAACTGAACGACGAACGAGAAGCAAATGAATTCTTGTTAATTGATCAGGCGGGGCATGCATTTACACTGAACGATATTCGTTCAGATTCTCGCTGGCTTGCAGAATCTGAACAATTTACCAGCCCATGTAAAAGGCCCTAAGTGCAGATGGCATTGAGTTCATAGTCAGTCGGTTGTTTGTTTACTCTCAAAGCGGTATTCACTACATTTCTGTGTTCTGCAATAAATTCTGCATATCTTTTGGTATTTTGTTGGCTCCATCATATCCTGAAACCTGCGTCACGCACCGCATCCCACAATACTAGGTTACCCCCCGAGGCTTCCTGTGGGTGCATTCACAGGAGCAAGAAAATCATGCGACTTTGTGCATTGCGAGACACACAAAACCCGCACAAAAATACAACAAATTATATGAATTGGGTGTATTTACATGGGTGATTTTTCTCTTGCAAGTCAATCTCTGATTCGATTCGCTATCAGCCATGTGAATGCACCCTCAAAATGAGAATAATAAAACTATATCTTTGATATCCTAGTCCGGTCTCCTACTGATGGCCTCCACTGGTCGTTAACGCCTCATTTAGATCCTGACGCAATGATGTATCATCTGTAATGATAGAATGTCAAGTGACTTCAGTGGCCATTGAATAGCAGTCATGTTGGTATTTCATCCATAGTGATTCCCACCTCAGTGTTGAGTCAGGGTGTCACTATAAACAATATGTCCAACATGATATAGTGCCAGTTACTAAATGAAAAAAGCACTCGGGGACATAGACTGATGGTGGGGTCAGTTCGGAATATTCAAAGTTAATTTTGTCATAATGTTTATTTTTGGGGTGCAGTTTTCATTGTTTATCCTATTGTTGGAAAAGCCTTAAATGAACATGTGCTTCTTCCACAGCTTGTGGCTTTATATGATAAAGCATACTTAATAGGAGCACAAAGGCTTCATGCACTTAATAATGCTCTAGAGTGTCTGCTTAATCAGATTAGAGGCTTGATCTCTGTCAATGACTGTGGCTCAATATGAAAAGCAAGCTGCAGGGGGCGCTGATGCCACATAGAATTTACTACAGTCTCTGTATTGAAGGTCTTGATGCTTTACCTAATAAGTGGAAGAAGTCTTGTCATGAATTGTAGTTTGCAAATAATTTCACCCTTTAAGACTTCCGTTACTATCTAGACCAGGCCTGCACAACTTGGCAGTAGGTAGGGGCCAACATTGAAATTGTCAAAGCTCTTGGTTTAGACACTCACTTTTTAAGTAAGCCACTCAAAACCTATTCTATAGTTTACTGATTAAACTATTTTGCCAACCCCATTATACTGTCTGCTAGTGCATAGATACGAGCCTGGAGCTCAGTTGGTTCATGCTGCTATTTAGACTCAGAATGTGTTTGCAAGTGTTTTAGAAGAACTATTATTGCGCACACTGCTGCACTATATATACTGAGGAACCCAAGAAAAAGCCCAAACAGAATCGCATAAAACATTTTACCCAACCACACACTTACTGCAGCATAAAAGCGCCTCGAAATACTGTAGGACAAGTTGAAAGATTCTGCCGCATCGCCATTTCCAGGACCTACAGACTCTTCCCTAACATGAGTGACAATCGTGTGACCCACAGTGGCTAGGAGCTAACATGACATGACTAGCCTCTTGACATCAGTCACGTCACAGTCCGCGGGCCGCCAGAAATCCTTCACTGAGTAGCACGTTGTACAGTCCTGTTCTAGAATATACATTAATGTCCGTGATGGGAATTGTCACAGTATATGTAGGCTTTAATTTAAAAAAACCATGCACAATATATGTGCCATATGATGCTAGTATGAAATATTGTTATGACTTTTAAAAGAAAGCTCTAAAGTTTTCCTCTAGTGAGGAGTGAATCACTTTGTTTAAAAGTGTGGCAAGAGACACAAAGAGTGGGTTTGGGCTAGCAAGTGAATCACACCGGAAGCCATAAGCTTTGCAGGAGAGCATGAGGGTCCCATCATGAGAGCATAGGCTCTAGTACCATTTCTTAGATGCAGTCCCAGAAACCCAAGCTTTTGAATTCTGAACACAGGTAGCCCTTTGTAAGGGTACAAAGGTTGTAGTGTTACTGATGCATTATGTCTGCAACGGAAGCTAGGGGTTGACAGGACTTAGCTGGAGGTAACGCCCCGGTCATGCCCTTAGCTGCCGATTAGCTGAATTGGAGTCCAGCAGAGAAAAGAGTGACGGTGGAGCGAAAAGAGTGACAGACATGGGAGGCCGCCGGGGACTGTCCGGCCACCGCGCGGATGGAGCCATCCATCGATAGCAGGCCGCAGGGAGCACAGTGACAGCGGAGCCAGAAGCACACTGCGGAGGCTGGCAGGGAGACTCACCGCATGCCCGTAAGCAGGGACATAGCAGGGAGCGGAGATGGGAGGGTGGCAGGGAGAACGAGAGTGAAACCTGAGCTGGGACACCAGCGCCGGGGAAAGTCACACTGGGGCTATCAGCACAGAAGCCACAGATGCCAGGGCTTGCGGGGACACTAACAGCGAGGTGGGAAGTGGGTCGGGAGCGCAGATGGCACACTCACATCAGCAGGGGAGATGGGAGGTGAGACACTCACACGAGCGGAATCCCAGCCAGGGGAGATGGGACCCGATACAATCACAGTAGCAAAGGGGAGATGGGAGTGGAGATGGGACACTGTCGGGAGTGGAGATGGGACACTGTCAGGAGCAGGGATGGGGTAGGCGTCACCTGGACGTCCCCTCTATCTCAACCTGGCTAATCCATGTCTCCACCCATACTTCTGGTGGAGACATAATGCACCAGTACCAATTATAGTTGCAACAAGCACCTGGAGCTAGCAGAGGCCCAAAGGGTTCGTCTACCCCATATGAGGAGGTAAGTGCTTTTTATGATGAGTAATATACGGGAGATGGATATTATAGATTTTGCATTAGGGTCAACATGTGTCTCATTTTTGATGGTCTACTTTTCTTATAGAATAGCCCTATACAATTTACAAGGTGCATTGAAGTTTTAAGGTCTCACAATTTTTTTCTAGGAGCAGATAGAAACATGGGATATGATTATGATGCAGGCCGCATCGTCTAGTACAGAGAACGCACGTGACAGCGGCTGGGGTTGGAAGCATTTTCCGTACTTAAAATGACAACGTTCACGTTTCACGAACAGCATGTAATCATCTGTTTTCTTCACTTGAAATGACATTCATCGTTAGTTGAGTGAAAGGTGTGATGAAGGTATCAAAATATGCATTCATGTGTGTGGCGGTTCAAAGAAGGCTGAAGGTTGTGTGAGAATGAACCAAAGGAGCCTCAGCCGCGCACTAGCTGGTCTGACAACATGATTGTGCAAGTAGAGCAAGTGCTTATGGAAGACCACCAACTGACTGTGGAAGAAAGCGCCTGCAAAGTTGGCACTTCTGTAGGATCTGTGCACACGATGCTGCTTGAAATCATGAAGATGCAGAAAGTTTCCTCCAGGTTAGTGGAAGACAATATTCCTGCTCATCGGGTGGCCCTTATTCAAAGTTTTTTTCATGACAGCTTTGAAGTGTTTTCCCATGCTCCCTACTCACCTGATCTTCCATCTAGCGATTTTCGCCTTTTTCCAATGATGGACGCTCTGCGGTCGCTTATTTTCCAGTCGTGTTGCTCTTGCGCAGAGTTTGAAAAGCCGGCGAAGAGATTTCCATCATTCAGGTTTAATTACGCTCTGTGGCGCTGAGTGTAGTTAGGCCCACGCTCATCTGAATATTATGAAAAATCTGCATATCAAGAGGGAGATTATGTTGAAAAGTGACAATACTTTCAGTTTTTTTGCGGTCTGTAGTTTTTTGTAGGAAAAAATTCAAAGGCCGTTGAACTTGCAGTACATGAAACAGTTAATACACCCATAGTTATGGAGGAAGCATTAACTATTTTTGCTTGTGTTCGTCTTGTATGACACTATTGTAAAATGAGGCCCTACATGACTGGTACATTTTTCTTTCACCAGATGGGGGCACTATAGCTTTTATTTTAAGCACAAATGACACTGAGGGAAATGGCATGTACAATAATGCACAACTCTTCTGCAATATGTGTTTTTCACAGTCTGTTAAACTGGCTGCTCAGTAAAATAGATTGATTAAAGTGACACACTTATAGAATATTCCACTGTACTCCGAATAAATACAAAAGGACTTTAGAAACCTTGAAAAGGTAATAAATGGCTTGTTCCACACTATTATCTTCCAGTTGCCTGTGATTAACTGATGCTTTTGGCAGGGAAATGTTCATTCACACCTAATGCTGAGCAGCTCATCCTAGTTAGATATAATGAATTCTTTGCATATTATTTTCCCTGCTGAAGCCCGGCCGGGCCTGTCCCTGCTTGCTAGGCATCTCAGACAAATATTCCATTTCAGCAGCACACTGTGTAAATGTGTCTTCTCCGTAATCATTAACCTCACACCTCAGGTTCATCACTAGATTCCTGATGCAGATATCTCGCATCACTGGACTTGGAATGAAATTTATTTTTCTCATACCATTCCATTTGCTCAACACTGCTACCAACACTGAGGTTTAATGTACAATTAAAGTTAACTACTGAATAATGAAAAGTTCTGAAAGTTTATACTGCACTTTATTTTTCAATATGATCACTTTATGATTGGTCATGGTGCACCCTCTTGGACCCTACCGATTCTGAAAATGGCCGCAATGGGAGGGGTGGGACGGGCGCGGAGCTAAGTTCCGCTGCACCGCCTCCCATTGCAAATACTGGAGAGGCGCGGAGAGGGGGCAGGAGCTCACTGCACTGCTCCCGGTCCGCCTCCTCCCCCTGCAGAAAGGGACACTGTATATCGGCCAGGCGTGAAAACACGGCAGAAATACAGACGTGTAAATAAGCCCTCAAAAAGTAGAATAAAAGGGGATCAAAAAGTCGCCTGTAGCCCAAAACAGTACCAATAAAAACTGCAGGTTGTCCCGCAAAAGATAAGGTCTTTCGATTAAAAAAAATAAAAATACTCTGCATCTTGTAATGCAGTGATGGAGATACGATTTTATTTTGTAAGTATTTTTAGTGCGCAATAGTAGCAACACAAAACAGAAACAACATAATCCACATGGTGAACTGCAATAAAACACAGCCCAAAAAACAACGGTGCAATTGCTGGCTTTTATTTTTACATCCCATCCCCCCCCCCAAAAAATAATAAAAGTTTTACAACAGATTGTACATACCCCAAAGTGGTGTCTTTAAAAAATACAAGTTATCCTACAAAAAGCAAGACCTCATACAGCTATGGAGAAAAAAAAAAAAAAAGTTATGAGACTTGAAATATGACGATGGAAAAAAACTATAAAAATAGCTTGGTCGTTAACACACGAAATAGGCCAGTCACTAAGGGTTAAAAAATAACCTGTCATCATCTTTCAGCCTCATAAACTTCATTATAGGGCTTAAAGGGGATGGAATGGGGAGTTCGACTCTTTTCAGCCAACTGTGTTCGCACTCTCTCCCATCCATCTCTATGGGAGAGCATGAGTACAGAGCCATCTGAAGAGTCACACTGTATGTGCGCAGGAACACAATACAGGAATAAGGTACCCAGTGAATATGAAACGCAGCTCCTCGGACTCATTGTTCCATCATCATGTAGTTTATGGGGCTGAAAAGTGATGCCAGGTTCACTTTAATAGCAATTCACTAATATAAAATTAGCAGAACTAGCAGGCATCATATGATAGTAACCTGCAGGTCTCTTGAGATTTCCAGGACTTGCGTGTAGGATCTGTCTGTAGAATAAATGCTGCTTATGTCATCCTATTTTCAGGTAGTTGTCATTATCAGACAGCTTCACGCCAACCCGTGTCCGCATTGCATTGGGAGAATGACCGGGACATTTGTCAGTGTCCTTGTGCTTCTGTCTTGAGTCAACTAAATTGACTTAGAGCGTGGTACCTTGGGTGTCACGTCATCTAATAAGGTCCACTTCATAAAACTAAACATTGCTAACATACAAGGCACTGACTTTCATCTGGTTTCTATCCACAAGTATACTTGGAAATTTGTAGTGTAATATTACCAGAGTATCCCTGCCCAGTACTTGAATGTGGCTTTTCCAATATGTTACTTAAACTAAGAAAGGCATCTATTCAAGTAATGATTATAGTGAAGTGTTTTTCCATGTACTTTAACCTGTTACACTCGATCACCGTGCAGAAGAATAAGACTATGGGCCACTTTTTCCCTATCAGAGACTGACAGTGGCCAAGCCTGCGATAAATTATTATTGCTGGATTTTCCTAGCCACTGTGAAACCATTATAACGCTTTTATTTTTCAATTGACATAGAAGCCCATTTTTCAATAGTACTATTTAATCTACCATAAAATGTAGTAAAAAACGTTAAATAATTTCTTAGTGAAGTGTGAAATGGAAAAATAATGCAATTTCACAATTTTGGGCGGTATTGTTTTTACGGTGTACACACTGTGGCAAAAATGACAGGACACCTCTTCTTCTGCGGGTCAGTAAAATCACAACGATACCAAATTTCTATAGTTTTTTTATTGCTGTACTATTTCTTAAAAATAAAATGTCTTTGAAAAAATGAAATTATTTCTGCCTCCATGTTCTGAGAGACATAACTGTTTTATTTTTCACCTTTTTGCCAATCTATCCCATATTGTAAGAGATGTAGAAAGGACCAAGAGAGTGGAGGACCACTGCGAGTGATTCCAGTTTGACCTAAGCTGGCTTATTTTGACACGAGAAAATGGTAGTCAACCGGGCAGCATGGTAATACTTTAGTACGTTGGGGATTCCCAAAGACTTACTTTAAATGATGAAGTTGTTCATAGGCTCTCAAGAAGGCAGTGTGGAATATCAATTCTCTGCTGCTTCGCTGCTTGTAAGTGCCATTCCAAAAATAGGTATATGCTGGTGACATGCTGTCGGCCATGCACGCTCACTTTCTCCTCTTTTTGTATTGTTCGGTATATTTTTAGGTTCCCTTATGCAGCTTTTCATTTTGAGAATAATTACATAATTAGAAACACCTTCTGTTATGTCATCTGTCACTTGATATCTTTACCAATCCAGTGCTTGTCTGAAATAGTGATGAGTGATAGTGGAATAATCGGTTTGGGTCTGTATCGGGCTGATTTCACCAAAATTACTGTGAATTCGGAACTGTCAATTCAGACTCCTATTTAAGTCAATGGGAGTAAAAATCCGGTTCACTAATAATTTGCCCTCCAGAAGGTCACCAATGCAGTCAAAGCCCTTTAAATTGCCTGGGAATACAGCCACACATCTGGGGAACACTGCTGCTTCCAAAAATTGGTCAAAATTTTGTACAAAGGTGTAGGAGTCAATCGTAGCACAGGGATGTCACTGAAAACAAAATAAGGCTCACATACCATCTCCTAGATTAAATATTGCGCCAAGGAAGATAGCAGGTGTAGTACTTGTTTTAAAAAGCAATGTCATAAATTTTACAAGGCTAAATTTTGCCAGGTGAAGACAACATTCAAGCACGGGACTATGAAACCGGTAGCAGGTGGTGGTGCGACACAAGTTCAGGATAGTGTGGGGATGATAAACGGAGGCAGAGACGGCACATTCTTTTTCTATGAAAATCACTTTACTGAACAGTTCCATAATAAACAGTATTGCACTATATAAGAGGGTTCAGTCATTTTCAACATTATGTAATAACTGGTATTCAACTCTTAAAGGAAATGTAGTCTGAAAGCGACAATACTCTATATCGATGGCACTTATAATATCTGCTGTGACTCAATATATTCGTTCTCATTACTTGGTAACTCTCATCATCCATATACGAGATATATCGTACATGTACATCACTGAATTAGCAACTCCTGGCAGCAGCAAGGCATTCCTCATAGTTTTCAGTGTTTTTTGCTACTTCGTATTACTGCGGCGAAACCGCTACATACATAATCATCATTTTTTATGGCCATAGGCCTTGACCTTAAAGGGGTTGTCCGGCTGCCCATGGTTAATTTTTTTCCCCCACTAATGACCTGTAAAGTAAATGTATTAGAACATACATCATTATACAAACAAAAACATTATTCAACTTACCTATTATCTTCTTGGTCTTCTCTCTGTGAAACTGACTTGCTGAATAAATCCAAGATGGCCGCCATCCTTACACTTCCCAGGAAAGCAGTAGCAGTAACTTTTTCTTCCCCACTTCTGCCCTAATCAGCAATTTCAGCAACCTGATTGGTTGTTTGGGTTGACCGATTCACCAAACAACCAATCAGGTTGCTGAAATTGCTAATTGCTGAAATTGCTAATTAGGGCAGAAGTGGGGAAGTTAATATGCCCCCTCTCCCGTCAAGACCTGGAAGCCGGCCCAACAAGAAAAGAAGATGGATTTGTCGTATCCAAGAATGACCGGAGGATCAACACAGGTAAGTAGGTAAGTATATAACTTCTGTTTGGCCAATTTACAGTGCACAATGTATATTACAAAGTGCATTGTAATGGGCAAACGGAAGTGCTCACGTGAATTATTACGGCCGGACAACCCCTTTAAATGCACCATAGGAGCAGCGGTCTTACTTATACAATGCATTTACAGGTCATGGTTCATCAATTAGTTCTCCAGAGGTCCTCAAAAGTTATACTGGTGGTTTAATACCTCGTGTTATATCACTTTACTTGAACTCATATTACATGCTGCTCTGTCACACATGTCTTACTGTGCCATAACAATCCTGTGTCATAGACACGTCATATACATTACACTCTATTACATCACTTTAGGTACATTCCTCATCAGCATTAACACTTTACGTAACATTATATTACCCCTGCAAGGCCTTGCTCAAACTTACTGGCACCACATTAACCCTTTACGCTAACACAGCTACCCCCACACTGGCCAGGGATTTCACGGTCTACTTACGCTTGCGCGATGCAACTTTGGATGTGCGCTTCCGCTTCTTGTGGGACTTGGCAAGAGGTAAAGCAGAGGGGGGGATACTCGTGACTGACTGGTGCAGACTGACTGTTGTGCGCCTGCGACTGGGAGGAAGAGGAGGTGGTGGTACTTGAGGCATGCTGTGTCATCCGCTCTGCGCCCTGTGCTGCAGATGTAATGCATGTGCAGAACCACTTCTAAGAAATGGCAGTTGGCTTGCCTTGCCTCCTTCAGAATGTGAAGCTGCTGCTCTAGTGGGAGTCGCTTGAAGTACCAACTTGGCCCATCCTCTACCAAAACCTAACAAAGAAATATGCAAGTGTGCACCTATCCTACCTAACATAATCACTATATAGGAACATATTCACATTTTACACACAGTTACAAATCAATCTGCAAGCCGTTCTGTGATGGGGGGTGATGATGCAGGTAATTCTTGGTGTATGTATGTGCAGGTATTACTGTTCTCGTGTAGGCAGCAGTGAATTTGATGCAATAATAAAAAACATATGTAATTAAATGAACATTTGTGCTGTTGAGAAAAGAAGAAAAGGAAACCTTTAAAAGGGTAAATGAGACCATATGTGATTTCCCATAATGCTATCACTCTCTTGAGTAAAACATGGAAGCGTTTGAAGAGGAAGCTTTAATTTTCGGTTTCTACAATCCAGAGCACATTGTCCTCCGGTCACATGAAATAAAAATAAACATGACGAGTTTTGTTGTGTCTAACTTGCATTTGAGCAACTGGGAATGATATGCACCAACACATTAGTCACACCAAGATAGGGAACACAAATGACCAACTTCTTCTCAATTAATTGTTTCCATGCCACTGGCTCACTCTCAAAGGGAAAGTGGTTACTTCAAAGCATCCTATTTAATCCTCCATTAATAGCTTATAAAAGGCGGTCTGAGACTCATCCATTCTATGGAAACATCAAGTAAAATGGGAATATTACCTCAATGTACATTTTTGTCTTTATTTAAGACAGTGGTTTATGCAACTGGAATTTTAATGAATGGCAATCTGAATCTCTCCAACTGGGCTCTTTATTAACATTAATGTTGCATTCTCAGCCAAGTTCTATTTTAGAAATTCCCAGAACTTCTTGTGTGTTCTGCTCTTCTCTTCCATTCTTCCTAGGCTAGCAAATCTATTAGGTTAGGATGACATTACTGTTTGTTTTTACATTTTGTTTCTTTTTTGTATCCCCTTCATGCAAAAATGCACTGGTTTGCATAGGATACTTTTACAAATGTGTTAGAAAATAAATATGAAAAAAAAGGGTTAGCACTGTGGTAGCCAGTAGAGCAAAGTGTGATTGTTCTCAGTAAGAGAAGCAGCCCGATGAAGGGTCGATTGAAGAACCTGAAAGCTTGCTATAACATCATGTATTTTTGTTAGTTATTAAAAGAACAATGCACTTAGAAAAAAAAAACCACACAATCACTAGTATGAATGTAACCTTGTTGAACACTGACTTACGGGATGCCATCGCGAGGCAACTGAGCAGAGATGTCCTGAATGTGCAGGCGTCTATACAAGAAGTTCCCCCTATGACAAATAGTGCAAGTTGTTGCAAGGCCAAAACTCTATGCAGACTGCCAGGCAGGTCATGAACACACAAAAGGGGAGAAAGCTACCTGCATGCAATGGGTGGGGAGAGGTTGGTGCGGCCAACCCCCATGACTCGGAGGTGCCGGAGGAGCACTAACAAGCCTTTCTGACTTGGCTAGGGTATTTAACAGGTAAAGTCAGAAAACAGGATTATGGCAGCATATTTGTTATGCCCTGTGAGACATATTTCTGGCATACAAAAAGTAGCATTTTTGGTGAATGCACTAAAAATTTGCACTTTGCAGACTTTTACGCCAGACCCCTCCACTTTTGGAAAAAGTGGGTGGGGCCTAGCTTCATGGAGCATGGCCATGCACAGTCCAGCACATTTACACTAGAAGCTGTCCTCAATTATAGCTGAAGCCTACACCAGCTCAGAGCTAACATAGGTTTTAATCTGGTGCATGCAGGTGCCACCAGATGTGACTAATATGCAGTATTTAGAGATGTAAGCCTCCTAATACATTTATCCCAATTAGCCAGGGACAAAGTTTACTTAGGGGTCCTTCACACTAGTAGAATTTTCCGTATTTTGCGCCACAAGTCACAGCAAATCTAAACCAAAATCTGCGTGGCTCCGTGCAGATTTTGATGCAGAAGGAAAATTCTGCATCAAAATCCGCAATTAGCCCAGCTGATTTTGATTCGGGATTCCGCTGCGTCCTGGTAGAAATATTCTACCCGCGTGAAAAAGCCCTTGGACAGGCATCTGAAATGCCAGTCTAAGTAAATATGCCCCATGCACTGCATTTTAAGAGTTAGTTTTTAAACCCTTCTTTCCAAAACAAGATGTCAGGAATTATTTTCACTTCTACTGCATGGAAAATACTTATAAAACCAGCTAGCCTTCAGCAAGAAAATGCTCAGCTTTTTAATCTATTTATCTAAAATTAATCATGGAAAATGTGCAAAATTATAACCTGACTGCAAACTTTTAACTGTTATTAGCATTAGAACTAAAAACATGAGGGGCATTTACATAACACCACTAAAAAGTATCTGCTAATCATTTTTAACGTTGAAGTATTAAAAATCAAGGTGCTGAATATATTAAGTCTAAAATGTAACAAGGGTATCTATTGATAGAAAATAACTTGTTCTGAAAACCCAATGCAAATGCAAAGAGACAGGTTTATAGTAGACAGACAGCTGCAGCCTTACTCATACCCATGTTTGTGACTTACAAAGAGCTCGATTGTACCAGTCAGGTGTCTGGAGGTTCACATCTTTCAAGACATAAAGAAAATAAAATACAGCACAGTGAGCAAAGTATACATGCTGAAATTAGCCTACGTTCCCCTGGAAGATTAACATTTCTGTGGGTTAAGATTAGTAGCTTTACAAACTAAATGGTGCAAAGTGCTAACGCTAAATTAAATACGCAAGTAAATATATCTCTCAATAAAAGGGTTCTAAATGTTCAATCAAGTGCTGCTTAACTAAGTATGCGCCTATGTAGTGTTCTTTACCGCATATCGAAAAGTGGTCCACGAAGCTGATCTCTAGGGCTGATGCTTGGAGAGAGGATTTTGTTTAATTCACCTATGTACCATTTCTGCTTGTCCATGGTGAAATGAAATGTAAAAGCCCCTTTACATGGGATGATGATCTATGAACAAATGTATGAACGCTGATTTCGGATCATCCCCCAGTGTCAATATATCTAGCAACAAACAATAAAATACTCATTTGTCATTCATCGCATTTTAATGGGCATAAAAATTGTTTGTTGGCAGCACATCCCTTCTTTACAAGTTAAGATCAGCACCATAATAGTGTAAGGGGAAGGCACTGCCTATCCTCCTCCTTACAGAAGAGCGGCACACAGCACCTCTGACAGAGGGTCTGACAGCCGCAGGTTCAAGCTAGCCCCCTCTAGTCCAGTACCCCCATGAGGGTGAGCAGGAAGAAGCAAGAGAACAGTACTGCTGCACTGTGCTTGCTCCCACTGCATTGGCCCAATGATATGGGGAGACGAGCAGGCAGGTGCCGTGGGGGCCATGTTGGGAGAGCCTGATAGAGGCTATGTACAGGAGTGGTGACATGAATAGCGTATCACTGTTTGGAAGAGTCAGCTCCACAATAGGGAAATAGTGATGGCTAAGGCCAAGCCCCTCCCTATTAAAGATTTTCACGCCAAAGGCGCCCAATATATTGGTCTGTAGCTGCATCATAGCTCCAATCCAGAGCTGATGAGAGAGAGTCTCAGACACAGCTCCTGAGACAGTGAGGCAGAGCAAACCAGCAGCAGATTGTGGGATTGGCCATTTTATAGGGGCCGTAGAGGAGCACTGTAGAGTCCAGGAAGGGCCCCTCAGTCCATAAAGGCTAAAGATGGGACACCAGCCAGAGCCACAGCACATGGGAGAAGAGGGAGTCTCCCCCCACATGGCCAGTCACCGTGATGGTGGTGTAGAAGAATCACCAGGAATACTGCGTATTAAGAATGAAGTGACCAATGAAATACAATGTCAGCGAGTGTAAGTGGACTTCAACTCCTGGTACCATGTGAGATAAAGTCTCTGGCCAGAGTGGGGGGTAAAATGGACTCATGGGACTGTTAGTGTTATGGGTTAATATGGCGCCATAGTTAATGGCCGAGCAAGGCCTTGCAAGTGTTAATGGAATGTAATGTGTGTAATGTAAGGAGTGTAATGTACCTGATGGGATGTAATAGTGTAATAATAATGATGTGTCTATACTACAGATAAGCGAACGTGCTCATTTAGGACAATTACTCGATCAAGCATCGCTTTTTTCGAGTAACTGCCTACTCGGGCGAAAAGATTCGGGGGCGCCGGGGTGGAGTGGGGGGTAGCAGGGGGAAACAGGGCAGAGCTCTTTCTCGATCCCTTTTCCCCCGAGTAATTGCTCTAAACGAGCACGTTCGCTCATCTCTAGTCTATAATAATAATGGATTTGTCGCAGTAAGTGTAATGGCGCAGGGGGGGGGGGGGGGATATGGCTTAGCAGCCAGAAAGTACATACAACAAAGAAGAGAAACCACTAGATGATGATGATAATGATGAGACGACTCTGGATTTATGTGACGTCGAAGATATGTGAATGCGTTCTGTAAATGGGAACGCTGCTCCAATGGGGCTACAATGATGATGTATGTAGCGATTACGCCACAGTAATGAGATGTAAAATTACTCTGGCAAAATCTGAGTAATACCATGTGCCATGCTGCTGCCTGGAGGAACCAGAGATATATATATGTTGGTGAAAGATGCCAAGTGATGAGAAGTACTGTCGCTTTAAGAGTACTATCATTATAAGTGAGGCAGCTTATGTTACCAGTTTACTATGTAATGTTAAAAGCGCACAAGAAACTATTCAGTAAAAGTTATATTTTCATAAAAAAATAATGTGCTGCCTCTGCTGCCGTTTGTCATCGCCGCACCATCCTGAACCTGTGTCGCACCACCAGCCACAAACGGTCCCACAATAGGACTAATCCGAGTTAGATGTGGCCGCTCTTACCATACTATGTCAGGATTTAATGTTATTATTGGATAAGCCTGCGTTCTAGTGGGTGACATTCATTATAATAATTGAGACATTAGGTGGCTGCCTCTGTGCACCTTCCTTTCACTTGAGGCTGTGCTGACGTACAGGCGTGAAATTTCATGGTCTGGTTGTAAATTATAATCTCTGCTCAGACATTTTTCATATGTTCATGTTAGGAAGACTTTGAAGGTCTTGGCAGAATTTTAAGAACCTGGTGGTAAAGCGATGCATTGCTAAATCCTTCAGCAGAACACATAGTGGGATTTGACATAAAGAAAAATAAAACTTGAGAATATTAAATTATGATACCAAATGACACATTCAGGCAACATACCCCAAACTGTTTAAGCCTGACAGGGCAGCGACATTATTTTCGCACTGAATGTAAAGACTTTAATGGAGGTTTTAGCAGTTCTCACCTCTGTAGGGTCTATGTTTAGGCTTCCTAGCCACAAGTGAGCATCAGAACCATGGTGATCATGGCGTCAGCCCCAGCCTACATGATCCTCATGCTGGCACATGTTTTCTGATATTTCGGTCCTAGATGCTGATGGGCACACTTCCCTGCCTGTTAATGAACTCATTGGTTGGCTGGGTATTGGTGTGCACATTTATTTGGGCTCGTCCTTACAGAGGACAATGATTATACTTTTGTCTGAAGGTGCTTTCTGGTTCTGTCAATTGTTTCTTGTCCTGACCTGCATCTCAAGTAAAAGGGGTTGTCTAGGGTTAAAAAAAAACATGTCTGCTTTCTGAGCGGGAGCTCAGTTCCTGCTCCTGGCTCTTCCATCCCCCCCCCCCCCCCTGCAGATGAGGACGACGTATATCGGCTCGGCGTGAAAACCGAGCCGATATACACTACCGTTCAAAAGTTTGGGGTCACCCAAACAATTTTGTGTTTTCCATGAAAAGTCACACTTATTCACCACCATGCGTTGTGAAATGAATAGAAAATAGAGTCAAGACATTGACAAGGTTAGAAATAATGATTTGTATTTGAAATAACATTGTTTTTACATCAAACTTTGCTTTCGTCAAAGAATCCTCCTTTTGCAGCAATTACAGCATTGCACACCTTTGACATTCTAGCTGTTAATTTGTTGAGGTAAGCTTGAGAAATTGCACCCCACGCTTCTAGAAGCATCTCCCACAAGTTGGATTGGTTGGATGGGCACTTCTGGCGTACCATACGGTCAAGCTGCTCCCACAACAGCTCAATGGGGTTCAGATCTGGTGACTGCGCTGGCCACTCCATTACCGATAGAATACCAGCTGCCTGCTTCTGCTGTAAATAGTTCTTGCACAATTTGGAGGTGTGTTTAGGGTCATTGTCCTGTTGTAGGATGAAATTGGTTCCAATCAAGCACTGTCCACTGGGTATGGCATGGCGTTGCAAAATGGAGTGATAGCCTTCCTTATTCAGAATCCCTTTTACCCTGTACAAATCTCCCACCTTACCAGCACCAAAGCAACCCCAGACCATCACATTACCTCCACCATGCTTAACAGATGGCGTCAGGCATTCTTCCAGCATCTTTTCATTTGTTCTGCGTCTCACAAACGTTCTTCTTTGTGATCCAAACACCTCAAACTTGGATTCATCCGTCCACAACACTTTTTTCCAGTCTTCCTCTGTCCAATGTCTGTGTTCTTTTGCCCATCTTAATCTTTTTCTTTTATTGGCCAGTCTCAGATATGGCTTTTTCTTTGCCACTCTGCCCTGAAGCCCAAAATCCCGCAGCCGCCTCTTCACTGTAGATGTTGACACTGGTGTTTTGCGGGTACTATTTAATGAAGATGCCAGTTGGGTACCTGTGAGGCGTCTGTTTCTCAAACTAGAGACTCTAATGTGCTTATCTTCTTGCTTAGTTGTGCAACGCGGCCTCCCACTTCTTTTTCTACTCTGGTTAGAGCCTGTTTGTGCTGTCCTCTGAAGGGAGTAGTACACACCGTTGTAGGAAATCTTCAATTTCTTAGCAATTTCTCGCATGGAATAGCCTTCATTTCTAAGAACAAGAATAGACTGTCGAGTTTCAGATGACAGTTCTCTTTTTCTGGCCATTTTGAGCGTTTAATTGACCCCACAAATGTGATGCTCCAGAAACTCAATCTGCTCACAGGAAGGTCAGTTTTGTAGCTTCTGTAACGAGCTAGACTGTTTTCAGATGTGTGAACATGATTGCACAAGGGTTTTCTAATCATCAATTAGCCTTCTGAGCCAATGAGCAAACACATTGTACCATTAGAACACTGGAGTGATAGTTGCTGGAAATGGGCCTCTATACACCTTTGTAGATATTGCACAAAAAAACAGACATTTGCAGCTAGAATAGTCATTTACCACATTAGCAATGTATAGAGTGCATTTGTTTAAAGTTAGGACTAGTTTAAAGTTATCTTCATTGAAAAGTACAGTGCTTTTCCTTCAAAAATAAGGACATTTCAATGTGACCCCAAACTTTTGAACGGTAGTGTACGTTCGTGTGATTCCAGCCTTAAGATGATAATCTGTGCTGTCATGTACATTAGACACCAAAATGCACCTCTTTACTGATATCACTTATTGGCCTTAATCCTGCACATACTTCTTTTTAAGTTGGTGTTTTAGCTGACTGACAGCCAGGCTCCTGCTCTAAAAGCCAGTAGCAGAGAAACCTCAGATCCTGGCAGTTTAACCCCTTATATGCCACAACTACAGCATGTAAGCAGATGACAGGGAGGGGGCTTCTTTTGTCACTCACTGTTACCCCGCAATGCAATCGTAAAGTAGCAATGGGTTCCCATGGCAGCCAGAAGCCTGACAAAGGCCTCGATGTCTGCCATATACGAGACATCGAGGCTTTTGTCTCAGCAGGGCCTAATAGGCCTGTAACTCAGCCTATTAGGCCCTGCAGAGCCTAATAGGCTGCTGTCATAGGTTAGTAGAGTGCACTACATAAGTAATGCACTGTACTATTCTAGCGAATGAACAATTGCGTTTTTCAAGGATCCTTCAGGGACTAAAAAAAAGTGTAAAAAAATTCAATGAATTTAATATGGATAAAATACCCAAATATTTTTTTGTTAAAAGCAACACCTAATAGGTATTACTGCATCCGTAGCGACCCAAACAATGAAAATATTTTTGTTATTTATCTCACATGGTGAGTGTTGTAAAAATAGTATAAAAAATGATTGCTAGGATTGTTATTTTTTTTGCCTCCCAAATAAAATGCAATAAAAAGCAATCCAAAAGTCACATGTACCTCAGTCTGGCACCAATAAAAGCTACAACTCTTTTTGCTAGAAAAGTAAAAATATTATTGCTTAGAATGCAGCGATGCAGATTCAATTCTTTTTCTTAAAAAACGTGGTTTTATTGTGCAAAAATAGTAAAAAATAAAAGAAATGTATATAAACTTGGTATCTCAGTAATTGTGCTGATTAAGATAAGAAAATCGTCATGTTATTTTCACCAAGTGGTAAACCATGTAAAAACAAGACACAAAAACAATTGCGGAATTTCTGAATGTTTTCTCCATCTCCCCACTAAAAAATGTAATAAAAGTTATACAACACATTATTCGTACCCCAGAGTGGTGCCATTAAAAAACACACCTCATTCCACTAAAACAAGCCCTCATTTGGCTGTGTTAACGAGTTATGTCTCTTGCAATGTGATGATGAAAATTACTTGGTCTTTAAGGCACAAAATAGACTGACCTCTAAGAGGTTAAGTTTCAAAGGCTTCTTTAGTGTTCCTTGTAAATCATAGCATTTTAAAAACTGGAAAAAACCCTGCTATGATATACTTTTCAATCTATTGGATCATGTTGAGCAGTTTTAATCCACTATTTTCTAAAAGTCAAATAACATTATGCAGAAAAGGAGAAGGAGACTTCTCACTTCACGCCAAAATCAACTTTACAATACTGAAAAGATTACTTCTGTAAAAATGAAGTTCTCAGATAGTGGTGTGTTAGTGAGGAAGGAAATAGTTTAGTTACAATAAAACATAGTAGATCTAAATGTTAACGTACATTTTTTACCGATTACAGAACCATGTTTAACCAGAAAACTAACGTGCAGATTTTCACAGGTGATCAATAAGAACTTTCAGATCACAATATTGTAATGCTTACAATGTATTATTCTCCATTTCATTGGGGTTTCAGTTGCTTTTTGACAACAAGAATAGCATAATCTGTAGAATAAACTCAATAGAAGTCAGGATTGAATGGTTTGAAGTTGAAAATGGATCTCCCATAACTGTCATAGCTCTGCAAATAATGGTAGCAATGGTGATATTGATAACTTTCCCTACAACTTATGCTCATCTAATAGCCTGTGTATATTCCATCAATCTTGTAAAATACTTTGATTAAAAAGGTTGTTGTTTGACCACTGTAAATTAAGCTTGAAGTGATTGCCAGGAGGAGCCTCCCTTCCAGCTACTTACTCTGCATTCCACTGCCTGTTGTTAGGTATTGAGCTTCTGTATTTACTGAGATGCTGGGACATTTTCATTATATGTGGGTAGGGCCTATCTTTACAGGATGCTTCCTTGCACAGGCTCACAGATTAGTAGATACAGTATCTGCAATCTCCATAATCACCACTTCTCCTGCTGTTAAAGCATGTGTGTGTGCGCACATTATATTGGGTTTACTAATCATTTGGCCAGAATGATTCTGAATGCCTGACTTCTACAAGTATGCAGAGGAGTGGGCATTCAAATACTGCCTCTATACTGATTGGACCAGAGACAGGCAATGCAGAATGCATTGGAAGTTAGGGAAAGAAAGTATAGGACATGAATTATTGGCAAAACACTAGGCTTGCAATATGTCCCCTGCCTGGAAGTGGGTTACAAACAGCAGAAAAGTAGGAAAGACCACCTTAAAATGAAAAAACATGAAACCGTTCAAACATTCAAAAATGAGAGGAAAGGAGAACCTGTGTAGTGTCTTACCGGCACTGGATAGATACCACTGGTGTAGTAGCAGATCTGGAGAGGTGATAAGGGAAGAGCCAGGAGCCAGCAATGGGTGGTCTTGGTATGCAGTACAGAAGAATGAGGCAGGTACTATAGTCCGATGGAAATCCAGAAGTCAGCAACGGGTGGTCTCAGTATGCAGTACAGAAAGATGAGGCGGGTAACGAAGTCGGATAGAAAACCAAAAGTGAGCAACGGGTGGTCTCTGTATACAATACAGAAGGATGAGGTGGGTAGCGTTGTTGGGAGGGAAGTCAGGAGTCACTGTAGTGGAGAAGAAGTAGAGAAGCTAGATCAAGGGCTGTGGAGCACAATAATCATGCAAGGAGTAGGTGGAAGGACCAGGGTTACATAGGAAGTGCTAATTAGTAGCAGGGCAGGACTTAGATCAGGAGCCAGGACTATATACTATGATCAGCAGAGGAGCTTGTCCAGCAAGCTGGATACCTCACTGTAGAGAGAAACAGTCCGGAACACAGGAGGTCCCAGGTTTCATCCCCTACAACCCGTTGATTTTTAGAAAATTTATTAGAAACTTAGGTATGCTTCAGCAAAGCCAAAGATGCTTTCAAAAGAGATCAATTCTCAAAATAATAAACATATTTTGATTACAATTAATAAAAAGGTATTTTTGTATATTTATAAAGGGGAAATCACCTGAATATTTAAAAGCTGTTCCAATATCCAGATATTTTTGTTACATTCTTGTTATGCTCCCCCTTGTCATTCCTTTGATTTCATCCTTAGAAGGTCCACCTAATGTGTCCAGTGCTGGAGAAAAGAAGCTTCTTCTAGCGTAAAACTTCTTTTCATCTGCCCTGTACTATAGGAGGGAGTACAGTATATGTATAAACTTATAGCCCAGTGAAAATGTTTAGAACTGACTTTAAACTTCCTTTTCATGGTTGAATGAGTTTTCTGGGACTTCAATATTGATGGCCTAACCTTAGCAGACATTAGAATCATATATGGGGAAAGAAAACTGTAAGAAGAGCCATCAATAAAAATATTATTTTCTTGCCAGAAACCACATATCTATTCCACTGCTCTAACACAATTCAGCCATGATCTCAAAGACCAAGATGTGAATTTGGAGTGCTGTACGTGTTCTTTTCTCACTTCAAAAAAAACTATTTTTGTGGTCTGTGCTATTTATCAGGTATTATATCAATAACACACTTGCTGCATTAATGTTATTCATGGTAGAACGTGTTCAGCTTGGATTACTTTTGCTTGTGCCTTTTCTTGATCTGTAATTTTGCATTTAATAAAAAAACAAAACAACTCAAGACATGTAACAGACACAGGACAGACGCCCTCAGAAAGTGTTGCAAAGAGAAACACACATCGGAGAGAGCTGGACAGCTTTCGGCATACTTGCAGTAAAGGGGACCCTGGTTGAAGGACCTGGGGGGGGGGGGGGGAGGGGGTTGGATCTAGTGAAGCTGGGAATTGGGTTGGGTTAGGAGCTTTGGGGGTGGGGCTTTTGTATGACGTGATTGGTGAGGTGGGAACCAGCAAGATGAGTGAGCTGAAGCTGTGCTGTATGCAGCTAAGGCAAAATACATGTGTGTTTGAAATGAAAAGGATGAGGTGGACTTAATGGGATTGGTAGATGAGTAGTGCCATTTATTTAGCTAACACATAATATATGACAACAGTAGCTAACATGGTTGGAATTCAGAAATATGAGTCTACATATTAAAATATGCTAAATCACATGTTGCAGCATATCTTTCACGTCACATGAATTCATCCAGGTAACTGGGAATCATGTGTTTTTGTGTGCTTTCATGCGCTTGAAAACCGATTTTGCTCGTTTCCAATAATTCCCAATGTTGTTGGTATGAGCGCCCGTGAGCGGATCGACAAAATGTCTGCTGTCATTGACAGTTTGATGAGAGTCATTATTTGGTAATTGCGCGATGTTTTGATACACTGCCCATTCGTCAGAAATTATCATTGATTCTGGAGCAATGCCTTGCTGAATTATTGGCAGCAAAGTCGCTGCATCTCTTTTAGTGACAAAAGTGATGAAACCTTTTCGATTATCAACATCAGAGGCTCCAAAAATCCATCTTTCTTCTGATGTTGCAAGTTGCGGCCGCGATGATACTTTGCTTTCACTAGAAGAGACTCGTCAATTTGCACTTCTTTTCCTGGACCGCCAAGCTGAATAGTCTCCGCTAATAACTTCCAGCAGCATATATCTCTGAAGTATTGATAATAGTCCACTGCAGTATGCACCGCAATATCCAAATGCTGCATTGTTGTTTGCTGAGGCGTTTCAGTCGCCCAATAGAACAATAAATATAGGAATTTGGCGGGCGCAATTTTGGCTCCTTCAATCAAACTATCTTTCAAAACGGACTGCTTGCTTCTGCAGCCGGACATCTCCACACAGAACCACTAAGTTTACTGGAGTCTTTTATTTGTGAATATTCCTGTTGACAACGAATACATTCTACCTTCCTGTGTAGAATCTTGTGGCTGCGCAAGTATTCAATAGCTGATAAATCATCCTTGCAAACCCGATTCATTTCAAATACATTCATTTTTGCTTCTGCACACATTTTTCTGTCACTATGGTACGTAGGTTCCTGCCCAAGCAATTGCCTCATCCAAGCCCCGCCCCAAATTACCACCCACCAATTGCATCATAGAAAACCCTGCCCCCAAAGCTCCTAGCCCGACCCAATTCCCAGCTTCAGTAGAGCTAGCCCAGCCCCTTGCAGGTCCTTCAATCAGGGTCCCCTATACTGCAAGTATGCCCAACTTTCTTGTTTAAACCAATGGAAATGCGCTTCTCTTCATTTTGATAAAGATGGATGCCAGCAGGGGTAAAGGGGTATAATGTCAATTCTGATATTATTGAACATGATAATAAAATACACTTGTCTTGAAGAAATAATGTCCATCAGCCCTTAAAAGGCTACCTGGTTTTGGAACAAAATTTTGTTCCTGGGCTGAAGGGCGAGGGGGTATTTTATCTGCAGTTGTTCTTCTCTGCTGGTTGCAGGTCCTTTTACAGGTATCCAAGATGTCCAACACAATCTTTATACTCTGTAATCCCTAGTGCATTACAAGTGTTAGACTACCAATGCACTGTACTTGCTCTCTGATGTCCAGAGCTGCTCACGTGTTAAGCATTGGCCGAACACAATGCAGTGCTGAGTGTGCATTAGCTAATTAGAGAATTGCTGTAGGCATCTTGCTGGCTGAAAATGAAGTCTGCAACCGTCAAATAGCAGCAGAGAAGAACAATTGCAGGTAATATATCCCCCTGCCCCACCTATCCCAGGACAGAATTTTGTCCCAAAACCAGAGGGTCACTTTAAGGCTAGCATGATTTTCAATGTTCCACCCAAGTAGGAAAATCTGATGGGGAAACCAGAGGCCGCACATAGTGAAGCAACACAACGGCAGATTGAATTGCCACACAGGATTTTAGTATACTCAAAGAGAGAAAGCAGTAACAGTATTAAACACAAAACACACAACCTTTTGAGCTTCTTCCAGGGTCCTGTTTGAAACGGCACATCACTTTAATTTACACACGCATTAGAATCGTTCATAAAGAATCCATACATAAAACATAATATATATCCCAAATATGTTACCTTATAGGCTCTGCAGCCTTGCCACATCAATAAACTCTACTTTTCATAAAACAATAACTCATTGTATAATCCTCTCACACTTGGAAATCTGTTTAAAATGAGCAAGATTATTGCATGAAGCTGTCATTCGAGAGTTTGTGGCACATAATGGCAAATAGCCAATAGGTGTCAGGGCTCGAACCCTCTACCTGTTGAGCTATCCAGCCTTTTGACAAGATCTCCTGCTACCTTTATTCTTGTCTCTTGTTCCTATCTCTTATTCAGTCCCTGTTTCCCTGATTGTTGCACCCTGTTTCCCTGATTGCACACCCTATATGACCTGGACTAGCACCTCCCATCCTTGCGTGATTATTGTGCTCCCAAGCTTGTAATCAAGTTTCACCACCAGCCTGCTCCTTCATACTGCAAACAGATAGACTTGTGTACCAACCTATGTCTTCACCCTGACTACGCTACCTGTCTGCTCCTTTGTACCACAACCGATACTACCCGTGTACCAACTTCTGGCTTCACTTTGACTACGCTACCTGTCTGCTCCTTTGTACCGCAACCAATACTATCTGTATACTGACTTCTGGCTTCACCCTGATTACACTAGTTGTATGTTCCTTTGTACCGCAACCAATATTACCCATGTACTGACCTCTGGCTTCCCCCTGACCCCACTACCGGAACACGAGGCACCAAACCTGCACCTGATCATGACAATAGGCTATTGACTAAGGTTTCCACAGTTCTTTCCTAAAGATTGAACAGCTTAGTAGTTACTTGCATGTTCTTGGCCATTCATAAAACATCAAGCATAAGGTTGCCCAGCCTCCTTGAAAGTCATGGGAGCCCAAACAGCCAATAACTCGAAATGGATGAGCAGACATCTTGAACACTGATATTTTACTCTACAGGATATATTTAAGTGGACAGTTTCTACTCACCTGAGCAAATACCAACTGTCCAGCACCATCACTTAAAGGTGCCATGCTGTTGTCAAACCCCGGGCTGTATGTTTTTTTTAAATTTAGATCTAATTTTTATTAAAAATAAGATGGTTTTTCATTTACTTTAAAAGCAAAACAAAAAGAACCTCGATTTCTCTATGGTGTCTACGAATCATGAACTCCTGTATGTAAACACTACAGCACTACTCAGGTCCACATATACCCACTCCATCTCTTTTGACCTCTGTGCATTCATCCTCATTTTCCTTCTTTACTAGAACTTGTTTTTTGTGGGACAAGTTGTATTTTTTTTAATACGGAAATAGCAATATTTTGGAATACATATAATGTATTAAAAATGTTTTATTCTTTTTTGGGTGGTGGTGGGGGAATAGAGAAAAAAACAGCAATTATATAATGTTTTGTTCTTACAGCATTCACTTTGTGGTATAAATGTCATGACATACTATGGGTCAGTACAATTACAGTGATACCACATTTATATAGAAATTTTAATGCTTTAGTCCTTCTGCACGTTCAAATCACTGTTAAAAATGTACTATTTTGCAATACATGCAACTTTTTAAAAATTGTACTCAGTTTCCTTTTATAAAGAGAATGAACAAAAAAAACAGCAATTCTGGCATTGTATAATTTTATTTTCCAGTATACACAGTGTGGGTTAAATAGCATGCTAAATGTATAATTTGATGCTGTGATACCAATCATTAAAGAGGTTAAATGGTGGGTCTCAAAGTCTAACGCTGATCTTTGTAATTACAGCACAGTGTCTGCTGAATCTACACCATTCATGTATGGCAGTTCATGGGAATGGTTGTTATCCTGCGCTGTACATGTACAGCACGGGGCACCAACATGTTAAAAATAAGCCTGCCGAATTTGCAAACACGTGTAGGCAACTGTTGGACTATACTGTAGACACAAAGTATGCCTTTAAGAGAAGGAGACACCATTTCAAAGTCCGTATCATGCAACAGAAAGTCTAGATTCACCCGGGTGCACCACTAGTATTAAACTGTGCTTCTGTGCTACCCTTTACCCCTTTTCTCTCTGATATGGAAAATACACGTAAGCAGCCACCAAACAAGCGTGTCTGTGACCAGATGGTTGGAGATCACACAGAATGACATTGTAGGCCACATGAGACCATCAAGCATTTCTCCAGGGGCGTAGCTAAAGGCTCATGGGCCTGGGTGCAAAAGTTTATCTTGGGGCCTCTCAATTTTTCTTAACCCCTTAATACAAAGGCATAAATTATAGCTCCTGGGCTCTAATTCAAAACCTGTAACAGGGCACTCAAATATAATGCCTTATTCATAGTACTGGGCTCCCTATATGGAGAAGAGAGTGCCTTATGGCCCCCCCTAAGGCACCTGGGCCCAGGTGCAACTGCATCCCCTATGGTTACGCCAGTGATTTCTGCCATAGAGCATTTTCTGCTTCCTCAAAATGTTTGAATTTATAGGTGAAGCTGTAAATCATGTAAATCTTTTTCCCATTATGTTGATCCCAACTAGGCAGGATGAAAGCATTTACTAAAGGGCAGTATGGTGTGGTTAGCACTATTGCCTTGAAGCGCTGGGGTCCTGGTTTTAGCCTGACCAAGGACATCTACATACTAATAGGTTGTTATAGGAATAAAGCATATTCCAGAAGATTTCACTGGTTTGCTCCAAATTCGTTATAATGAGAAGCTTCAGGCATGAATATATGTATTTGAACTCAGGGGTATTCCCCTTGAACCCCCATACCCCTTCTGGTTTATTGTAAGGAAATACAATACAGTTATACTGAATATGACACACCAATTACATGCATACCCCTCCCAACATCATAACAACTCATGATTGGCCTAGTATGTAACGACGCTGATGAATAACATATGTTTACGCCCCAGGTGTATGTTGCTAGGTGAACATGTAATTTCTAGGAAACGCAACTAGAATAGACTATCAATATCTCTGCCTGGACTAAGGAATCCAAGACATAGATAAGAAGTAGCCCCCCTTTTATGAGTGGAGGGCATCACAGGTGTTTCTCATGAGAAACACATCTCAGGACCTTGTAGAACTTGAGAACTTGTGTAGGAGTGTATTTCAAGATACCAGCATAAGAATGAAGCAGTTAACTATTTCACTGCTAGCTATTTTCTCTGAAGGTGGATATATGAATATATATATACATATATTTTCATAGGCTGCTTTAAGAAACACATTTATATTATTATTACTACAACATAGATGAATTTTGATTGTGAGCCCCAAGTGATTTACAAGGCTGCAGAATATGTATGCACTATATAAATGAGAAAATAACTAACTATAATGCTGCTATTATTTTTTTTAAACTGACAAACTTACTGTTATTTGCTGTGTACCTTATAGATAGCAAACAAGTAAATAATTGGAGGCAGAAAACAAACCTAAATTCCTTGTACATATACATATTCCTTCTATACATTGTACAGTAAAAGAAATTATGTTGACAAAAATATTGGGACTCCCACCAGTCCTGTACTGTCAGGCAAAGAGGATATGAAAATCAGATGTACCATTTTATCATAGTAATGCCAAAAAAAGACATATGTCCATCCAGTTCAGCCTATTACCTCCCAATGTTGATCCAAAGGAATCCAAAAAAAACTTCAAATGAGGTAGAAGCCAATTTTCTCGAATTAGGAAGAAAAATTTCTTCCTGACTCCAATCTGGCAATCGGAATAATCCTTGGATCGCCGACCCTTTTGAAGTTAGATGTGTGAATATTAGATGTAAAGGAGAGTATCACACAGACATATCCCAATATAGAAACCATCAGAATTCCACAAGATGTCAGACTTTCAATGAGGTCTAGTGGTGGGATGTCACCTGAGCAACCAATCCGTACAGGAAATTGCAGCACTTTCGGACCATCCAAGGTCCATTGTTGGCATTGTTATTCAGAAATGGAAACCATCTGGTGTGTGTGCGGTGCAGCCACATTCAGGGAGACCTCGTAAACTGACAGAACATGGATAATAGAACAAGGAAATCTGTGTGGGGTTTCACTTTAAGAAGATTCCATTAATTTCACGAATTAAAAGAGTAGTCGCATAAAACTACCCCTTTCCACAAGTCCTGTTAGGACATAAAGACATAGAACATCTGTAAATCAATGGCCCAATATTAGGACTACCTCAATTTGTCCCTGGCTATAGTCAGACGTTAGGAGACATCTCCGAGTAGAGCAAAATAGCGGGACCAGACTTGAACAACACTGTGCATACTTCTTTTTGAGGAATTGGACTTGAAAGGGTTGCAGTTGAACAGAAGACGTTTGGCAGTAAGCTGTGGTGATGAAAAACTAAAATCACTACTGAGCTGATTGAGTCTAACCTGGGGTGCAAAGTCTAACGAATCCTCCCTCTTCATTCCTCCCAAGGAGGTTTGAACTTTGTCCCACAATCCCCAATAGCAATAGCTTGGGGATAGTTCCCTGCATGATAGAACTGTTTTATGTCAGCTCAGCATAACTATTCTCTGAGGATTATTCTATGTTTGAACATTTTAACATTAAGGAAATAGCATACTTACATTTTTAGCTACACAGGTTTAGTCTTGATTTCAGAACTAAACACTGTACACCTTTATGTATTCACCAGCTGAGTGAGACAGGGTTTTACAAGTTTGTTTGTGAAAAAAACCCTCAAGTATATGACTTTGATGTTGGGAAATCAGTCTCCAAGATGGAGAACAAGTAAAACCCTGAGGAAAATACCATCTTCAAACAGAGCGTTACAAGACTAGCAAAGCATTGCTGTTAATAATATTTTTATTTGGCTGCTGCAGACATTGAAACAACATTCCCAGCTACTTGAAGTTAGAATCTAAATTGTGCAATCTCAGCATTTTAATAAACCACTCCAGACACCTGGTACAGTAGCTGGAGTGATGTGGCCATTTTTTAATGGGAGGATTACTGAAAAGTGCAGAAAAGACCATCTATGTCCACTGAGCACCACCATATTGCCTGGATATTATGATATATGCAGCCAGAAAATGTATCTGTTCTACATTATAATTTCTAATTATATAATAATTGTAAATATTGATATATAAGGGAATACGTAAAAAGGGTCTACACTATTACTACAATAGTTATTCTTTACATAAGTTTTCCCATCTGGTTAATCATATCTGAGGTAGCAGTACATGTAAATATAATACATTTAGCAAATAGCATACATTTACCAATATGTGCTGTTGTCCTGATATCTTCATTCGCCCATCCTGCTCATTGTCAAGCATTATGGACACCACTGCAATCCTCCTTGCCTGCCCACCTCTCCGCAGCCTAATTGAGGTCTAAAGGGTGCCTTCGAGGCATATGCAGCAGTCCTAGAGGTGTTAAACAGATCTCAATAGAGCTACAGGCATCAGGAGTGCACAGTTGGGCAGCAAGGAGATGAGATCAGCACTGCGCCAGTAGCCTGAGGCGCCAATCATGCCTTTAGCTCCACCCACAGAGGGGGAGGTCAAAGGAGGAAGATCCCATTGACAGACCATAGAAAAACGGGTAAACGAGGGAAATAGGAATACCCCTTTGGGGCTGCATTCAGACGAACCTATATGGGCTCGGTTTTCCCGCCGATATACGTCGACCTCATCTGCAGAGGGGGAAGGATGGAAGAGCCAGGAGCAGGAACAGAGCCCCCGCCCCCTCTCTGCCTCCTCTCCGCCCCTCTGCACTATTTGCAATGGGGAGGGGCGGGGGCAGGGCTAATTCGCAGAACTTAGCCCCCCGCCCCCGTCCCACCTCCTTTCATTGCAAATAGTGCAGAGGGGTGGAGAGGAGGCAGAGAGGGGGCTGGAGCTCAGTTCCTGCTCCTGGCTCTTCCATCCTCCCCCCCTGCACACGAGGACAACGTATATCGGCTCGGCGTGAAAACCAAGCCGATATACGTTCGTGGGAATGCAACCTAAGAGTGTATTTTCGGTCTGTGCACTGTCCATGTATGCTGCTTGGAATGAACAAGATATATGCACTGTTTCAAGTAGAAAGAACATATATTCCACATAAATAGATGCCTAATCATTTTCCTAAGCAAGATAGACATGGAATGAATAAGATAAATGTGTATTTCATAGTGGAATGAACAGATAATCCACAAAAGTAGATGCCTATTAATTTTTCTGTGCCTAATTGATGTTGAATGAACAGGATATTTATACTGTTTATTATGGAATGAACAGGATATATTGCACAGTAGATGGCTACCAACATTCTTGTGCCTGATACTTGTGGAGTGAACAAGATATAGGTACTGTTTTAAGTGGAAAGAACATATATTCCACATAAGCAGGTACTTAATAATTTTCCTATGCAAGATAAATGTGGAATGAACAGGATATAGGTGTAGTTTATAGCGGAATGAACAGATATTCCATGTAAGTGGATGCGTAGTAATTTTCCAATGACTAATAGATGTGGAATGAACAGGATAGATGTATAGTTTATAGTGGAATAAACATATATTCCACATAAGGAGGTGCCTAGTAATTTCCCTGTGCAAGATAAACTTAGAATGAATAGGATATATGCATATTTCATAGTGGAATGAACATATATTCTACATAAGTAGATGCCTAATAGTTTTGTAGTGTAAGATAGACATGGAATTAGGATATATGTGTCGTTTATAGTGGACTGAAGAGATATACCACATAAGTAGATGCCTAGCAATTTTCTATTGCATAATAGATGTGGAATGAACAGGTTATATATACTGTTTACAATGAAATTAACATATATTCCACAAAAAAAGATTCTTAATAAATGTCCTGTGCAAGATAGATGTGGAATGTACAGGATTAATGTGTATTTCATAGTGGAATAAACAGATGTTCCACATAAATTGATGCCTTATAATTCTCCTGTTCCTAATAGATGTCGAATGAATAGGATATATACTGTTTATCGTGGAATGAACAGATATTGCACATAAGGAGATGCCTAGTAATTTTTCTAATAGATGCCTAATAGAAGTGGAATGAACAGATTATATATACTGTTTACAGTGGAATAAACATAAATTCCTCAAAAGTAGATGCCTAATAATTTGCATGGGCAAGATAGACTTGGAATGACCAGGATAGATGTGTAGTTTATAGCGGCAAATAGCCACATTCCACATAAGTAGATGCCTTGTAATTTTCCTGTGCAAGATAGATGGGAAATGAGCAGAACATTAGTGTAGTTTATAGTGGAATAAACATGTATTCCGAACAAGCAGATGCTTAATAGTTTTCCTAATGTGTATGTCTAGTTTTTAGTGGAATGAAGATAGTCCACATAAGTAGATACGTAATAATTTTTCTGTGCTTCATAGATGTGGAATGAACTACATATATGTACACTATTTTATTGAGATGAGAACATATTTCAGATAACTGAATGGCCAATAATTTTCTTGTGCCTAATATACATGGAACAAAAGAGATATACAAGGAATGAACACGCTATGTGTACAGTTTATGTATAATGACTACATATTCCACATAAGTAGATACCTAATAATTATTTACCCAGGTAAGATATATCTGAAATGAGCAGGATAAGTTGTAGTTTATACCTGAGTGAGCAGATATTCCAGATAAGTAGATATTCCATATAAATAGATGTGGATGGAATTTCCTTTACTTGGTAGAAATGGAAATAACAGGATCCATGCATAGTTTTTATTGGAACTAATACATATTCAGCTTATGCTGAATGCACACAGGCGGAAATTCCGCAGCGAGATTTCGTGTAGAAGTTCTGCCATTGCACGTTACCATAGGATTGCATTTGTTTATGCAATCCTATGCAGACAGCTGCGATTTGACTGCACGAAAACTCGCATGGTACCAAAATCGTGGCATGTCCTATTCCTGTGCGAGCCACTGACGCGCCGGCTCTGCTCTGCGTATGTGCAGCTGTGCACCAACTGGCACATCGCAGAGCAGAGAGATGATGCCGGAGGAGGTGAGCCACAGCGTCTTCGTAGATCTGGAATGAACAGGAGATTTTTGTAGTTTTTACTAAAATAAGCATGTCTTCATTATAAAAAATTGCATATTTAAATAGAAACTGCATATATACCCCAACTAGTCCAGGTCCACCAGACACAGGAAAGTTATTAGGGATCCATGTATGATGAATACGTGTTAATTTGACTGCAGACTACAGATACATCTGGTTCATTGCTTGTTATTCAGGCACAGCAAATTATCTATTATATATTTCCAATATAAACTATACGGTAATCCTGTTCATTCCATCTCTATCAAGCACTGAAATTGCATACACATGCATACACATCTATTTATATGAAATATGTGTAATTCCTTTCTAACCTACATATATAGTCTGTCCATTACATGTGTAAGAACGGGGAATATGTGGCCATTAGGGCAGCTTCAGATGGGCGTATGAGTTTTTGTACCGTATATACTGGCGTATAAGGCGACGGGGCGTATAAGACGACCCCCCAACTGTCACCTTATACGCCGGGAATACAGTGGAGCAAAAAATAAAAATCATTACTCACTTCCCCCGGCGTTCTGCGGCGCTGCTGCAGGATGTCGCTCCCTCCTGGTCCCCGGCAGAGCATTGATTTCTGGACGCAGGGCTTGAAATCCCCGCCTCCAGAAAACACACGTGCCTTCAGCCAATCACAGCCAATGACAATGATGTAATTGAATGGCTGTGATTGGCTGACGGCGTGTGTTAGCTAATCACAGTAGCTTTCTGGAGGCAGGGATATTTAAGCCCTGCGTCCAGAAAGCAATACTCTGCCAGGGACCAGGAGGGAGCGACAGCCTGCAGCAGTGCCGCAGAACGCCGGGGGAGGTGAGTAATGAATTTTTTTTTTGACACTTTCTTTTTTTTTTTGTATTACCGGCGTATAAGACGACCCCCGACTTCAGAGCAGATTTTTCGGGGTTCAAAAGTCGTCTTATATGCCAGTATATACAGTAAACGCCTCAACGCAGCGTATTTGAGCTATGTACGAGTTTTTTTGCTTGTGAATCGCATATTTTACTGTACTTTTTGCACACTCAAGGCATGTTCCTTTGCACGTGATAGACAAACACGTCCCTATTTATACTAATGAATTCCAGATGTGTTTTTGTTTTCATGAAATTGCGCAGCATAAGGCTCTGTCACACAGGTGTATTTGTGCACGTAAAATTCATGCGTGCAATATGCAGAGAACAAAAACAATTGATTTTAATGGGTTCATTTTTACTTTCTGTTTTTCTGTGCACACTACTCACAAGCTCCAAAATATAGAACATGCTGTATTTTGTGTGTTTGCCCACTAAAGGGTCCCATAGAAGTTTAAGGCGAAGGGGGTGGAAATGCTCACGTAATACACAAGGGGATGCACGAAATACAGCGCAAAACTGCAAAGAAAGAAACATATCTGGACCTTATTAGGCTAAAAAGCCTCTTAAATCTTTGCGGGGGGTGTTGCACGAATATATGGACAGGCCCTGCGAGCGCAAAAGCGGTCAGTACAATTCGTTGATACATATGCAAATCAGCTATGGTGCGCTGAAGCATGCTGATTTATGCATATGGCCGTGGGAAAGAGGCTTTAGGGCTTAAACAGACAAACATGTTTGTGAACGTGAAATGCACGCCCGCAAAACGTGCAGTGAAGAATTAAACGCATTGATTTTAATGGCTTCATTCTCATGAGCGCGTTTCTCGTGCGCAATTCCTCCGTGCCAGAAAAGATGTGACTTGCCCTATCTTTCTGTGTTTTAGGCAGAAATCTGCCATAGAAGTCTATGGCAGGTTAAAAAAGCTAGGGAAAGGTTGTGACCCTGCGTACAACGCAGGGAGAGGAAGACAGCCAGCCCTTATTAGACTTTAAATAGCCATTTTATTTCACGGAAAGGGAGCGTCATGCCCAAGTGTGAACTGGCATTGCAGAATTTACAGTACTATGCGCTGTCACACAGGTATCAGCCTGAGTATTGCCATCTCCAAACCTTGTTCATAGGCAAATACACCCCGTTGCAGTGAGCATATTTGCACATAAATTCGTCTGTCGGAGCCCTTAAACTGTAAAATAAAGCTACCTAATGCTCATTCCACGGCTAGCAAGCATAGGAAAATTATTAAGTCTATACTTCTGTGGAATATGTGTTCATTACACTATAAACTGTTTCATATAGCCTGTTCATTCCAAGTGCATCAGGCTCAGGAGAGTAATTAGGCGTCTACTCATGTGGAATGTCTTCATTCCACTATAAACTATACATATATCCTGTGTATTCCACATCTATCAAGCTCAGGAAAATTGTTAGGCATTAAAGATGAGCGAGCGTACTCATTAAGGCAAATTACTCGAGCGAGTATTGCCATTTACATGCCCGCTGGTGCCAAAAGATTCGGTGGCCAGCGGGGGTGAGCGGTGAGTTGCGGGAGTGCGCATGGGGGAGCGGGGAAAGAGAGAGATATTTCCCCCCCTCTGGCCCCTGAGTCTTTTGGTACGAGCAGGCATGTATTCGAAAATGGCAATACTCACTTGAGTAATTTGCCTTAGCGAGTACGCTCACTCATCTCTATTAGGCATCTATTTATGTTGAATATGTGTACATTCCACTAAAACAATCTATGTATAGAATGCTCATTCCACAAGAATCAAGTGTAGGACATTTTTAGGCATTTTCTTGTGTGGAATATGTCTTCATTCTACTACAGACAATACCTATATCCTGTTCGCTCCATGTCTGTCTTGCACAGGAAAATTATTAGTCGCATTTAATCCAAACCTTCCTCTTGTGTCTTCAAGATTTCTCCAGAGCGGCACCAGTTCTCTGGACTGCACAACCCCAGACAGTCAGGTTACTTCTCAACATCCACGGTTTTAAGCATGGCCTTAAAACACATCTTTTCAGAGAGGCCTACCATATTCCCTAATCTAACTCTTTACCACTTCCCCTACACTTCCCCTTGTAAACATATCCCCACCTTCTTTCTCCATACATGCTAATGCTCTTCTTACCTATTTATACACAAATACGGCTGGTGAGCAGCTCATACAGCTTTTTTGTATGTATGTATGGTATATATGTATAGTATCCTATATATGTTTTTCTGGACTGTACAGAACAAGCTTTTCTACCTCTTGTGTCACCATGTTTCCTTGTAGTCTGTAAACTCTTAAGCAGGGCAGTCATCCCTTTTGTGCAAACTGTCCATTGGTGTAATGCTAGGGCAAAATCACATGGGGGCATGCACTAATGCACTAATACGCTCACCGCTACAAAGTGTATTAGTGCATGAATAGTTTTTTTTTCTTTCTTTTTTTTTGACTATTCCAACTCCACTCTAGTGAGATCTTAGGGTTCTTTCCCACAAGCGTATATCAGCCGGCCGTTTTCACAGCCGGCTGATATACACTGTGCTCTGATGGATTGGTTTCCAATGGCCGTACTCCTGAGACATAAAAGAGCCTGGCCAGGCCAATATAGCGTCAGGCGTTTTTACGTTGGGCCCAAAAGATAGTCCTGGAACTATCTTTTGGGCTGGAATACATCGGCCACGGCATGGTATCCTATGGGAGCCCATGGCAGTGGACGTAGGTGGGAGGGAGTTTAGCAGCGTGGCTGCTAAACTCCCTCCCTCTGCTCTCCTGCCCCTGTGCAGGCTCACCTTTGCTCCCCTCCTCCCATTGCTGGCTGCGGACAAGGGGCTGGATGTGGGCGGAGCTAAGCTCCCATCCCTTATCCATAGCCATCAATGGGAGGAGGCGGGATGGCGCTTAACCCTGCCCCCTCCCATAAGCATAGAACGAGCAGGGAGGAGAGCAGAGGTGAGCCTGCGATGGAGAGGGAGGGGAAAGGGGCGACGACATGGTGACCTCGGCACATATGCGCCGTGGCCCATGACGTTCACAAGCTTCTGTGCCCCAGATGATAGCGTATATCAGCCAGTCGTGAAAACGCCGGTCGATATACGCTCATGGGAGAGAGCCCTTAATCTGTATAGAGGAGAGAAGGGAGAGGGGGAACATGATAGAAACATATTAAAGGTATAAATAAGGTTCAGGAGGAAAGTGTTTTATTAGGAAGCTAATCACTAGAACAAGGGGGTACAATCTGAGATTAGATTGAAGATCAAAAGCAATGTGAGAAAATATCCTTTTACTAGTAGATGCTAGGGACAAACTTCCAGCTGACGTGGTTGGAAAATCAACAATAAGTGGATACAGCTACAATGCTGATGATAATTGCTTGAAATCATAAATATCTCAAAAATTCTTTTGTTACTGGACTTTACAAAAGACCTGAAATATTTTTAATGTGTCAATACATATAATTAGAGATGAGCGAGCATCGCTCTTCTCGAGTAACTGCATAATCGTCCGAGCAAATGCATAGGGGAGCGGAGGGGAGAGGGGCGAGAGTGATCTCCCCGCCAACCCCCGCATTTGCTCGGACGAGTATGCAGTTACTCGAGAAGAGCGATGCTCGCTCGAGTTTCTGCGTTTACCAAGCGTGCTCGCTCATCTCTACATATAATCCAGCTCAACCACAAGAATATCACAGTCTAGTTATTATATAAAGTGCGTTCACTCCATATTGCAATTTCCATCATAATGTATTCTGTACAGGTTGAGGGCTTCTTCACACGGGCGTATATCGGCCGGGTTTTTACATCCAGCCAATATACGCTGCCCCTTTGATGCATTGGCTTACAATGCATCAGTGCACAGGGGCATATTTCCGAGACCACCGGGCGCTCCCACGCTGGCGGTGGCAGCTGCATAGATCCCTATGGGAGATTATGTTAGCTGCCGGAGAAGGGAGGTGAGGGGGAGTTCAGCAGCGTGACTGCTAAACTCCCTCCCCTTCTCTTCTCCTCTCCGCCCCTGCCGCTGTTTGCAAAGGGAGGGAGCGGGGCGCCCCCTCCTATTGCTGGTTGCAGATAAGGGGCAGGGAGGGTGGGAGCTTAGCTCAGACCCCATCCCGTCCCCTCCCATTGCAAACAGCCAGAGGGGAGGAGAGAGGAGGTGAGCAGACAAGGGTGATGAAGGAGAAATGTCTTCCCAGGCCCCAAGGCATTGCAGCCTCGGCGTATATACGCCGGGCCCTTCCCGTTCAGGCATTTTTACCATACCGGCGGGTGCTTGTAAAATGCCTACGGCAGTGTAAATGGGCCCTGAGAATGTTAATTTCACAAATAATATTTAAAAATATTGCAATGTTGATCTGAAATGGAAACTATTCTGTCAGTGAATGAATACACAGTCTAAATGATTAATGGCCTTTACACTATGTCATCTTTTCCCGTATACGTTTATTATTGTGAGCACAAGAACTTCTAACAACTTTCCTAGGATTCATTAATATCTGTCATGTTCTACTTGAGTTTATCTCTTTTTAATAGACTTGAATGGTGATTTTTTAATACTAAACATTGATTATGATATATTGAAATAGCAATGGGCTCCTAATAATTACTGTCCTTGTGATGGCACAGGAGCAAATCTGTACCTTGTCTCTAGATAACATTTGTTACACTAACTCATTCATTGAATATATGACAGTTGGTGTACTGTTCGGAGAACAGGTAACACTTGCTAGTCCAAAATATTCCTTGCACCCCTCCTAAAGGAAAACATTTCTTGCATGCTTACTATAGGAAAATAAATACCGCTAAATGATCAATTAAAAAGTTAAACATGATAAATACACACTTTCCGGTGCTATCCCAGGCTAATGTAAGAGAATATTCAACCCAAATGTAAGATTAAAATGTGCATGTTCTCAGTAAGAGAAACAAAGTACTCTTGTAGATGTGATACCTTTTAATGGCTAACAAAATTTAGATTTGAGACTCAGCAAGATTTGTTTATCTGCAATTATGGTGAAGATAGTAGGATGCTGCGAGTATTCAATGGTCACTGACTTTTTAAACAACTTGTGCTATAAGATAGCCAATGTGATAACCAGCAAAATTGCAAATAACTTTATTTACCTAAAATTATGTTTTTGTGCTGTAAACTCATTCTAAAATTCTAGCCATTGGGGAGCTCCCTTCTTCCTAATATGCTGTCCATTGCCTATTGTTAAGTGATGCCCATCTCTAGTAACAGAAATAAGATGATGCAAAACAGGAAGTGGAGAAAGGTGATGGTTCAGCCTACTTACAAAAATCTATAGAGATGAGGAAGAAGGAGGAAGAGAGAAGTAGAGATTCACTCAGAAGTGCTGTTTGAGCTAATAGTGAGTTACTTACTGTTATTTATTCACATTGGCATGCTGTACTTCTCTGTATTTCTCTAGCGAGCTACATGATATCATTTATATTACCAGTAGATTGACCCACTGTTCGCTACGCGAAAATAAAATGTTTGGAGAAATGGTTGCATATGTTTTAAGAACTGATAATTTTAATTGGCAAGGACTTCAGGATAAACTGGTAAGCACTATTATTTATATCAACTTGATATGAACATTGTTTAGCAACGAACGCTTGACTGTTGTGCTGAGTCAAGGATTCGGCTTGAACTGTTCACCGTCCACGGCTTGGTTTTCCACATTTTGGGGACATGGCAACAGTCAAACTGGTAAGCACTATTCTTTATATTAACTTGATATGAATGTCGCTTAGCAATGCTTGACTCTCCTGCTAGACTTAACATAGGAACTTTGACCTGGCCTGACGGGTCATTAAATGTATCAAACTTAAATTTTATGATTTTACAGCGGTGGTGAGGATATCACAAATCTAATGACACCAAAATCATCCACCAAAGGTCATGCAAAGGGGTCAAAGTGTGGTGCACGAAAATGCCTGCAGGCTATTTTTTGTATATTAGAAGATGTGTGCTATAGACAGAAAGCAGAATTTGCAGTCCTCTCCCTGTGCAGTACATAAAACACAGCAGAAAGGCTGGCTTGTTCCAACAATTCAGAGGCAACTGAAAACAAGATATTCAGCCTGCAGAGGGTACAATGATGATGAATGAAGGATACCATTACTATAATGGCTGTAAATAGTGTCATTCCTCCTGTATACGCACAGCAGCTTATTCTGAATTGATATAAAAGTCAGGCACATTTTAGAAATAACACTGTTTCTTTTTGTAAGATATCTGTATATTTTATAAACATCCCGTGTACAGCTTGTGGCTCTATTATTGCGCATGGAGCAGATAGTACTTTTGAAAATTCAATATGTGATATAGCACATGGACAATCAGAAGAAAGTTTGGACAGCTGCTTCAGCAAAGGCATAACTAATACTCTGGATTCTCCTTATCAAAGCTTGAAATAGGCTTACTCTAGTGAATCCCAATCTTACTGACAGGGTAAATGGAGATGAGGCAAAATGTTTGGGGGGTATATATAATGTGTTGTTTAACTTAATTTCTTGGAGGGGATGGAGAAAAACCCACAAATTCCGACAGTTTTCTTTTAAGGGATTTACTATATGGCATAGATAAAACATTACTTTTATTCAGCTATTTTTTTTAATGTGTTATTTTTCTACAGTAAAAACACTATAAAAATTGTATGTATATCGTTGCATTCCAAGATCCAGAACATTTTTAATTTTCTGCCAACAAAGCTACGTGAGATATTGATTTTTGTGAGATGAGTTGCAGTATCTATTGGTACCATTTTGGGGTAGCTGCGACTTTTTGATTGTTTTTATTGAATTTTTTTGTAAGACAGATAGACGAAAAACAGCAATTTTCGTTTTTTTGGTTTTTTTATGACAATTACCATGCGGTATAAACAATATGCTAGCTTTATCTTTTGGGTGAATTCGATTATATAGAAATATAGGGAAGGAGAGAGGCAGAGAGCCGGTGAGAGAGAGGGAAGACAGCTCAGATGGTAGCATATATCGGCCAGCTGTGAAAACAGTGGCCAATATACGCTCATGTGAATAAGCCCTAAAGGCTGCTTTTTATTTTAAAAAATTGTATTTGCATCATCGCTTTACACAACACATAACCTGTTTATTTTTTTTACCAAATGAGTAGAGATGAGCGAGTATACTTGCTAAGGGCAATTGCTCGAGCGAGCATTGCCCTTAGCGAGTACCTGCCCGCTCGAGACAAAAGGTTCGGGTACCGGTGTGGGGGAGCAGTGAGTAGTGGCAGTCAGCAGGGGGGAGCAGGGGGGAGAGAGGGAGAGAGAGAGATCTCCCCTCCGTTCCTCCCCACTCTCCCCCCGCAGCTCCCTGCCCGCCGCCGGCACCCGAACCTTTTGTCTCGAGCGGGCAGGTTCTCGCTAAGGGCAATGCTCGCTCGAGCAGTTGCCCTTAGCGAGTATACTCGCTCATCTCTACAAACGAGCTTTGGGAGACTTTTTTTTTTTGAGAGAAGAGCTGTAGTTTCTATTCATACAATTTTGGAGTACATGTGACTTTTTGATCACTTTGTATTGCATTTTTTGCGAGGCAGATGAATGAAAAACAGCAATATTCACATTAAAAAAGAATATGTTGCTTACTGTGTGGGATAATAGACATATTTAGTAGTAGAGATGAGCGAGCACGCTCGTTTAAGGCTGATGTTTGATCGAGCATCGGTCTTGTCGAGTAACTGATTACTCGACCGAGCACCAGGCGGTGGGGCGGCGGTGGAGAGAGTGAGAGAGATGTCTCTCACTCTCTCCCCCCCCCACTGCCCCCCGCTGCCACCCCCCCCCACATGGTGCTCGATCAAGTAATCAGTTACTCGACAAGACCGATGCTCAATCGAGCATCAGCCTTAAACGAGCGTGCTCGCTCATCTCTACTTGTTAGACTTTACCAGAGGGTCTTGATCAGGCTTCCAGCTGCCATCTGAACCCATCAGCATTGCAACCGTGAATACTTTGAGGAGTGCTGATGGATGACAGGGGAAATTGTGGCTCATTCACAGGTTTTCCCTACATAGCAATGCTTCAGCCACTATGTTCAGGTGATCAGTGAGGAGTCCCAGTGGTCGGACCACCACCAGTCATTAAATGATGACAAATCCTAGAGATATGTCTTCACTACTTTTGATGGGAATGTCCCTTTAAGAAGTGTAATCTCAGCTACAGAGCTAATGGCAGAAAAAAATCTTAATACAAAAGACAATAGATATAAAATCTGTCTGGCGTTATGCATGAAGTCTCACAGGAAACAAATGCAAAAAATCTTACTGCATCCCTTAATGATTAAAATTAAGTTTTTATATTAAGCTACAAAGAAAATAGCAGTGGCCAGCACAATATTTTCAGGAAATGTCTGTAGCAAATGCTGTCTGTCTACACAGGAAATAACTTTGTGTGAGAAAAATGCTTAACAGACCAATGTGTGCCCCAGAAACGATACCGCATCTCACACCGAGCAGCCATACGGTTTATTACATTGCTATGTATTTGCAGAGTATCAAATTTAACTGGAATGGTCAAATGCCAAAACCTTGACAATGTGCATATAAATAGCTGTAGAGCAGAAACTATGCCACATTTCTAACAGGATTTGCAATAATAGGAAAATACCATTTCTAACAATTTTTATAGAACACTTTCAGCGAAACTTCAGATTGGCAACATTGGTTTTATATTTGTGAGGCTCCATTGCCTACTTTAATTAGCAGGCCTACAACTACTCCATACAATAAATGTCAACTTAGCAGACTTTTAGATAAACATACAGTACTATATACACATACAACAATATTTGGGCTCTTAAAACACATAAAAAACTATTTCTTTCTTGCATTTTTAGTGGCATTGTTTTATTTTGTGACATTTTTTTCCTGGTGTTTTGGAAATCCTATAGCAACGTAAATTGAGAAAAATTACAGAAAGAACACTATATAAAGAGCATAGGTAAAGGTAAAGTCCCCGGGTGCAAACACCGAGTCATGACTGATACCTAGGGTGGCATCACATCGTGACTGTTTCTTGGCAGACTGTTTTTGTGGGGTGGTTTGCCATTGCAGTCATCTTTACCCCCCAGATAGCTGGGTACTTATTTTACAGACCTCGGAAGGATGGAAGACTGAGCCAACCTTGAGCTGGCTACCTGACCCAAGCGGTGATGCCCAGCATGTCAATGTAGGAGTTGTCTAATAAGGTGAACCCTAATAGAGCATTTGGATGTTATAGAGCAGGGTCCTTTTCTTGGGACCTTCCACCCTATGAACCAGAACTGAGTGTAAGATCAGCTCGCACTTTGTTGGACTCAAATGTCCATGTATTTCATAGATGGTCACTCATCCGAATGGCCATCGTGTACAGCTACACTTGCCCTACAGTAGCTGCTGGTTGCTTTCAACTGCAGAAACTACAATTACCCAGAAACTGATGATGGCCCTTCTACTCTTTTAGCATAACACACACTACACCATAAATTCTTTTATTGGATAGGGGTCGACAACAGCTTTTATTTGAAATTCAATCATAAAAACCAGAGGGATATCACATAAACTTATTACAGGATCTGAAGCAATATGCCAACCACTGGAGTCCCAGTGAGCAAATCTGTCTTTAATTCCACTGCCAGCTGTGAATCGTCAAAAGGAAGGATCAAACAGCATTATAACCAAACAAAAAGTAATACTGTAAGTATATATCTCAAATAATAAGAAATAAAACAACAATCTTTTATAGGATGTGGGGGGGGGGGGCAGTCTGTTGCAAAATAGGCCGCTGGAAAGAGGCCACCCAAAGGTATCCAATGGCTTAAATTAACTATGCAAGGTTCCAGTGGTATCCAAAAGGAGGACATGACTACAGAGCCCAACTGGGCTGCACTATTGCTGGTTAGAGGGGTATATCTTGCTGCAGTTCGGTAATTAGCATTCAGGTGCATCTACACAGGCGATTTTCCATCTGATTGTGATAATGATGGAACTTGCACAGGAAAAGAACCCATTATTTTCAGTGGGTTTATACAGATGAGCAATTTTTCACTCGGACCGAGAGTCCAAGATAGACAAATTGCACACTGTCCTGTTTTTGGGTGATTCTTACTCAATAGTACCTACCCATTATTTCCTATGTAAGGCTGAAAAAAAAGGTTTGGTACCGTGTTATCCAGTAGAGCAAAGTGTGATTGTTCCCAGCAAGAGAAACCAAGTAATCTTGTAGATATGATACCTTTTAATGGCTAACAAAAATACATGATGTAATAGCGAGCTTGCAAACCTCTCAGGTTCTTCTTCAGGCTAAAAATTTGTTTTTCGCCTGAAGAAGAGCCCGAGAGGTTTGCAAGCTCGCTATTACATCATGTTTTTTTTTGTTAGCCTTTAAAAGGTATCATATCTACAAGTTTACATGGTTTCTCTTGCTGGGAACAACCACAGACTGAAAAAAATCGCATTACATTCACTGGCTATGTGATTTTCACGTGTGTGAAAAACACATGTACAACTATGTGAATTTGCAGTGAAACGCATTGCAATTAGAGAAAAATAGTTTGCAGTGTAGCTCAAATAGAGTGTAATGTAGATCAGATTTTCACTGACCTACATTGCACTCGCCCATATCAATACCACCTTAAAGGAGAATCGCCCCAGTAAGTGCTACTACTAAGTGCAGCTGTCGGGCTAAACTGAGACATCACTTTAAAGCAAAGCTAAACCTGGCTCCTATAGTCGGTTGCACCTTCCCTAGATGGCATGGTATCATTCAAGTACAGATGTAGCAATCATTAACATGACTGACTCATCATGATAATTTGATCTACAACATTGTAATACATTATAGCAAAGCTATCATAATGAATTAAATGTCAGGTTTATGTTTAATTCGTTTTTATAAAAGTTTTGCGAATATTGTAAAATAACAGCAGCAAAAAGCTCTCGCAGGACCATAAATGTATAAAAACATTTTCTTATGTAATTTCAAAACATATGTTATAAATTTCTCCTTTTGATTTTGTAATTTGTTAATTTTTACATTATATTGTTATAGAAAAGGGAGATCCCCTAGAACTTATGAAATCAACAGTTTTAACTCTCACATTGCCTGATCTATGGAGCGGTTCTACTGTAGTTATTATAATTAGAGAGATTGTTAAGCATCCATGTTAACATCCTAAAAGGAGGCACTTTCTGAGTTCCAGATTTTAACATAACTATACTGAACGCTAAATAAGTTTAGTATTGTCAACTTAGAAGTAGAATTTATCAGAAACCGGATAGAGAAAGAAAGAGTGAGGGAGGGAAAGGAATACTAATAAAAAAGATATATATACATTGTTTTATAAAGGAAATTAATAGACATATCAGAGGATGGAATTGGGAGGTACCATAAGATATCCCCACTGCCTTAGTGTTAGTTTAACAAGGCCTCAAAATCAGCAGTGCTTTGAAACTCTAGCTAAGGGCTCCACATTGCTATAAATATCTCTGGGAAATCTGAATCCTCAGACAGCATCTCCTCCATTGACATGATCTCATTCAATTCCTGTATCCACTCACTGGTAGTGGGTGTTTGTGGAGTCTTCCCATGTCTGGGGATAACAGTGCATGCTACGGTTAGGAAGTGACGTAAGATATTCTTCTTTATTGATGAGGTGGGTCCTGGTGGGATGGAGAGCAAGGCAATCTGAGAGGACGCTGTAATAGATCGTCTGGTAACTTTTGTGTAGGTGGAGAACACTACCTTCCAGAATGGTCTCAGTGAAGGACAGACCCACCACACATGCAGCATGGTTCCAGTGCCCAAGCTGCATCTCCAGCAGCTTGGTTTAACTGATGGATAGATACGATTTAGCAGTGCTGGGCATCGAAACCACCTTGCTATTAGCTTATAATTCTTTTCCTGGGCTTTGCAGGCCATGGGCTATGGTTGTGGCAAGCTCAGTTTCCCATGTGCTCATAAAGACGGGGTCCAGAGTGGATAGACCCTCAATCAACCAGCTATAAGTTTGTGAGAGGCACAGAATCGGAGGTGACTTTTTGGTGAATAGAGTTTTAAATGGAGTCAGTGGGGCTGTAAATGCAGAGTTGGATATGTTGGTGTTGAAAAAATATGGAAGTTGCATGTATCAGAACCAAGAGAGTAAGACTTCTGGGTGCAGGTTTTTAAGTTCAACAAAGTAGGGTATCCTATTTCTGTTCACAATCTGGTGAATTCTAGTGTCGTCCAGCTCAGGCCACCCCATGAATCCCTCAGTCTCAAGGCCTGGGGGAAAATCAGGATTATGGAAGAGGGGAGTTAGAGGACCTTTCTTTCTGGATAAGTCAGGTTTATGTTTGCTACATGTGTAGATCAGTATTCTTGTAGGTCCTATTTTAATGCAAAAAAAAGGAATCCTGACATAAGGAAGTAAAGGCATGACTAAAGTTCAGGATGAATAAATGGCCACTAGGGCGTGAAGGAGCAGCTTTCCCTTTCTTCTAATAGAAGTAATGCTGTGTAAATGCAATATGTTTTAAGAAGTCCTTTTTTATGTTTTAGAAATTATTTCTGGAGAATGTAACATCGAGCTAGAAAAGCTCAATATGTCTTCAGCTCCTTATTTCAAGTATGAAGAGTGAGCAGTAAATACCAGGCCGTCGTGTACAGCAGGCTAATAATGTTCAAGGCTTATGTTCTGCACCTGAAAAAATAAGACTTTCAATAGAATAAAATACTCTGCACACATCAAACATTTCATTTTATATGCTTTTGTTAATCAGGGATAAAGTAGAAAAATACAGCCTGACAGCTGTACATGAGCCTTAAATGGGAATGGGAATTCTAGCTGCAGTTTGAAATTCCATTTTGCGTATTCCTTTATTTGTGGGAGACCTGAAACAAAACTAAAGCCTATACATGGTGTCGTAGATGATGGCTTGGCAGGTTTGGTATTATTCGTTACTATGATAGTTGTGTTACTTTATTCACCAATTTAAAGCCAGTGTTGCTAATATTACATATTACTGTGAGAGCCCCTTTTTAAACTATTCAGATCTGCTTTAGCAATGCCACTCTCAGTGCCCTTACAATAGTGCCACACACTGTGGTCCAATGCTTTCTGACACCTACATTGCTCCCATACCACTAGCATCCACAATACTTCATAACACTCCGAACAGTGCCAGTCTTAGTGCCCCCATATCTCAGCTTCCTGGACCACTAAGAATGTGTTATTAAGAGAGTCAGATGTTGAGAACTAACTGCAGTAGAATGTGAATGATCAGGTTGTTACTGAAGTTATAGGAGAGAAAAGGCAATGGGATGCTAGCATACGTTTCATCACTTGAATTATTACATGATCTTGCTCCCTGAAATAAATACTACAATATACTGTGTCCTCCGAAGTAAATGCTAAGATACAGGTATACTGTACCCTTGAAAAAAAGGCTACAATATACTGTGCCCCCTAAAATACAAAAACATATAGTGTACCCCAAAATAAAGGTTAAGATACAGGTATGATATGCTCTGTGAATTAAATGCTACAATATACTATGCCCACTAAAACAAACAATAGAATACACTCTGCCCCATTAAATAAATGAAAGCATACACTGTACTCCCTAAAATAAATGCTGTAGTGCACAATGCCTATAGTTTACCACCTGGAATATATACTATTATATACTGTGGCCCCTGAAATAAATATTAACTATACAATGTCCCCTAAAATAACTGCTACAATATACCATACAACCTAATATTGAGAGTATCCTCTGCAAAGGAAAAGCCTGTCCCAATTCTCAAAGTCATTTGGAGACTTTGATATCGTTTCAGCTGGCCAAGTCTAGCTCCTGCAGATCAATGCAGGTAGCATGAAGACACAATCAAGCCGCCTGGATCTAAAGAAAAACATTGGATGGAGGAATAAGGAGCCAAATGCTCGCTTTCATGTGCCAGTTAGAGCCTGATTATTTAATTTCATCCATGTTCTAAGAACACAGATACAACTGAATTCGGGGGGAACTGGATTGGAATCTGGTTCTCCTGAACCAGTTGCTAAAATAGCAGCCAGAAACCAGGGACAACTGGGTAGATCCCACCCTGGTAGCAACAAGTGCCCGAAAGCCAACGCAAATAAGATTTTGTGATCCATCAAAAGGGTAGGAAAAGACAAAATCACTAGTCAGATCTCACAAGGAACATTGTGTACAATTTTATTGTAGAGTGGTGGAGGGAATGCGCCTTGCTTCCTCCACGGAGCTGCTGTCTAAGAGGCTGAGCTGCTCTGACAACTGCTCTATTGGCCTCTGCCCTTAAGCCCTGCCTTTCCTGGCCAGAGACACAGCTGGGGAGAGAGAGACTGAGAGATGTTCTAAAAGAAGGTACTGCTCCCCTCTATGATGTGGTTGATGGTGACTGCCCAGAAGGTTGGCCCTATGTAAGGTCAGTGAAGGGCATAAGCCCTGCCCCCAACATGAAATGCCAGGTGCATCAGGGAGAGGAAGAGCTACAGGACACATGTAAAAATGCCAAGCTGGCGGCTATCATGCAGCCAGAGAGTGACACAGCACAGAAAGAGAAAACACCTGAAGTGGTGGAGGCCACTATAAAGAACTGAGCAATGGTGCAAGCCACAAATGCATCTATTTCCCAAGCTGTAGAATGGCCAGGAGTTTGTGACATCACCCGAGGGAGGCCCAGAAGATCCAGGCTAGATAACCAGAACCAAAGTTGATGTCATCGGCAGATTGGAGGAGAGGGAGTCTCACTCCCCATCATTACCTGGACAGCAAGAGACAGCAGGTGTTATAAAGGTTTGAGCAGTGGCTGTTGCACAGATGAAGATGAATAGAAAGCAAAGTGCAAGTGAGTCATGGCAAGCCAAGAAATGGTGAGTGCTTACATGCATTACAGAGAAATTTGAGACAGCTGGTGGTTGGTGTGTGCATGCCAATGTAGACACTGGGAGAGTCAGAGATGATGGGAGACAAGCTGCTGTGATGTGAACTGAAGTTGAAGTCAGATGTAGAGAGTCAGTACCCAAAGGATAGGTGCTTGAAAAGTGCTCCCATATGTGGGACTGAGGAGACAGTACTCGGGGAACCCCAATTTTCACCCTTGACCCCTTCAAGTGGGAAACGGTCTTTGTTGCGGGGATCCAAAAGCCATTACTTGCACAGATAGACCTGATTGTACGGCTGTTGATGCTGCACTAGGCTGAGGCACAGTACCTGATGGTGTGAACAGGTGCTTATCCAGAAACATAGCAAACATCTGGACTGGTGGCACAGTAACAATAACGAGGTCCAGGCAGAAAGTCAGGGTAGGCAGTAATGAAGTCCAGTAATCAGAGCCGAGGTCATGGAGCACAGAAGTCAAAGAATCAGGCAGGAGTCAAAATCAGAATATACGCAAACAGGGGCTTTATCACAAGCGGCAGTAGGAGACTAATTGCTTAGGCGTCCACCTTAAGGGGTGGATGCCTAATATAGCCGTGGTAGGGATGTAATAGGAAAGGGACAGGTTTAGGAAGTGCATAATGGCCCTTTAAGAGAGAGAGTGGGAGCTTGTGTGAGCCATATGGGCAGACACTAGGTATGCGGGGAGGAAAGAACATGGCATGCAGGATGATGGTGCCCAGGGGCAGGTAAGGCCGGAGAGTGGCAGCAGCGTACTGTGATACCCCTTCTCAGTTTGAGATGAAAATGTGCAGAGATGGACTGTACACCTGCTCTCAGCTCCTCCCTTGCTTCATAGATGTAAGGATATGCCTCACATTTATACTGCTTTTGACATGTAAGTGCAATATAAAGTATTGATTATATTCTTATAATGTTATATGAACACTAATGATGACTTAATATTACTGCAATCTGTTAATGTTGAAGTGTTCACTGTTGACACCAAAGGTCACTGTTGCCTAAAGGTCCCTCCACCCAACAGCTATCCCACATACTACCGCCCGGCTATCGCTGCTGTGCTTACATAGGAGTCATGGTCATTCAAGAGAATTTAGGCAGAAGGGGACGGGATAAACAGGAGTTGCTCAAACCATGAACAAACCATACTCTGCATTGCTAGCAGTGATGCTTCACAAGGGCCATCACAGTGTCCCATATTGCCACCATAGTCGCGCTAACTTTGTGCAACTGCAAAGAGTTTCTGCCTTAGGGCGAGCACCCACTGGCGTTTTTTTACCTGCGTTTTGCGTTTTGCGTTTTTCCTGCACAGGCATAGAGATAACATGTGTTCCTGTCCACTGGCGTTTTTTTTTGCGTTGCGTTTGCGTTTTTAACATAGGAACTGTCAGTTGCATATGTGTCCTTATTTTTCTCCTAATGCACCCATGAAAGTCAATGGAAATTAATGGAAAAGCCGCGAAAACGCCGCGTTTTTCCCCCGCGGAAAACGCAAACGCCCTTATAGTAGAGAAACTGCCCACCAAAAACAGAACCTTTAAAACTGTAACCATGAAGCTTGAGCCTCTTCGGACTAAAGTTCCTTGTTTACTCTTGTGAGTTACTGTGCCGATCCTTTGCTTGGGTAGTTTCACAACCAACACCCTTTAGCCTTTCCACTTGTGCTCATTACATACCCTTGGAAGTACTATAAAAAACAAACTTTGTTTTATTCAGTGCAAAAACTGCTTAAAGTCAGGAAAACAAAGTGTGTTAATCCTCCACTGTCTACTAGGGCCTTAGAACAAATTGCAGATGGGGGAAATAGATGACAAGCCTATATCCAGGACAGTTGTACTGTACAGATGCGGAGTATTATTTATAGCAGCAGACTTAGTCCCGGCTATTTGATTCAATATCACACCTCACCAGGGCCGCTTTCTTTGGTGCTATATCACACATGTGCCTTCACCTTCCCTAGAAAACAAAGGATAAAAGGTGTAGCCTTTAGATTTTTGCAGTGCTTAATAAAAAGCAGAAGTGAAAGATGGCAGGAAGCCTGGAGTTTGGTAGCTATTTAATGTTTCTGCAATTTTAAAAATAGAAAAACGTATTTCAGCCTGACACTTCTTAGGAACCTGGAAGATAAAGTACTTGTCTATCAGAAGTAGCACCTCCTCTAGAAAAAAAGCAATTGAAATACCATTGTCTCTGAAATGAAGGTGGACTATATATTATAATTTTGTCTCCTATGACTACAGTAGCAGATCTAGGCAAAAGAAGGCATCTGTTCAGGAACAATACATGGGCGGTTTGCTCGCTGACTGCTAATTTGTCAAGATTGAGGTCATCATCATCATAAAGCATCTTTTTCTTGGTTCTCTGAAAAATTATTTACCTATGTGCTAATATCTCAGATAATCCAAAAGAGTGATTTAGATACTCCATTGCATGCCATATAGTTAACCACAGGAGGTACTGCACTTTTTTCGAGATGATGATGGTACCCTTGCCAAAAGGAGCCATACTGCAAATATAGTATTTCTTTCCTCTCTATAGACTGTCTTTATATATAATGTGTGTTCTATTGTGATGATGTCCCAGTATTGTTTTACTGTATTCCTAGGGCCTGTGTTCTATTGTGAAAATGCCAGAATAGGGTTTGCCTTAATTCCTAGGCTGTGTTCTATTTGCATGAGCTTACAATAGTATTAGTATTTATTTTTAGGCTGTGTTCTATTGTGATGATGCCACAAAAGCCTTTGTCTTCATTTATAAGCTATGCTGCTTCAGCATGATGTCATAGTAACGTTTGTATTTATTTTTAGGATTAGTTTTACTGTGGTGATGTCATAATAGTGATTCTTTGTATTCATAGCTTGTGTTTTATTATGAAAATGTCACAATGTTAAGGCCCATTTAGACACGATTATCGCTCAAAATTTGCTCAAAAGCCATCTTTTTAGCGATAATCATTGTGCAATATTCATTCATCGCTGACTTTAAGCAAGCTTAAAGTCAGCAATGAGCCTTATCAACGCCGCACGCTGAGTTCTCAGCGGGATACCGCTAATAGTATTTTTTCAGCTGGTATCCCGCTCGGATTTCTCAGTGGGACACCGCTGACAGCTCAGAGAACAAAGTTGCTGTTTGCAGATAACAGTGCTCCTGCTGTCATCTGCATACAGCAGGAGCCTTCATTTACACGCTAATAAACTCTTATGTAGCTAATTAGCTACTTAAGAGTTTATGCAAAGTGATCGCTCAAAACTGTCACTCAAACTGCCGTTTGAGCGAATTTTGAGCTATCATCTTCCAGTGTAAATGGGCCTTTGGACAGTTTTTTTTTAGTTATAAGATGTATTCTGTTGTAATGATGGTTCAAAAGCTATCTACATGTACTCGTGTTCTATTGTGATGATGTTATAATAAGCATTTTCTTTATATCTAGGCTGTAGTTATAAGTTTCATTGAAGAAGTAGATTCTTGAACCGCAATCCTTGAGCTGGGCAATGTAGTTTTTATATTCATCCGCTCTCCCTTTCCCATGTTGTCACCCAGTGAAGTCTGCATGTGGTCTGAAAATCCAACTCTTTTCAGACCACTAGGCACATGCTCTTCCTTAGAAGTCTATGGGAGAGCGCACTGTAGTCTGAAAAGAGTCAGATCCATGGGAAAGAGCGCACTCATTGGTCTGAAGAGTCAGATTTCATCAGTGACAGCACGCTAAATCCTATCCTATAAATTAAAGAGAACCTGCCACCTCCAAACAGCACCATAAACTAAGTTATGGTGCTGTTTGGGGAGGTGACAGGGATATCCCCTTCCTAAACAGCACCATGACATAGTTTATGGTTCTGTTCGGAGGTGACAGGTTCCCTTTAACTTTTTGGGTCAAATTCTCAGGCCTGGATTCCCAGAATAATCACTGGCAACAGGAGTGACAGAAACATCTGGAGCAGAAGTAGAGGCGTAGTCAGGGACAAAGTCAGGTGTCATCACTGGAAGAATGGCCAGGATGCAGCAACCAGGAGATTAAATATTGACATAATCAGATAACAAGCCAGGGGTCAAAACCCGGAGGTGGTACTACATGTATCAGGCAACAAATCTGAAGGAGTAAGGGCTCGTTCACATGGGTGTATGCATATAATGCTGTGGGTCTTCCGCAGCGCTGTACACTTTAGAGCCCATACGCTCTGCCAGCAGAGAGCCAGCAGAGACCGCATGTGGGCAGTGTATGACAGTGCGCATATTCTCCGCTCTATTCACAGCAGGGATGAATACGGAAATGCTGCCCATACGCAATTTATGTGCATGAATAGCGTTTCATATGCAGCCCATACACAGAGAAATAGAGCATGCTGCGATTTATTTCTCCTGCTTATCGATACGCAGTGCCCACACACAGGTGTGCATTGAAGAATGAAAGGCTATTGTCTTTCACCCCATCCATTCACTGTGTGTTACACACAGGAAATTATGCCACAAAAGCCTGTGTCTATATATGAGTTCTGTTCTATTTTGTTGGTGTCACAGTAGTCTGTGTCATTTATTATAAGCTTTTATTGTACTGATGTCACAATAGTATTTGTCTTTATACTTAGAATGTGTTTCAATAGACCATCGAGTATGCCCTCTGTTCTCTTGTGCTGATGGCAGTAGTGATTCTCTTCATATCTGCACTATGCTCTTTGTATTGTAATTTGACATAATAGTGTTTCTCTTTATTACTAATCTACTTTTTAATGATGATATAGTAGTGTGTATAATTACTGTAAAGCTGTGTTCTGTCAGTATTTATAGTAGTGAGCACAAATTCGCTGTAGGCTGTAGGTATTTGATAAGATATTGGTGAGAGTAATAAAGGACCACCTTACAATTGATACAAAGCCACATATTATACCATACCTTAGTGTGTTGGCAGAATATTGTATAACTGTATACTTGACATGACCCCTTGGGAAAAATATCTTGGCATCAGGAGACAGGAGCTATTCACTTGACATACAGTTCTGATATTTCCCTTAGGCTGCATTCAGCCAGATGTTACATAGGAATCTATGAATTCCTATACTGTGGTTTATTTTGTGCATTCTTACATGTATTTTCCGTAGGAGAAAGAGCGACAATTTGAGACATTATTTTCCATCTGTATGCTATCTGTGTATTTCATGGACAGCAAGACATGGACCCATTATACTTAATTAAGCTATTCACATAGGTGTTTTTTCACCCCAACCAATGGTCCATGTGAAAAACATTGCACCATGTCCTTATTCTAGTCTGTATCATGAACCAGAATTGGACATACAATGTCCACTGCCGATGAGTATTGGACAGCACATGGATGGATTGTCCATGTGCTGTCCGATGCAAGTTGTGCCTGAAAATCTTCACAAACACCTGTGTGAAAGTACCAATACTGACCTATAGATATTCTCCATAAGAGGGTCTGTGCAGATGCATCACATTGATGACTTCTGGCACAGACAAGAGTATTGCCCAAAAGATCTGTTATAGCAGTGCTGTTAATTGTCTCTTCGGTACATTCCTGTATGACGTTATGTGGTAGAAATCCATAAACCTCTGTATCTATCGTAAAAAAACCCATTTCTTTAGTTTGTGCTTGACTCATCCAGGAGTGCTGGGAGCTCTGGCAGCGATCAGGATCTCATTAAGTGTATACTGCAACTTAGGTGATCATTAAATTTAAGGAAAACACAGAGATAATTCCAAAAACCACATCTGCTGGGAGTTCTATAAAAAGGAGTGAACCAACTGATTGGGTTCCATTATACATAGTTTGCTTGTGTCTTAATTATAGAGGAATGAAAGTACAATTTCTTCTCATCTTTTAAAAACATAGAAGCACATATGCCAAGATATGCCAAACTAAGATGCCAAGATATGGCAAAAGTTACAATCCATCATAAATCAATGGTGGTGTCATGTTTGCGAAAGACATACGAGCATTTTATCTTAGAAACAATGTAAAGTTTTGTCATTTTACTTTGTTTTACCCTTTACTTCACCCATATCTGGTAAAGACCTCCAACTGCAAGTCTTCTTTTTCAGTCATTACCAAATATATCATTTCATGGAGACACTGATGAACTCAAATGTTTAGGCAACTCCTGACAGCTGTGTCCACAAGTGATGCTGGATATGCAGGAAATAGAACATGTTAAGGGGTCTTGTGAGTTTCACCTTTGCCTTCCAAGTAGAGTTTTTTAAATTTTACTCCATGGTGTAATATCTACCAATATACTTACCAGTTGTATTTCAAATGTAAGACCTGTGTGTTATATTATAAGTGAATGTAACTGAGCTACAATGACAGACACAGCTCATTATGTTATTAGAAGGTGTTATGTTATTGATGATCTCTATGTGTGATGGAACGTACTAAAATAGTAAAATCTCTAGTGCCCGTTTGTCAAGTAAGTAGGGCGCAAAGTTTTGGAGGCCCATACTCAACTCCCTCACAGAGGTATGGACTTCCCAGATATCCACAGTAATCACCAATAGACCACAGATGTGCTGCTGAGGATGACAGACGAGCAAGTCAAGATAGCCAAGGGTCAATTCCATGAAAATGGTCAGTGATGGGCAAGAGCTGTGATCAATGTCAGAGAGTTTAACGAAAGGGTATCAGGTGTAAATCATATGAACAAGGACAGAAGCTACTGTAGCAAAACTTCGTAACCAGGTTAAGAAGAGTAAGGCTGGGTCTCTCACGAGCAGATAGTAATTGCGGATTCCATGAGCAATTGATCGGCGGTAATACGTGGATCAATCAAATGCATTGCATTATGCAGTTCCGCTCACATTAGCGGGTTGGGATTGCATAATCCGCTAGCAGAAAATAGAATGCAGCATATTCTATTTTACAGAAGAATCCGCGACATAGAGCCCATTGGGCTCTATGGTCGTGGATATACCTACAGCCGATATGCAATTGTATTGCATATGGGCTGCAGGTACCTGCGTCATCGCTAAGTGAGACCGATGGGCTTACAGCTGGAACCCACTGGGGCCTCCGCAAGCGGATTCCGCATATAGTCGTGTGAGCTTGATCTAATAGGAGAAACTGCAGTGTGCAGCTAGTCAGGAAGCACTAACCTGAGCTTTAGGCAAAGTCTGAAGGCATAATGCCATCTTAAACCTTTCAGGAGCAAAGATCGGTGCGCCTACAGTTTTTTGATTTATTTTTATTTCATTTTTAGGAGCCAGGGTGACTAAAGCACAATTCCTTGGAATCTAAGGAGCAATGTTTAAGACTAATCAGGACACTAAAATTACATAATTTTATGTTTGCATTTGGCAAAAGGCCAAACAAAAAGACTGTTTTGCCTGGACAAGATTTTTGCTTAATTACAATATCTGTTTCATACATTATTTGTCGTTTTTGTTCCGTTAAGGCAGAGGTCAGACGAGCATGCTTTTTTGTGCGCCTATGTGCGCGGGAAAAATGCACTGCTTGCATAAGCAGAAAATGCGTGAACGGGCAAAGTTTCATATACGCAGCACATGAAACTTTGCCTGTTCACTGGAGCAGCTGTGCTTAGAGAAGCGCAGCTGCTCCACAAAGGACTCCTCATCCCTGAACAGTGTGACAGTACTGTCACAGTGTTCAGTGATGATGGGACTCTCCGTGGGGATGAAAGAATCCCCTGCCACAGCTGTGGCAGAGGAGGGCAATGCTATCCTATTGCTTTCAATGGGGTCGGCGCTCTGCCGCCCCATTGAAAGCAATGGGATGAAGGCAACCCCCGCAGGGATTTTCGGGGAAGGGCTTAAAAAATAAAGCCTACCCTCCTATCTTCCCTGGTTTTATTTGTAGGCTTAGTCCCAAGAGAGGAGCATTCTGAGAGATAGGAATCCAACTTTCCCAGGTTGAGATTTACTACCTGGTATTAGTGTTAGGACTCAGCTTGGTCACCTGGACGTTGGTAGATGGGCCAATGTAATTCGATCAAATTATATACCAAGAACCTTGCATTATTTAATGTGGTTAGAGTATTGATTATAGGTATGTATACCTATGATAGTAAATTTATTTTGCGTGCTGTTGCCGTTTTTGGTGTCTGCTTCTACTGTATGTTGCAGCCATTATTTAACGGGCACCTATAGATTTCTATTGGGATATATTTCCATTGGGTGGTGCTAACCTATTTTATCTTTTTTTATACAGATATGACAGGTAGTTTTAGCACTGTACAAGGCGAGGCATTTGGACTGTGCAGTTGGTGCATATGGCTATATGTGGGCTCTTCCATTCTGCTAAGATTTGGGGCCTAAATGTTTTTAAAACACTGCATTAACACAACCGTCAAAACAGTTGAGACAACCTAGCTTATTTAGGATGTGGAGGCAGGGAAATCCAAATATGCTATGTGGCAGGCACTTTTTATAGGGCAGTTTTTTATAGTATAGAAAAAAGTTGAAAACATAGTAAAGCTTCATTTACATGTTCTTATAAATGGTCCAACGGAGATATTAGGGAAAAATGCTTCCAAGGTTTGTTCTGGTGGGATATCATTCAGTTTCTACAAAATGCATTTGAGTCTCCCGTGGTCTGCCAATACCATCATGTCAATAAAGCATTTTTCATGAACGGTCATAGGACTTCTGCCGAAGTTCTGCACATTTTTCATTAGGGGCAGAAGTGACAAGGGAGGGAACCCCAATAATCTCCATGCACAAGGCACAGACACTTTTGATGCTAGCCCTATGTACATAGGTTGAAATATATATCTAAGGATATATCATGTCTGGTATCATTACTGATTTAGACTAAACTTGGCACATAATGAATCTCTAGATGTTGGCACATGTATTTGTTGTTGAACTGGGGAGTGTAATGTGGGTGGCATAAAGCTAACATACTAAGCCTTTACAGAAAACTAACCGCTGCCCTCATTTAACAACCTGGTTATTCAGTAATCATATATTAATGCACAGTGAATCAGTTTTCTTCATCTCAATCTATTTAAAAACAACCTTCAATTAAGGTTAGAAGAAGTAGGATTGAAGAGAACAGGAGCAGATTTTGCACGTCTCTCAGCTCTTTGCTCTGTTACTCAGTAACTCATTGTTAACCAAATCAAAACTCTTAGGGCTCATGTCCACGGGGAAAAGAAGAATTAAAATCCGCAGCGGATTTTAACGCTTCTCCCGCGCGCGGATCCGCACCCCATAGGGATGCATTGACCACCCGCGGGTAGATAAATACCCGCGGATCGTCAATAAAAGTGATTTTAAAAAAAATGGAGCATGAAAAAATCTGGACCATGCTCCATTTTCATGCGGGTCTCCCGCGGGGACGGCTCCCGCGGGCTTCTATTGAAGCCTATGGAAGCCGTCCGGATCCGCGGGACACAAAAATCACATTTTACTCACCCGCTCCGGTTCTTCTCTTCGGCGCCGCGTCATCTTCTCTCAGCCGCGGCCGGATCATTTTGCTTCGGCCCGGCGCATGCGCGGGGCACGTCACCGACGTCATCGTGCACATCCGCCGAGCCGAAGAATGAAGATCCGGCCGCGACGAGAGAAGATGACGCCGCCGCGAAGAGAAGAAACGGAGCGGATCGGAGGTAAGTTTATTCTCATTTATTTGCATTTTCAGCCCTCATGTCCGCGGGGCAGGAGGGACCCGCTGCAGATTCTACATGTAGAATCCGTAGCGGGCCCGATTTTCCCCGTGGACATGAGGCCTTAGGCCTCATGTCCACGGGGAAAATAATAATTAAAATCCGCAGCGGATCACCCGCGCGCGGATCCGCGCCCCATAGGAATGCATTGACCACCCGCGGGTAGCTAAATACCCGCGGATGGTCAATAAATGTGAATTAGAAAAATCATGGAGCATGAAAAAAAATGGACATGCTCCAATTAGGTGCGGATCACGCTCCGGATGGCCCCATTGATCTCTATGGGGTGCGGGAAATCCGCTGCGGGTGTTAAATGCCATTTATTTGGGTGCGTGAAATCTGCATGCGGATTACAAGTTTGGCTTCTTTTTCAGTGGCCTTGCATTTTTTTTCACGCGCAGATGCAAAAATGCCATCCGCGTGCATACACGCGTGAAAAAAAACGCATCCGCGTGTCATCCGCATGCAATAAAATACTATTTTAAGCTCATCCGCACTGCATCCGCGGCCCAAATTCGCGTTACAAATCCGGAGCAGATTTGATTTTCCCCGTGGACATGAGGCCTTAAATGACGGACATGTCAAATCTAGGAACTGTATAAATAATAACCAAGTATGTTTATTTATTCTTTAGACTGCTACTAGAAAAGGCAGCCACTGTACATCTAGTGCCTATGAGTGTTGGAAACTGAGTATTCCCTTTGTACTGATTACTCCTTCCTTTTTTAAGATGATCTTCAAAGATGAAGAAAAATGTGTACACTGATCATCAATACCACTAAGATCACTACAGGTGATCCATTATCAAGGGGGCAAGTGATAATACAAAAAAAGATAAAAATAATATAATAAAGCCTTTCGAAGATTGTATAAAGCAAGCAAATAAACATTTAGATATGTTAAAATGTATCTAAAACGGGACATGTTCCCTAGGACCGGGAATGCTGCTTGATTATCTTTCAGGCTAGGGCTACATCCTGACCTCAGGTGCGACATACATCACATCCAAAAAAGACAGTGTCATCCTGCCTGCATTTCATGTAATATGTGTGCATGTATGTGAGTGCGTATATATTTTTTCCCTTAAATGGAGAAAATTGGCTTCTACCTCATTGGTTTGGTTTTTTTTGCCTTTCTCTGGATCAACATTGGGAGGTAATAGGCTGAACTGGATGGATATGTCTTTTTTGGGCTTTGCTGTTACTATGTTATGTATATACACACAAATGCCACAAAACTGTGTGACACCCAGAAGTCAGCATCCTGACTGTTTCTCCTAGCTCTAGATTTTTAGCAAATTTACCATTTCAGTATTTTACAGTTCTGTACACCAGGACATGCCATCTTCTTGTTTAATAACCTGAAAAGGAGGTTAAGTATCATGTCTGGCATTTGGTATGAGTGCGGCCTGACTTCAAAGTTTATGGAACAGTCAGCTTTTTTTTAATAGAAGTAATGCTTTACAGTTTGGACAGATATGAATCAAATAAGCTCTATCGTTTCTATAAAAAAGCTCCATAGCCATTGCTAAATTTATCTAGCTGTCATGTCTTGTTCTATAGTAAACTGCACTAAGTACCGTAGCAGCGAGGTTGGAGAACAATCTATACTGTGATGTTTTCTTTTCCACTTTAGCATATTCATTAAAGGGGTATTCCAGGTCTTTGATGACCTACCCTCAGAATGAGTCATCAATAGTTTATTCATGGGAACTGCCGTTTAAGGTTCCCATCGATCAGCTGATCCTCCAGCCCGGATATTCTCATTGGTGGTTAGGGCTGGAAGTCTAATAGATGGCTTCACTCCCATTAAGATCAATGGAAGTAATTCCTCCTGTTACGCTTCTGGCTCTGACCACAGGGAAGAGCCAGAAGTGTGTTAAGGGGTATCTTTCCCATTAATTTCAATGGGAGCAAAGCCTTTCTTGCACACCCGGAATTTACCAACAATGATGATGTCTGAACCTGCTGCACTGATAGAAGGCCGGAGGATCAGCTGACTGGCAGGGATCCCAGTGGTGGACTCCAAATGATCAACTATTGATGACCTATCCCTAGGATAGGTCATCAATAGTAAAAGCCTGGAATAATCCTTTGATATCTATAAATATGGAGATGTTAGAGCCATGAAGAAGAAATTACTAAAACAACTGTGACAGTCAATGAAGTTGTAGCCCTTTTCCTAATGTAATTATTACATGGGAATTGTTATAATAATTAGATCCACAGGATCAAAGCTCATTCCAAGGCTTAAAAGTTAATCCTCACCTTTTAAGACTATTTTTATAGGTCTAACATCCTCTGCAGATTTCCTAATATATAATATATTTAAAAATATGTCATACTTTCTTTCCTGTTTATCACATTTACGTATCATTCGGATAGGCTGCTGTGACTTCACCACTAGTTTCCTTTAATTAATCTGCTATTACATAATAGCTGGTTTCATTCAAGTCAGCTCAGGGGTGGATATAAACTATCCAGTCCCTAGAATGAGTTGTCGTTTTGCTGCCAGTTATATTGCAGGCAGATATGCAAATTATTAGAGTTGTGGCGTAATTAGATGAATGGTCTTACCAGCTGAGGCCCTAAAATTCATGCTACCCATGGTCTATAAAAAGGCTACTTGTGTGTAGTGGACTTCTTTTCCGCTTGTGTAGAGCTTGTTGACCACTAGACGCCTCCATGACCCAGTGGAAGAGATTTCACCCAGTTAACAGGGTCTGAGAGGGGGCGCATTATTGGAACATGAGAAGCTGGATGGTTGTATCAATAAATTGCCCGTCACCTGGGCCACTCTGACCAGATTCTTAGGAGGTGTTGGGACCAGTGGATGAGTGAGGGCATGCAGAAAAGGCAACCGGGTTCAGGACGCCCTAGACAGACTATCAGTAGAGAGGATCATCTGATCATCTGACAAACATGAGCAGCTCCAACTGTTTCGCTGTTATAATCCAGAGACAGGTGACACTATCATTACAGGTCCCTGTGTTTGTCAGAACCATTTTCAGGTGCTTAGCTGAAGGACATTTGGTCTCACGGTGCCTACTTCATGTACTGCCTGTCCTCTGATCTTGGTGTTAACTTCTGCATAAGACAATAATTAAAATCATATAAAAATTATACTGTCAGAGTGATCAAATATTTATTCACTGCTCAAAAAAATAATAGAACACTTCAATCACACATCAGATCTCAATGATCTCCATTGTCTCCAGCTTCTTGATATATCTGTTATACGTGCTTGGCTGTGAACCTGCTCTGCTGCCAATGGCGGACCCGCCAATTCTTGTGTTCTCTGGTCAATGTCAAGTGAGCTGCTGGGTGACAACAAATCCCAGTACAACATGTTAGGTCCTCATGGAGTATGTTTCTGACAGTTTGGTCATTTTATGTAGCTTTGGCAGGGTTCCTTTTGTTACTCCTCTCACAAAGCAGCAGATACCGGTCCTGATGCTGGATTGATGCCCATCTATGCCCAATACTCCTCATGTAATGGTGTGCCATGCTATCTGCTCAATACTCTTTAGACTGTACTGGGAGAAACGGCAAACCTTCTTGCAATGAGATATATGATGTACCAGCTGGAGCAGAAAAACCTTTGCAACCTGATTGGGCTGCAGGTACTGCCCCATGGTACCAGCAGTGACAAGGAAACTAGCAAAAAGTAAAACTAAAAACATATCAGTCAAGAAGGGTAAGCAAAGAGTAGTTGTATGTGACCTCCACCTGCAAAACCATTCCCTTTTTTGGGGTTATCTTGCTGTTGCCTCTCCAGCGTACCTGTTGTCACTTTCAATTGCACCAAAGGTGAAATTGGTTCACGAGCTCTTCTGCCTCCAAAGGACCTATTTACACATGTGTATACAAGTTGCACTCGAGATCCTCGGGCGCAACTAACACCAGACAGTACACGGATATACATATACTGTCTGAGAAGTGGGGACAGTGGACAATGCATGTCTTATTCTCATCTGTCATACGGTCGAAAACAGGACATGCTGCGATCCTTTTGCATGAACCGCGAGTCCATGAAAAAAAGTTGCATGTGTGAAAAAGCCCATTGAAGTCAATGGGTCCGTTTACTGTCTGCACGTAGCCTGTTACAATCATGGACTGCACACAGGCAAAAAATACTGACATGTGAATAAGCCCTGACTAGACAAATAGATATATGTGAAACTTAAGTGACTTGGGCTTATACTGTGATTCTTCAATGTCCCCTTAATTTAGTTTGAGCAGTCTAGTAAATCCTTTCTATAAGACATAAATGTGTTGTAATAAAACCCCTTTAATATTACTAATGATGCCCGCATTCTATGGAACATAGCAGGGACAGGGGAAGCAGGTGCTACAAGGTTGGTACTCATCAACTGCATGCATAACTTGGGCTGTCAGATGCCAATCAAAGACATACAATAGTGTACAAAAATAGCAGTCCACCATCTTTAACCTGTTAAATCACTGTTTTTGGTAGAAGTGATATTTTTACATACCAAGTAATATACTTGCAAGTGTAGTAGAGTAACAGAAAAAAACAGAGCCGACAATGAGGACGTGCATGCCGCTCATTTTGAGTTATTGAGTCATTAATTGAAAGAAGTGTTTTCAGAATAATAGCAGTGAGGAGTTAAATTGGTTAAGTCATTAATTCTGTGGAAAAACAGGTATTAATTTTGGCTCTTATTTAAGGTAGGAGGGTGCCAAATGTTGTACATGTTTGTTACAGTGCATTTAATTCTGAAATACTGGTGAAAATGGGTAATTGCAGACATAGTTCTGATGAAGGACATACTTTGATTAAAATGTTGATTGGAGAGGAAAGACATATAGAGAAGTGCAGCAAATTATAGACTGCTCAGCTAAAATGCCCTAAAGTGGCAACCCAAACCTGAAAGACGCCGAATGAAGCAGAGAACTACTGTTCAAAGTAGTTCCAAAATAGTTAAGATTCGGCCAATGTTCATATCTAGAAAGATCAAAGACTGTCTGAACTTACCAGTGATTACTGCTACATTCAGAAGATGATTAAGTGAAACCAAGTTACCAGCAAGAACTCTCTTTTGGGGACCAGAATATGTCAGATGACCCCCGAGAACGGAATTGAAGCCACAGTACACTGTAAAGACAGTAAAGCATGGTGGTACAAAAATCATGATATGGGGATGTTTCTCATACCGTGTTGTTGGACCTGTTTATCGCATACGAAGGATCAGGGATCAGTATGAATATATCAAAATACTTGAGGAGATCACGTTGCCCTATGGTGAAGGAGAAATGCCCTTGAAATGGCTGTTCCAACACAACAATGACCCAAAACACACCAGTAAGTGAACAACATCCTAGTTACAGACAAACAGGATTGCGGTAATGGAGTGGCTAGTTCAAGTGTATTTTGGGTACACATTTTGTTTGCGCAAAAAAATACTCAGCATGCTCTATTCTCTTGCGCACTAAAATAGCACATATTTCACTAATTAACTTAATTGCCCATTGCAATCATTGGGAGCATGATTGTGTGTTTTTTGTTTAACAATGTGTATGTGCAAAAAGTAGAGTAAAACACACAGAGGTCTGTACAAAATCACAACACCCATTGTACAAATACGTGGTGCAAATGTGAGCGTAAATGCGCATACGCCCATGTAAAGACGGCCTTAGGCTTCATTTACACAGGCAAGTGTGATGTATATCAGAGAAAATCTTAGGGCGTCTTTACACGGACGTGTTTGTGAACATTTTACGCATGCAAAATCTACACATGCTAAACATAGAGATAGAACCCATTGATTTCAATGGGTTTATTCCCATAAGCACATTTTGCCTTTGGCGCAGCAAAGGTGCCATATATGTCTATGGTAGGTGGGAAAATATGCAAGGGGAAGGGTGTGACGTGCAAAACGACGGAAAAAGAAGACAGCTGGACCGATTGGGGTTGAATAGCCATTAAATTCCACGGAAAGGGTGTGCCACGTGCACAACACACTGATTATATAGTCCTCTTCAAACCTCGTTCATGCACAAATACACTGTGCTGCGGCGGGCGTATTTGCGCAAACACTTGTGTGATGCTGCCCTTAAACCTCAGGGTGGCGCAGAGTGCTAAGGCAGCAGAAATGCAGTCCTAAGCTCTTGCTCACGACCTGAAGGTTGTTCAGGTAATCCGCTCAAGGTTGACTGAGCCCTCTATCCTTCCGAGGTTGGTAAAATGAGCTTGGTAGGGCTTAATAAATAGATTACTTGAAAGCACTGCAGAAATGGTTGGCGCTATACAAAGCACAAGATTTATTTTATTTTATTTAAACCTGTGATTTTGCCTGAGAGTGTGATGCATTTTGTGAGAAAAATGCATCACATCCCTGAACAAGCAATTTGTTCCCTGAACAGCTGTATGGGCTTTGTTTTTGCTTTCAATTCATGGTCGTTGTTGCAAGGCTTGTATGAAGAGTCTAACATTGATTTTAGGTATTGCTGCTTTCCAATACGTGGCACTATGGACGTATTGTTTCACCTCCCTTATTTGCATATTACCCAGAGGAGCATAAAATGCCTTTTAAGTCTCCTCACTCACCATCTAGGTGCTCTCCCTAAGAAGAAAAGATAGCGTTTCTGACCCACTTCATGGTCCTCTCTATGGCAAAGTCAGACTCCAACTGTACACTGCTGAAGGGCAAACACCCTGAAACAGCTGTATATGCATGGGCTCTGAATTTGCTTTCAATTCCCAGTCGTTGTTGCAAGGCTTGTATAAAGAGTCTAACATTGACTCTAGTTATTGCTGCCTTCCAATAGGTGGCACTGTGGAGGTATTGTTTCATCTCCCTTATTTGAACATGCAATTTTCGCATGCATTTTTCATGCACATGAAAATTGCATGTTGTTTCAATAGAAAAAATTAAAAATCGCACTTTCATGAAACTCTTAACTACATCCTAGTGCAACGTGACTTTTTAACTCGCCCATAAAAAATATTGGGTGAGTTTTCTGTGAAATCTCAGAAAAATAGAGCAGGCTGTAATTTTTCAATCTCACAGTATCGCTGTGAGAGAAAAATCACATATGTAAATATACCTATTGCAATAGATGGGTTGTATTACTGTGCGAGTTCTGTACATCTTGCAATGCACAAAACTCGCGTGAGAATATCTGCTGTGTAAATATGAACTAAGGCGGCTTTCAAATGGACACATTTTTATGATGTTGTTAGTTTGAGTCAACAGAGCTGGGGAACTCATCAGTAAGGCTGCATTCACACGAACGTATATCGGCTCGGTTTTCACGCCGAGCCGATATACGTCATCCTCATCTGCAGGGGGGGAGGATGGAAGAGCCAGGAGCAGGAACTGAGCTCCCGCCCCCTCTCTGCCTCCTCTCCACCCCCTCTCCGCCCCTCAGCACTATTTGCAATGAAAGGAGGCGGGATGGGGGCTAAGAATAAGTTCTGAGAATTAGCCCCGCCCCACCTCTCCCCATTGCAAATAGTGCAGAAGGGCAGAGAGGAGGCAGAGAGGAGGCGGGAGCTCAGTTCCTGCTCCTGGCTCTTCCATCCTCCCCTCCCCTGCAGATGAGGACGACGTATATCGGCTCGGCGTGAAAACCGAGCCGATATACGTTCGTGTGAATCCAGCCTAATAGTGCTGAAATGTGACCATAATACTCCGGTCTTATAGTTGCTTATTTCTAATATTCTATATGATTGAGCCATTTTTTTCCAGGGTGGCAGAATTAACTACCATTAGCCTAAAATATACACTATATGTATGCCTTTACTGTAAAATTCAAATGTTCTTTTAACACATTCAAAAAGAAAGACATTTCTATAAATTTAATTCCCACTAGTCTTGTTCCAATCGAGGCCAACATGCCAAGCCTTGACAATGAGCGGTAAGTGTTGACCGCACAGCTGTTACCTATGTAGAGGTTATATTTGAAATAATACCATTCCCTCCTTCCGCTAGTATTTTTATGTCTCTGCTTTGTATTTTTTTTTGTGTGCTATATCCAACAGCTGTGTCCAAACATGATGTAAAATGAGCAGCTGAGGAAATTAGATGCCAAGTCTGCTTGTCACATATCTGAATCTATAGCATTGCTATATAAAACACTACAGACTTTTGTTCAAGATATACAACAGGTGCGTAGCAGGTACTATGCATCCCAATAAAATGCTACGAAGTTTGCAACCTCTCATGAATGTTTATGAGATGCATCAATTTTTATGGGTTGGAGGAGCAGACAAAATAGTTCAGGGAACAAATTACAGAGAGAAATGTTTATATTGCTTGATCCAAATCTGTCATGTGAAACATATATGTGTTAAAAAAGATTTAAATTTCCTTTTCTGAATAAGCTGCTGTGGGTACATGATTAATTACATCCATTTCTGGCCATTATATGACGGGTATTCTGCATTAATCATCAGTTTTCTACTGTGCAGGCGGTATATCTAATTATCCGTTTTCTCTGAGCTAGCAGGTAAAGACTAGCTGCTATGATGTATTCATACACAGGGAAGCTTGGATCCTGCTCTCTCCCTAATCTTTATTACTAACACGGAGGACATTATACAGCAGTAATGAGCAGTGTGGCTGTGAATCCAGCACTGGGTGCAACAGCAGAAGAAGCAGCAGTATATTTGCGTCTCTCTCCCTCTCCCTTTGCAGCTGCTCCCTCCCGCATCTCCCATTCCTATCTCCATAGATCTTCATAGACAGCAGCTGTAACCTGATCTCTCAGTACCCTGATAATCTGCCTGATCTTTGCCTCATTGAAAACAGATTTTACCAGTAAATTGAGTGTATAATTAGATATAGGAGAGGAGTTTGATAAGTGAGAAAAGAAGCATTTTTTTTGTAAGGGATTTTTTCACACGATGCAGTTGAGGTGGCCAAAGCTGCACAAGGTTTTACCATGAATTATTATGCTTTTGCATGTTTTAATAGTCTTCATCTGTGTTAGCTGCAAAACTGTAATAATTCGCTGTAAAATATCAGAGTTTCTTATCACGGCTTGTACTGTGGAATTGATTTATGGAAAAAAAATCTGAAACAACAATTACTCTTTAACACACCTAGGGCGTGTTTAATAAATAGTAATTAGTTTTATGTCATTGCAAAACCTTCATACCTGTGGCTTTGAAAGAAACATCCATCATCAAGTGCAGGTCAATAAAGAGTATCTGTCAAACAGTGACTTGAATCAGCCAGAAATGTTAACCCTTTGAGGAACAAGGGACATATTTGTCCTGTATTTGTAAACTGCCCACAAATTCGATTGAATCATTAACATGCCTAAAAGGGTTAAGGAATGTTGATCTCAGCTAAGTGGAGTTAAAAAAATTCTATAAAGGTAGCAAATACTCTATCACCGTTTAACACCTTAAGGGCTTATTCAGACAGGCGTATATCGGTTGGGTTTTCACGTCCAGCCAATATATGCTGCCCCTCTCTTGAAGCACTAGCAGCCGTCCTGTCCTGCCTCCTCCCCAGAAAGGGGCAGCGTATATTGGCTGGGTGTGAAAACCCAACCGATAAACGCCTGTCTGAATAAGCCCTGAGGATGCGGCCCTTTTTTTTCCATTTTCGTTTTTTCCGTCCCAATTTCAAAAAATCATAATTTTTATTTATCCATCAATGTTACTCTCTTAGGGCTCCCTAAGAGAGTGCACACTTCCTTTTTTAAAAAAAGTTTTATTTATTTTTTGTAGGCAGGGAAAGAAAACTACTTTTTTCTGTGGGCTGGTATGATTATGACAATACCAAAGTTATTTATTTAAATTTTTTTTTCTTCTACATTTGCACAGTAAATCCCCTTTTTATTTTTTTACAATCAGCATTCATGACTTTTTTATTTTTGCATGGACAAAGCTCTGTAAGGGATTGTTTTTTTTGTGACGAGCTGTAGTTTTCATTGATACCATATTGGGGTATATCCAACTTTTTGGATTACTGTTATGTTTTTTAGGAGGCAAAATGAACAAAATAATCGACCCCACTCCATACAAACCCAGAAGCCTCAAGACCTAACTGTACATCACAGAGTGCGGTTTAATTAATATATACACATGTATATCTTTTAACATTTATACACACACACTTATATTGTTACATTTTCTCAGTTTTAACTCTTTAACCACGGCCGCCGCACATGTGCAGTGGAGTTTTTTTCAAACCTCCTGCTTTCCCATGGAATCCGTGGCCCGTCCACAATTTAATTGCGGACGGGCCATGAATTGGACAGCTTCTATTGACTTCAATGGGAATCGGACAGAAATAGAGCATGCTGCCATTTGTTTTCTGGACCAAAAGGTCCACAAAACAAATCTTTGTGCTTTGATTCATGTGCGGACGCCCATGCTTCACTATGGATTGCTGGATTTGCGGTTGACCCATGCAGATTCCACAAATCAGATCCGCCAGTGGACATTGGGCCTACCAGTCAATTTGGAGTGTTTGTTTTTATTTATTCATCCCCATGTTCCAATAACCATAACCTTTTGATTTTTTTTGTCAACATAGCCATATGAAGGCTTGTTTTTTGCAGAATGTGTTGTATTTTTAATGGTACTATTTAATGTAGTATAATGTATTGGAAAATGTAAAATTGTTTAGTCGGGTGAAACACAGAAAACCGCAAATGTGACTTTTTAGTCAATTTTTATTGGGAATGCAATACTTGAATAGTTCTGGCTTTTTCAGATGCAGCAATGCCAATTTATTTTTTTATTGTGTTGATCGTTTTGTGGGAAAAGGGTTTGTTTTTTAGTCCCCATGGGGGACTTGAACTTGTGATCTTTTGATTGCCTCTACAATATATTGTAATACTTCAGCATTGCAGTATGTTGTATTTTTAGAAATTAATATGGTTTAATACATAGCAGCCTTGTGAGCCTTCACTAGGCTCAGGGCTGCCATGACAACCATCGGCAACCCACAATCTCATCACATTGGGAGGGGGAGAATGATAGTAGCTTGGAGGAGAGACAAACCCCTCCTCCGAACCTCCTGTACTCCAGCCAGCAGAACCTCAAGTTATGCTATGCAGCTCTCTGGATAAGCTCCCTTCCTGAATGCTTGTTTATGGTTTCTGTTAAGTGCACTGTTCAGACACAATCCTCTGCATCGGTGTCTGGCAGAAATGGGCGTCGTCCCATTTTCCCTGTTCCCTGAGCTTATATTTATTCTCATTCAGTACTCCTAGGGTTAATGATTTCTGGGTCTTCTGCTCAGCTGATGCACCTTTTCTAATCACTGCTCTATATAGTTGCTCTGGGCCTTTCAGTCCTTGCTGCAGTGTTGATGTGACTTTTGTTCCCTTCACTTCATGTTCAGCCATTGCTTCAGCAGTTTCCTTGATACCTTGCCTTCTGCTCGTGTTCTGTGTTCTCCATATGTGTATCCAGCTGTCTGTCACTCTCGTGAGTCTGCCTCTCTGTTCATCCCTGTCAGTTTGTACCTCCTTTGTTTCTGTATGTCCCGGTATTGTTCTGTTGTTTATTTTATAGGTTTTCTGTCCTGCGAGGGTCAGTTAGCACCTAGGAGAGGACCGTGGGGTCGTCCTTATCAGGACGAGTGCTTCATTTATAGGCAGGGGTCTCCCCTCCTGGTTATTAGTTCAGGGCAAGATACCTTCCCTAGTTTCTATCTGCATACAGGGTTCGTACATCTGGTATCTTACCTGTCATGCTGGGGTCGATTGTCAACCATGCTGGACTGGATCATCACTTACCCGGTAGGCTGACACGGTGGTTCCATGTCCACAGTCCTTACAGTTCCTTGCCCTGCTCTAGTTCCTGTCTCTCTGTCCTGACCCCGTGCTGCTGCTAATTAGGACTCCCTATAAAGCCTGGCACTTCCAACCCACTCCTTGCGGGATTATTCTGCTCCCCAGCATTGATTGACCAGCTCCACGTCTGCATACTCCTCAGTTATTTTGACAAGACCTCCTTATACCGATTTCTGGCTTTCCATCTGACTACATTACCTGCTTCATCCATTTGTACTGCAAACCAAGACCTCCCATTCTTGACTCCTGGCTCATTCCTGATTACCCTCTAGCCAGCACCCACCAGGTATGCAGTGGGCCCAGCTCCCGATCCCACTTCATAGCTACTCTGCATGTCTGTGAACTACATGTATGTCACAGAGGGGGATGGGGTTGATCTTAATCAGAGGTTTGACCAATCATATGTCATGCCCACATTCCATATCTCCTTAGGGCTCATGAATATGGCTATCCATAATATAAACCCATGAGCACTCTTTGTATAAGGGTGTATTTACGCAGTGTATTACATGCGCATTATGCAGTGAATAGAGCCCATTGATCTCAATGGGATCATTCACAGCTGCATATACGCTGTGTATTTACACATGAAATAATGTGATTTTGTACTTCCAATTTTACGCATGTAATATGTTGTGTATGTATGCAAGTAAAAAGATTGCCATCAGGCAGAAAAACGCATGACAAAAGCGTATTTCAGCCAGTGAATATACTGCATATTCACGGAACAAGATACACATACATCCATGTAAATGCACCATAACTGTGCTGTGCTTCTATAAGGCACTGTATTCTGCCCCAGAAGCAATGCTTAAAAGGAAGATTACCTCTGTTAGCCCCAGCCTAACAGAAGTAAGCCTAACACAACTACATCTCGCAGCGTGCAGCTCAAACAGCACAGAGATATGTGTCCGCGTCTGTCCTATATGTGTTTCACTGAAATTCCCTGGCGCAACACGCATATGGCCCTACCCTAATAAGGCGAGGGATGCAGCATGTCACAATTTATCTCAAATGAAATTCGATCGAAATTATCAGAAAAATAACCCTGTATGCCTCCGTGTAAAGTCAGAAGCACAAAGAAAGAGTCTATGAGTACCATATTATCGACCTGTACTATACGGATCGATAACATGGGTGTGAACATAATGTCCTATTCTGCTAAGTGCATAGTGAATCGTTGTTTATTATAGCTTTTCTTCATGAATTATGTAGTCTTTTATCCAACTTGGTAAAAATTCAAAAATGCTAAATAGATGGACAGGAGAGAAAAACAAATATAAAGACCCTAAACTTTGCACCTGTCACACGTGCAATTTGCCTGCATTTCATTTTCTTCAGTAGCTAAAAAGATGTTCTGTTTGTTGAAATCCCATGGCTGCGGCCAAAACATAAGTAATGAGCACGCTGAATCATATTGCCAAATCTGTCCTTGGAACATTCATATTTCCTGGCAAGGTAAAAGTGATAACAAATAAATAATATATCACCCAGACGAACAGAGTGTCATAGAAGTGGACTGATTTATATATTACTCAACAGTCTGGCTAATGACAAGCCTCCTCTAATGAATCTAAGTGCTAGCATATGTTGTGTTTTCTGCCAGACCTCTACTTGGAATTCTAATCCTCAGCAGCAAACTAACCTTGCAGCTCAGGCCAAAAAGCTTTCAAGCAGAGTGCTGGTACAGTATATTGAACATATATGTCCCGTATACCCTTCAGTCTACGCCGTTATGATTATTATTGTTCACATTGCTTAATTTCCCAGGGTAAATTTATGTTTGAGGCTGCCTGTACATATAATGGTAGCATGCAATTGTAAGGGGGAGCTGTGCAAATGCGAACGCATTTGCGTAAATTTATAGGCCCATGTGAGTGAATATTTGCACAAGCAAATGTTTTTGCTCCCAAATGAAGCTCTGCCCCTGGATCGGGAGCGATCTTCCTGAGGACAGAGTAAGTGGGTGAAGAGTACACCAGAGATGAGATGGCAAAGGAAGGACTTTGCATAGCTGTCCGAGGGAATCAGCATTGTACTAGGAAGGATTGCTTAGGGTGCATTCACACGACCGTATATCGGCTGGGTTTTCACGCCCAGCCGATATACGGCGTCTTTCTCTGCAGGGGGAGAAGGCTGGAAGAGGCTGGAGCAGTGCTCTGAGCTCCTGCCCCCTCTCTGCCTCCTCTCCACCCCCTCTCCGCCCCTCTGCACTATTTGCAATGAGAGGAGGCGGAACGGGGTGGGGCTACGTACCGGGAATTAGCTCTGCCCCATCCTGCCTCCTCCCCCTGCAGAGAGAGACGCCGTATATCGGCTGGACGTGAAAACCCAGCCGATATACGGTCGTGTGAATGCACCCTCAGATTGTACTACTGCAAGAGTTCTTACTGCAGAATCACAAAGACCCCCACCAGAGGGACGCTGCTGGAGCCATTACAGAAACTGCTGCATCATTTTACAGATTATTAGGTCAGAGACCGGTGAAGGACACTGGAGATTTCTTCACCCCATCACAGTACAGAGGACACTGGAGTTTGTAAGTGAGGAAGTACCTCATCAAAAACCAAGGCCTGCTATGTAGAGACTTAGCCAGAAACTTGTTGGAACTTGGTGTCAACAAGAACTTATCGTTTCTTCTGTCATGTTCAAGTTCTTCAATGAGTTCTTTGTGAGATACAGACTGTATGCAGTAAGCCACTAAGTTTAAGTTGTGACTTTCCTTAGAAACATTACTTTCCGTTGTACGGGTACTTCTTTGTAAAAGTGTACAGCAACTGCAAGTTGCTTACCGTGCACACTAATGCTAATTTCACATGGGTGAGTGCGATATCAGTCCGATATCACGCTCCCCAACATGCGATGCCCCTGCAGAAGTGAAGCGTTTTTGAGTTAAAAATGCCTCGAATCACTTCAGGGAGGTAGCGATCATTCGCCACAGCTAAAATTGTATTCAATGGGAAACCTCGCATCGCACTCGCATGCACCTCGCATGCTGTGTGATGTGAGGTGTTCCAAGGGAACCCCTAAAGATAAGACATGCCGCTATTCTCTTCCGGTGCAGTGAGGAAAAAAAATCACTCATGTGTATGACCCCATTCAAAAGAATTGGCTTCATATAAGTGTGAGATTTGTGCGTCTCGCAAAGCACAAATCTCATGCTATTTTCTCTGCCGTGTGAAAGTGGCCTAAGTGTGATGATTGCTAGTTAGTGATAGTCACACTGTTAATACTAAACATTAAAGTGTTGTATAACATTTATCTACTTTTCATCCATCTAGTTCAAGCACATTTTCTTGTTATTACTTGTAATAAAGAAATCTATATTTTTGCATGCCTGGTGTCCGCTTTATATCCTGAATTCTGTGTCGCATATCACCCACTGCAACACCATATGGCCAATGTGGCCAGGGACTGCATGGCAAATCTGCACATGAATTTACCACAGTTCTGCAATGCTCTTTTTTGCTTACCCAGCTTGTATGGATTAAACACATGATTTTAATGTGTTTGATCTTCATAAACCGTGCAACCAAAAAGCACTTTGCAAAACTGATGCAACCAATGGTAGCACCATATGCAGATTGCCATATGGTTCTTTGTTATGTGACACATTGCCACCAATTGCATAGAATGAATTCCAAGTGGAAAAAGCCTGAAGAACAAGGCTATTTCCACAGGTAGTGATTAATCTTGCTGCCATTCCTTACCACAAATTGCCACTGTTCCATGACTAGTACAGATCTACTGGATTAAAACTCTAAAAATGTAGCAATTCGCAATAAAACCATGTGCAGTTTTTGTTGTGCAGTTGTGCAAGGCTTATTTACACAAGGGTATATCGGCCACCATTTTCACGGCCAGCCAATTTACGCTACCATCTGAGCTGTCATCCTCTTATCCTCCTCTTCCCCTTCCATTGCTGGCTGCGGACAAGGAGTGGGGAGGGGTGGGAGCTTAACTCCGCTTTCTCCCCTTGCAAACAGCAGGAGGGGAGGAGAGAGGCAGAGAGTCGACGAGGAGGAGGGAAGGGGGAAGACAGCTCAGATGGTAGCGTATATTGGCCAGCTGTGAAAACGGCGGCTGATATACGTTTCTGTGAATAAGCCCTAAGGGCTTTTACCCACTAGCGTTTTTTAACGCTGCGATATAGCTGCTTTTTTCTTTACTGCAGATGTCAATGGGACTTTCTAATGTTAAAATTGCATCGCACAAAAACCCCTTGGGGTGCTTTCAAAAGTACTAAAATAAGAATAATCCACATTTCTAACATCCAGATATTGATGTGGATTTGAATATCGCTAAATTCTACTGCAAATCCTTGTCAAAATTCATGTTAGACATGCAGATTTTGGTGCTGATTTGGATCCACTGTGGAATACTCTATGTAGCAGAATATTTCAGTATGTTTGAAAATTCACACAGACGGTTTGGATGCAGTAAAAATGTTCGTAAAACCACATCAGAAAAAAGCTGTATTTTTGCTGCAGTGTGCCTACTATTTGTAACTGCTTACAGAGCAAAACAAAGGCAAAAGTGCACATGGTTTTTGTAGTGTTTTTTTTACTGCTTCCAAACTGCACTATGTAAATGCACCCCAAGTGATGTTGTGAAATTAATTAAAGCAGAATATTAAATAAATCCTCAATACATAAACTGTTGGGGATTCTTGAGCAAAGAAGTTGGCAAACACTGTATAATGTTACTAACCATCGGTAAGTGAAGAAACAAAGTACAGTGGTCCCTCGAATTAATTTGTTCCTGAGTGTTCATTTTAATCTGGAAAAAAATATAACTTCAGTAGATAACTTTAGACAAAAATTGGTTATTAGTTCGTAAGCCCCCAAGATGTTAACCCAAAATAGTAAAGTGCTAAAAGTGAAGAAAACTATAGATGAAATTGCATCAGATTTTTGCATATTATAAATTAGAAGTTAAAGTGACCCCCCGGACCTGGTGAAACACAGATGGCGGCACCAGTGTCCCTGACTACCTCATGTACACTGCATTAATATGCATAATTAGTGTAAGATGCTACACCTGCTTTGATTGACCAGTGCTGCCCCACATGAGCAGGGCTGGCCAGTCAGAGCAGCATGCAGTGTCTTAAATTATCAATTCATACTATACACAATGTTCATCAGGTAGTCAGAGAAGCGGTGCAGCCATCTTTGTTTGTACAGGGCTATAAGGTCACATTAAAGGAGAAGAACTAACTGGATCAAATTGGTAAGAATTCAATAGTAACTCAAATTACCATGTTACAGCAATGTTGTTGTATGCAGATGAACATCTTTGAGCACACATCACATTAAAACCCTGAGAAGCAGAAGCTACAGCAAAGCTGTCAGCTGAGGACTAGAGATGAGCGAACGTGCTCGGCTCCACCCCTTTTTCGCCCAAATACCGCGATTTTCGAGTACTTCACTACTCGGGTGAAAAGTACTCGGGTGCGCCAGGGGCGGGGCGGCGTGGGGGGTAGCAGCGGGGAACAGGGGGGAGCCCTCTCTCTCTCCCTCTCCCCCCCACTCCCCGCTGCAACCCCCCGCGCCGCCACGGCGACCCCCGAATTTTTTCGCCCGAGTACGGAAGTACTCGAAAATCGCGGTATTCGGGCGAAAAAGGGGCGGGGCCGAGCACGTTCACTCATCTCTACTGAGGACTAAAAGTGCGGTGAGCATAGACTTTTTTTTTTAGAAAAGATCTACCTGATCTTGTAGATTGCAATTTCTGCTACACAGTGTGGATATAAAAGAGAAGGTGGTGAAAAACCTTTTCTACGATTCCTCAGTGCTTTAGGTTAGCAACACAGGAATTTTATTATAAGGATATGAGGATCCTTTATTTTTCCAAATTATTGCTGCAATTCATGTGTCTCCCTTTATAATACAATAAACTAACACCTCATGTCTCTAAGCATGTGTGCCTATCCTTAAATTGGTCTGAATACTACAATAGGTTAATTATATCATATACTAGCTAATATACCCGGCTTCGCCCGTCTTAATTTGATGCAGGTGTTTACATGTTGTTTGCACAGACAATTTTATGTAGTAAAAGTTACTTTAGAGTAACCGAGGAATAAAATATGTACACATATAGAGGAGCATTGGATTCTCCTCAGGCTGCATGTACTGATGTCCCTCTGCAGAATGTGCCACCCCTCCCACTCTCCTCATTTAGGTCCTAAAGAATGCTCCCACCAAATTTCACACTTGTACAACAGCGGGAAGTTAGATTACACAGGGGTGCACTTACTTTTGTAATTAGCATTGAATAATTGGTTTGTGACCCCTTTACTTTTCTCATTTAGGACCTAAAGAATAGTCGTGCTAAATTTCATGTTTGTACCATCGGGAAGTTAGAGAATTAAATTAGGTACATTACATGTTTGTATGACACCAAGAAGTTACATTACATAGAGGTGCCAATACTTTTGCACTTAGCATTGAATAATTAAGTTGTGACCCCTTTACTTTTCCTATTTAGGACTTAAAGAATGGTCATGCCAAATTTCATGTTTCTATGACACCGGGAAGTTACATTACAGAGGGGTACCAAAACTTTTGCACTTAACATTGAATAATTAAGTTGTGACTCCTGTACTTTTCCTATTTAGGACCTAAAGAATGGTCATGCCAAATTTCATGTTTGCATAACACTGGAAAGTTACATTACAGAGGGGTGCCAATACTTTTGCACTTAGCATTGAATAGAAGATACATTACAAAGGGGTGCACTTACTTTTGCAATAGCATTGGATTATCGAGTTGTGACCCCTTTATTTTCCTATTTATGGCCTAAAGAATGGCCGTGCCAAATTTCATGCTTGTACGACACCAGGAAGTTAGAGAATTAGATTAGGTACATTATACAGGGGTGCCAATACTTTTGCACTAAGCATTGATTAATTGAGTTGTGACCACTTTACTTTTCCTATTTAGGACATAAAAAATGCTCATGCCAAATTTCAAATTTGTACGACGCTGGGAAGTTAGAGAATTAGTAGCGCGTCAGTTAGTCAGTCAGTGAGGGCTTTCACCTCTATATATATAGATTCAATGCAATGCATAGAGTTGCTTCCATGTCATCATGGCTAGATGGGCCAGCAGCAATTATTTACCTATTTCTACCTATCTCTTCACATCTCTAGATAGAAAAAATCAATATATCATAGTCGTATATTACCTTTTGCAGACATGGGAATATGTGTTTCTCTCTATGCTAAAACTACTATTTTCTGCCAAATTCCAGTCTATTTTGTCAGTATTAGAATCTCTTGTCTGGGTCTTTCCATGTGCACATTGTTAGTATAACACTTCTTTTACAACATTTTATAAATCAGAACTTTTTTTTATTTGAAAGCCGTTAGTTTTCTTTAACTTTGAGAGCTAGAGCCTGCTCTGAACAATTTTGCACATAGGGTCTCACACAACACTTACATGAGTAGAGTAATTGACTATATTTAGGACTCAGGGATGTAACTATAGGGGATGCAGAGGATGTGGTTGCACCCAGGCTCAGGAGTCTTAGGGGGCGCATACGGCTTCGCTTCTCCATATAGGGAGCCCAGTACTTTGAATAAAGCATTATAGTTGGGGGTCCTGTTACGAATTTTGCATTGGGGCCCAGAACTTTCAAGTTACGCCTCTGGTTCATTACCTGAGCCACCCACAGTTAAGCTGTGCATGCCATTGAGATAGGTTTGTATGATGATGTATATCCAGTTTAGTTTTAAGCTTCACATTTTGTTTAGGCCGGTTTCATATGAGCACATTACGGGCACATTTATGCGTGTGTAATATGGCCGAGTGTCCCAGCCTGTCTGTCAATCTACTGATCTGAACTTGGAGCATTATAGGCATCTATGATGCCATTAGTTGGAGTCAGGGTGCAGTTAGTGTGGCTTGGACATTCCTTTGTTTTAGGGCTTCAACAGACTAATGTGTTACGCAATGCACTCGCTCCTGCATATTTTTTGGGGCAGCAAACGAGTGTATTTTGCGCTCGTGCCTGTACAAATACTGATCGTAATGTGCAGTCACCACACGTTCACATGGGCGGCGGAATCAGCCCACCCTGATGTAAATTGTCATTTAGCCTAATGCGATGTTGGTGATTGCAGGTATGTGCTGTGTAAGGCAGATACCCACACGGACAGATGTGTGTGTTTGCGCACTTCCCATAGACTTCCATTTTTTACACCAAAATCTGCATGCCTTTGTGTGGCTTTTGCAATGGAAGTAAAAATTGATTAAATATGCTTGCAATTCTGCATCAAAACTTATTTTGGCCCATGTGAAAGGCCACCTTCAGTCCTGCTCTGCAGGCTCCATCTCTAATTTTTAGTTTTTCCTGAGCCAGGGGCTGTAGACTAGCTGCTTTGTCACCAATACACTGCAAACACAGAAAAGATCCTACTCATCTATCACAATCTCTCATTTACAGAGAAGCAGCATGGAAGACATTATGAAGTACCGAACAGTGTAGATGTAAATCCTGTCGTTGTGAGACAGTAAAACATTTACTATTAGCGCCAACATCTTCTCTATTTATTTCTCTACTTCTCTCTTAATCAGTTTCTTCTCCCCCAACCCCCTCCATAGTGTCATGTCTGTGCCGCTCAAGAGTGCCACGCTCAGCACGGGTGCAGGGTGACATTCACTCTGAATGCAAGTATCATACACCACAAAATGCAGGACAGTGAGCACTACCCCAGGAAGATGAAAAAACCTGACCATTACCAAACAGGGAAGTGAGGAGTCCCTGCCTGCAAGCAGAGTTATTGCCCTGATAAGGACAGCCCAGCTGTCTTCTTCTGGGCCCTGACTATCCCTACAGGAACCCCTGGAGAGATGTACTGACATAGCAATGCAAAACAAAACAATATATATTGCATTGGCTCACCCAGCGTTGAATTGATTGGCTAAGCAGCGGTCGAATAATCAATGACAGCCACTGCTTCCTAGAGGTGGGATTTATAAATACCGTAAACAGGAAGGGATATTGTTTAAGCGGCTGAGGACTGCTTGAACTGCACTGAACCTCTAGAGAGCAGCGGAATGGACCTGGACCAAGCCTGCTAGGTAATATATTATTTTTTTATGTAGTGTAACATGGGCTTATTTTCGGGATAAGGCTTATAGTTCATGTCTCACTGACAATTAGACTGGGGCTTATATTCTGGGTAGGTCTCATTTTCAGGGAAACAGGGTATGCAGCATACAGAGAGATAGCAACAAGCAATTAACCCTTGTGCTGCATAGCAACAGGTCTAACCCTACGTCACGGCCACCATGCCTCGATGCTGTCACGACCGACAAGCCGCGACACATAGACTTTTATGGGTAGTATGTAATGTGATATGCCAGTGAGCTGTCAGTTTGTCTTTTCTACAAAGATGGGTTTAGAAGCTTTTTAGATTGTTCAGTTTGGGGAAGGAGGAGGAAAAGAGCCTGTTAAACAACAAAATAATTTTTTTCTGGTAAGATATTCTAAAATGGTATTTATAGTTGCATGTATTACTGATTTATCCAAAGTTTGTTGAAAGCTGAATAACCATTTAAAACTTTAGTCTTCCTTCAATACTGCAGTGTAGGATTTGAACCACAGTGAACACCTTCTTCAGTTTACATATGCACCTTTCTCAACATGAACATGATAGTTTGCATTAATCATTACTTTAAATCTTTGCCAAAATCCAACATTTTTGGGGCTGACAAGTTCCTACCACCCAGAAACCATAAAAATGTAGTGTCCCCTCTCAATTGGATTATTATGTACAATACCATTCCCTTCTAATAAAGCAGCCACTGTGTTAATTGATTCAGCTCAGTTTCTCCAGAAGTAATGCCAAAGAGTTCTCCACTGTGCACCCACAATAGTCCCCAGTATTTGATTCCTATTGGTATTTCTTGAATTAGGAGGAATGTGTTCTTGGCAGAAAGTAACACAATCTCTCCATCTACACAATGCCAAAAGCACAGTTCTTCTTGAAAGCAAATAAGGCTCTACTGTTTTGAAGTGTTATAGGTTTGGCATAAGCTATGTTTTTATTGATGAAACATAAATTAGGGCAGTCAGGCAGAAATGTTGCTTCAGTGCAGATTGTGAGTCCCTTTCTCTACATGGAAAATCAGCTGTTATTCCCAAATGCTTTATCAGAATACATAGTTGTGTTCAAATCTCAGTGAATCTATCGAGGAAGAAACATTTCCATGGATTTTTGGTAAACCAGGAAAGAATATTAAAGTGTAATTTTTTAAAATAAAGATTAAGAAACAAAAACTCAAAACCCACACTAGGAATGTTGGAATTCAGTGCCAGCCTCAAAGCACCATATCTACCCTGTTTCCCTGAAAATAAGACATAGCATGATTTTCCAGAATTTTTGAGGATGCAAAATGATTTTTTCAGGCTTTTTGAGGATGCTTGAAATATAAGCCCTACTCCAAAATTAAGGCCTGCTAACAGTTAATTAGAAAAAGTCAATTTAAATAGTGTCCAGGCAGCTATACATGTAAAAAAGTTAAACCTTTTTGAACAAAAAATTAATATAAGACACTGTCTTATTTTCAGGGAAACACGGTAATAAGATTTGTATCACCACTTCCACTCAAATGAAGTAAATCCAAAACTCATATGTTTTGGAGGAAAATCCAAAACAAAATTCTAAAGGTACTTCACTGACTAGATTCTTTTCTTTCCTAAAATATAACTTTTATTAATATTAATTAAAATTAATTAAAATAAATGACCTAGGCCTGGACTAACAGACATACAAACAAAAACACTACTGAGATAATGATTCGGTTCAAGTTCGGAAGAAAGGATGACTTGACACCCCCGAAAATTTAACCCTTTAACTGTGATTTTTTACTCTCCCATATCACGGGTTAACGACCTTAAATTACATGAAAGGAGAAAAAAGTACCTATTCAGAGCTATGTAAAAACTTAATGTGCTCCGAGACAATATTTCAAGTCAGCAGAGGAAAGAGCACCTCTATGCGCATCAATGTGTCCGCAGATGTCTAAATTCCAAATAGCTCCAAAACAAAAGGGGAGGAAACACCTTTAAATATATAAATATCTCTTTAGGTGTTTTTGAAAACACCATCCATTAACGGATACAATCCCATTGCCTCAAAAAATTACATGGACAAGGGATACTGATAGGTGACCCAATGCAAAAACATTCTCTAAAACAAATAATATTTTCTTTGAGACTTATACTAATATTTCATACCTACTAGTTTAAGAGTTCGCAATCCTAGTTAATACCAATATCATGGTTGGCTAATATCGCGATTCAACGTGTTTCAGTTGTAATGACACAACCTCATCAGGAACATCGACTATATCAGCTTAGATAACTAGAAGTTCATCTACCCAAGTTACCATAGAGAAATAGTGATTTTAAATGCTCAAATAGTGCAAGGGTATAATGCAATAACTAAGGCTAAATAGTACCTAGCTAAAAGTTCAGGCAAAATGACACCTAGCCTAATATCCCTTGCCCCAAGAACACAAAATAACAAACAGCATCACCAGCCTTGATGGTAGGCTGGATGAGGATTGAGTTTTCGGGGGTGTCAAGTCATCCTTTCCTCCGAATCATTATCTCAGGTGGTGTTTTTGTTTGTATGTCTGTTAGTCCAGGCCTAGGTCATTTATTTTAATTAATATTAATGAAAGTTATATTTTAGGAAAAAAAAGAATCTAGTCAGTGAAGTACCAAAACTCACATGTAGCTCAAAATGGTACCTATAAAAACTACAAGTCTTGCCATACAAAAACAAGCGCCTTTACTGGAATGGATTTTAGAATGTGTGTCCATGTGTCTTAGAATGTGTTGCTGCAGATTAAATAGTTTTTCATTGTGCAAAAGTAGTAAAAAAGATAATACAAATCTATATGAACTTGGTATTGCAGTAATTGTGCTGATCCACATAAGAAAATCATCATGTTATTTTTACTGAATGGTGAACGCTGTAAAAACAAAACCCAAAAACAATCGCAGAATTTTTGTACATTTTTTTTTTCATCAGGAATATTGCATCCAATCTCAAACCATAATTTACTTTCTGTGCTACAGGGCAGCTGTCCTTGTTGTATTCTCTGAAAAAAGCCTTTCAGCTAAAATACTAAATTCAGGCTATTGCTGTATTTCAAGTTAAAATTTCATATGTTTGTTTTAAAATTTACTTTTGAATACTTGAACCATTTCACATTATTTGTTGGACTTAGGGTGGATACAGACGACCGTATATCGGCTCGGTTTTCACGCCGAGCCGATATACGGTGTCCTTGTCTGCAGGGGGGGTGGGAGGATGGAAGAGCCAGGAGCAGGAACTGAGCTCCCGCCCCTTCCCCGCCCCTCGCCACTATTTGCAATGGGAGGGCCGAGATGGTGGCGGAGCTAAGCACCAGTACTTAGCTCCGCCCCGGTCCCGGCCCTCCCATTGCAAATAGTGGTGAGGGGTGGAGAGGGGGCGGGAGCTCAGTTCCTGCTCCTGGCTCTTCCATCCTCTTCCCCCCTGCAGACAAGGACACCGTATATCAGCTCAGCGTGAAAACTGAGCCGATATACAGTCTTCTAAATCCACCCTTAAACTGTATTAATGTGAAAAATAACTGGAAAAATTGTAGTGTTCTAAAACTTTTGACCGGTTGTGTGTATATATAAACACATGCAAAAAAAAACATTATTTTAAATGGGTTTATTTACATGTGTGACGTTTCTGTGAACGGTGCACCGTTTACAGGCTGGGGCATCACAGGCTGCTGCAGCCAATCAGAGACTTCAGCCACAATGCACTCTAGAGTTCCAGCCACAAGTATGTCCCAGAGCCTAGTGTACAAAATATATGACAAACAATATAGGTAAAATGCATGGTTGAAAAGACAGAAAAAGAAACGGAAAAGTCAAGTATTATATAATAAAACAGAGTATGTGCAGTCCAATCCATAAAAGTCATCTTAAGGTGTAAAATCCCCTTAAAATCTCCAAATTTGTAATAGAAACATTTCCATGTTGATGCTCCGAATCAGCACATTGGCAAGAAGTAGCCGTGATTCAATGTATTGTGCACATTTAGAATCCAGAGGATTTGGAAACAGACCTACAGTATTAATGCACTTTTATTGTATCTGGACCTCCATTGATGGAAAACATTCTGAGCGACTCAGTGCAGGGAAATCTGTTTAGTATAACTCCTTCACTGCCAGAATATACAGAGGTTTCAGGTGCGGTGGAGCGAGCATGGTACTCTTTTATCATAGACGATGTAATGGCCTTGTTCCAACTCCATCTGGCTGTTCACTTGACAAAGAACAAGTAATTACTCATCAAACTATATGATGTGCCAAAGAGATAAAATAGTCAAGTTCTCCACTATGGTTACATAACCATGCATATAAACAAAAAGATGCCGTACAACCGTGGCTGAATCATTTATTAATGTTTTTCATTCAGTTTACTTCTGAATTTGGTGGGAATTACATGGTGTTAAAAAAGCAAGAAAAGTGGGCATATTCAAACTTTGGGGCTTCTTCAGACGTCTGTATTTGAGCAGATATGCATGCAAATCAAACTCATTCATAGCACGAATATGTTGCGCTAAGGCGAGCATATTTGTGCAGACGCCTGTGTGAAGCTGCCATTAATTGTGTTACAGGGAGCATCCACATAAACAAGTAAATCATGTGAGTTTTGTGCATTGCGAGACACACAAAACCCGCACAAAAACACAACCCATTATTTGCAATGGGTGTATTTACATGCACAATTTTTTTCTTGCAGCAATACTGCAATATGGAAAGATTGCAGCATGCTCTATTTTCATGTGAGTCTCACAGAATGATAGAACATGCAGATGTGTTGTCTCCCGCACATCACTCAGCACACAGACGAAGTGTCCGTATGCTGTGCAATGCAAGTCATGCCTGAGAATGTCGGATGCCACTCACTCTCGCCAGTGTGAATGCACCCATAAGCTAATTTATCAATGCACAAATTAGTGGTGAAAATGTATAGCTGCTGATAAGAAGAATTAAAAGCAATTCAGACTGCTAATTCCAAAGGCACCAGCTTTGTAATAAAACATGCTAGTATTATGGTCATGTAACGGCTCGTGTGTCAGGTCCTCTACTGTTGTTTAGCAGTGACTGAGATACGCTAGCAAGCACATGACAATGGCGCTAGCATGGCACATCATCAATGTCATGTGACAATTTATGAGCTGCCCCCTTGAAGAAGATGGCCCGGGACTCACAGTAGGAAAATGGAGAGCTGGAAAAGGGACAATAGACAGCAGTACACACAAGGGGGGGGGTTCTTTTCAGACTCAAAAAACAGGGCTTCAGCAGCTAGCAACACCAAGGGCTTATTCACACGAATGCTTTTGCGCTGCATATTATGCATGCCAAATTGGCATGCATAATACGCAGTGAATGAAACCCATTGATTTCAATAGTTCACGAGAATAATGGGCGCAAAGAAAAGGAAATGAAAATGAACCCATTGAGATCAATTGGTTTTATTCTCCACGTATTGCGTGTGGAATTTTTCTGCATGTAAAAACACACTAAAATACGGTCGTGTGAGGAAGTCCTAACTGTCATTTACATTATCAAACATTGGTCATTTTTTTCATTGCACCATTCTAGGCCCATTTATAGCTAGAATCCAAAATGAAAAAAACATAGGAGAGAATTTAAGCTAAAGTTGGCGTAAAAAAGTTTTGAATTTTGATGAAAGTTCCACTTGGGAAAAAAATTGCATTCATTTGAATTAATGCCCAGGCGCTCCACTTTTAGTTTGTTAGGGCATGGCTGCCCCAGCCCGTAGCTGGTATAGATTTCTCTTTCTAATATTAAGGTTTTTTTAAAGAACCGTGATTGAAGGACAATAAAAGAACATTTATCACAGCAAACAAATTACGGTGTCATTATTTCAATAGAACAAGGAATAGAAAGAGAAGGAAAAATGACAAGTGGACAAGGTGACAAAGCAAAGGAGAAAAAAACACACCAGAATTTTTTTTTCATGAGATCACAAGGCAACAATGGGTTCCTGTGGCAGCCAGAGGCCTGACAAAGGCCTCCACCTCTGCCATGTAATCCAGTTAGAGTTGAGCGAACGTACTCTGCCGAGCTTGATGCTCGTTCAAGTATTAGCGTACTCGATGGTGCTCGTTACTTGAACAAGCATCACGCCGTGTTCGACCCCGCCCCAGTTTTTGGCTCCTCTCCGTTGTGACGTGCCTGTTTTGGCCCCTCCCTGCCGTGACGCAGCGCGCACATCAACGGCAAATTTTTTGCCAGGCAGGCGAGAGAGATAGAGGACCCCCCACCCCCCAAAAAAGCTCGGGACCCGGCGGCCCACATACAAAAATGCTTGAGTCTCCCATTGTAGTCAACGGGGTTCAATACTCGAGTAGAGCTCTCAAATTTTACAAAAAGCTCGACTCGAATAACGAGGACCTGAGCATTTGGGTGCTTGCTCATCTCTAAACCCAGTCTATCAGACCTCGGGTCTGGCAGGGACTAATGAGCTGTAGTCATAGGCATATTACACTGCACTACAAGTTCCCCTTGGAACTAATAAATGATATTAAAAAAAATAGAGTGGTATTTCCATTTTGGGAATCATATCAATGTGTTCGAAATTGCAAAGCAATGTACTCACCCAAAAAATGTTTAACTCTGAAATGCACCATTCTCCAGATATTGATTCATCAGCCTTCTGCTGTTTACTGCTCGTTCGCCATGGTAACTGCCCACCTCTGCTATTGGGGCAAAGGAGGCTGGTACTTGCATACTTCTTACATCTGGTGGTCAGGACCTCTAGAGCACAATTTTTTAATTGAAAAAATACAACCCCCTCACACACATAATACATACAGCTGAATTTCACTAAGCAACCTGAACAATGAAAATATTATTTATATGGCAAGGTGAATGTTATAAAAAAAAATCCAGAATTGCTATTTCTATCTGCTTGCCTCCCAAAATATAAAGCTACAAAAAAAAAAATCACATCTAGCCAAAAATGGCACTAATGAAAACTACAGCGCTTCACACAAAACAAGACCTCACATAGTTCTGTTGGCAGAAAAGTAAAAATGTTATGGGTCAAGGAATGGGAAGAGAAGGGAACAATGACAAGGGGCAAAGGTGACAAAGGAGAAAAAAAACAAAAAACAACACAATTTTTTTCCATGAGATCACGCAGTAACAATGGGTACCCAGGCAGCCACAGGCTTGACAGCTGTACAATAAAAGTGTTTTCATTGTACAAATGTAGTAAAGAATAAAAAATATATAAATTTGGTATCTCAGTAATTGTATTGACCCACAGAATGAAGTTAACATGTAATTTACGTATATTGAATGTGAATGCTTTGACAGAATTTTTTTCTTTAAGTATTTTTTTATGTTTAATCACATTTTATTAAAGTTTGTGTATATATCAAAATAAAATAATAGTAGCAAGTAGGTCTCGCAGGACAGTTTAAATTGTATGAAACATTTAACAGAACATTTTCTTGTGTAGTTTCAAAACACAGCTTATGTTACGGTATACTACCCTTGATACACCAGCCCGGGTGCCCTAGATCTCACCTACAACCCCTGTCCCTGCCTACTTGCCTCCATTCCTGGCTAACCCCAGGCGGGAAACTGGGCGACGGTCCCTACTCTCACAGGGGACCAAAAAAGGGACACTGGCGTACCTGGATGGAAAGGGTAGAATACCAACAGAATAGGCAGATGAAAATAACCAACACGAACAATACTAAGCAGAACTGAGGCGGATGGAAAAACCTGGCGGATAATAGCATAGTAAAGCAGACAAGATGACAGAAGCAGGAGACCAACAGAGGCAGACTAGCTAGCACACTGAGGGAAACCAATAACTGGCAGTGATTGCAAGTCTCTGCCCGACCTAAAAACGAAAGCCTGCACCCAGGGGCGGCAAGAGGGAGACAGCCAACTTCCAATGGAGCACAACAAAAGGGAGCTCGTGCACGGCGGCTGCACTCACAGGTGCGCGCACACGGCGCCTCGTGCCACCAGCACCACGCGCTCATGCCGGCCAGGCACCCGCACCCCCGGCAGCCGGACAACAAGCCGGGGTGACGCACCCTGTCCGCGGGACCCAGCACACCGCCGCCCCAGGAGGACCAGCAACCGCCACATGGTAACAGCTTAGTTTATGCATTTCTCCTATTGATTTTATTATTAGTTAACTTTCCTGTGATATTATTATAGAATTGGGATAAATCCCCTTATGAGGTCAACAATTCAAGCTTCTACATTACCTAATCTATGCATCCGGTTTACTAGGGTTATTATAATGACTATACATCCATGTTGTCAAACTAAAAGGAGGTAATATCTTAGTTACAACTTTTAACACAACCAAATTGAACTCTATATAGGTTTAATATTGTTAGCTTAGTAGAAAGGAATTTAACAGACAAGAGAAAGAGAAGGTGGAAGGAAGAAAGAGAAGGTAGAAGGAAGGAAGGAAGAAAGAGAAGGTAGAAGGAAGGAAGGAAGAAAGACAAGGTAGAAGGAAGGAAGGAAGTAAGACAAGGTAGAAGGAAGGAAGAAAGACAAGGTAGAAGGAAGGAAGAAAGACAAGGTAGAAGGAAGGAAGGAAGAAAGACAAGGTAGAAGGAAGGAAGAAAGACAAGATAGAAGGAAGGAAGGAAGACAAGGTGGAAGGAAGGAAGGAAGACAAGGTGGAAGGAAGGAAGGAAGGAAGGAAGGAAGACAAGGTGGAAGGAAGGAAGGAAGACAAGGAGGAAGGAAGAAAGGGGGAGAGAGAGAGAGAGAAAAAAAAGGTGGGTGTGGGGTTTTACAGATACATACCAAAGGAGTAAATTAGCGGGAGGGGGTACCCTGAGGTATCGCTGTTGGTGTGAGGTTTAGGTTAACAAGGCGTGAAAATCAGAGGTGTTTTGAAACTCTAACCAAGGGCTCCACATTGCTATAAATTTCTCCGGGAGGTCTGAATCCTCAGACAGCATCTCCTCCACTGACATGATCTCATTCAATTTCTGTATCCACTCCCAGATAGTGGGTTTTTGTGGAGTCTTCCAATGTTTGGGGACAACAGCACGTGTTGCGGTTAAAAAATGGCATAAGATCTTTCTTTATTGACGAGATAGATCTTGGGAGGATGGAGAGCAAGACAGCCTCATAGAATCCTAGAATGGTAGAGTTGGACGGGACCTCCAGAGTCATCTGGTCCAACCCCCTGCTCTGTTTGAACACTTCAATTAAAGGAGAACTCACCATCTCCTGTGGTAACCTATTCCACTCATTGATCACCCTCACTGTCAGAATTTGAGCGGACACTGTAATAGATCGTCTGGTAACTTTCGTGTAGGTGGAGAACAATACCTCCAGAATGGTTCAAGTAAGAGACAGTCCCACTACACGTGCAGCATGGTTCCAGTGCTCAAGCTACATCGCCAGCAATTTGGTGTAACTGATTGATAGATACGATGCAGCAGTGCCAGACTTCTTCAAGTATTTTTAGTATGAAAAAGTAGAAACACATTAAAAAAACTACATAAACTTAGTATCACTGTAAGGCTGCATTCACAAGAACGTATATCGGCTCGGTTTTCACGCCGAGCCGATATACATTGTCTCTCTCTGCAGGGGGGGAAGGATGGAAGAGCCAGAAGCAGGAACTGAGCTCCCGCTCCCTCTCTGCCTCCTCTCCGCCCCTCTGCACTATTTGCAGTGAGAGAAGGTGGGATGGGGGCGGGGCTAAGTTCCGCAAATTAGCCCCGCCCCCGTCCCGCCTCTCCCCATTGCAAATAGTGCAGAGGGGTGGAAAGGAGGCAGAGAGGGGGCGGGAGCTCAGTTCCTGCTCCTGGCTCTTCCAGGCTCCCCCCACCCTGCAGATGAGGAGGACGTATATCGGCTCGGCGTGAAAACCGAGCCCATATATATTCTTGTGAATGCAGCCTAAATGTGCTCATCCTGACAATACAATTATCTTATTGTCATTCAATAGCTGAGAGCTGCCTCTGATTGGTCACAGTGCTCAGCCAATTAGAGGCAGCACTCACTCACCAATTCATGAATGGGTGAGTGAGTACTGCCTCTGATTGGCTAAGGGCTGGGACCAATCAGAGCCAGCCCATTCAGCAGGCGGGGATTTTAAATCCCTGCCTGCTGAATACTACAGAAAGCAGTTCAGGAGAAGAGCCGGGTGGACGCGGCTGATCCCTGGCGGCTGCAAAAAGGTGAGTATATATATAGTATATATATTTTTTACACTTTTTTGGATGGTTTTCAGGGAAGGGCTTATATTTGAAACCCTTCCCTGAAAATTACTACAGTGCTTGTCGGGAGCCCATTGCTTTCAATGGAGGCTGCTGTATTGCCGGCTCCATTGAATTCAATGGGAGAACGATCTTTGGTATATGTTCTCAATGGGGTCGGCGCTGCTGCCGCCAGCCCCATTGAACGCACATACAAGAACATCGATTTGCGCAGAACGCAGTTACATGCGTTCTGCGAATCGTTGTGTCATATAATTTTCGGCATATACGCATACAAAATGGACATGTGACGGCTCCCATTGCAAAGCATTGGGTATATATAGATGCGGATCGCAAGTGCATCTGCAAATCAGGCAAAAAAACACCAGTGTGACTAAGCCCTTAGACTACGTTTTACTTAGTCTAATGTGCGCTCTCCAATTCCACTTGATAAATGTGTCTGAAACATCTAACACATAGAGGCCACAACCACATTCGTAAGACTGGCAGAGCCATTGGTAAATTTTTCTTTTTGGCACAAATCAGATGTAAATATATGATAATTAGAGTACGCTGTTATTCTGTAGCTAATAATTCCACAAATCTGCCAGAAAAGCCTCCAGAAATAAGCCCCATTCAGCTCTATTAACTTGGTGGTTTGATTAATGTACCTATTATTGGAGGTAAGTGGAGACACTGCTCTGTATGTTTTATTGTATGCATTAACTTTATGAATTGATTGTTTAATAAAGTTGCTAATTCTAAATGTATTTTAATTATATGGGATCCGGCACTTTTTCAGGGATATTGGGTGTACATGTACATTTTATTGAACTTTCGGATTTGATTTTGGTTGGAGTGATCCTCGTTTTGGTGTAATTCTGTTTTGTAAGATTCTTCACAGTTACAAGACAGCTTGCAATTACTCAATCAGACACAATAATTTGGCAATCTGCTCCCATATTACTAACAATGAAACTCAGTTAAAAGGAATGCGAAATTGTCAATGTTAAGTCAAAGATGGAGTTTAAAACTGTTACACTGTCCCACAACTAGAGACTCATAACTGAGGAGGCTACAGTTCCGGTTTAACCTTGTCAAGAATTTAGAAGCAAGATGCTTTTGCATGGAAGCATCAAAATGTCCAGCTTGCCATGAAAATGCTCAGAGGATGAAATGCAAACTGTTTCGCAGTAATTGTGAAATTCATGATCCAGAAACATAGTCAGGTGATACTGCAATTGGAACTGATCAACAACAACGGTACAGGAGGTTTTCTTTAGTGATGTGTTAACTTCAGACTTTTTCTCAGACGTGACACTGGCTTCATATTGACACCATTTAGAATTTAACTAAATATCCGAGAGAGGATATTTTGGTTATTTTAAGCCCCTAGGTTGTATAAGGCCCTAGATCTAGTTTCTCCTCTTCCTCCTCCTTAGGCCTCATTCACACAAGCATTTTTAAACGGCTATTTTGCTGCAATAAAACGTCAGCCAAAAATCATGATCATGTGAAGCATTGTATTCTAATGCATTCATCTATATGGGTGATTTTAGGGTGTGTGAAAAAGTTGCGCTGTCAAAATCTTTTGATGAAAAATGCTGGAGGCTCCCATTGACTCCGATGGGAGTTGAAAAAAAAGGGAGGGGGGAATTTACTTGTGTCTGACGCTCAGAATAGGAGACAGCTAGCTCTATTTAAGCTATTGAAGCTATTTGAAGAATTTCTGCCGACTAATGGAATTCCGCGCTGCAGTGTATTTTTCACGCGATATGTTCTTGTGAATGGACCAAGGATAAAACAAGATGAGGTATCAGCAGTCCAGGTATGGAGAAAAAATGACAAATTAACCTACATAGGATACAGGTATAAGTGGACTTACTCATCTGGTATGGAGTCCATGAGAGGACAGAACTCCACACCAAAGGTCCACCTCAGCCTTATATACACTTGGGTGTCCAATCCCAATCAAATCAGGAGAGCAGCAGGGGGAAAGATATCCGGGGTATCTAACCTCGGTAGTAAGCAGTATAAAAAACAGAAAGAAAAAGCTTTTGGACCACCCGTAGATAGTGCACTGAAGTAAGATGAAATGAACTTACTTCACAGGGAGGATCTGGATAACACCATTTCCCCCCCTGTACCAGGTTCGCTTCAATTGATATACTGGCCGTGGTCGTCTTCTCTAAATTTCTTTATTGCAGTACAATGATCAGTAAACAAGCGGTGACAGGTAGTGGGGTTAAGCAGCGTAACCCTTTCTCAAGCCAAAATGCAATAAGGTTCTTTACCCACTTTTATAATGATATGGTGTCTAATTGTAAGGTCGATCATCATCGAGTGTGACGACCATATTGGCAGCGGTGCGTTCCATTGTGCGCTCGATCAATCTATTGATCACATGAGGGGCGCGCATTGACGTCACATGTTTTAATGTAGACGTATAAATAATGATGCATTAATGTATTGTGGCTAGAGCTAACCATTAAGCAACTATTGATGCGTCTATTGCTTATTTTTACTAACAATTTATCCTTATGAAATATAATACATAGTGTTCCAATGACATGCCTCTATGGCTGCCCTTGAAATGTGTATGGAATGCAGAATGGCGTTTGACATGACGGATGCATTGACATACATGTGACGTCAGTGCGTGCCCCTCACGTGATCAATAGATCAATGGAACGCACCGCTGCCTATCGTGGTCGGCGGGCGGATGACGATCAACATCACAATTAGACGCCGCAAGTCCTCAGAGGGACGCTGTATCATTATAAAAGTGAGTAAACAACCTTATTACATTTAGGCTTGAGAAAGGGGTATGTTGTTTAGCCTCGGAACGCGTTGCCACTACCTGTCAACGCCTGTTTACTGATCATTGTACTGCAATAAAAACATTTAGAGAAGAACACCACGGCCAGTATATCTAATGAAGTAAACCTAGAATGGGAGGGTGGGGGGTGAAATGGTGTAATCCAGATCCTCCCTGTGAAGTACGTTCATCTTACTTCAGTGCACTATCTACGAATGTTCCAATAGCGCAAAGGGGTAAAAGCTTTTCCTTGTGAATGGATGAGAAAATGCTAATTTATCTCAGGACTTGATCGCAGTTATTCTTCACTGTTGCAATAATACGGTGCATGTGCGGCCAGTGTGAAAACACACACGCTCCTGTGAATGAGGCCTTAATCTTCTCTCCACTATCAAGTTGCTTCTACCTCTTCCTCTCAAGTCCCCCTCCAGATTCATTTCTTCTCAAAAATTTTCTTCCTCCAAACCAGTAATAGTTATTAATATTTAGGCTTTGAATAATTTTTTTGATTTTTTAAAATTTTTGTAAGATTTGTTTTTTTCTACTTTTCTACTTATTCTTCTTTCCCTCCTTCTGATTATTTCTTTCACTGACAATTGGTTTTTGCTTTTCCCTCTGAAATCCTCCTCCAAAAGCCTTCCTCTTTCAAACTCTTTACTCCTCTAAATTTTTATTCTGTTTGTTTTTCCCCCACAAGTATCAATACTAATTTGTTTTTTACCATTTCGGCTCCTTAGTTATTTCCACTTAGACTGTAAAATGGAAAACCTTGATAATTTACTTTAATCTGCTTGCAACCATCACCTTAATTTTGGTAAGTTTCGTTTTTTGAATCAACACAAAAGGTAAAGATCATACAATGCCTCAACTCAGGCCCTATTAGCATAACCACACCCCTCATTTGCAAGACCGTACATGAAACTACTTTGATAGATCCACCTACACTACTAGGTCCACCTGCAGTGTTTCAGATGCTAGAGTCCTGGCATTTTTTTCTTTTGGGACTACACCCCTGCTTCTTGTTAGAGTGAATAGCAGAAATAGACTCTAATGGAAATTAAGTATAATGTCAGGAAATTGAAGTGCATCCAATTGCAAGAAATACTGTCTGGAAAGTAAAATACGAACAACAGTAATTTATTAAAATATAACATCTGGTAAACAGCAGTATAACCATACAGAAAGGTGCCATAATAGAGGGGCTGCACAGCAAAATATCAATATTTGCAGATGACACAAAATTATACAATGTAATTAATGCAACGGAGGACAATATGTGGCTACAAACGGACCTGGATAAGCTGGGGGCTTGGGCAGAAAAATGGCAAATGAAGTTCAATGTTGAAAAATGTAAGACTATGCACATGGGCAAGAGGAACGGATGTCACGAATATTCACTTAATGGGGTACCACTAGGGAAAAGTGATATGGAAAAGGATCTGGGGGTATTAGTGGATAATAGACTAAACTGGAGTAACCAATGCCAGTCAGCCGCTGCAAAGGCAAATAAAGTCTTGGGGTGCATCAAAAGAGGAATAGGGGCGAAGGACGAGAACATTATCCTCCCACTATATAAGGCACTTGTCAGACCTCACATGGAATACTGCGTACAATTCTGGACACCGGTGCTCAGGAAAGATGTCACAGTGCTTGAGGGGGTTCAAAGAAGAGCGACTAAACTAATACATGGAATGACGGGACTGGAATACCCAGAGAGGCTATCCAAATTGGGACTATTTACTCTAGAAAAAAGAAGGTTAAGAGGCGACCAAATAACCATGTATAAGTACATGAGGGGACAACACATGGATCTCTCCCGCGATCTGTTTACACCCAGGACCACGACGGTAACAAGAGGACATCCGCTACGATTAGAGGAAAGTAGGTTTCATCACCAACACAGAAAGGGGTTCTTTACTGTAAGAGCAGTTAGACTGTGGAACTCTCTACCGGAGGAAGTGGTGGTGGCAAAATCCATAGAGGAGTTTAAAAGGGGACTTGATGTCTTTCTGGAGAAGAAGGATATTACAGGATATAAATATTAGGTTAAGTGTCAATCCTGGTATATAGGCAGGTAGGAACTATTAGGGGTTGATCCAGGGAACAGTCTGATTGCCATTAGGGAGTCGGGAAGGAATTTTTTTCCCCAAAAGGGCTAATTGACTTCTGGCCTTGGGGTTTTTTGCCTTCCTCTGGATCAACACAGTAGGATAGACAGGCTGGACTAGATGGACAATGTCTTCATTCGGCCTTACATACTATGTTACTATGTTACTATAAACTGATGAGTTGAGCAGTGAAGGCCACTTTAGTCTCTAATCCTTTACCCTTAATTTTGGCCTTCATGGGGTAACTTTTTTTTCATTTACTGCATTCCTGTAAGCACTAACCTTTTTATTTTTTGTCAAAATAGGCATATAAAGGTTGTTTTTTGTGTGTTTTAAAATATATTTTTTACACCGTTATTTTGAGGTACATTGAGTTTACCTATTATTTTTTGGAGTGGTAAATTCTGCTATTTGCATTTCTCTTGCTAGTTTGTATTGGACCTAAGAGCTATCACTATACCTCCATCAGCCCCAACAATCACAATCCAGTATCCGAGTGACTTTGGCAAGGGTTAAATTGTGATGGATAGATGACTGGGTCAGAGTGCAGCATCCGAGGAGCAGGCCCTCAGCTTAGGAGACAGCGGGGGAGAGTTTGGGCCCTGTCACGTGGCTCTACCATCTCCCAACCTGAGGGTAGCACGGGACCCATCCAAGTAACTGAGGGTAGGTCTTTCAAAAGGGTGACCCAATATGTGGTTTACCTTAGTAGTCTGTTGTCACTGGTGATGTCACCGTTCCTTCCTCTGCAGTGAATCTGGAAATCAATTGTCCACACTCACAGGGAATGTTTAAATAGCAAAGCAGTGAACGGTCAGCAGTGCTTCTTTACTTGCAGAAACTTATTTACAGTTCCATAAAGGCACAAATTCACGCCAGCAGGAAAACGGTGCATAAATTACAAAGTGGTTTGGGGTTGTTGTCCTGCTGCAGAATATGTTTGGAGCCAAACAGATGCCTTCCTGATGGTATTGCATGATGGATAAGTGTTTGCCTGCATTTCTCAGCATGAATTCTGACCACATCCCCAAATCCATTTGCTGAAATAAAGCCCCACTCTTGCAAGGAACCTCCACCATGCTTCACTGTTGCCTGCAGACACTGATTATTGTACCACTCTCTAGCTCTTCGGAGAACAAACTGCCTTCAGTTACAGCTAAATATTTTACATTTTGACTCCTTAGTCCAGAGTACCTGCTGCCATTTGTCTGTGTTTTTTTCATGTTTTCTTGCAAAGTTTAGTTTCTTGGGCTTGATTCCATGTTAGAGGAATAGCTTTTTGGCCACAATTCCTCCATAAAGACCACTTCTGGCTAGCCTTCTCTGAACAATAGATGAGTATACGTGGATCACATAGGTTTCTACCAGTTCTTAGCTGATGGCCCTGCTGGACATCTTCTGATCTTGAAGGGAAGTAAGCATGATGTGTCTTTCATCTGCTGTACTAAGATTCCTTGGCCAACCACTGCATCTATGGTCCTCAATGTTGCCCATTTCTTTGTGCTTCTTCAAAAGAGTTTGAACAAAACATTTTGAAAACCCAGTCTGCTTTGATTTATTTGCCTGGGATAGACTTTGCTGATACAATATAAGTTCCTTGTGTCTTGTGGCTGTGTTCAGTCTTACCAGGGTGTATGACCTGTGACATGAAATCATCTTCACAACCTCACCTTTGTAGCAGAGTTTCGCTGTTCCTCGTCTACCTTTTATGCCTTCTACACAGTTGTTACTGTTTCAGTTAATTACTGTATATTCAATTTACAGATGAAAATGATAATCATTTTCACCTGTTTGGCATAATTGATTGGTTAATCACACACCTGCCTATAATCCTACAAAATCAATTTGCAAGTATCCCTAAAAGAATTGATGATGCTTGGTAGACAAAGGGTGGTCACACCAAATCTTGATTTAATTTAGATTTCTCTTTTGTTCATTCACCTTCCATTTAGTTAATTGACCAAAAATTAACACTTCTATTTTTGAAAGCACTCTTACTTTGTAGCATTTTTTCCACACCTGTGCACAACTTGTGCACAGTACTGGATATACAAATAATATTGTGGCTACTGTAGTAGTGTGTTTGAACCACTAGGAGAGCATATGTCAGGAAAATGATCAATGGAGAGGGGTCGTTCCCCACTGTGGAGCTGCCTGAATAAACTCCATCTGAGGGGGCTTTTTAAAAAGGTGTGAGACGACCTGTTGTGGCTCTGTAAATGGAGAGAGAGACATAAAAGGCCTGTGGGGGCCATGTCACACAAAATGGTAAAAGACACATCCTGTGCTTGTTAGTGTGTGAAATGTTTGGTGCTAAGCCTGATACAGAGACACTGTGTAGTAAGTAGCCAAATGTGTTTTTATGCACTAAGACTGTGGAAAATATTTTGATGTTTAAGATTAGAGATGAGCGAACACCAAAATGTTCGGGTGTTCGTTATTCGGAACGAACTTCCCGTGATGCTCGAGGGTTCGTTTCGAACAACGAACCCCATTGAAGTCAATGGGCGACCAGAACATTTTTGTATTTCGCCGATGCTCGCTAAGGTTTTCATGTGTGAAAATCTGGGCAATTCAGGAAAGTGATGGGAATGACACAGTGACGGATAGGGCAGGCGAGGGGCTACATGGTGGGCTGCATCTCAAGTTCACAGGTCCCACTATTAAGCCACAATAGCGGCAAGAGTGCCCCCCCCCCCCACTGTCAGCATAAAGATCGTCCTCCTCTGGCACAGCTGTAACAGCTGTAGCAGAGAAGAACGATGTTTGCCCATTGAATTCAATGGAGCGGCAATACAGCATGTTCCACTGAATGCAATGGGCTGCCGGCGATCGCAGGATGAATGGTCGGAAAGGGGTTAAATATATAACCCCTTTCCTGCAATTCATCCAGAAATGTGTTACACTAAAAATATATACCGGCGTATAAGGCGACCGGGCATATAAGACGACCCCCCAACTGTCACCTTATACGCCGGCAATACAGTGGAGCAAAGAATAAAAAGCATTACTTACGTTTTTAGATGATCTGCGGCGCTCCTGCAGGCTGTCACTCCCTCCTAATCCACGGCAGACAAGCTTTCTCTATGAAAGACTTTAAATCCCTGCCTCCAGGAAGACACGTGCCTTCAGCCAATCACAGCCAATGACAATGATGTCATTGAATGGCTGTGATAGGCTGTGTTTCTGGAGGCGGGGATTTCAAGCCTTGAAATCCCCGCCTCCAGAAACACAGCCAATCACAGCCATTCAATGACATCATTGTCATTGGCTGTGATTGGCTGAAGGCACGTGTGCTTGTGGAGGCAGGGATTTAAAGTCTTTCGTGGAGAAAGCAATACTCTGCCGTGGACCAGGAGGGAGTGACAGCCTGCAGGAGCGCCGCAGATCATCTAAAAACGTAAGTAATGATTTTTATTCTTTGCTCCACTGTATTACCGGCGTATAAGGTGACAGTTGGGGGGTCGTCTTATACGCCCTGTCGCCTTATACGCCGGTATATATTTTTAGTGTAACACATTTCTGGATGAATTGCAGGAAAGGGGTTATATATTTAACCCCTTTCCGACCATTCATCCTGCGATCGCCGGCAGCCCATTGCATTCAGTGGAACATGCTGTATTGCCGCTCCATTGAATTCAATGGGCAAACATCGTTCTTCTCTGCTACAGCTGTTACAGCTGTGCCAGAGAAGAAGGATTTGTCTTCTATATGTTCTCAATGGGGTCAGCGCTGCTGCCGCTGGCCCCATTGAGCGCATATAGAATGCATCCATAGCGAGCAGCGGGAGGGGCAGATTTCAATACTCGGGTGACACCTTATCTCCCCAGCCACTCACAGCAGGGGGGTGGTATAGGGCTTAAACGTTGCAGGGGGAAGTTGTAATGCCTTCCCTGTCTTTATATTGGCCAAAAAAAAGCGCTAACGTCTCAGGGAAGAAAGTTTAATTTACCAGAACACCGCATGGTGTTCGTTACGAATAACGAACATCCCGAACACCCTAATATTCGCACGAATATCAAGCTCGGACGAACGCGTTCGCTCATCTCTATTTAAGATGCATAATAAAGCTGACAGAAGACAGATTGAAAATAAATTTTTTGTTTTGGAAGCAAATTTACTCTGCATGTCAACCATTTCATGTATGTAGATGGCGATCCTGAGAAGTGACTAATATCCCTCATATATATGCACACATTAGAACAGTATCTAAATATCATCAGCTTAGGTAAGGTAAAGTCTCAGTATCTCTCTGGATCACTAGTCTTGTACACCTGGTGCCCTTGTTCTTTTTACTGGTGGCTTTGGAAATACCCTCCAAAACTCTTACAGTAGAAAGTAGCATCATAATGCTTTCTGCCACACTCCAAAAATTGTTTAGAAATGGTTTGCGAAACATGAGAAAGAGATCATGCTGTTGACATTGCCTCTAAATTACCCAGATCTCAATCTGATTGAACATTGGACATGACACATTAGAAAAACAAGTTTTATCCATGGAGTCTTCTCCTCAATTTACAAGGCTTAAAGGACTAATGTTAAGGAGCTAATGTTGTGGTGCCAATTACCACAGGACACCTTCAGAAGTCTTGTGGAGTTCATATCTTGAGGAGTCAGAGCTGTTAAGGTGGCATGTGGAGGGGCCAACACAACTCATGGTAGGTAGTATTAATATTGTGGCTCACTGGTGAAGACTGTCAGGATTATAACTGGGTGTTCCAGAAATCCTGTTCAGTACATGCGGTAATGACCATATTCACTAGTTAAGTGCAGCATTTAATAGATGTCTTAATTCAAAAGGACCTGTGGCTTAACCTCTAAAAAGTTTGCCCAATCTACCTCTACGTATTTTACCAGATTACTGAAAAATTTCTTAATTCCCCAAACTCTTAAGCTATTCTGTAAATAGTCCTGATATTTTACCCTAAATATGCAATACTTTAAATAGAACTGTAATTCCAGTTAAAAACACAATAGTAGATATTATTAGGAGTTCCAACGCTTAAAAAGATGCTCATATTTCCAAAAAAATAAACTGCTAAAGAGTTTAAAGGAGCAACTGAGAACTGGACAAAAAGTTCTGAGCTGTATTGTGGAGTCTCAGATATGCTGATATATTTGGCTCAATTGCAAATATGGAAAAAGGAAACATTTCAGATGTTTTAAACTTCTCCCAGTTTCATCTGATTCCCATCATGATTATCAGTTTTCATTGGTAGAGCTCAGAATTTGAGCAGGGGCTTCATTCACAAACATTATATTAAAGGCACCTTTTGTTTTATATTATGTCTAGCAGAAACAGTATTATGACTCTTTGAGATGCAACACTTCAGAATCATGAGGTAAAATGCTACAAAGATGTAGACTCTGCAATTTCATAATCTGCATTATTCTGCTGCCAAAAAACATTCACATCCATGCACAATAAACTCTCAAACAGTAAATGCAACTATTGTTAAAAAAGTTTGTGCAATTTTATTTTTTTCAGTCTGTTACGTGTTCTTTTAATCAGTTCATTTTATATTTAATTAGTTTTATAGTTATATTTTTGAATTACACCATAATTTCTACACATTAAGGCCTTAGTCAGACGGGCGTTTTTAGCCGCGATTTGCGCATGCGCATGCGTCCGGCGATTTTATAAAACCATTGCTTTGCAATGGTATCGGACACATGAGCGCTTTTTATGCACTCGTCCGATAAATTATAGAACAGAAATCGCAGATCGCACCTATCTGCGATCTGCGATTCCTGTTCTCTTCTCTATATGCGCTCAGCAGCGCCGACCCCATTGAGAACATATAGAAGACAAATCATTCTTCTCTGCCACAGCTGTAACAGCTGTGACAGAGAAGAACGATGTTTGCCCATTGAATTCAATGGAGCCGGCAATACAGCCGCTCCATTGAAAGCAATGGGCTGCCGGCGTGCGCGGGGTGAATTGTCGGGAAGGGCTTAAATATATAAGCCCTTCCCTGCAATTCATCCTAAAATGTGTTAAAATAAAAAAAAAATTGTATACTCACCTTTCCGCTGTAGCCGGAGTCCAGCCGCGGCCGCTGTCAGTTCCCCTGAACTGCTTCTCGGCACTATTCAGCCGGCGGGGCTTTAAAATCCCCGCCTGCTGAATGATCTGCCTCTGATTGGTCACAGCCCTGACCAATCAGAGGCAGGTTTCACTCACACACCCATTCATGAATTCATGAATGGGTGAGTGACTGCTGCCTCTCAGCGCTGAGCCAATCAGGGGCAGGTCTGACTCACATCCATTCATGAATTCATGAATGGGTGTGAGTGAGACATGCCTCTGATTGGCTCAGCGCTGAGCCAATCAGGGGGCAGGTCTGACTCACACCCCCTTCACACCCACTGCAGGACGACCGCGCGGAGCTCCGGCTGCCGGGAGAAGGTGAGTATATATATATTTTTTATTTTTACACATTTTAAGATGAATTGCAGGGAAGGGCTTATATATTTAAGCCCTTCCCGACAATTCATCCCGGGCTCGCCCGCAGCGCATTGCTTTAAATGGAGCCGGCTCTATTGCCGTCTCCATTGAATGCAATGCGCTGGACAGCTCCGGCCCGTTTCTAATGAAACGCGGCTAGGAGCAGATTTTCGGGCGATTTGCGGGCGACTTGCGCGCACCGGTCACGCGATTTGTGGATGCGCATCCGTCATGCGATCCGCAAATCGCGTGAAAAAACGCCCATGTGACTAAGGCCTAATACATGTATAGAATGTATATAGAACAGTGTTACCCTACTCAAACAATACAATCAATCATAACTATAACTAAGCAAGTCGTAACCTCCCCCATCCCCCCAAAAAAATATTTAGACACATACAAAAAAGGGAAAAAAAGCTTTTCTACGATACCTCAAAAAAGCCAGCACTCAATATAAACTATCCTTCCCAAATTTCCTCAAACTTTAACAGTCTCTTTTTTGATATATCCCCCTTAAAAAAAATATAGTCTTTGTGTAAAAATTTTTCACTGTTGGGGGTGGGGACAGGGGGTGAGGGGATAAGTTGCATCCAACGAGTAGTAATTAGCTTCCGTGCCTGATACAATGCTCTCTAAATTCCCAAAAGAGTATGCCCATCAAGGCCATTAACAATATCCAATATACAAGTTCTTGGCTTAAGACCAATATCGACAAAATATAATTTTTTTATTTATCTTTAGTACCCCATTCCAAAATCCATGCAATTTTAAACAATTCCAGACCATATGCATTAAATCTGGACCATCCATATAACATTTCAGGCAGTTTGGGTAACAACATTTTGTATTAATTTTAGAATAGTCAGAATATATAATTTGTGACTTTCAACATTACATTTGTGGATAAAGTCAAAGGGTTACAAAATTAGGCAAGTTGACCAAAGTAACGTTGCCAAATATTACTTCTTTTAAAAAACAAACAAACCATAAAATAAGATACCCGTTTCTGTTGATTCATTAACTTTATCCCTTATACAATACTAAAATAAAATAGTGTCAAACCGAGTAAACTAGAGACAGAAATAACAGTTGGAGGACGACAGACAGTGGGGGAAAACACACTAGGAGAAAATGGGGAGGGGAAGGGGAATTTAGGCTATGTTTATTATTTATCATGTGGCACAGAGTGTTAAGGCTGCAGAATGCAGTCCTAAGCTCTCATTCACGACCGGAAGGTTGCAGGTACAATCCCCACATAGTACAGGTAGGTGGCTAAGCCTCCCATCCTTCCGAGGCTGGTAAAATGAGTACTCAGCTTGCTGGGGGTTAAAGATGACTGGGGAAGGCAATGGCAAACCATCCCGCAAAAACAGTCTGCCAAGAAAATGTTACAATGTGCTGTCATCCTTGGAGTCGGTCACGACTCGGTGCTTTACCTTTAGCTTATTATTTATCATATTGGTGCACCAATGTTGGGAAAGTTAAGCTAGACTCATCTACTGACCCGGTCAGAAGTCATGTTCCTTCATAAGTTTTTTGGAGGAGTAGAGGATATGCTTGATGGTAAGCTTGCTTCCCCTGGAGAAGTCAGAGATCATATCAGGAGAGAAAGTCGGATTACCAACTATACTGCATATATCGTTTAGAGAGTATACTGAATATATCTTTTAGGATCCTAGACTCCCAGGGTGGAGGACAGGGCAGGGTTCCTTATGGCTTTTTAATGTTCTGTTCTATCTCAAAAGACTTCTTCACATTTCGGACAGTTTGACTGTGATCCAATACCCATGTTAAACAACTTTAAAGTTGCAACTTTAACAATTGCAATACTCATTGACTTTCAGAAAGAGATATCATTGGAATTATATGCAATGCTGCGGCCCATTTATCTTCACTATTTTATTCTAAATCTCTTTTCCACTTTTCTTTTACCTTTTTTGGGGGAATTGCTGTAAATAGTAAGAAAGCATCTGTCTATATAAATCATAGACAATCATAGCATCTCTCATTGATGGTGGAAGTAGGCCTTAATGCAATTATATATTAATTATCATCAATAAGTGTGGCAGAAATATACTGACAGCGCTTAAAAAATTAATTTGGAAGACCATCCAACCCAGGCATCATTAGCAAGTGTTGCTATTGCATTCCTTACTTCGTTGAGTGTCAAAGGAGCATCTAATATAACTCTCATCAGACAAAATTGACAACTGCACCCAAGTCAAATATTCATGAAGATCCTCAAAATACACACTTATTTTGAAGTTTTTAAAATACAGAAAAGAGGTCTCAAGAATTTCATCCTTCTTTATAACCAGAGAATTCTCAGGCCTTCCCAATACTGCAACATAAAATGATGATTCATGTGCCTTAATTATAGGAGCCAAAAATGACCTCTGATTGCCCTTCCTCAAAAATCATCCTCTTTATAAAAAGACACTAATATTTTGCAACACCTCTCAGATCAACAGCAAATTAAAACTGTACCTCTGTCCAATTAGTTTCCACCTGATTAGTGGGAGTTTATATATACGCTTGCTCTGCATCTAAAGCTCGTCACTGAAGGGCCTCAATGACATCCCAAAATTTAGACTTATGTAGGCTAATCTTCTGAAAATAATGACCCATGTATAAATGCCTTCGTAGCATCCCACACTATAGACACTGAAGAAGAGGCAGTATTAATCTAAAAAAATTCCAATTACTATCAAGCAGGTTCAAACTAAAGAGATTTAACCTATCAAAATCAAATCCCCCACTATTCATAATCAACGACAAATAGAGCAGAGTAATCAGACACAGTTTGTGGTAGGTATTCCACTCTAGGAACATAGATGGTGTGCCTATTGGGAGATCTATTCTACAAAGTGAATTAAACTTGAATAACAAGAGTATTGTCAAAACTCTGGATTTCTCAGCCTCTACAGATCACATAAACCTAATTCCATCAACAAATGTGAAGGAAAAGGTACTATAGTAACGTTATCCAAATAGCGATCCAGACAATTATTAAAATCACCCACAATTAATGTAGGAACAGCAGGGAATATAGCCATAAATTGAATTACCTTCTTAATACTTTCACTGGAATACGGAGAGGGGGATATATATTGTCATTAAAAATACTTCTTTTGTGCAATAATACATTTAAGACAAACAAATCTCCGCATAGAATCTATAAAACATGGCTCAAACTTTTTTATGAATCAGTACACTTACTACAGACAAATAACTTGAGTACACAAGGTGAAGATGCATTCTCTGGGATCATGTATTGAAATCATAGACAATATATAGCAATTAGTTAAATGCATCATTCTTGTTTGGCTGCTAAAGGCAATTAGTAAATTCTGTGTCCATTGGCAAATCTGAAAAGTGTCTCCATGACTTTGCACTAGTACTTCCTCCTTAATGCTTTCACTGGGGCAGTAGAAGACTGGAGATCCACTTTAAGGAAAAACATCTTCAAATATATGGCTACCCTATCTGCTTAAAAAAAATCTACAAATCAATTTCATATCACATTTTAATGACTAGAACTCAGGGCAATAGTTTATAGTTGTTAGTGCCAATATAAACCTATTTGCTATATGGTATGCCTCTGGGGCTCAAATTGAGTTAGAGGATAGCCGAGCCCAGGAAATAACTTTCACCAGAACACAACTGGACGTGATCAAAAGTTATCTATTTATTGATTGACAGGCAGCAGTTGTTAATAATTCAATTACAATAATTCAAATTTATTATAATTCATTTATTACCATTCTTAGATAAAATATAAACACAAATATGAATATGCAAGATAAAGAATATAACATCTAAAAGTCATAAAGAGGAACTCAGTTTCATTGAATTGCATACCTACTAATAGTAACATTCTTCTTTCCCTGTTTGTAGTCTGACCAGTAAGATATGTTTATATCTATGATCTTCTTTTGCTTTTACACTAACAGTTACCAAAATGTTCTCTGATGATGGCAAAATACTGTATGTTTGAAAGAAATCTCATGGCAGGGTGAATAGAACATTTGCCTTTTTCTATTGCCATCCCATGGGAAAAGATATTGCATGAATCCTCCTGGTTTCGGAGTAGATGCCATTAGACAAGTCTCCACATGTATAAACATGAATATAAGACAGCTATAAATTGATGTCACAAATTTGACTTTATTTTCTGACTTTACGGGAACCTGATGACATTTTGATTGATGATAAATTGGTCGATGACTGAAAGGCTGAACTTTGGGACAGCTAAGAATATCTATAAGTTCACTAGAAATACAACACCTTGAATAGTACAAAGTTTAAACTTAAGCTTCATTCAGAGGAAAGTCTTCTTCAAATAATAAATCTTGTATATTGTTCTTGGAGTTTTTACTTTCTTCCCCATTTATCATCATGTCCATGATTTTGCATCACATGTCTACGTTGATGGAATAATCTGAAATCTTTGTGAAAATCTAGTGAATAGTTTATAAAGGATTATTTTCTGCCAGTACACACACGGCTATGTACCATAGAGGCAACACATGTGGCTGCTATAGGACTTCTAGACAGAGAGGAAACCCATTTTAGGTTGGCCTCATTCCCATTTCAATGGGTGGTGAGAATCTGCACAAGAATGTGGTCTCTACAGACGCTCCAATATTAGCAAGCAAGGAAGTGGAAAATCATGTAAGATGGAGATATCAGGACCTCGTTTCCTGGGTGGCTAGTATTGTCTAGCAAAATCTAAAAAGGTAAAATTTGTATAAATTCTTGGCACCCTTAGTGTTCTATCAATACAGTGACAATAGTTACAACAGGTTTCTTTGCTGGTGGTGGCTGTATTTTCTCTCAGCTGGCTTGCCTTCCATACTGCAGTTTGTAAGTATTTGTTCTTACTGCTCTGCAGTCATCAGCTTCTTTAGAGACCCTCACACCAATTGAACTTCTCTTGCAATTATCTGAATCCTAGAATGTATGGATCACAGAGATCATGAATCAGTTTAGCCTGTGTTACTAGCCCTTGTACTCTTCCACTGAGAAGTGGGCCTCACATCTGCATCTCCAGAGTTGGAGTGCAAAAGTAAAGTGCATCTCCATCAGTGAATTACCTCCTTCCTACTTCACTATACTTTAGGGTGTTTGCCCCTTATATAACTGACTTGTCCCATGGCCTAGACTTTAAGCTGTTTAGCCTTTACTGTGTTGCAGCATGCATGTCTGGACAATCATCTACTACCTGAAATGCAGTATACATAGATATATAAAACAACACAAAGCAATATAAAACCCTTATTAAAGCGTTACTAAGCACCAACATTTCACATAACACTACGTGTGCTCAACTTCTGAGGATCAGCTTCTGGTTTCTGGGCACCACACATTACAGTTTGTAGATAGTCAAAGGAAAAGTATTCTTTCAGTTTTTAAACACCATTGAACCGTTGAGCTGAATGAAGCATTTCTTTTTATACAATCTCTTTTTATTTAAGAAATACAATGTATTTTGCTTTACAAAAGTCTCTACAAAAATAACTTAGCCCCTCAGTGACAGCCCCATGGTGTTTTTACGTCCTAGCTAAGTGGGCTTTAATCCTCAGGGACGTAATACATGCTTCCTCTGAGAATTAAAGCTCCGTCGGCTGAGTATGTGACAGCTCCATGCTGTCGGTTCCCGGAGGTAGCTGATAACCTAAAGCTTTCATGAGGGGCCGCAGGAAGCCCCCTCGGCCATGCAATCATCGCTATCTAATGAATAGCGCCGATTGCATTAAAGTAAATGAAAAAAGTTAGAGTTTCAGCTCCCCTCACGGATCGCATCCATGAGCGGCGCTGAAACTACTTACCCCTGTCCTCCACGATATTCTGTGATGATATGGTCCGAATATGAGATATTACAGTTGAAAATGTGAATAGAATTAAATTTTTTCCAAAATGTTCCCAATTTTGCACTTTTAATAAATATACACAAATTCTATTGGTCTATTTTTACCACCTAAATGAAGTACAATATGTTAAAGTGACTTGTCAGATTTTCAAAATTTAGCTCCATCACTAAGGCGCAAACAGGCTTCATCACTAAGGGGTTAACAGTGAGGTACAATAAGAAAAAGAGATGTGTTGATTAACATCAGTGAGTAGTTCCAAGCACACTCCTATGGTATGTATAAAAATTGCTTTGATCAGATCCTAACTAGGTAGTGCACACGCTCCACCCATCCAAAGCAAACAGATAAAATACTCAGAGTAATCTATAATGGTAGTGATATCATAAGGAACCATTTTGTATGAACTGTTGGATAAACAGAATGACCATTCCAATATTCTTGGCTTTCTAATTTGTAACGATTCAGTTGAGTGCTGACTGTGACTGATAAGTGGTTGGGTTGCAGGGGGTGCACTGTAGAATGAGTTAGTTTGTTTGCTATAAGATTCATTCAGGATTAAATATAAATGTAGATTGGGTGTTAGATTAGGTGTTGGGAGGGATGTTTGCTGGGTGTAATAACATTCAGGTTCAATATGTCAGTGGGAATTTTTAGTGGACTCAAGCCAGAGTTTCCAGAAAGTTATTCCTAGTGCCATTCTCCCAACTAGCAATCTCTTCAGTGACAAATCTGTATGAGTTTATCTTTCCACAAGGAGAGATTGGGGGGATCTGGGTCCTTCCATTTTAATGGAATTACAAATTTTGTGGCATTAATTAGCATAGTCGGGAGACTTGTACGACAGGGACAAGTTAGGAGGTTGGTCTCCAGAGAAGTAACAGGTCCAGAGATAATTTAATTGTTGTTGAACAGATGGTATTGTTTTGTTTATTTTAGTCCAAAAGGTCTATATAGAATAAAACATTTCTGATCTATATTAGTCTCAAATGGGCTTTTTTGGGACTATATGTTCATAGCCTGTTCCATGGGTCAGATCAGCAGACTAAAGGTCCCATGATACTTTCTCTGATGTTAATCCAGGAACATTAGTGCATTCATATGTGTGGCTTTACCTGGCATGGCAGCTGATTGCTACCAATCACACACTGTTGGCCTATCCAATATACCGTATATTCATGGAAAATTCTTATAATCTGACAAATTATGAAAAACTCTTTAATATTTTGCTGTTCAATGCATCACAGAGAACATACATTTTGGTACCCAAAAAAATTATTCCTTTGCATTTCTGTATTTAGACCTGCAGTGTTAATATCTAACTACGTCCTAGACAACTATGTCCTGTTGAAATTTCAACTTGGCCTTGTTCTGACACCATTCTCCACCAGAAGTGTCACGGCTTGACGGCTGTGACAGATCTGATGCAGAAATGGACTGGCGGCACAAGGTCAGTCCGAGTCACGTTATGACACTTTTGTGCTTATATGTTTGTTATCCCCTTGGATTTCCCTGTCTTTGATAACGGGTCATTGCAGTCTTATGTTAAAGTTCCCCTAGGCGGTTTATGTTTTTCTTGGCTAGCCAATCTAGTTGAGAGGGAGTTTATATCTTTCTACACCTCCTCTTAGAAGTTGCTGATTATTCATCTTTTGTGGGTGAAGTTCGTCTAGTCCTTTTTTTCTAGGTGCTGCAATCCAGATTAAGCTAAGTAGTTGGTGTATTGATTTTTAGTGTATTGATTTATATCTTAGTATTGTTCCTGCCATTGAGACTGCTGCCATTAGTTGTTACCACTTACTGCTTATTGACATTTCCTGTCTCTTCCTAGGGTCAGTATAGGTGCCTTAGGTTCAGGACATGGGGTTTTCCTTGTCGTGATCACGCCCACTTTAGGCAGTGGTATTTCCCCCCCTTCGGCTGGTAGGACTAGATTCCCCCATCTTTTCCCTTGTTTGTGTAGGGTGGTGGTTTTAGTGAATTACGCGTGAATAGCTGGAGTTTATTTGTCCCATGTGAACACTGTCTTGTGTCTGTGCTGGGCATGGTGCGTAAACGCTCAGCACAGACGTAACAAGGAGTTTCTAAACACATAGTTTTCTAATAAGGCATGATATCATTGTCTCTCTATTAGTATGCAAAAAGCCTATAAACTCCAGCTGAATGATAGAACACCTCTTTGCAGTCAGCAGTGATAGATTAATATAATACTTGCAATATTTGTGAAGAAAATAAAAGTAATGGAGTGGCGTTCTCTGGGAAGGTCAGCATATTTGTTGCAACTTAGTCAGGCCATCCTGAAGTACATATAGATTTTGGAATCTGCATACCCTGGGTCCATGCCAGCTCTTGTACTTGTGCCAGCTGGCAGAACATGGGTGAACTTGTAATTGTAACTTGCATAACAGACAGATGTGTTGGACAATTTAGTTACATCAGTCAGGGCATTGTCGTTCTATACAGGTGGTTGGCCATAGCTTGCTGGCCTGCTGACCTTTTTTTGCATTGCTTGGCAAAAATTCAATCTTTTAAAATATTGGTAGGAAAAGTTGCACAAAGTTTTCGTATATGTAGTGTATGGAGGAAATCTGCACATTAATTCACTGTCTCTCACATCCACTTTTCTCAAACACTCTGCGTGACATTGTGCCTCTCTCTCTTTATATGCCCCAGTCTTGTGAGGCCTTTCCAATATACACAGTGCCTCTCGCATAAAAACAAAGGGGGTACTAACTATGCCACCAGCTAGGTTGATTACAACAACACACATAAAACACATCTGGAATTAACTATTAAAGAATATCAGTATAGAAAACAAAGAAAGGCATGAACATTTTTACTGTACATGGTGCATATACAGCATATGTTTTGGAGTCTCTGAAGGTACTATAATTTATCACAAGGATTTTTTGTGTATCAAAATAATTTGGCACCGATGTTCATATTTTTAATTATAGTCACTGCCAGAAATTGTATTCTTGAAGTGGTACATCTGGTAAATGCAGTTTGCCACTGTTCCAGTGGAGAAATCCCATGGTAATATTTTTTGCCAATCTCTATTACTAGAATAATATGGAGACGTGTGGAGTGTAGGAAAGTTAGGTTTCACAAGGAATTAACTTCTCCCAGGTCTGATGCAAGAAAAATACCAGAGGACTAAGAATCTCGGCACAATGCATAAAGACAGTAAATAATATTCATACGGTTTTTGTTTGCATTCAAATAGGTAAGTCATGAGAATTTTTGATTACGTGGAAGGTAAATACCATTTACTACCAATATTTGCACTGGCAGGTAGTAAACTTTTTTCCCCAAGTAAAAAATATCCAGTTAATCAAAATATTCATTGTTTTAATGAGGAACAATAAACACCTTCCTGCCCGATCACACACTATTATGTCATGGGATGAAGGCAATTAATGTGAATTAAGGTAATAGAACATCATAGTGATCACCAGACGAAGGAGCTGCAACAGCTGGGATTGAAGATAACTTTGACACCGTAGAAGACACAGTTGGGGCTAACCACGGCATCTTACTGGTTTCATAGTGGTTTTATAGAGGGAGGTGGCATACTCTGTTATCCCATGGGCCTCCTGTAATGCAACTACATGGTGCCAGTGTTTTCTATGGCAGCCAGGAGCCTAAAAATGGCCCTCATGGCTGCCATCTGAGTAATGTTAGTAAACCCTTGCAGAGCATCAGGCTGTACGTCATATTATATCAAGCAATCACATAGTCTAGTCCATGAGTTGGACTAAGACATAGGCATAAAAAAGTGAAAAAGAAATGTTTAAGAATATATTAAAAAGGAACACAAAAAAAACTATTTACCTCAATAGAAATGCACTATGTTAAAAAATAAAAAAAGCATACATAATTAATATGTCGTGATGCAAACAATGAGTGGTCACTCCCCCTGCATCATGTGTTGAATGGCTGCAGCAAGTTTTTGAAGATTTTTAGCTGCACTTTAGAACACCAGTTACTGAGGCAAGTATTGCAATTTGCCTTGTGGGCACATGTGTGGTAATCTTTGATTACACCTGTTATACCAGCTTTGTGCAGGCATTGTGCTGTTTTCCAGCTAGCTGGCTTGTATTTATGTCATTATAGTTCCATAATACTGTAATGTCCCAAAGCAACCAAGGCACGACACTGAGGAGCTGGCAGGATAGAGATGGCACTTGTCTCGGTGGCTCCACCAACTTCTCCCCAGAGAGATGCGTATGGCCTGAGCCAAGGTACCGCTAGGCCTCTTCTACGCAACGCTGAGACAGCAGTTACCTGTATACATGTGTAGTGGACTGAAGAAGTTGTCACTCGTGATGCCACTGTTCCTTCATACCATTGATTGTCCAGCGGAGAAAATAATAGAGTCCACACATGATGAAAGTTGAATACCTCAATCACTAGGAATGGGCAGTGACTGGAACTTTTACTTCTTTAAAAATTACTTTCACACACCAGGAATAACAGTTGAGCAAGGTCAGGGCGGAAAACACAGGATGACACTGAACCTACAGTCCTAGTTATCTGTAGGACTCAGCTCCTGGACACACACGCACACTCCGGAACACAGGATGAAACCGGGCCTACAGGCTGGATTATCTGTACGGCTCCACTCCTGAACAGACACACCAGAGGTGGAAAGAACACTCCGCTGACACTCACTTGTAGACGGCACACAGCATGGTGGACTCCTTACTTCCACTCACTCAAGGTAGGGGTCCTCGGATGGAGACATCAGGATACCTCTCCTCAGCTTCCATTCTTCACCACATGTGGCCGGCACTCTCTCTCAAGGAACCCAGAAAAACAGCCAGCCAGAACAGAAGCTCTCTGCACACCTCTAGCAAACACATATATAGTCCAACATCACGTGACAAGACAATATGTTACATTTTTCAGACATATTCCAGACATTCACAGACATTAACCTCTTACATGCTGCAGCTGTGCAATACACATAACTAGAGACAAGACAATTCGCACAGTGCATCCACACTGAAGACTTGACATGTATGACTATTATGGAGGGGCCAGATTTATAGATTTTGGGCCACTACATCACTTGGCACACTCAGCCGGGCATCAGAAGTGTACTTTGCAGTCAAGATATGTAATGTTCTCTGCACAGGTGTCTTCTGAAGGTGAAATTTTTTTCCCTGTTTCAAAGCAATTATGCCTTTTTCTTAAACTACTACTGTGTTTCAGATGTCCAGTCAAGGGGAGAAGTGTATCAGAAAGGCAGCCATAGCTTGTTGCTTAAGTGCTAACAGCTTTTGCCTGATGATTGTGATGTCTGTGCATCTACCATAAATGGTTCATCTATGCAGCCCATGTTCATTTTAAACTGAATGTGCCTACCCTTGTCAGATTGCAGTTGCTACACAGCTTGAGGCCTGGCAAGTGCCAGTGTGGGAGGATGGCTAGGAGTCCCATGTTCCCTTGCCTCTAGTGTACAGCATGTATCAAAAGAAGTAGTTTTCTTCAGAGGGTTCCTCTGCAAATTAGTCTGATGATTACTTGTTCAACAGAACAAAGTTTGATTGATTAAAGCTGTTAAAGACAATAAAAAAGCTCAGAGGGTTTTCCCCAGAAAAAGGCTTTATTCCACTTTCTCAAGCTAAGTGGAAGAGCCCCACACCATCCAGTTCTAAATGCTCTTATGGAAGCTGACTGGGAGAAACCTGAGAAGGTGGAGTCGGCTGTAAGATTTCAATCTGTCTATAGAAAGGTCCTAGGTTTATGACAATTAGGAATTACTTGCCGAAGTTAATCCTGCTGTAGACAAACTTGCCATGACACATTCTTTCCTTAGAGGGTTCACGTTTACTCCATGACCCCATAAATAGGAAAGTGGTCTCCTCAATGAATAGAAGTTTATACAGCCACTTCCAATGTTTGTATTACTTCTCTGACATCTATTTCTCACCAATAATGTATGAGAGGGAGTGATGCTTTTTGGAAATATGCATATGAGGAAAATGGCATCTGAGGTTTGTATGATATACCCTCTTGATATGTTAAGATTCTCTACTAAAATCTAGCCACAGTTAGACTCTGCCAGGCGGGCAGTGTGGATCAAACAATGGTCTTGGGGGTGTCACATCCATAGTACATCTGTGTTCTCTTCTCTTTCAGCCAGACAGCTTATTTGAGCCACATTTCAGAAGATCCTGAAAGCCTATAAACAACAAGAGGGCTTATTTTCTTAAGACCAAGAAGAGACAGAGTTTCAGACCATTTTATTCTCAATTTGAAAGATCTATAGATCTAACGGTAAGAGGAATTTTAATGGGAAGTTTTGATATTTCAAAATCTGCCTATAACAGAAAAACATCTGCAGATCCTTCAAAAAGTACTAATTCATAATATCAGGTCATCTCCAACAGCAGGGTCCATTTCACCCCAGTATGGTCGCAATCTTTAGTGTGAGACTCCTGGGTCTGTTCAGTGGTGCAGAGGGGCTATGTCGTATGCCTTGGAGTTCAATACTATTCCGCCCAACATGTTTTCCCGATTAATCGCAGTAGTTCCACAGCTGGTTCAAGAAATTTATGATAAAGTTGTAGTGTTCAGAAGTTGATGTGCACATTTGTTCTGGAAGTTTCTAGATGGTCTATGTAGTCTTGTGTTTCTGTATTTTTCCACAGTCTTCTATGTGTATGAATATGATGTGTATTGCACCTTTGCAGCACTGAATGGGTTACTGTCTGGGCTATGTCTTGGAAAGTATCTATTTGTATGTCATGTGACCTCGTTATGTATATGTGGTTGCAAGGTGTGTAAGAGAGGTCTTTTTCTTGGGTTTTTGGCTGTGTCTGTTGAAAGAGAAAGAGAGCCTGGCCTGTACTCAGACATCTTCAGTGTGAGTACTAGAAGAGATGTAAGAGGCTGAGAGGATACCCCTTTATGCCACAAATCCCTTCTTCTCCTTTCCCCCCTTTTGATGGAGTACAAGTACAAGTGGAGTTTGTGCGGTGTGAGGGAAAAAAGGTTGCAAAGATCTGTGAGAGTGGACCGGTAGAGTGTTGGTGGAGTTTCTCAAGAGTCAGTGTCCAAGACCAGGCAACCACAGTTAACTAGTCCTGTGTAAGTCACCCTGTTTCTCCTATGTTTCCTCCCTGTCGCTGCATGTGTTCTAAACCCTCACTGTTTTTGCCGGTGGATGTAAAGAGGACTGTTGTGAACTGTTATCTCAGGTTTCTCAGTAAACGGCTTTATCAACCGTTCCTGGTTTGGCCTTTTGAATTCTACCTAGTGTGTGGACTCTTATTTATTCCCCAGAGAGATCAACGCTGAGGAAGGAACAGTGATGTCATAAGTGACAAGAAGAACTCAGGTAATCCACTAGTGGGTTTCCTTGTTTAATATAGTCTGCCCACATTACGTTGGACGTGTCCCTGGTTACCCTCCGGGTGGGAGACGGTAAAGCCACTGTGACAAGTGAATCACTCTACCCCCTCTGTCTCCTAGGCTGCTCCTCGAACACTGCAAATGGCCTCTGGAATCAGTGCCAGTATAGATATAACAACTGTGGATGTGGAACCACTGTGTGAACCTACCAGGTATGTGATAATCCAGTCCAGCACGGTTGACAGCCGACCCCAGCGTGGGAGGTAAGATAAAAGATGTACGAAACCCGTATGCAGATGAAAACTAGGGAAAGTCTCTTTCCCTGAACTAATAACCAGGAGAGGGAAACCACTGCCTATAAGCAGAGCACTTGTCCCTGTCGGGACAAGGTCTTCCTGTAGGCGGTGACGGACCCTGACAGGACAGAACAACTATTAAACAAATGACAGAACAATACCGGGACGTACAGGAGCAAAGGATGTACAGGCTGACAAAGATAAACAAAGAGGCATACTCACGAGGAAAATTGTATGTTTTCGTGATGGAATTCAACATTCCGAATTTGCCCATTGACAGGGCAAAATCCGCGTGCAGATCCATTCCTAAACTGTGGCAAAAAGCCATGGTTTTTAGAGGAGGAATTCACCGCAGATAATTCCACCGTCGCCCGAGGTTGTCTTTTACTGTCATTTATAAATAACGCTAAAAATCCTGAAAGACCACATATTCCTAGTAAAAAGTACTGCCACTACAGTACTTTGATAGATCAAACAAGAATATATAGTGGTAATTACTTGCAACTCTTTTTGACCCTTTTGAAAGGGGAAGATTAGTGACTGCCAATCAAGATGAACCTGCTATCACAGAATAGGTTCCTTCACCTAAATACATTCCATCTACATTTTATGACCTGGAAGCTGAAAATGGAAATCTAAGGAGGGCCTTTTTCACAGATGAAGGCATCAACACTCTGTGAAATGGAAGAGGACCAAATACTATTAGCATCTAAAGTTGGAAGATTTGAGCCACACAGTGTTTAGCTGGGAATATTCTTCCTACTTCAGTTCCAGTGCTCTGAACAAGGTTTTCAAAAAGGTCTAAAGTTTTAAACCCTTAAAATACAGATTACTGTCATCAACTCTTCCCTAGAAATATGGTTTTCCAATAATTTGCTAATGAGCTTTTTTTTTAATAACCATATGCCTCAGGTCTATTTGTCTTCTGCATCTTTGGATTTGTCAATTGCGCTTAATTTTTTCCCAGGAGTATCTTTTGAGACATTCAGGACATCTGCCTACAGTACCTTTCTTGAAGGCAAACAGCAAGTTTTAAGTAAAAAGAGTATGTGCTCTTGGAAAATACAAATAAATAAAATCAAGAAATCTGTTTGGTGGATAACGGAAAAGGAAAAGAAATAGAATGGCACTTACTCGGGAGGAGGGGGTGTATTGAACAAGAAGCCCCCTCCTTTAAGTGCTGACTCCTCTAGATCCCCTCGATCGCAGATGTTACTTGCAACAGGCAGGTTGATTTTTCCAATTTTATTTATAAAATAAAATTAACTTACAGGCAGGCAACGCGTTTCGGTGCGACAAGCACCTTTCTCAAGCCAATGCATACATAAAAGAAAGAAAACATACTCACATTTATAGATATCTAGGTATCGCTTTCATTTTGTGTGTAGCGCCATTTTGTTGGTGGAGCCATGTGGTAAGTTAATTTTATAAATAAAATTGGAAAAATCAACCTGCCTGTTGCAAGTAACATCTGCGATCGAGGGGATCTAGAGGAGTCAGCACTTAAAGGAGGGGGCTTCTTGTTCAATACACCCCCCTCCTCCCGAGTAAGGGCCATTCTATTTCTTTTCCTTTTCCGTTATCCACCAAACGGATTTCTTGATTTTATTTATTTGTATTTTCCAAGAGCGCATACTCTTTTTACTTAAAACTTGCTGTTTGTTCTTTTATTGGGGGATCACTCTCCTGGTGAGAGCCCCCCCCCCATACTGTCATTGCAGCTCTCCTCCTTTACGGAGGATAGGAAAATAACACACCGGAGAACCTGCCCACTATCGGTTGGCGCTGTCTGAACTGTTGTGTTTTTCTTGAAGGCACTCTTCTTAGTTGCACATGCTCTTGCTTGTAAGATAAGTTAGATCCAGGCCATCTCTGGGACAGAATACATGTTTCATGTTTGTCTTAAATAATTTCATAAATGTGGAATGCTTAGAGTTATGTGTATTGGAGTTTTCAGGCATGAAATGGTTAATGTCTGGTCATATCTGTCTAACTGTTGATTGGTCTGTTTCCACGTGATGTATATGTGGAGAGAAAGGTGCAAAAGGGTTAGTCAGTCAGTGTAAAGAGGGAGTAGTTAGAGGAAGGAGAAGAAAGAGTTGGAAAAGGAGTTGGTGGTGGCCTAGAGTTGAGGAGAGATGGAGGAAGCAAAGAGATGGTCTGCCACTCATGCTAGAGCCCAGCCATTCCAGGAACCCTCCATATAGCCGCTAAACTTAAAGAGAGTGAACGCCCAGACATGATGGAAACGCATGGGTGTACAGCGCAGGTACCACATGTATCTGGAGAAATGGAAATCGCTGCTTCACGAGGAAAAAGTGAGTGCATGGCAGTGGAGAGAGAGAGTTTTGCCGGGAGAGAGATTCAACTGATAACTTAGAATGTGGATTATACAATATCCCCCAAAAATCCTCACTGCTCCAACACTACAACTTGTTTTGTACAAAGACTGTTTTATTGATACTAGTTTAAGAGTTTTAGGCCTCATGTCCACGGGGAAAATCGGGCCCGCTACGGATTCTACATGTAGAATCTGCAGCGGGTCCCTCCTGCCCCGCGGACATGAGCGCTGAAAATACAAATAAATGACAATAAACTCACCTCCCATCCGCTCCGTTTCTTCTCTTCGCGGCGGCGTCATCTTCTCTCGTCGCGGCCGGATCTTCATTCTTCGGCTCGGCGGATGTGCACGATGACGTCGGTGACGTGCCCCGCGCATGCGCCGGGCCGAAGCAAAATGATCCGGCCGCGGCTGAGAGAGGATGGCGCGGCGCCGAAGAGAAGAACCGGAGCGGGTAAGTAAAATGTGATTTTTGTGTCCCGCGGATCCGGACGGCTTCCATAGGCTTCAATAGAAGCCCGCGGGAGCCGTCCCCGCGGGAGACCCGCATGAAAATGGAGCATGGTCCAGATTTTTTCATGCTCCATTTTTTTTTAAATCACTTTTATTGACGATCCGCGGGTATTTATCTACCCGCGGGTGGTTAATGCATCCCTATGGGGTGCGGATCCGCGCGCGGGAGAAGAGTTAAAATCCGCTGCGGATTTTAATTCTTCTTTTCCCCGTGGACATGGGCCCTAAGTAAATGGACAGGACTGAACGTTCCTGATTCTCGTTCAGAAAATACCCTGTGTGGACTCCAGTATTCATCTGAGTGATCCGTCGCAAAGGATCGAACGTTGGCATCACAAGTGACAAACAGGACTTAAGGTAACCTCGGTTACTAATTGGTGGACTCCCCCTGCGGTAATGAGGATGGGTTACTAGCCACCCTTAGTGAGGAGATGGTAGAGCCTCGTGACAAGGTTATTTTCTTTGTCCCACTGTCTCCTCGGCTGAGGGCCTGCTCCTCGGACGCTGCAAGAGCCATAACTCAAATCTGTTTGACTGTCTAACACTTGGGACAATGTCTGTGTTTCTTTGAAAAATAACTTGCGAGTTAGCCATAAACCAAGAAATCTTTTCTTTTGGACTTTGCTAAAACCCTGAGAATGAGAAACAAGAGAAACAATTTCCTGGATGTCAAGAGATCCTTGCTCTGTTATCTTAACAGACTCAAGGATTTGAAGAAACTTAAACTTATGTCTACAATATCAGGGATGCAACAAAGGAAATACGTAAGCCAAGCAAGTCTGGTCAAACTAGTTAAATCTGATACAAAATCTTTAGATTTATCAACCTGAAAGCCTAGATGCGACAACGAAATTCCAGATGCACTCAGTTTGATTGATTTCAGCTTCCTTGGCCCAGTTTGCCTACATATTCTTAGGCCAGATTTGCAGTCATAAGTACTGCTTATTAAATCCATTTTGTGCTGCCTGAGAAGATCCAGAAAAGTGAAAATTTGCTTACCAAAATCTTTTCCTGTAATTTGAAGGTAGCATAGGTTGTCATCCCCCCCCATCATAAACGTATTATATTTTGTTTAAAAGGGGATGAAACTTAACCTCTTTGTGCTGCCTTCTTTTTTTATTACCTGTAACTAGGGCTTAGTTTTGGAATAGGGCTTATAGTTCAAGCATCTTGAAAAATCATACCGCATCCTCAAAACCCTTGAAAAATCATGATAGGGTTTATTTTGGGGGTAGGTCTTACTTTCAGGAAAATAAGGTAATAAAAAAAGTCTCCCCCCCAAAAAAAAACACAAGTACATTTTTTATGTCATAAAAAATGATTGTATTTAAAAATAGTTCACAATAAAAAGATTACACTTAAGGTACCAGCATAATTGTAACAAAATGTGTTTTTTTAATTTATATTTAATCTGATAGAAAAAATTGTGGCTTGCTCCAATGTACACTAGATTATAGAGTTACTGTCCCAATATCCCCATAATATGGCACCGTATGACATATCATATGCCAGCACACAATGATCCCTGTGGATTTGTTTATTGAGATGTAGAAACTCCATGTATCTTCTGAACATTATGAATATTTTATAACTTTATATTTGTTGCATTTGATATTTAGGTCATTGAAGCGACACCTTGTCCTAAGTAATTTAGAGTTAGTAATGATTAAACTTGTACGGTGTATTACTTGTACATTTGATGCTGTGCAGTTGGAATACAACGGAGAAGTTGCCAGAACAGAATTTGGAAAACCACTGTTCCCTTCTTTTCCTATACCAGTTCCATGCCTTCTTGATTTGGGTCAAATCCATTTCATTTTCCTGAAGCTCTTGCTAATCCAGCGACACGTAGGGAAATCTGCTAATGTTTCTGCTTCAGTGGCACAGGTATTTCCGTACATGTTCTTCTACAATGTGTTTTCCCCTAGTGGCTCTGCCAACATGGTCTCCTGCCTTCCTACTGGGCGTGGAGAGAAACTGAACAGACACTAAATGTGATATATTCAGTGTGTGCTATCTACTGGTAAGCTGAAAATGCTGCTGTTCGATTATGCAATACAGGTGCTTTCACTGAAAGTTTGATAATAAAACATACAATAAAAAGAGCCTTGAGTACTAATATATAGTATAATACCAATAATGTTTACTCCAAAGGTAATCTAATACAATTTCACAGATTAATATAGCACCCCATTCAAGATGTTTTGCACGGAAAAAGACAAGTATAATATATGGTATATATCTTGCTCTGATTCACTGATATTATATGCGTTGTCTGTCATATATACTATTTTGTTATCATAATTATGTTTTAGATAAGGAAGATGGAACAATACCTCTGCAGCGCCACCTATTGGATGGCAGCATTCCTGCAAATCAATGTCCAACCCTTTCCACAGGTCTGTAGAGCAATGATTGGGAATTGAAAACCAAGCCAGAATCCATACACAGACAGCTGTTTCTGGGTTTATGCCCCTCATCAGTAGCAGTAGGATCCTGGCTTGACTAGTGAGAGGCCTGTGACGTGGGTCGGCAGGGGTAACATCCCTAAGGAGAGATGTTACCTATCCTGACCCATGTTTTTTACACAATTATGGACACAGTTCTCTCTCCAGTCACTGAACGAGGTAGCTTCCTTTGCTCTATTCACTTCACTTCACGTTTATGGCTTCTATTTAATGTATATACATGGATGACAGTGTCATCGTTCATCCATAAGGTTCCAATATTTTAAATAAAAAAACTTATACTGCGTGGTATATGTTCTTTTTTATTGAATCCCATGCTATGGAATAGTGTAGTCGTCTACACTATTACATACCTTTTTTTGTGGTATACCGATGTAAACTGGGCAGATGGAGGCCAAATAGACACTCTTTTGGCCTTAGTCCAGCTATTATAACCTTATGGACATAGTTGGTGTGCATGTCAGGAGGTTTCTCAGCGTGCATGCTAAATGTACATTACAAAAGTGATATGAACATATCGTAAAACATGGAGAAGTCACAGCAAGATCTAGAGCACCAATTAGAGGTTGCTGTACGTCCAGCCAATCAACTGCCTAAGGGCCCTTTACATGGAACAATAATCTTTCAGATTCTCACTGGATCGCAGTATAAATGCTGCCAGCAACTGAACAATGAACAATAATTTATTTGCTAATCGCTTGTCATTCAGTTTAGACAGAAATAGAAACTTGTCTAAACAGGCAGTCGTTCATCCATGAATGACTGCTTGTTTACTGTGAATGGAGGGTGGTGGCTTGAAGATCCACCTTCATTCACCGAGCAATCATCCCTCCTGTGTGAAAGCAGAGGAGCAATTATCCCTGGGATGACTGTCAGATGCTTCTGCACTTGACAACTGTCCTATGTAAAATGACCCTAAGGGCTTATTTATACGAGCATATATCGGCCAGCGTTTTCACGGCCGGACAATATATGCTTCCATATGAGCAGTCCCCCCCCCCCTGTCCTGCCCACTCCCATTGCAAACAGCCAGAGGGGAAGAGAGAGGCAGAGAGCCAGTGAAGGGGAGGAAAGGGGGACACTAATCAGATAGAAGCTAATATTGGCTGGCCGTGAAAACACAGGCCGATATATGCTCGTGAAAATAAGCCCTAAGTCCTGTATCTGTTTCTGAAGCTGAGGAATCGTCCTCAAATTTGCTTATCACTTTCCACATTGAACAGGTGGCAAACACCTGAACTGATTAAGAAAATTGTGATTTTGAATGACAGGGAACGTAAGAAAAAATGTCAACCACAAAAAATATTTTCAGAGCACAAACAATGAAGTTTTTCATTGTGATTTGCTGAAATCCAATGCTTTTAGAATATTAAATCTTTGTTGATTATGACTTATAAAATCTCACTGAACTATTACTTTGAGAAGAAATAAATATGCAGCACTTATCACTTAAATAATGTTTCCTCCTTAATTATGTCTCCATAGATTTGGGATTAAATTACACAAGGTAACTCTCCCATCATACCCATTTTGCGTATGGTAATGCTTGGTATATATGTCATAAAATAAGACACGCCTTTCACGTGTGCAAAACAAGACAAGCCCACAATCAATTCAGAAAATGATGCATACAAATACTAAAAATATAATTAACCCCTTCCCGCTCCAGGATGTACCGTTACGTCCCGGGAGCATGGTACTTCCCGCAAAAGGACGTACCGGTACGTCCTGGAGATAGCACGGGATCACATAAGATCCCGCGCTATCCCGCAGCGGGAGCCGGCTGTCAGTCACAGCCGGCGTCCCGCTCCAACAGCGGGGGGACATCGGAGATGCGCCCGCCGCTGTTAACCCCTTCCCTGCCGCGATCTAAGTAGATCGCGGCAGGGAAAGAGTTCAAAGAGGGATCGCGATCCTTGTTTGTCTCCAGCCGGCTCTCGCGATTTCATCGCGAGAGCCCGGCCTGTCACCATGGCAACAGGACACCAGACACTGGCGTCCTGTATTGCCTGTGCCTATAATCGCTGTACAAGCGATAAGGCATGGCAGAGCAGTAGCTCTGCCATGCCTTATGACAGCGATCATAGGCACAGTGATGTAAGTCCCTCAGAGGGACTCAAATAGTATAAAAAAAAGAAAAGAAAAGTGTAAAAAAACAAAAATGTTAAAAAAAAAGTAAAAAAAACCCTTTTTTATGCTTTTTCTAATATTAGCATAAAAAAAAGGGGAAAAAAACTAAAACCCCACATATTGGATATTGACGCGTCCGTAACGACGTGTACAAAAAGTTGAACACGCTTTTTATTTTGTACGACAAAAAGCGTAAAAAAAAACGCTAAAAAACAGAGGCAAAATGCTAATTTTTAGCATTTTGCCTCACAAAAAATGCAATAAAAGTGATCAAAAAAGCCGTACATTTCCCAAAATGGTACCAATAAAAACTACAGCTCGTCTCACAAAAAATAAGCCCTTAAAGAGCTCCGTACCTAAAAAAAATATAACAATTTTGGTATCGTTGTAACCGTACCGACCCGCAGAAAAAATGTAGTGTGTCATTTATGCTGCATGATTAACGCTGTAAAAAAAAAAAAAATATCTATGTCAGAATTGATGCGTTTTCTCTCCCTGTTATCATTAAAAAAAAAAATAAAAAATTTTACGATATTGTCTATATACCCAAAAGTGGCACCGATAAAAACTACAGATCGCCACGCAAAAAACAAGCCCTTATACGGCCGCGTCCACGGAAAAATAAAAAAGTTATGGCTTTTGAAAAATGGAGATGGAAAAATACCAAAAAATCGCTTGGTCCTCAACGCCAAAATAGGCCGTGTCATTAAGGGGTTAAAGCTAACACAAATAGCACAATATATAAAAGAGCTTTACTTGTTTGTCATTAGAATCCAAGGGACCAAAGATTGAGCATTTTAGTAACCATATTCAAAGGCATAACCTGAAGGTCCTGAGCCCCAATGCCAAACCTGTAATAGAGCTCCCCAACTACCGTCTACCGGTTATAATACCGATGTCTTCTCATGTGGCAGCTTGGTCATTGGGCCCCCTCAAGTGTCGAAGCTTGAGTGTGATTGCTAACTCTGCACTCCTTATCAGTATATGCCAGTCTACACTGACTCAATTTGAAGTAAATCAGAAAATGTCTGAGAAAGTAATGACGATGACAGTGCTGCAGGCTGTATACATTGGTCTCCAAGCACAGTACTGTGTCAGAACAGGACTTACCGCAATATCTGGTTTTATGAAAGCACATGTCTAATTTATACACATAACTTCAGTACTTAAAATAAAGTTGACATGTAATCAATCCAGATGCACACAATCAAAAAGAAACAGGTGAGAGTCATATAACAAACTTCAAAAGATCACATGCAGGTAACAAATCCAACCGTGAGAAGCCAAACAGAATATCCGCCAGGGTCATCGACAACTGAGCAATCTAATCCTTTTTTTGATATGTCACATGTACAATTGTACTTACTTTATTATCATATGTTATATTTTTTGAAATATGTTACACTCTTAGCAAAGGGCAAACCATTGACATTACCAATTTAAACAAATACTGTTCAATGATTTCTGCCACAGAATGTATTTGTTTTTTGGAGTAGTTTTTTTTCCCATGATATTTCAGATTTTTAGCTTCCTCTTCCTATGGCCATACCAGTGAACTGGTATTTTATGCTGTCATTTTTATTGATGAAGTAAGAACTTTGATTAACATTTACCAGATAGCTAAAATCTAATCTAACACTTTTGTAACCAATCCTCAATTTTGGCAGTTTATAGTTAAAAAAAAAACGACTACATGGAAATAGCCAAAAAGCTGCTGTTGATGGATCTGTTATACTGATTGGTTAGCCTCCCTTTAGGTATCTTGGCTTCTTCAGTGTGGCTAATGGTGATAGTAGTAATTACTATGTGTGTTTAATCTAGTATTCAAGATAGTCTACTTTGTTCTAGTCCCTGTGTCTTGTTCCTTTGGTTATGTCTAGTCTAGTCTTTTCTTTCAAGCCTTGTGATTTTTGTCTGCTCATTCCCTGTTTGCATCTGCCTAGCCTTGGTGAATTATTCAGCTTGTTTACTTGGCTTCTAGTCTGGGTCTTGAGGCTCTTTTGTCCTCAGGGATAATTCTTTAGAAAAGCGTTCTCAGTAGGGACAACTGAGGGCTACTTGGGGACAGTGCTGTCTGGTGTTAGGGTCAACATCAGGGAGAGACATAGGGAGAGCTAGAGTTAAGGAAAGGTTTTCTTCAGTTGTTATTTATGTTGCATCCCATTTAATCCAGGCTCCACTGTCAGCTTCATTATCATCTTCACCCTCAACATCCTGTTACTATCTCCTTCTGCCTCTGTCATCTAAAGGCCCATTTACACACAACGATTATTGCTCAAAAGATGTTGCTCAAGCGACTTTTGAGCGATAATCGTTGTGTTGTTTGCAGCCCAAGATGATTGCTCAAGATGAGCAATCATCTTGTGCTGCCAGTGGAGGATGCAGAAGACAAGCGGGGTGTCCCTGCTTGTCTTCTGCATCCAGCTGTTCCCCACTCCGAGCGCCTGGCTGGTATACAGCCGAGCGCTCTGAGCGGAGGATGCAGAAGACAAGCGGGGTGTCCGCACTTGTCTTCTGCATCCAAATGTTTTCTGCACGGAGTGACCGGCTGTTTTACAGCCAAGTGCTCCGTGCCAGGTATGGAGAACAGAGTTGGACCGCTCTGTTCTTTATATCCATCTGTCATCAGGGAGTAGGATACAGCTGAAACAATAGTATCAGCTGTATCCCGCTGTGAATCCCTGATAAGACTCGTCATTGTCTTTTGGCACGCTGAAAGACAACGATGAGCGATGGCTTAACGAAAGCTGCACAATGTCAGTGAAGTTACACACAACGATTATCGCTCAAAAGACGGCTTTTGAGCAAATTTTGAGCGATAATCGTTGTGTCCAAATAGGCCTTAATGGTATGATTAATGTTTTCTATTGTCTTGATGCATGCTTCATATCTATTATGCTTGCGACATCTGTTTGTTACTCTACTCAGCTCTACTGTAAGTCCTGGAGGATCTGAGTACTGGGAAACACTGTTAGTGCCCAGTAAAGATGACTGCTAAAGGTGACATCAAGTTCTATCATTTAGCATCCAGCTGGCATTGCTACAATCTGACAGGAACTATGGACATGGATCCACTGAGTCATAGACTGGTTTGGCCTTGGGGCAAATCCTGAGGCAGCACTTGAGGTACTTGTTTTCACCCTTTAACCCCACCATTCAGGATGTGGGTTCGCCGCAGGGTTCCCAGGCTGTTACCCAGGAAGTGGTTCCAGTACTTTGCCAGCTGACGCCACTTAAGGCCTAAGCACAGTACCTGAGAGTGTGAACCGATGCATAATCAGACAGTTTGGATTGAGGCGAGAGAGAATAAGACAGAGATCAGTTCCTGGCGAACAGGTTTGGCATGGTGGGTCAGGGTAGGCAGCGAACAGTAGTCAAAATAACAAACCAAGGTCAAGAATAGAGATGGGAATTTAGTCAGAATAGCCAAGCGAAAGTCAGGAAGCCGGAGCATCAGAATCAACTTGCTAGTACCTTGAGCAGACCGAAAATAACCAAATACTCAGGCACCCTCCATAGGGAGAGGACACCTAATATATGCTGGGAACACTAGGATTGACAAGGAGGCACCTTTGCAGGTTGTGTGCTGGCCCTTTATGAGTGTGTGCGCTTCAAGCTGCAGCCAAAGACAATGCAGATACCAGAGCCAGCAATCTACCAGACTGGGGGATCAAGAGGTAAGTTGGCAGCCATGGCCACGTTCTGTAACACAATTGCATAGTTCATTAACACATAAATACACAAAACAGATATTATGCATACATATATTAACTCAGATGTTCATATTTTGATGTGAACTGCAGTAAGCTTGCTTGTGATTGGTTGTCAAATAGCAAAAATACATTTTCTCTATACTGCAAAAAAAGGTAATAAAGATATATCACAATGATGATTTTACAATTACTCATGAGCTAGTCACTGTTCCGCTAGTTATAGGCTGTGATTCAATTTAGACACTTTTTTCAGCTTCAATTTGCCACTAGCAACTGCCCAGAAAGGATTAAGGATCTTTCTGCACAAAAGGGTTAATACTAGAGATGAGCGAACGCGTTCGTCCGAGCTTGATATTCGTGCGAATATTAGGGTGTTCGGGATGTTCGTTATTCGTGACGAACACCATGCGGTGTTCTGGTTACTTTCACTTCCTTCCCTGAGACGTTAGCGCGCTTTTCTGGCCAATTGAAAGACAGGGAAGGCATTACAACTTCCCCCTGCAACGTTTAAGCCCTATACCACCCCCCTGCTGTGAGTGGCTGGCGAGATCAGGTGTTCGCCTAATATAAAAGTCGGCCCCTCCCGCGGCTCGCCTCAGATGCGGTGTGAGTTAGATGAGGGACAGTGCTGTTTATACCGGAGCTGCTGTAGGGAAAGAATTGGTAGTTAGTGTAGGCTTCAAGACCCCCCAAAGGTCCTTATTAGGGCCACTGATAGCTGTGTGTTGGCTGCTGTTAGCAGTGGGATTTTTTTTTTCTCAAAATCGCCTCTGCAGACCGTTGCACCTGGCATTAGGGACAGAAGTGCTGCATAGGCAGGGAGAGTGTTAGGAGTGAGTGTAGCCTTCAAGAACCTCAACGGTCCTTTCTAGGGCCATATTTATCCGTGTGCAGTACTGTCCAGGCTGCTGTTGGCTGTGCTGCATTTTTTTTGGGCTTCTCAAAATCGCCTCTGCAGAGCATTCCACCCTCCATTGATACTGCAGGGAAAGAATTGTATAGGCAGGGCCACAACACAGTTATTATTCATAGAATATACGCAGTGCTGCCTGTTGGTGGGAAAAAACTGAAAAGAAATCTATTTGTCCAGCCTGTGTCCGTCCTTACGGGCGGTGGAGACGTGTGAGCTGCGTGAAAAACATTGCTAAATCATACGCACCCAGCTACGCTTTACTGCTGGCTTCGCCATTTGCTTTCCTTAATTGGGAAAAAAAATACCTGCTCTCCAAGAGTTATAATAACTCTGCTACCCTCACGTTCTGTGACACATAAGCAGGGACACAGCGCAGTTATTAAACTTCGCAGGTTCATTGAATATACGCAGTGCTGCCTGTTGGTGGGAAAAAACTGAAAAGAAATCTATTTGTCCAGCCTGTGTCCGTCCTTACGCCTGTGGAGACGTGTGAGCTGCGTGAAAAACATTGCTAAATCATACGCAGCCAGCTACGCTTTACTGCTGGGTTCGCCATTTGCTTTCCTTAATTGGGAAAAAAAATACCTGCTCTCCAAGAGTTATAATAACTCTGCTACCCTCACGTTCTGTGACACATAAGCAGGGACACAGCGCAGTTATTAAACTTCGCAGGTTCATTGAATATACGCAGTGCTGCCTGTTGGTGGGAAAAAACTGAAAAGAAATCTATTTGTCCAGCCTGTGTCCGTCCTTACGCCTGTGGAGACGTGTGAGCTGCGTGAAAAACATTGCTAAATCATACGCAGCCAGCTACGCTTTACTGCTGGGTTCGCCATTTGCTTTCCTTAATTGGGAAAAAAAATACCTGCTCTCCAAGAGTTATAATAACTCTGCTACCCTCACGTTCTGTGACACATAAGCAGGGACACAGCGCAGTTATTAAACTTCGCAGGTTCATTGAATATACGCAGTGCTGCCTGTTGGTGGGAAAAAACTGAAAAGAAATCTATTTGTCCAGCCTGTGTCCGTCCTTACGCCTGTGGAGACGTGTGAGCTGCGTGAAAAACATTGCTAAATCATACGCACCCAGCTACGCTTTACTGCTGGCTTCGCCATTTGCTTTCCTTAATTGGGAAAAAAAAATACCTGCTCTGCCACAGTTAATAACTCTGCTACCCTCACGTTCTGTGACACATAAGCAGGGACACAGCACAGTTATTAAACTTAGATAATTCATTCACTAGAGGCAGTGGGGCCTTTCGTTTTCCAAAAAGGGCAAAAATTATATTTGGCCTGCAGTCTTGCGCCAATTTATTTCCTGCCTGGGAAATCTAATCACTGGTAATACAGCATGCTGAGGGGTAGGGGTAAGCCTAGAGGACGTGGACGTGGACGTGGCCGAGGACGCGGAGGGCCAAGTGAGGGTGTGGGCACAGGCCAAGCTCCTGATCCAGGTGTGTCGCAGCTGTCTGCTGCGCGATTAGGAGAGAGGCACGTTTCTGGCGTCCCCACATTCATCGCCCAATTAATGGGTCCACGCGGGAGACGGTTATTAGAAAATGAGCAGTGTGAGCAGGTCCTGTCCTGGATGGCAGAAAGTGCTTCGAGCAACCTATCGTCTACCCGCAGTTCTGCGCCGTCCACTGCTGCCAATCCGAATCCTCTGTCTGCTGCTCCTCCTTCCTCCCAGCCTCCTCACTCCACTACAATGACACCTGCTCAGGAGCGGGAACACTCCCAGGAACTGTTCTCGGGCCCCTGCTTAGATTGGGCAGCAGCGGTTCCTCTCCCACCAGAGGAGTTTATCGTCACTGATGCCCAACCATTCGAAAGTTCCCGGGGTCCGGGGGAAGAGGCTGGGGACTTCCGCCAACTGTCTCAACAACTTTCTGTGGGTGAGGAGGACGATGACGATCAGACACAGTTGTCTTGCAGTGAGGTAGTAGTAAGGGCAGTAAGTCCCAGGGAGCAGCGCACAGAGGATTCGGAGGAAGAGCAGCAGGACGATGAGGTGACTGACCCCACCTGGTGTGCAACGCTTACTCAGGAGGACAGGTCTTCAGAGGGGGAGTCAAGGGCATCAGCAGGGCAGGTTGCAAGAGGCAGTGCAGTGGCCAGGGGTAGAGGCAGGGCCAGACCGAATAATCCACCAAGTGTTTCCCAAAGCGCCCCCTCGCGCCATGCCACCCTGCGGAGGCCGAGGTGCTCTAAGGTCTGGCAGTTTTTCACAGAGACGCCTGACGACCGACGAACAGTGGTGTGCAACCTTTGTCGCGCAAAGCTCAGCCGGGGAGCCAACACCAACAGCCTCACCACCACCACCATGCGCAGACATATGATGGCCAAGCACCCCGCAAGGTGGGACAAAGGCCGTTCACCGCCTCCGGTTTGCACCCCTGCCTCTCCCCCTGTGCCCCAACCTGCCACTGAGATGCAACCCCCCTCTCAGGACACAGGCACTACCGCCTCATGGCCTGCACCCACACCCTCATCTCCGCTGTCCTCGGCCCCATCCAGCAGTGTAGTTCAGCGCACCGTTCAGCCGTCGCTTGCGCAAGTGTTCGAGCGCAAGCGCAAGTACGCCGCCACGCACCCGCACGCTCAAACGTTAACCGTCCGCATCGCAAAATTCATCAGCCTTGAGATGCTGCCGTATAGGGTTGTGGAAACGGAGTCCTTCAAAAGTATCATGGAGGCGGCGGCCCCGCGCTACTCAGTTCCCAGTCGCCACTACTTTTCCCGATGTGCCGTCCCAGCCCTGCACGACCACGTCTCCCGCAACATTGTGCGCGCCCTCACCAACGCGGTTACTGCCACGGTCCACTTAACTACGGACACGTGGACAAGCACAGGCGGGCAGGGCCACTACATCTCCCTGACGGCACATTGGGTGAATTTAGTGGAGGCTGGGACAGAGTCAGAGCCTGGGACCGCTCACGTCCTACCCACCCCCAGAATTGCGGGCCCCAGCTCGGTGGTGGTATCTGCGGAGGTGTATGCTTCCTCCACTAAAGCACCCTCCTCCTCCTCCTCCTCCTCTGTCTCACAATCAAGATGTGTTAGCAGCAGCATGTCGCCAGCAGTCGGTGTCGCGCGGTGTGGCAGCACAGCGGTGGGCAAGCGTCAGCAGGCCGTGCTGAAACTACTCAGCTTAGGCGATAAGAGGCACACGGCCCACGAACTGCTGCAGGGTCTGACACAGCAGACCGACCGCTGGCTTGCGCCGCTGAGCCTCCAACCGGGCATGGTCGTGTGTGACAACGGCCGTAACCTGGTGGCGGCTCTGCAGCTCGGCAGCCTCACGCACGTGCCATGCCTGGCCCACGTCTTTAATTTGGTGGTTCAGCGGTTTCTGAAAAGCTACCCACGCTTGTCAGACCTGCTCGTAAAGGCGCGCCGGCTCTGCGCACATTTCCGCAAGTCCCACACGGACGCTGCCACCCTGCGCACCCTGCAACATCACTTTAAGCTGCCAGTGCACCGACTGCTGTGCGACGTGCCCACACGGTGGAACTCTACGCTCCACATGTTGGCCAGGCTCTATGAACAGCGTAGAGCTATAGTCGAATACCAACTCCAACATGGGCGGCGCAGTGGGAGTCAGCCTCCTCAATTCCTTTCAGAAGAGTGGGCCTGGTTGGCAGACATCTGCCATGTCCTTGGTAATTTTGAGGAGTCTACCCAGGTGGTGAGCGGCGATGCTACAATCATTAGCGTCACCATTCCTCTGCTATGCATCTTGAGAAATTCCCTGCAAACCATAAAGGCAGCTGCTTTGCGCTCGGAAACGGGGGCGGGGGAAGACAGTATGCCGCTGGATAGTCAGGGCACCCTCCTGTCTATTTCTCAGCGCGTACAGGAGGAGGAGGAGGAGCATGAGGAGGATGAGGAGGAGGGGGAAGAGACAGCTTGGCCCGCTGCTGACGGTACACCGGCTGATTGCCTGTCATCCTTTCAGCGTGTATGGCCTGAGGAGGAGGAGGAGGAGGAGGATCCTGAAAGTGATCTTCCTAGTGAAGACAGCCATGTGTTGCGTACAGGTACCCTGGCACACATGGCTGACTTCATGTTAGGATGCCTTTCTCGTGACCCTCGCGTTGCACGCATTCTGGCCACTACGGATTACTGGGTGTACACACTGCTCGATCCACGGTATAAGGAGAACCTGCCCACTCTGATTCCCGAAGAGGAAAGGGGTTCGAGAGTGTTGCTATACCACAGGACCCTTGCGGACAAGCTGATGGTAAAATTCCCAGCCGACAGCGCTAGTGGCAGAAGGCGCAGTTCCGAGGGCCATGTTGCAGGGGATGTGCGTAGATCGAGCAGCATGTACATCCCAGGCAGTGCAACAGTCTTTAAGGGCCTGGCCAGCTTTATGGCTCCCCACCAAGACTGTGTCACCGCTCCCCAGTCACGGCTGAGTCGGCGGGAGCACTGCAAAAGGATGGTGAGGGAGTACGTAGCGGATCGCACGACCATCCTTGGTGACGCCTCTGCCCCCTACAACTACTGGGTGTCGAAGCTGGACACGTGGCCTGAACTAGCCCTGTATGCCCTTGAGGTGCTTGCTTGTCCTGCGGCTAGCGTGTTGTCGGAGAGGGTGTTTAGTGCGGCTGGGGGAATCATCACCGATAAGCGTAGCCGCTTGTCAACCGACAGTGCCGACAGGCTAACACTCATCAAGATGAACAAAGGCTGGATTTCGCCAGACTTCTGTTCTCCACCAGCGGACAGCAGCGATACGTAAGCAATACGTAGGCTGCACCCGCGGATGGAAGCTACGTTCTCTCTCACCATCCAAAACGGGGACATTTGTGCTTCATCAATCTGTGTCTAATATTCCTCCTCCTCCTCCTCCTGCTCCTCCTCCTGAAACCTCACGTAATCACGCTGAACGGGCAATTTTTCTTAGGGCCACAAGGCTCACTCAAATAATTTTTCAGAACAATTTTTATAAGTTTCAATTAGCTTAAAAGCGTTGGAACTTTAACTTGAACCAATTTTTCGTTACACTGGGCTGCCTCCAGGCCTAGTTACCACTTAAGCCACATTAACCAAAGCGATTCACCTGCCATCTTGGTTGGGCATGGCCAATTTTTACTGAGGTACATTAGTACTGTTGGTACACCAATTTTTTGGGGCCCTCACCTACAGTGTAATCATAGTAATTTCTATGTTCTTCGCCTGCACTCATGGTACAGAAAGGTGTGTGGGGTTGGCCTACAGTTTAGCTACATAAATGTCACTTGTGCCTTGGCTATACTAAGGCTACTGAAATGGAACGAAGACTGCGCTCCCGCTATACTGCTGCTTCAGAATTGTTACTGGGGCCTGTCTTGAGTGCTACTATTGCTTACATGGAACGAAGACTGCGCTCCCGCTATACTGCTGCTTCAGAATTGTTACTGGGGCCTGTCTTGAGTGCTACTATTGCTTACATGGAACGAAGACTGCGCTCCCGCTATACTGCTGCTTCAGAATTGTTACTGGGGCCTGTCTTGAGTGCTACTATTGCTTACATGGAACGAAGACTGCGCTCCCGCTATACTGCTGCTTCAGAATTGTTACTGGGGCCTGTCTTGAGTGCTACTATTGCTTACATGGAACGAAGACTGCGCTCCCGCTATACTGCTGCTTCAGAATTGTTACTGGGGCCTGTCTTGAGTGCTACTATTGCTTACATGGAACGAAGACTGCGCTCCCGCTATACTGCTGCTTCAGAATTGTTACTGGGGCCTGTCTTGAGTGCTACTATTGCTTACATGGAACGAAGACTGCGCTCCCGCTATACTGCTGCTTCAGAATTGTTACTGGGGCCTGTCTTGAGTGCTACTATTGCTTACATGGAACGGACACGTGGAGAGGACACGTAGTGCCTCAAAAACATCCCCCTCCTCCTCCAACAGGGAAAACATTGTTGGCAAATGCCTTTGCATTGGTTCGTCTGGCGGCAGTCCAAGAATTTCACCTTTACCGACACTACAAGAGAGCCCCCCCACCATCCCCCCGCCACGGCCCACTTAATCCTGGCCACATTCCGAAAACCAACAAAATACAACCGTGGTACTAGGTCCGCAGTCACCACCACATTACCACCAACGCGGTTACTGTTAAGGTGCATATAACCACGGACACGTGGAGAGGACACGTAGTGCCTCAAAAACATCCCCCTCCTCCTCCAACAGGGAAAACATTGTTGGCAAATGCCTTTGCATTGGTTCGTCTGGCGGCAGTCCAAGAATTTCACCTTTACCGACACTACAAGAGAGCCCCCCCCACCATCCCCCCGCCACGGCCCACTTAATCCTGGCCACATTCCGAAAACCAACAAAATACAACCGTGGTACTAGGTCCGCAGTCACCACCACATTACCACCAACGCGGTTACTGTTAAGGTGCATATAACCAGTCTGACTGGGGCATGCAGACACCTTGACAGAATGAATAGTGTGTGGCACATAGGTTCCCCATTGCTATGCCCACGTGTGCAGCTCTTGATGGCGGTGGCACAGGATTGTATTTCTCATTGCTTCTGTACAGCATTGTGGCTATCGCCCCGCCCCTATTAAAGAGGGTCGCTACCTAGCCGTGCCAACCCTGTGCAGTGTGTGCCTGCGGTCCCTCGTCGTGGCAGACGCACTTCTAAATAGACATGAGGGTGGTGTGGCATGAGGGCAGCTGAAGGCTGCGCAGGGACAGTTTGGTGTGCGCTGTGGGGGGGAGGGGGTGCGGTTGGGCAGCATGTAACTCAGGAGAAGTGGCAGTGGAGTGTCATGCAGGCAGTGATTGTGCTTTGTTGGAGGTAGTGTGGTGCTTAGCAAAGGTATGCCATGCTAATGAGCGCTTTTCAGAAGTAAAAGTTGTTGGGAGGGGGGGGGGGGCCCACTCTTGCCGCTATTGTGGCTTAATAGTGGGACCTGTGAACTTAGGATGCAGCCCAACATGTAGCCCCTCGCCTGCCCTATCCGTCACTGTGTCATTCCCATCACTTTCCTGAATTGCCCAGATTTTCACACATGAAAACCTTAGCGAGCATCGGCGAAATACAAAAATGTTCTGGTCGCCCATTGACTTCAATGGGGTTCGTTGTTCGAAACGAACCCTCGAGCATCACGGGAAGTTCGTTACGAATAACGAACACCCGAACATTTTGGTGTTCGCTCATCTCTAGTTAATACCAATTGCTCAAAGGACTTTCCATGCCACAATGCAAAAGAACAATAGAACTACACATGACTAAAGCAATTATGGAATGATCTGCAGCCAGTAAAGCTTTGAACATAATGATATGGTGAAATGCACAGATTCTTTTAAAAGTCATTTACTGTAATTAGCAGTTCTGTTTGGATTTCCCTCTGCCAATTATCATTTCTGGGTTCATAGAGATATATTGTGTTTGTGTTAAGTGAGTACAACCCTAGAGGTAAAAGCCAAAGGTATTTATACTATGTGTGAAACATCAAAGTCCTATTATTTGACTGAGGATACAAATCATCATAGTAAATGCATACTTACTGAAAGTGTGAAACCTTTTCCATTTACAGCCACACATAAGGCAATTATATAAAAAAAGATAGGAATTTACTATTGCACAGTTTGTATTTAAAATCTTTGGAGGGGCTAACACAGATTGCTGGCAAATATGCAAACATGGCAATGATCCAGAGCAATTCCACTGTGAGCATTGAACGCCTATTATAATATTGTTTTGGAAATTCTAGCTCTTAGCAAAGTTTTGTTTTCCAATGTTAATTAACATGTTTAGTACCTTAATAAGCGTAACTTGAGGCGTTCATATAAATACTGCATTTCAAGACAATTTACTGTTTAAATTATGCAATAGAATAGAATTATGAGAGATGACATTTCTGGAGTTTGTTTGAGAGAAAACCACATCTGGGGTATTTCATGTAAAATTCTCTGCATTCCTACATGCATTAATGTATTTTGTATATTGCAGGGAGCATGAAAAATCCCTAAAAACCTCTAGATCTACAGCATGCTGTAAAATTGCTGAGAAATCACATGAAAAACAGATAAAGCTGGTGCAATAATCTTACTGATCCAATCAGAAAACATGAAAAAAACCAATAACTCACAGACATGTGCTATTACTCAAAATTGAAAACTGATCCTACAAAGGAATATATTAAGAAACCTAAAAGGAATATAGATCACCTGTCTGAAGAGTCTTTAAAACAATATGACTTGATACTATAAACTATCAGCAATAGGTCCCCTACCAAAGGGAACCATCCTGGCTACCATGGATGTGGAATCTTTATAGTCTAATATCCCACACCACAATAAATTAAAAGCCTGTCAGCTCTTCATGGAAAATAAGGTAGTTGGCACAATCTCTGGTGAAGCTCATAAAATTCATCCTCATTCCATAATTAATTTTTATTTGATGACAGAATATATGTTTACAGTAATGATAAGCAACATTTCTGAATAATATGCAATTATTTTCAAAGCCCAAGTGATTTCCTGTCCCCCTACCTCATCAGGCCTCTGGCCTTGTATTATTTCCATCCAGATAACTACCGTACTGTTTGTAAGGTTGTGTTCCTGGGACCTGTAGTACTATGGGTTTTCAGCAGCACACTTTCACAAGTGTGGGATAATTGAGCTGGCCGGGTGTGAATTTTTTTCAGCCAGCCAATCCCCACTGGTCTGCTGCACATATATACCAGCCCTTTTGGCTAGAGGATGCTGGTTTCTCTACACCCTGGTATTTGCCTCCATACATGGTGTTCTGTATGGTGTGAGCATTATCATGTTCTGTGGGTCTGTGCAGGTGGACGGACATGTGGTATGAACAGTCCTGTTCTGTGTGGTGTGCATGCCCTGGTGTGTTGCTGTAAACTGTGTCCTGTCAGCTTGGATCGTTTACCATCTAGGATTATTCAGGTCCTCAGGTTCCAGCATGGGGCCATCTCTATGGGGATGATCACCCCACTTGCAGGCAGGAGTCCTAGGGTAAATTTGTCTCGTGGGCTTAAGTGTCTTGGCCAAAATACGAACCAATACCTTGTACAGTATATATTGTATCTGTTTGTAGCATTTTTTCGCACTAGGTTTGACCCCTTGGCACAGGACTGAATGTTCAGAGCACAATAAACATGCAAGGAAGGAGGGAACAGGGCCAAGTTAATTGGAGAAGCTAATTGGAGAAGGTACAAAACATCAGGTGGACTAAGACAGGGTAACACTGCCAGGAACACGGAACAGGAGACAAGGGACAAGAAATAAGGTGCTAGGACTTGGTGAGAGAGGGGGGGGGGGTGGGTGGGTATCCAGCATGCTGAATAGCACAATCACTAGAGGCATCACCTGGAGCACGAGAGGTTGCAGATTCAAGTCCTGACCCTGTTAATGTGTCTATGTGTCATAAGCATTTCAGTTGATTTCATCAACCACCATCAACTTAACACTCAACTACTACTTTAAATAAAATTTCTGGACACATTAATCAAATACAGAACAACAAAATAGAGACATCATGTATCAGAAGCCAACTGACCACCCAACATATCACAGATGGAACTCAATTGTCTACAGTTAAAACTATTAGGTACAATTACTATACATGTTTCAACACCATAGATAGGGATAAACACCTCGGTGGCCTCAAAAATCCATTTTTGAACTGGGATACCAATCAAGAACAGTTGAAATCTAAATTGCCAAAGCTACTATAATACCAAGAAGTGGGCTTCTCTTCTACAGTAAAAAAAAACATAGCAAGAAAACCAATGAGCACCATGGGTGGTCACTTACAACCCAGATGTCTGCTTAAAAATCAACATTTCCAGACACCCCTATTCTGTGTTATAAACTTGAGTGTTTCTTTAATTATAGATACCAAATGCCCTACTGGCAGTCTCTATATAGGTTAAACTGGGCTAAAGTTTTTGAGATTGAACTCTAATTATCATACAATAAAAGAGAAACGTACAGCTGTATCTGTGCCAAAACAATTTTGTAGCCCTAATCACAGACATGAAAATTTGGGTATTAAAAAGTAATTTTGAAACCAGAGAGGCATGAGCACAAATTACTAACAAACTTTGATATACTCTAATGATGAATGAGTGTGTTGCATGTGTTTAAGTTGTCCTACCTCACTTAAAGAATGTGTCTCAGACCTTGTGGGGAAATCCCAACTATGAACCAGATCTCAATCAGAGGACAGAGTCCTTAAAGGGAATCTATCACCATCTTTACATTTGCCTCCCTGAGGGTAGCACAAGGTAGTGACAGTCACATTGATTACAGTCTCTTGTATATATGAGTGCATTGTTTGGTAGGACATTTTGTGGCAAATAATTGCTAGCAAACTACCAAAGGACTAGTCCTTCATATTCATGAGTGGTGGCTAGCCCTGCCCAACCCACTCACTAGACACTGATTGACAGCTGTTTTGCTCTGGAAAGTAATGGGGATTAGTAGGGAACAGAGACAGTAATTTGGTGCATTTTTCTCCAACAAATTGCAGTCTAAGGGAATGTACACACAGCATTATTGTACATGTCATGTGAATCCACTTGAGGGTTCCGTACCAGCTGCTGAATATAGCACTATGACGGAATCCCTAAACATAAACTAAAGGAGCCATTTATTTCTATTGTAAAACTGACACTTCTCTGTTGTCTGTTTCACTAGCTTTCCGTTTGTTTCTGCTTGACTTGGAGAATAGAATAACGTAGTTGAGTTAGCTACAAAATACAGTGGAAACACATGCAAACCTTGTAAAACGGACACCAGAGAAGTGTTAGTTTCACAATAGAAGTGATTGGTTCCTTTGTTTTCTGTTCGGGGATTCCGTCACAGCACTGCTTTCAGCAGCTGGCATGGAACCCCTCTGAGTAAAGTCTCAAAGCTTGTTTAATAATGCTACATGAAGGCTCCCTCCGACTGGCGTATGAAATGGTGTCTTAAAAATATCTCCCTGTATATTTCTAAACAAGGCTCTTTGCAAACCTGCTTCATTTCTTATGCATTGGAGCAATAAAAATATATTGAAAAGGTAGACAAAATCTTTAACTTTACATGACAATAGGTGACTGGGTCCATTAAACTTATGTAAACTTGTTGTCTGTTCTTAACATCCTGTGTATTACACAATCCACTAAGATTTTGTTCTTTGGTAAGACCCATTTGTCTTTGTGAAAATTATAGATTTTGCAAAGTATTTCAAAGTTTGGGTTGTGAGAGCCCAAGTAACATTTAGACACAAGGAGGTTATAGTGGTTGAATATGAGGAGCTGATTGAAAAATATAAAGGGCATAAATACATTTGCAGAATGGAAATTGAAACCGTTAAATGATCTTTTTCCATTGTTTTAATACAAAGTAATTATTTTACTGTTGGCAGGAAATGAGTGTTCCAGTAATTTTTATATAAAATGTATACTATCTTGTTACAAAAATAGTCAGATGGATACAGATTATAAAAATAGTGAATAATATGATTGATGAAGTTTAATGAAAACAAATGGAACCATATTAAAAGATTGTTTCACCATTTCCATTTAATGTGGAAATAAAATTTATATTCAGAACAGCAGTGATGCTAGAGAGTTTCTGAAACCTTTGAATTTCTATATTTATTTGACCATAACGTTTTCAGATCATCCTAAAGTGTCCATACATATCGCTATTTTGTCAGCCAATCCTCTCAGTTTCAGAAGGATAGGCAAGCAATTTAACATACAGAGCACGACAAATTTATAGGGCCATTACAGTGGATTAATTGTGAATTTTTTTTACCTATACTTTTTTTCCCCAGGCATAAGCAATGGCAGGGATGTCTAAACATCCTCCTTTCATAGTCATAACATGTATATTGTTTGCATGTTATTGCCACTAGAGTATATCACTTGCTGATCAATAAAAGTATGACTGTGGAACAACCACAAACTCTAAAAAAAAAGGAGACTACAGCACTGCTCTAGCACTTGTCCCCTGTATCCATTTTTCCACTGTACAATGCCATTATTTCTCAATATCATCCTAAAATCCTTCATCCATGTACAGTGAAAGTCGGGAGTATATTAACAGGGCTCAAGAGCTGAGCCCTCTCCCTATGCAGTGGGTGCAGGCCGCTGAAACCCATCTGAAATGGCTGGAAATTGAGGCAAGTCTGATCCTGACAGTTTATTTCCTCAGATGCCATAGTTATTAGCAATTGTGGTATGTAAACAGTTAGAAAGAAGGGGCTCCCTCTGTAAGAAGAAAAAATAGAAGTGGAGAGGAGCTACTACCGTTAAAAAAAAATGTCATGCTTTATTGAATGAAAAGCATACAGCTCACAGGTGTGAGCTATATACTTTTTATTCAATAAAGTATGAACATTTTTTTTAACGGTAGTAGCTCCTCTCCACTTCTATTTTTTCTTCATATGGAATTTAGCCGTCTGCCGCCGGCTGTTTGAGGATGGAGCTCCCGTTGAAATTCAGATCTCCCTGCAACATTGGAAGATACTGCTGGTGAGGTGAGCCCATATTTCTCTTTTTTGCTCCCTCTGTCACCCCATTGCCCCTCCACTATGCAATCGAGAGAAGTCAAGGGACTGTGTTAGCTGGTTGTTTAGTGAATGCTCATAAGTCTATTATATAAGTGCTCATATAACCCTCTACCAGAAGCATGGTGTAATAGAATAAAACTCTAAGCACAATACACTACAATGTTAAAGTATTGCAGTGAATTATACAAATGGTCAATCGCATAATAAAGTCCTCTAGTGGGACTAAAAAAGTATCATTTTTTAAATGTATTAAAAAATCATGAAATATTAAAATCAAACTTATTTTTAATGATAGCATAAAAATATGGGCCATACTAACCATTTGGCATCATGGGGTTAATTTATAATGCACAGTGAGTGAACACTGTCAAAATGAAAAAAGAACAATATCAGATTCGCTTTTTTTTTTACCCATCATCTTCCCTTCAAAGTATGTAAATTTACTATCACTATAATCATATTAAACTGTAGATAAAAGTTCACATCATTTATACCACACATTGAATACCATAAAAAAGCCAGTTTCTATTTTTTATTCACCCTGCCTCCGAATAAAATGGAATAAAAAGTGCTTAAAAAGTTGTCTGTCCCCCAAAATGTCACCCTACAAAAATCAAAGCCTCACACACCTCCATCACATCTAAAAATATGAAGCTCAAAATATGGTGACGTTAAGCAATTTTTTAAAGTGTTTTATTTTGTAAAAGTAATAAAATACAACTAAACTATATAAATTTGGTATCATCGCAATCCTACTGACCCACAGAATGATGTTAACCTTTCATTTTTACCACACAGTGAATGCCATAAAAACCAAATTCTGAGAAACAATGGTGAAATTACCTTTTTTCCATTTCATTCTGCAAATAATTTTTTTTTTAAGTTTTTCAATACATTATAAGGTATTAGGCCAGCTTCTCAGACTTGCCTTCCTTCTGCTATTTTAGCAGATGTGAGTGCCGTCCTGCTTTCTCTGTAACTTGAAGTGCTGCATACGTCTTGCCAGCACTGCATGGGTTACATTCTCCAGCATTCCCAGCTCAGCTATATGGCTTGGGTAATTACCTCTTTACTTAGCTGAGCTGAGAATCCTCTCTCATTGCCTGAGTGTTGGTGTGTGTATGCCTCAGACACAGGTCTTGTCTTTGACTTTTTGTCTGCTCTTATCTCGCACTTGTTTCTGTATTCATTTGTTTGCTGCTCCCCTGTCATTCTACAGTTCCTGTCTCTGTCCTTGTCATCTGTCCCTCTGTCTTTTGCCTTGTCCGTATGTGCTTGTCTATTGTCTTCCTGTACCTGCACCATTCCCAGTCCTGCCCTGTCTTATTGGTGTGTACATTGGTGTGTTCTGTGTCCTATCAGGGATAGTCAGGCCCAAGAGGAAGACCTTGGGCCGTCCTTGTAGGGACGCTTACCCTTTTAGGCAGGGGTTCCCCCAAATCCCTGACTAGCAAAGGGCAAGAATTCCCATCTAACATTACTTATAGGTCAGTCTGTTTCACACCGCATTATACCAGTGCCTGTGAGCACCAGAGGTCAGCTGCCAACTAGTTCAGGACTAACCCAAGCCAAACTGGTAGGTTGACTCAGTGGGTCCACACTTGCTGTTCTAACATAAGGTAGATTAAATGATGCCATTAAAAATACAACTCATCCTGCACAAAAGAAGCCCTATAAACTAGCCCTAGAAGCCCTAAAAGGTATGTTCACAAAAATATAAAAAAGTTATTGTTCTTGGAAGGCAGGATAGAAATAATGACAACAAACTGTCTGTGGTGGGAAAGAGTTACTAACTTAATTTAAAGGGGGCAATTGGATGGCGGACCGCAGGACACTGTTAGAGAGTCATCAAAAATAGTGAAAGAAACAAGTGTAAGAGTTGCACATAGCAACACAATAAAGTTCCAGTGTTCATGTTTCAAAGGACTGTTGGAAAATGAAAGTAGCAATCCGATTGATTGCTGTACACAACGGCTTCATTTTTCCTTAGCAGCAGGTTTGATCAATATCTCTCCTTGTGTTGTCCTAAGTTTTCCTTTAAGAAACAGCCCACCCCTCTACCCCCACCCAGGCACACATATATTATGGGCCATTTATAATTCAGGCATCTATGATAGAGTGGCTTTTGGGCCTAGTAGACACCAAGGGGTGCGATTGCTACCTTTGCACCCACTATAGTTACACCCCTGTTTATACACATTTAATTTCTTTTGAGACACTTTAGTATATAGCACAAGGCAGAAGAAGTGATGCAACTATATGTATAATTTTTTCATCATATTTTGTGCTGCTTTGTAGAATTGAAAATCTTCCCGCTTTACGTGTTCACTTTCTTTTCCATCATTTACTGCTTTAATTAGATGTCACTGACACATTTTCTATTTTCTCAGGTGCTTTGCTACTATACAAAAAGTATGAAGTTTAACGACTTGGTGTTACACGCTGCTCTTTATTATCTTGTTAAAGTAGCTGCACCTGATTTATTTTTTTTAAATAAACTCATTTAGAAGGAAAAGAAGTGTTCTGAATCCACGAGGCATTCTGAAGCTGAAAAGCTTAGGGTAGTTATTTCACTACAAAATATAGAACATCTTTACAGGCCTCTAGTGCTTTTAATGTAAAACGGGCACCTGTGTTTTCAGCTACATTTGGGCAGTAGGAAATTACTCAGGAATGTCTGCTAAGTGGTATAATACTATGAATCTACTGTACTACTTAGTCATGATAAAAAGACAACATCCTTTAAGTAGCCCGAAATACCAAATTCTGATACCAATCCATATTGCCATATTGTATGTACAGCTACTCTTGGCATAGTATTAACAAATCCTGCTATGTTAAGACACCTTCAAGTGTGCTGCAACTTTTAGACACACTAATCAGATTACAATTTGGTGCCTTTTCCATTTTTGTCAAAGCTGAGAATGAAGAGATATATGGTTCCACTGGCAATTTTGGCATTGAGGCAAACCCATCAGCTCAGGAACAGAGGACCACTAGTTAATTACAAGAATGCTTAGAGGAGTTATCCAATATTTTTTTTAACTATTAGTACTTGCCTCCTGTTTCCCTGACAATTCAGCTCTGGTGCCCTCATAGCCCATGGCCTTTGTTTACAAGCGAACAGCATGTGACCGCTGTAGCCAATAAGTAACCATAGTGGTCATGTGCCATACTGTACTACTAGCATCACTGATCCGCGATATGATCCATGATGCCAATAGTACAAAGCATGACCGTGGCAGAACTAGCACTGGATCACCTGAAAAGCAAGGCGAGTATTGTTTCTTTTTAATTTTATACCATTTATTTGAATGTGCTAGGCTTGCAAATAATACCAAGAATAAAGGCAAGTGAAAAGTACTCTTCAAATTCAATATATTAACCTATTGTTAGAGATGGGGTTACCAACGGGGGGCGCCGGTGTCCGGTTGCAGTGGGCCGCTCGTCCTGGAGCTGCGGGGGCCCAGCCTGGTGGCTGTGTCCGGGGTTCCCCCACTCTGGTGGCCGGTCGCGGTGCCCCGCATAACGCGTGGGCGTGCCTGTCAGCTGATTGGCCGCATAGCGATCTCGTTGGTGCGTGCCACTGGGGGGGAGGCGGCTTTGTGATTCCTCTAGTCATCGTGTGACTTCTCCCAGCCCCCTTGGGCAGGGAATTCTGCTTATATACCTGGCTGGGCCAGACACTGGTTGCCAGTGTTTGGTTTAGACTCGCTCTGCCTACATCCGCATTATTTGACCTGATTTGACTCCGGACTATTCTCTTGACTCTGCCTCAGTTTGCCCTCTCGTACACATGACTTCCGGTTTTGACCCTGCCTGCTTTCCAACGACTCTTTGGTTTATTCAGTTTGCTTTTTGTCAGTACTCAGTGCTACTTGCCAATTTCCCTGTCCCCCCTTCCTTGGGGTCCCTGTCACTAGAGCAGTGCAGGGACTGTCGCCCAGTTGTTGCCCTGGGGCTTAGCCCAGGGGAGGCAAGTAGGTAGGAACACAGGAGAGGGCTGGCATAGGGAATCCCCTGGCCATCTGTCCCTGCAGCCCTAACATCTATACTAAGTGCATCAAGGTTCCAGTGATTGGAAAGGGACTCAGTCCCAGTCTCTAATAATATCATGATTTTTTTTCTTATGATAAATTTCCAACTCATTCAAGCAAGATCTATTAACGACCTAATACTCATAAATCATAACTACAAATCTACAGCAGAATGTGAAAGACAAGTACCAAATTACTATTAGTAATCAAGTCGTTACTTCAAACTAAGCAATAATTGTGATGTGACACACCGTAAGGGGAAAGCATTGAAAACCAGCCAAATTAATGGATACGAAGATGAAATGAGTACAGCAATGAGTACAGCTCATCCTTCCTCGTGTGATACATCTTCACTTCAGGAAATATTTGTCTAAACCTAGAGGAAAATTAATGAGTCTAGTAACATACATCTTTCTTAGAAAGGCCTTTCACTTCAAAATCTGTAGGACTCAAGGATGTTTTCAGTGCGCTGCCCTATGCCCTAAATGAAACAACCTAAGTTGTAGCAATCGCTGGTCAGGTCATGAATTACTGCACACTGATGAGGGGCAAACACCCCGAAACAGCTGTCTGTGTATGGATTCTGGCTTGGTTTTCAATTTCCAATCTTTCTTAAGACCTGTATAAAGGGTCAGACATTGATTTGCAGGAATGCTGCCATCCAATAGGTGGCGCTGCAGAGGTATTGTTCCATCTTCCTTATTCTGGATTTAGTTACATCACTGTAGCTTTTCTGGGGGCATCATTCGTCTAAACAGTTGTGGCTATAATACTCTGAAGCAAAACAATATTTAGCTATCCTTTCATGTCTGATAAGTGATATCCATAAGATGGGTTAGAATAATTTTTTGGCAATTCATAGACTCCCTGAATGTTGGCCACGACCATAAAATGGCTGTTGGCAGGCAAGTTGTATTCTACAATTTTGTTTCACACTCTTGTCTAAATCGTTCCTAACTCATAATCACTCACTCACATGTCCTTCTGATGTGACCTCGGCTTCAGTTACACTTCTGGCTTCAAAAGGCTTGATCTTAGCCTTATGTCAGATTTATGGTTCTAAACTGTCATCTCCCTAGGGATTTATTAGCGCGAGATGAAGGAAGCAGCTAAGGGTTGGACATGGTATGATCGGATTGAAAAAATGTAATTAAGTAGAAGTGTTGGTTCACATCTTTAGATATTCTGAATGTTCCACAACACTGAAATGTTGATCTGTCATAAAATTCTAACACACATTGGACATTTAATTTGCAAAGCTAATGATATGTAAATTCCTTTTTACTTATATAACATTAGAAAGGGCTCAAAGGGATTACAACAGAGCTAGTCATTTTGCCCAATTTGCCTTTTACCATAGAATGCAATAAGTAAATTTATAGTGAACTATGAAATGACCAAACTCATATCAGATGAAACAATTTCCCATATTTAGTAGAAATGTCAGTGCATGGGTGACGGATAATAGAGCTCATGTCACATTTATGATTGGTTTTTGTATGTAATACAGTGGCATAGTGATCAATGACAAAAATATATATACTGAATTTTAGTGTTAGGGTTGGATGGGTACAAGTGCAAATGTGCATTACTGTATTCTGCATTGCTGCTCCCCCTCTTAAACACACAAGGATGAATTTCATAGAAGACTCAAATGATACATTGTACCTTCAATATAGTCTTAGAGTGAACATACAAACTCCATGCAGATGTTATCCCTGGTTATATTCAGATCCAGGACATCAGTGGTACACTTTGCAACCTGCTGAAAAAAAAAAAGATTCTTCCAGTTTTAGGCTGGGTTCACACAGGGCGGATTCCCGTCGGAAATCTCGCGGTTTGGCCGCAGCAAAAACCGCGAGATTTCCGCCGGGAAAACCGCGGCGGCTTTGAAGCGGGCCGGCCGCTTGCTTTTCCATTGCGGCCGGCGCTCCCATAGAGGAGAGCGCGGCCGCAATGAAAATAAACAAAAAAAAAAAGTGAATAGACATGCTGCATCTTCTGAAACCGCGGCTGCCGCAGCCGCGGTTTCAGCCGGATTTACCGCAGCAGATTGGCCGTCCCGTGTGGACGAGGTTTCTGAGAAATCTCGTCCACATGGCTGGCTAATCCCGAGATTAGCGGCCGTGGGCGGATTGGCCGCGGCCAAAAGCCGCGGCAAAACCGCCCTGTGTGAACCCAGCCTTAATAAGATGATTGTTTGTCAGTGAGGCTATTTTTATTTATTTAAGAAACGTTTATTGGGCATTCTCAGACAATATAATGCAAACATACATAGGAGGAGATATTGGCAGTGTTTTCTAAATTTAAAAATCAGAACTCTTGTACTCCTCCCTTCCTTTGTAATTACATATACCCTTTTATTCATTTCCCCCAAAAAACAGAACCCAAGATTCCCAACCAAGGAAATAGTAACTAAAACATAAAAACAGGGTTCTACCCACAACACGACCGCCATCACAGCAAGCATTCAATATCCCTGCGCATAGTGAGGAGTAGAAAAAGAAAAACCTCCAAATTTTCCTTTGGCCAAGAAACTAGTCAGATACGGCTGATGCAGTATTAGGGCAGTCAATCCACCGGCCCCATATCTTAGCAAATTTGGTGGGGCAGCCTTGGGCCATATATGTAAACATATATAGAGGGATGACCCCATTCACTTCACGCTGCCAAGCAGCCCTAGTAGTTTTTTTTGGATGTTTACGGTTAAAAGGGTTGTCTCGCGGCGAAAGCGGAAAAAATTTTTTTTTACTTACCCCCGCATTCTGCCCTGTTAAAAAGAAAGCATAGGTTAGTTTTTAAAAAGCACATTGCACTTACCTGCATCAGCGTTCTGCAGCTTCTTCTATTCTTCTTTTAAAGATGACGCCGCTGGTCTTCTCCCACGGTGCACCGCGGGTCTTCTCCCATGGTGCACCGTGGATTTTCTTCTCCTTCCTTGCGTTCCATTGCCGATTCCAGCCTCCTGATTGTCTGGAATCGGCACACGTGACGGGGCGGAGCTACGATGACGACGCGGTGAGCAGCTCTCCGGCACGAGCAGCCCCATTCACCAGGCAGAAGACCGCACAGCGCAAGCGCGTCTAAAAAAGCAAGAAGCCAGCGAAATTAGACGGAGCCATGGAGACGGGGACGCTAGCAACGGAGCAGGTAAGTGAATAACTTCTGTATGGCTCATATTTAATGCACGATGTATATTACAAAGTGCATTAATATGGCCATACAGAAGTGTATAACCCCACTTGCTTTCGCGAGACAACCCCTTTAAGCAATGTAACTTTTTAGCATAAAAGAACAGCAATTTGTATAAAGTGCGTGTTCCTGTGTCAACCGGAATGTCCTCCACAAGGCCAAAGAGACAAATTTTAGGTTGCAGGATGCGTGGGTCCCCTAGGTGCACCTCAATAAACTCAAGGACGTCTCTCCAATAGGTCTGCAGAACGTGGCATTCCCAAGCCATATGCATGATTGTGTCTGCACTTATCAAGCCTCTTCGGTAGTCTGCATTGGGGATTAGGCCCATGGTACACAAACGGGTGGCAGTATAGTAGATTCTTTGTAGGAACTTGACTTGGATTAATTTGTCCCTTGCGCTGATCAAGGGCAGTCCTGAGCTGGCCAAAAGGCCATCCCAGTCGTTTGAGTCTAGGTCTTGTATGTCCAAACCTCACTTTTCAAGAGCCCCATCCTTCAGTGAAGCAAGACCCCTTGTCAGTTGTCTATAAAAACAGGAGAGTGGGTTCAGAATGCTGGCCATCTGTGCCAGCTCCTCTGGTCGGGTCAGTGCAAGGGGTATGTTCAGGCCTCCAAACTGAGCTCTGATTGCATGACGGAGTTTGAAATATCGAAAAATGGAATTATTTGGAAGGCCCAGTCGCATCTGTAGTTGTGAGAAGCTACTAAGAACACCATACTCAACCACATCCGAGTGGGTAGTTATCACATGATGTCTCCAGAGGTGGATGTCTGGCATTTCTTGCAAGTGCGGGAGGTTAGGATTTCTCCACAAGGGAGTATGAGGGGACCATTTTGCTGCCTCGTCGTGTATCAAGTGGAGGGCTATACTCCAAACTATAAGGGTCACCCACATAGGTGTAGGCAGGGTAGTTATGTGCAAAGTAGGGCCCCTTAGCAATAATCCTCTCAGACTTTGTTCAGGACTTACTATTCTGCACTCAAGCCCTACCACTGTGTTATAATCAGTAGAAGACAGCCACCACCCCGCACATACGATCTGACGGTATTATTGTATCTTGTCACCACCAGGAAGCTAGGGGTTTGACAGGGCTTGGATGGAGGAATGCCCCTGTCACACCCCTAGCTCCTGTTTGGTGACTTTTCAAAGGTCCTTGAAGGTCGAAGCTGCAGTACATGTACTGATTTTTGCCTGCCCAGGATGGTTAGGGTAAGGGATTAGTTTTGTTATTAGGTGTAAATGCAGAAGCCTTTACATCTAATGATCTAAGGCTAATAGTAAAACAAACCCCTTACCCTAACACCCTCCTGGGCAGGCAAATCGCAGCGCCGGCGCTCCGTTCACTTCTCCAGCACTGCATGAGCCACGGCCACCGGCGCTCAGCAGCGCTAACATGGACCGCTGGCTCTATCTGCAAGATTCCCCCCCGACACACACACACACACACACACTGCATCAGGCGGGCCACAGGAGGAGCTTGAATGAAGCGGCGGTCAAGTATCCTACAGAAAGATCATAAAAGTCAATCTTGGGAATAACACTTTAAGACCGGAGAAACTCAGATGCAACTTGCATCAGACAGCACAAAGGGACCAATCAATGTGCTGTTCGATCTATTTAATATCACCTGTGGAATAGGGCAAGAATTGGACATGTGGCGTTTATTTTCTATCACAAACATTACAAGAAATGCCTTGAAAACCCTGAAATATACATGTTAATGAATTAAGAGTTGAGAAATGGTGCACAATGATTTCTTGTGCAATGCACTGAGTTCCATTACTAGATATGCTTTTGATATTAATCAAAATTCAATATTCAAGCTAAAACCTTGTAATAAACCGTCTAATATCTCCAGAGAGTGAATCACTTGCAGAATTTATCACATAAATAAGTTTTATTTCTTTCCATAAACAAACCTCATAACCATTGCTCTGCCTCCAGCTCTTGTGTGAATCCAAAGTTGACAACTTAGAGAAAAATGAAGATAAATGCCAGCTTGTTGAGACCTGCAAACTCTCAGTTGTCAAGGGAGATATATTAAGTTACAGTTCACTTTAAAAAAATGTTTTTCCTGAATTCGCTTTTAAAACAAAATGCTTATATAATCTAAAGAATGTAACTAATGGATTGAATTATCTGTCTCCAATATGTCTCACATCTTCATAAGGTGTGCTTTTATATCAAGTATAATTTCCCACCCAAAGAACTGTCCATTTTCTAGTCTCTTGTCTAGATTGACTTAAAGTGGGACATATCAAAGGGCACTCTGCTGTTTTATTTTCTCTCATTGCTGAGAAAAATTGCTTATGTAAATTAATTCATTCACATGTGCAATGTTTTAACGCTTGCGATGCAGTGTGAAAACAAAATCACGGCATATCCATTATTTTCGCAATCTGGCCCATTGTTTCCAATTGGGCCAGTGGCAGCAGCGCCCACTCCATTGAAAGCAATGGGGAAAGATCACGATCCTCTGCTGCAGCTGTGAAAGGAGCAGCGGGGAATTCCTTCATTCCCGCGGGGAGTCCCCTCATCACTGAACACCCTGCCGCTGCTGTCACAGTGTCCAGTGATGAGGGGACTCCCCGCAGGGAGTAAGGAATTCCCTGCTGCTGATGTCACAACAGCGTCAGGAGAGGGCAATGTTCTCACTATGTTTTCAATAGGGCTGGCGCTGCTGCTGCCGCCGGCCCCTATTGAGAACTAAGTTAAACCCCTGGATGTGAAAGTAGCCAGGGCTTTCAATACAAGGAATTTCCTGCTGCAGCTGTCACAGCTGCAGCAGGGGATCGCGATAGTCTCCCGTTGCTTTCAATGGAGTCGGCGCTGCTGCTGCCCTATTAAAAGCAATGGGATGAAGGGATTCCCTGCAGTGATACAAGGCTATTTTCATATGAAAACGCCTCACATCCAGGGGTTTAGGTTTGCGAAAGCGATATCGAGCTGTGATTCACGGCCCAATATCGCTCTCGCCAGTGTGTAGGAGCACAAAGGAGACCTCCAGAGTATGACAGACAATCAGGTGAGGGGGGGCAGGGATTAAAAAATGTGTTTTCATTGGAATGGCCCAATAACTAGCAGTATAATAGATGATACAGTTCAGTTCTTAAATCCAATTATGGCTGTACACACATACACACTTGATGATAATGCTGATCACAGTGTGGCAAAGTATAGAGATTGCAGTTACAACTAGACCTTATAGTGCAGGAGGCCAAAAAGCCCCACAGCTACCTGCCGTAATTTATATACAATGTAAATAAAATTATTGAAAACAGCAGTTTCCTTGCACTTTCAGCCATGTCTCCTGGAGACTTGCAAGGCAATGCTCTGCTGTCCACAACATCCCACTTCTACCACAGTACACTGAACTCTGCCACCCGACCACTAACCCATTTTATAATAGTCTGGCTAACACTTGTTTTTGTAAAATCATTGTAAATTTTTCGTCGTGTTCGTCAGTTATCCAAACTTTATATTTTCTTAAACTATAATTATTCTTCTATAGAATTCAAGTGTCACAATTCAAGCAATACGATTTACAGAAAACCTACACCAGTTCTTCAACATCAACCTGTGTTGCATGATAGCCCATCTACCACCCACCACGACCAGGAGCTACCATGATACTCCAACTATTGTTTATGGATTAGCTAATAATACTAATTAATTTGAATAACTTTGTACTTTGACTTCCTGTTTGAGTCAGGCAAAGTACTAATACAAGCAGAGAAATTTCTTAATTTAAAGCGCAGCCTGTACTTTGATACTAGTCCAACTTTCAGCAGAAATATATCAAAATAGTCCAACTAGTCCAGAAAAAAACTATTAAGGTTAATTTAAAACTTTGTTGCATTCCCTTTACGTAGAATGACTTCTTCTAGTTGAGCGGGCATTGAGTCTACTAGTGTTTGGCACTCCTCAGGGGTGGTTGTATGCTAAATTTGTTAAATCTACACATGCAATCTATGCTTGGTGCAGTATAGATTTTTCGCAGCTCCCATTTCATCTTTCCCCATAAGGACTGAATTTGCAATAAATCAGGGTTGCTTGGAGGCCAGGAAAGTGTGATGATCCCAGTTGAACCAACCAGGCTTTAGTCAACTTAGCTGTATGACAGGACGTTCCATCTTGTTGGAAACTAATGTTGGAATTCTCTATAATTAGTTTGAAGCTTTAGAATAAAGGGCTAAAGATGTTCAGCCAAAAATTTTTGGTACATAGGAGCACTGTTAGTATTCACTATGACATAGAGACTACCCACGCCTTTAGCTGACATGCATCTCCACACTATTAAAGAATCTAGAAATTTCACTGTATGAGTTAGGCAGTCTGGGTGGAATGCTACTTCAGAAGTTTGGATCACTTATTCGTGCTCATCGACAACACAGAGATCCAACCTGGACTCGCCATTCCATATTATTAAATTCTGCTCTGGCTTCCCCAATATACATTAGATTGTAGGGTAATCCTGTGGAAATTGGTTGGGTAGAGCAATTCTTATCCAACATGTATGGCCAGGTATAGGCTGGTTCTGCACTAGAGATGAGCGAGCACCAAAATGCTCGGGTGCTCGTTACTCGGGACGAAATTATCACGATGCTCGAGGGTTCGTTTCGAGTAACGAACCCCATTGAAGTCAATGGGCGACCCGAGCATTTTTGTATATCGCCAATGCTCACTAAGGTTTCCATTTGTGAAAATCTGGGCAATTCAAGAAAGTGATGGGAACGACACAGCAACGGATAGGGCAGGCGAGGGGCTACATGTTGGGCTGCATCTCAAGTTCCCAGGTCCCACTATTAAGCCACAATAGCGACAAGAGTGGGCCCCCCCCCTCCCAACAGCTTTTACTTCCGAAAAGCCCTCATTAGCAATGCATACCTTAGCTAAGCACCACACTACCTCCAACAAAGCACAATCACTGCCTGCATGACACTCCGCTGCCACTTCTCCTGGGTTACATGCTACCCAACCCCCCCTCCCCCCCGCACGACGCAGTGTCCACAGCGCACACCAAAGTGTCCCTGCGCAGCCTTCAGCTGCACTCATGCCACACCACCCTCATGTCTATTTATAAGTGCGTCTGCCATGAGGAGGAACCGCAGGCACACACTGCAGAGGGTTGGCACGGCTAGGCAGCGACCCTCTTTAAAAGGGGCGGGGCAATAGCCCACAATGCTGTACAGAAGCAATGAGAAATATAATCCTGTGCCACCGCCATCAGGAGCTGCACACGTGGGCATAGCATTGGGGAACCTATGTGCCACACACTATTCATTCTGTCAAGGTGTCTGCATGCCCCAGTCAGACCGCGGTTTTTTATAAATAGTCACAGGCAGGTACAACTCCGCAATGGGAATTCCGTGTGCACCCACAGCATGGGTGGCTCCCTGGAACCCACCGGCGGTACATAAATATATCCCATTGCAGTGCCAAGCACAGCTGATGTAACGTCAGCTTTAATGCAGGTGGGCAAAAAATTAATTGGATTACACTGTAGGCGAGGGCCCACAAAAATTGGTGTACCAACAGTACTAATGTACGTCAGAAAAATTGCCCATGCTCAACCAAGAGGGCAGGTGAAACCCATTAATCGCTTTGGTTAATGTGGCTTAATTTGTAACTAGGCCTGGAGGCAGCCCAGTTAAAATAAAAATTGGTTCAGGTGAAAGTTTCAACGCTTTAATGAGCATTGAAACGTATAAAAATTGTTTACAAAAATTATATGACTGAGCCTTGTGGGCCTAAGAAAAATTGCCCGTTCGGCGTGATTACGTCAGGTTTCAGGAGGAGGAGCAGGAGGAGGAGGATGAATATTATACACAGATTGATGGTGATAGAGAACAATGCTTCCATCCGCGGGTGCAGCCTACGTATTGTTTAGGTATCGCTGCTGTCCGCTGGTGGAGAAGAGAAGTCTGGGGAAATCCAGGCTTTGTTCATCTTGATGAGTGTAAGCCTGTCGGCACTGTCGGTTGACAGGCGGGTACGCTTATCCGTGATGATTCCCCCAGCCGCACTAAACACCCTCTCTGACAAGACGCTAGCCGCAGGACAAGCAAGCACCTCCAGGGCATACAGCGCGAGTTCAGGCCACGTGTCCAGCTTCGACACCCAGTAGTTGTAGGGGGCAGAGGCGTCACGGAGGACGGTCGTGCGATCGGCTACATACTCTCTCACCATCCTTTTACAGTGCTCCCGCCGACTCAGCCTTGACTGGGGAGCGGTGACACAGTCTTGCTGGGGAGCCAGAAAGCTGTCAAAGGCCTTAGAGAGTGTTCCCCTGCCTGTGCTGTACATGCTGCCTGATCTCTGCGCCTCCCCTGCTACCTGGCCCTCGGAACTGCGCCTTCGGCCACTAGCGCTGTCGGATGGGAATTTTACCATCAGTTTGTCCGCCAGGGTCCTGTGGTATAGCATCACTCTCAAACCCCTTTCCTCTTCGGGTATGAGAGTGGAAAGGTTCTCCTTATACCGTGGGTCGAGCAGTCTGTACACCCAGTAATCCGTAGTGGCCAGAATGCGTGTAACGCGAGGGTCACGAGAAAGGCATCCTAACATGAAGTCAGCCATGTGTGCCAGGGTACCTGTACGCAACACATGGCTGTCCTCACTAGGAAGATCACTTTCAGGATCCTCCTCCTCCTCCTCAGGCCATACACGCTGAAAGGATGACAGCCAAGCAGCATGGGTACCCTCAGCATTGGGCCAAGCTGTCTCTTCCCCCTCCTCCTCATCCTCCTCATGCTCCTCCTCCTCCTCCTCAACGCGCTGAGATATAGACAGGAGGGTGCTCTGACTATCCAGCGACATACTGTCTTCCCCCACCTCTGTTTCCGAGCGCAAAGCGTCTGCCTTTATGCTTTGCAGGGAACTTCTCAAGAGGCATAGCAGAGGAATGGTGACGCTAATGATTTCAGCATCGCCGCTCACCATCTGGGTAAACTCCTCAAAGTTTCCAAGGACCTGGCAGATGTCTGCCAACCAGGCCCACTCTTCTGTAAAGAATTGAGGAGGCTGACTCCCACTGTGCCGCCCATATTGGAGTTGGTATTCCACTATAGCTCTTCGCTGCTCATAGAGCCTGGCCAACATGTGGAGCGTAGAGTTCCACCGTGTGGGCACGTCGCACAGCAGTCGGTGCACTGGCAGATGAAACCGATGTTGCAGGGTGCGCAGGGTGGCAGCGTCCGTGTGGAACTTGCGGAAATGTGCGCAGAGCCGGCGCACCTTTCCGAGCAGGTCTGACAAGCGTGGGTAGTTTTTCAGAAAGCGCTGAACCACCAAATTAAAGACGTGGGCCAGGCATGGCACGTGCGTGAGGCTGCCGGGCTGCAGAGCCGCCACCAGGTTACGGCCGTTGTCACACACGACCATGCCCTATTGGAGGCTCAGCGGCTCAAGCCAGCAGTCGGTCTGCTCTGTCAGACCCTGCAGCAGTTCGTGGGCCGTGTGCCTCTTCTCTCCTAAGCTGAGTAGTTTCAGCACGGCCTGCTGACGCTTGCCCACCACTGTGCTGCCGTGCCGCGCGACACCGACTGCTGGCGACGTGCTGCTGCTGACACATCTTGATTGCGAGACAGAGGTTGCGTAGGAGGAGGAGGAGGAGGGTGGTTTAGTGGAGGAAGCATACACCGCCGCAGATACCACCACCGAGCTGTGGCCCGCAATTCTGGGGGTGGGTAGGACGTGAGCGGTCCCAGGCTCTGACTCTGTCCCAGCCTCCACTAAATTCACCCAATGTGCCGTCAGGGAGATATAGTGGCCTGCCCGCCTGTGCTTGTCCACGTGTCCGTTGTTAAGTGGACCGTGGCAGTAACCGCGTTGGTGAGGGCGCGTACAATGTTGCGGGACACGTGGTCGTGCAGGGCTGGGACGGCACATCAGGAAAAGTAGTGGCGACTGGGAACTGAGTAGTGCGGGGCCGCCGCCGCCATCATACCTTTGAAGGCCTCCGTTTCCACAAGCCTATACGGCAGCATCTCCAGGCTGATAAATTTGGCTATGTGCACGTTTAACGCTTGAGCGTGCGGGTGCGTGGCGGCGTACTTGCGCTTGCGCTCCAACACTTGCGCTAGCGACGGCTGGACGGTGCGCTGAGAGACATTGGTGGATGGGGCCGAGCACAGCGGAGGTGAGGGTGTGGGTCCAGGCCAGGAGACGGTAGTGCCTGTGTCCTGAGAGCGGGGTTGGATCTCAGTGGCAGGTTGGGGCACAGGGGGAGAGGCAGCGGTGCAAACCGGAGGTGGTGAACGGCCTTCGTCCCACCTTGTGGGGTGCTTGGCCATCATATGTCTGCGCATGCTGGTGGTGGTGAGGCTGGTGGTGGTGGCTCCCCGGCTGATCTTGGCGCGACAAAGGTTGCACACCACTGTTCGTCGGTCGTCTGCACTCTCAGTGAAAAACTGCCAGACCTTTGAGCACCTCAGCCTCTGCAGGGTGACATGGCGCGAGGGGGCGCTTTGGGAAACAGTTGGTGGATTATTCGGTCTGGCCCTGCCTCTACCCCTGGCCACCGCACTGCCTCTTCCAACCTGCCCTGCTGCTGCACTTGCCTCCCCCTCTGAAGACCTGTCCTCAGTAGGCGTAGCAAACCAGGTGGGGTCAGTCACCTCATCGTCCTGCTGTTCTTCCTCCGAATCCTCTGTGCGCTCCTCCGTCGTTCTTACTCCAATTACTACTACCTGAGTGATAGACAACTGTGTCTCATCGTCATCGTCCTCCTCACCCACTGAAAGCTCTTGAGACAGTTGCCGGAAGTCCCCAGCCTCATCCCCCGGACCCCAGGAACTTTCCAAAGGTTGGGCATCGGTCGCGACAAACTCCTCCAGTGGGAGAGGATTCAGAACCATTGCTGCCCATTCTGGGCAGGGGCCCGAGAACAGTTCCTGGGAGTCTGCCTGCTCCTCAGAATGTGTCATTGTAATGGAGTGAGGAGGCTGGGAGGAAGGAGGAGCAGCAGCCAGAGGATTCAGAGTTGCAGCAGTGGACGGCGCAGAATTCTGGGTGGTCGATAGATTGCTGGATGCACTTTCTGCCATCCACGACAGGACCTGCTCACACTGCTCATTTTCTAATAAAGGTCTACCGCGTGGACCCATTAATTGTGAGATTAATGTGGGGACACCAGAAACGTGCCTCTCTCCTAATCCCGCAGCAGTCGGCTGCGATACACCTGGATCAGGAGCTCGGCCTGTGCCCACACCCTGACTTGGGCCTCCGCGTCCTCGTCCGCGTCCACGTCCTCTAGACCTACCCCTACCCCTCAGCATGCTGTATTACCAGTAGTGCAGAAACAGAACGCTGTAATTAAATGTGCCGCTTATTGGCCTGTGGTTGGAGGCTGACTTCGCTTACGGAACGCACAGCAGAGCCAGGAAACAATTTTGCGCACGCCTGTAGTGAGACGTAGGTGCGTATGACTGAGCTAGTGGAATTCACAGCGCAGAAGCAGTCAAGTAGCCAAAGGCCAGTAGTAGGCCTTAAGTATTTTGCTTCTATTTTTTTAAAATGCTGAGCTGATACAGCAGACAGATACTGTAGGCAGCGTATAATATTATGTATACTGTTTCCCTCTGGCGGGATGACAGCGCTGATGTAACAGAGACAGCAGATCCAGGAAACAATTTTGCGCAAGCCTGCTGTAATGCTTAGCTGCGTATTAATTAGGACTACTACCCCCAGCAGATAGATACTGTAGGCAGCGTATAATATTATGTATACTGTTTCCCTCTGGCGGGATGACAGCGCTGATGTAACAGAGACAGCAAATCCAGGAAACAATTTTGCGCAAGCCTGCTGTAACGCTTAGTTGCATATTAATTACAACTACCACCCCCAGCAGATAGATACTGTAGGCAGCGTATAATATTATGTATACTCTTTCCCTCTGGCGGGATGATGGCGATCATGTAACAGAAACAGCAGATCCAGGAAACAATTTTGCGCAAGCCTGCTGTAACGCTTAGCTGCGTATTAATTAGGACTACTACCCCCAGCAGACACGCAGTAAACTGAAGACGGTCACAGGCAGCCCAAATATAGTATTTTTTCCCCAATTTTTTGGAAAAAGCCCACTGCCTATATAGCCTGAATATCTCTTTCCCTGCCTCACCAGTACTGGCCCTATACTCTGTACAATGACTGCAGACTGCGGACGCAATGCTCTGCACGGCCGATATACAAAAAAAAATAATTGTGCAACACTGCTAAAAGCAGCCTCAACAGTACTGCACAGGGTCAGATGTGGCCCTAAGAAGGACCGTTGGGGTTCTTGAAGCCTAAAATAACTCCTAACGCTCTCCCTATAGCAGCTCCGGCACCAGCAGCACTTTCCCTGATCTCTGTCAGGATGCATCTGTGGCGAGCCGCGGGAGGGGCCGATTTATATACTCGGGTGACACCTGATCTCGCCAGCCACTCACTGCAGGGGGGTGGTATAGGGCTTGAACGTCGCAGGGGGAAGTTGTAATGCCTTCCCTGTCTTTCTATTGGCCAGAAAAGCGCGCTAACATCTCAGAGATGAAAGTGAAAGTAACTCGAACATCGCGTGGTACTCGCCTCTAGTAACGAGCATCTTGAACACGCTAATACTCGAACGATTATATGCATGTATAAAATTTGTACAATTTGTGCATGTATAAAAACTGAACAACGATCGACCCCTGTAAACAAGCAGTCCTTAAATTGCCTGTTTACTGTGAATGGAGGCAGGTGGGCCGGAGCAATCTCCGACTCACTTTGCTTACATTCGCTGAACAATGATCGTTCCTGTGTGAAAAACACAACTTCAAGTTATTCCCCTGCCTGGGTAACTGCAAGATATTGAGATTTTATCTAATTATTCCTCTGACTTTTTGAAGTTCAACCTACAAATCTATTCATTGACTGACTGATTGATCCCAGCTGGTGAAACTGATACAAATAAGAAACTTGATAAAAATAAACCTAAACAATAGTTTGGAATCTTTGTTATTTCTACTGTCCAACTTTTATTGCTTTGATTAGTCGTAACAGAGACTTTGTACTGCAGTTTTTTGCAAGGGTACACTATTTTCCATGGCATTCTCTTGGGTTGTACTACAACCCCTCCCCAGATATTTCTTTTGAAGTCGTGTTTCAGGATTTGCTTTGATCTTTGAGGTTTCTTTTTGACACAATATTAGAAGCTACAGCATAAACAATATCAAATTACTGTTATAAATAGTTCATCTATTAATGTAATGCATGGTGTGCCTACGACTGAACTGTTATAGCATCCCTTCTGATATAAAAAGCATTGTATAAGCAATTTCTCCATCACAGAAAACACTTTCCTTTTGCTTCTATTGTCATAAACTATGTTACAGAGACAATAAAAAAATTATGGTAACTTACCAGCAATATTCTAGCAATGTAATCTGTTTCATCCCAATTTCTATGTCACAGATCTATCACTAGGATTTTGTCATAACTGCATGCCGTGTTATTTTTTCTGGTATAATGCCGAATATCATGATGGAAACCAAATTATAATGTGTAGGTGTTTGGCATATGAGAGATCTGGAGTTAGATCCTATAATGGAGCAGAACAGTAAAAGTGAAGATAAGACTCCAAGCAGAGCAAGTTCAGTTTGATGAGACTCTGCGCCCTCTGATTCTGGAAAACCAGAAGTATAGTGGAAAATATAGGCTGTATTAGGGGATCCATAACAGAGGGGAAGAAGAAAACAAAGTGGCAGACAACCCATGAATGGCACATCAACTAAAATAAATTCATGGAATACATAAGAGTGTCTACCGTATTTTCCGGACTATAAGGCGCACTTTCTATGAGCGCATTATAAGCAATCTTGTTTCATATATAAGGCGCACTGGATTATAAGGCGCAGCACATTAGTGCTGTGCAGGGGCCGGAGAGGCTTCTATCAAGCCTGATAGAAGCCTGTCCGGTCAGATCGCGGTTGCTAGGCAGCCAGGGGCCTTCTGAAAGGCCCTAGGGCTGTCTATGCAGAGCGCCTAGCAAGTCGTGCGCTAGATGGGCACTCTGCATAGACAGCCCTGGGGCCTTTCAGGAGGTCCCCGGCTGCCTAGCAACCGCACAGCGTCCCGCGATCTCATCGTGGGACGCTGTACGGGCCCCCTGAACATCGGTTGCAGGCTGTTCTTACAGCGGGCACCCGGCGGCAGCAGTTCTGAGTTACGAGCCTTGCCCTCAATGGGGCTACCACTGGTGTCGCCTGTGGCCCCATTGAAAGCAATGGCCTGCTGGCAAGCTCTTCCCTAAAAATCATCCCTAGCTGAAGTAAAAAATATATACTCACCTAGCTGAAGTAAAAAATATATACTCACCTGTCTGCCGCTGTTGGGGCTCAAGCCCATCTAGCCGTCGCTTGTTCTCCCTGCATTTTTAATCCTCGCCTGCTGAAAAGCTTCAGAGCAGCGCAGAGAGAACAAGCGGCGACTAGACGCGCCTTTGCCCCGGCAGACAGGTGAGTATATATATTTTTTTACTACAGCTGGGGATGATTTCCAGGGAAGGGCTTATATTTAAAGCCCTTCCCCAAATATCACTGCTGGGGTGCCGGCGTCCTATTGCTTTCAATGGGGCAACGCCATCCCCATTAAAAACAGTGGAAGAGCTTCGCGATCTGGAACGGATTAATGGCTTTTCCATTCATTTCAATGGGGAAAATTGATTTGACTTACGAGTGTTTTGGGTTAAGAGCTCCCAAAAAACGAATTAAACTCTTAACCCAAGGCACCACTGTACTTTCATTGTCAAAAAAAAAAATGAAGCACCTAGGAGTTTTCGGAATCAGATGAAACTTTATAACTGTGATTGTAACGTTGGTGTAAGTGATTACAATATCAGGGCAAAAGGATAATTCATTGCGGAAAACTGAACACTTGAAGAGAGGCCCTAGTACTACGTTGAGCCACCTCTTGCTTGGATGCAAGATGTAATTTGAGAGGGCATGGAGGCATACAGGTTTCGTATGGTATCCTGCAGCATATCATTCCACATTTGCTGTAATTGAGTCTCGTAAGCTGTCAAAGTTGGCATCCCAGATGGTCCCATACATGTTCTATTGGTATTAAATCTGGTGACCGGGCAGTGACAGAAGTATGGCAATGTTGTGGAGGTATTCTTTCACACCCTTGATGTGTGTAGCCAAGCATTATCCTGCTGGAACATTTCTCTTGGAAATCCTGCCATGAGAGGAACACATGTGGCTGCAGGATATGCTGAACATATCGCTGAGCTGTTATTGTCCCTCATATCATTACTAGGGGTAACCGACTGTCATATGCGATGACCCCCCCCCAGATCATCATACCAGCAGTGAGGGCAGTGTGCCGCTCCACAGCAAAAGCAGGATTGAGGTGCTCATCTCTAGGTCTGCAGACAGGAATACAGCCATTGTCAGTTCCCAATTTAAACCTGCATTCATTAATTAAGACAACCCTGTTCCACTCTGTAGCAGTCCAGTTTCATCATTCACAAAACCACTGCAAATGGAGGTGATGGTGGGTGTCAAAGGCAGTACAAATAATGGGGGTCGTAAGACCAAATATCCTTCAGCCAAGTGCCTGGAAATGGTTTTGACAGACACAGGAACTAGTCAACGCTTGTTCTCCCTCCATCCCTGCACTAGTTCCTGTGTCTGTCGGAACCATTTCCAGGCACTAGAGGTCAGTCAAAGGTGTCCTAAGCCCAGTCAACTTGTATACATGCCCTTACGTATCCACTGGTCCCAACACCTCCTAACAGTCTGGTCAGAACGGCCCAGGTAGAAAGCAATTCGCTGATACGACCATCCAGCATCTTGCATTCCAGTAATGTTTTAACCGGGCGAGATGTCTTCTAATGCATCGTAGGGGTCAACAAACTACACAAACAGAAAAAACGGTCCACTAGACACAAGTAGCCTCTAAAAGTCCTTTTCTAAGCCAAGGGTGGAACCACGTTTAGGGCCTCAGGTGGCAAGACCATTCATCTAATCACACCACAACTCTAATTATTTGCATATTTGCCTGAGTTGTAACTGTATGGCCAAATGCAGACGTCTGTGTCAGATTCCGACTGTGAGATTCTCACAGTGGAATGTGACCCGTGCCCCTGCAGTGACTGCCAGCTTACCTTACTGGCACCTTCGATCTGTGGATGTGCCGGCTGGTGCACAGCCACACATGCGCAGTGCAAAGCCGGCGCATCAGCGATGGCAAGGCTTGCACTGAAAAAGGATATGCTGCAATTTTGTTATTGTGCGAGTTTTCCGTGATCAAAATCACAGCCGTTTGTATAGGATTGCATAAACCAATGCAATCCTATGGCAGTGTGCAATGACGAAAATTCTGTGCGGGATCTCGCCATGTAATTTCCACCCATTTGCTTTCGGCCTATGCCTGTGAAGCTTGGGATTTTTAAAGGAGCAATAGACCTTGCTTTGCTGAAAACATTATAGTGTTTATTGAAAACAGTAAAATTCACAGTGGGCTTACAGATCGTAAAAGACTGGGATTCACAGAAGATCTAAAACGTAACTTTTATTCGTATGTCTAATTTAATACAAGAGTAGATATATAATCACACAGAACTATGGATGGCACCAACTAATGTGATGGTATGCCCCCTCAAGGGACTCTACCGCCTGGATCCTAAAAACTAGGAGGTGGCCTTAGGTTAATATGTCACCATACACTAGTGTCGGTGAGCGTGTCTGAAAAAATGGGGATCAGTGGGTGGTGTTCATCTCTTTCACTGAATATCCATCCATTTTTCAAGGTAGCAACCTTTCCACCCATCCACCCCCCTCGTGCCCAGCGTTTAAATCTGTGCCGGTGAAATTGGTCGCACCGTGCAAATAGAAAGCTGCAGATCCCACCCTGGCAACATTGGGGTATCTGCAGACATGCAGGAGATGCATACTAAAGGCAGTAAGTGCCTCCTCCCCGCCACACAGCAATAGTAGAATGCTGATCTCATGTGCTCTAAACCAGCCATGATGCCCTGAGGTGGCGTTTTAATGGCAGTCCAGGCTGGCAACACCGAGGTAAATGACCCAAAAATAACCTGGCAATCTTGAACCCCAAAAATTAAAACAAGTAACGCAAATCTAGGGTAGTGCAAATAGATAGGAAAATTCCCCAGAGCTTAAAGAAAGCCATAGGATGTTTGAGCGTAAAATAGTAAACCAGATGATCAGTGCCGTCCCACCCAGATGGTAGGTGGGCAGTCTGAACGATAATGCACTGTGATTATATATCTGCTCTTGTTTTAAATTAGACAGATGACTAAAAGTTACATTTTAGATCCCCTTATTGAAACCAGACCACACTTGAACCCCCACAGACAGAGCCTCTGCACAGTCTTTTGATCAATTGCTTTGTGTGTGACCCTTTATATTGGTGTAAACTCCCACAATCCTTTTCAGGGTATGTCTATAAAATGATTGAATTGCTGCTGGGCTGCCTCCTAAAGCCTCAGAACAGACCCACCCTGCTGCAGCTGCACAAGTGCAGGTAAGTGATCTCACACAAAACATATTGACACTTTATTTCAAGCACTTTCCTCAGTTATAATATGTGGTTCCCCAAAAGAACTGACTAGATTTCACATTAGGTGGTCAGCCCAATGAGAAGCATTCACACAGATTTGTGTAAGCAGGGGAACTCGGGCACTAAAACCAAGGGCTCATTGCGTAAACCACTGGATGTATTCACTGTTTTAGCCCTGTAGAACCTGGTGGTGAGCTAGCAATTGCTCTGTTTTAAGATTGTGCACCGCACATGACTATGTATCTCATGCACGCTGTCCTGCGTAGTGACTAGTGTTTTTTTAAATGTCCTGCTCTGTCTCTTAAAGTGACGTTGCTTATAAATGCCACATATGCACGTAGGTTTTATACACCTATGGAGAACGGAGCTATATGCTTGTAATATGCAGTAAAATGGCATGTGCTGCGTTTTTTTGGTTCTTTTTCTTGCGTATTATACGCAATGAAAAAAATGCTAGTGAGTGGGACATGCGAAAATCAATGCATTTGAATTACTGAGATATACACATATGCATGTACAGATAGTCCCCGACTTGCGAACATTCGACTTACGAATTTCGCTAGATACGAACTATCTGTACAGCACAGTATGATGTAATGCTATGGCATTACATCATACTGTGCAGGGACCGGACAGGCTTCTATCAAGCCTGATAGAAGCCTGTCCGGTCACATCGCGGTTGCTGGGCAGCCGGGGGCCTTCTGAAAGGCCCTAGGGCTGTCTATGCAGAGCGCCTATCAAGCCGTGCGCTTGATGGGCACTCTGCATAGGCAGCCCTGGGGCCTTTCAGGAGGTCCCCGGCTGCCTAGCAACCACACAGCGTCCCGCGATCTCATCGTGGGACGCAGTACCGGCCCCCTGAACGTCGGGTGCAGGCTGTTTCTTACAGCGGGCACCCGGCGGCAGCAGTTCCGACAAGCCGCGCCGCTCGTCAGAACTGTTAACACTTTAAATACCGCTGTCAGAGCGGTATTTAAAGTGTTAACAGTTCCGACAAGCGCCACGGCTCGTCGGAACTGCTGCCGCCGGGTGCCCGCTGTAAGAACAGCCGGCACCCGACGTTGTATGGAGCGGGATCCACCCGCGATCCCCTCCATACAACCATTTGTTCAACTTGCGAACAAAACGGACTTGCGAACGGGCTCCCGGAACGGAACCTGTTCGCAAGTAGGGGACTAACTGTACATCAGGTGCATAATACGCAATTAAAATACATTCGTATGAATGAGCTAAGGTTGCGAACAGAACACCAATGTTAAAGAATAAAATAATTTCTTCACAATGTAAAGTTTTGCAACAAAATGACAAATTCTCCTAGGTGCTCAATTTTTTGGGACCGTTTACTTTGGCCTAAAACCTTGATTTACTATGAGTTCCCTGTCTGGGCATCTGATGCAAATTCCCATGGCAGAAATCAGGTAATGCACTTTGATGTTTTATATGAATTTTAAGATTTCTCTTGTAGATATTTTGCATCTCCAGCATGTATCAAACGACACTATTAAGCAAAGCCAGTAAACGACACCATTTTTTGCAAACCGTCTCAGATAAAGATACATTATTAACTAGTAATTTGTTATTTAATAGTTCCATAGCTTCATTCTTCAAATTCATTCCATCCACAAGAAGCAGCAATCATGGAAGGAATGTAGCAAGTGAACACAGAGAAGGGAAATCCTTGCTATGGCTGCCAAGAGCTTATTAATTGTATTTGTATAAGAACTATGTAAATCTGCTAAAGCAATGTGTATCCTCTGCAATATTGTTACTTGTCTTCTATACTATATCTAAACAAGAAAACAGTCCATTTTATTTTATAGCAATATTCTCTTCGGCATATGATAAACACAGAAGGCCTTGGCAATGTATTTTCTTGGACAAGAATAGATATATTAGAAGAGATTCACTTTAATAACTGGTGACTATGAAGATATCAGCTGGAACAAGCTGTCCAAACTGCAGGCATCATGTTATAGAGCAAGAGGAGCTGACCAGTTTGTATATAGTCTTATGGGGAAAGATTCAGGGTAACTTGTATTATATTCATGGTCCAGCCATTTTTTCCTCTCAAAGAATAGGTTACTATACATATATAAATTAGGGTTTATTCACATGAACGTATATTGGCCGGGTTTTCAAGCCTGGCTGATATACGCTGCCCCTCTCTGCAAGGGAAGGAGGCGGGACGGGGCGGTAGCTAGTGTGCTGAGCTTCCGCCCCTCACCACTGTTTGCAATGGGAGGGATGGGGCAGAGAGGGGGCGGGAGCTCAGTGCACTAGCTCCCGCCCCATCCCACCTCCACCCCTTGCAGACAGGGGCAGCATATTTTAGCTGAGCGTGAAAATCCGGCCAATATACACCCATGTGGATAAGCCCTAAAGCTGTAAGAGCATTCACCTGGTATCTGTGTACATACAGGTGTGAAATTCATTAGGGTATATAGGGTGTGGGGGATACAGTGGGAGTGTAGAAGTGGGGTAAATGAAGATGCCCTTAAAACTATTGTGGGTCCATCTCACAACTTCCACATCTGCTGTCATACACTAATTAGCCACAATATTAACCCCTTAATGATGCAGCCCTTTTTTTTCCATTTTTGTCAACGTCCCCCCCCCCCCTTTCCCCGCTTAAAAAATTGTAACTCCTTTATTCATCCATCGACCTACCTGTATGAGGGCTTGTTTTCTGTGGGATGAGTTGTATTTTTCAACTGGTACCATATAATGTACTAAATTTAAAAAAAAATACTAGGGGGAGTAAAATGACGAAAAAACATTCCGACATCTTTCGGTGCGTCTTGTTTCTACAGCAACAAAAATGACATGATAACTTTACTGTGATTGCTACGCTACCAAACTGATATTGTTTTTTTTGCTGTCGTACTTTTTTTTTTTTTTTCAAAGACCTTGAAATTTTTTTAATTTTCTGCCGCCATCTTCTTATTTTCCTGGTCGTAATCCCGATGGCCCAATTTACAATAGTGGTTGCCCTCTGACCTCGGTAAGAACAGGAAGAGCCCTTAAAAGCACCTCCCTTTCCACCATTCCTCAGTGTCTTCCTGTCCCTACGGTGGACAGATGCAAGCTCCGAGGGAGGTTACTCACCAAGGGCACATAGTGCCGAAGATTCCCTGGAGGGAAGAGGTCAGGGCCGCATACCACGAAGTCCCTGGATCCCCGGCCTGCGCCGCCATGGAGCTGTCAGTAGCCGAGCAGCGCAGGCCTCCATGAGCGGGTCAGCACCTTCTGACCGCCGCTGCCGCGCTCGGGTAGTTCCTCCTGGCAGGGGAATGCGGCTTCCTAGACCAGTGGGGCGCATACTGGTGACGTCATCCAGCATGGTGACGTCACGTGCACAATCTAGGGGGTGTGGCTACGGGCGCAGACCCAGAAATGGCGCCAGATTTAAAATCTGCTTCACAGGACAGGCTCTACTCCTGCATGTAAGTTATCCTGCAAACTGCCAGAAGTGCCTCAGTATGTCTACACATGATAGCTCAGCACGAGAAGTAGATATCCTACAAACTGAGTGGCTATATGCCAAAAAAGGTATATGCACAACTTGTCTCTGTGGTTGATTAGATGCATATATGTTCCCTTTTCTCCCCCTTTCCCCCATTCTTGTGTATGGGTTAGACTGATAAGGAAGGTCCGAAGACTAAAGCAGGCCCCAGAAAAAAATCTAGGAAGTGCGTTATCTGTAGCAAGAGACTTGAAGATAGTTACAAAAAGTCTCTATGTGAAGAGTGCACTGGGATGATCCTAGCGGAGGAAAGGGCGACGTCTAAAACTGATATCAGGTGCATGATTAAGGAGGAATTGCAGGCCTCTCTGGCGTCCTCTCACCCTCAGCCTGGACCATCAAGGCCTCCTAAAAGGTCAAGGCAGGCAGAATGGGCAAGTTCTATCTTCGGGGAGTCCCTGGAACCCCTATCAGAGGGGGAACTAGAAGATTCACTGCCAGTAGTTGAAGACGAGAAAAAATACTACTTTTCCTTAGATGACATGGGACACCTCAACAAGGCGGTGAGGGAAACTATGCAAATCGAGGAGGACTGTCCACCCAGAATTGTACAGGACAAGTTTGTTCTGGTTAACCAGACCCTGCAGCAGGTTATCACAGACGAGTGGCAGGAACCGGATAAGAGACTATCCGTCTCAAAAGAGATCCGTCTGCCTTCTTCTCCGGAAGATGTCCGTCTGTATAGAGACCCCAAAGGTCGACGTGCAGATTCCCAAGGTGGCCAAAAAAACTCTGCTACCTTTCGAAGATGCATCCCAGCTCTCAGATCCTATGAACAAAAAAGTCGACGGACTGATGAGGAAGACCTGAGAAGCAACCGCCTTTACTATTGAGGCTAATATTGCGGCGACGTCAGTAGCCAGGTCTATGGTCCTGTGGCTGAACAATATGGAAACGTCAATTAAAAAACGGGCTCCCAGGGAAGAACCAGCCAGCTGACTTCCCCTTCTGAAAATGGTCACTGCCTTCCTTGCAGACGCGTCAGAGGAGTCCGTTAGATACGGCACAAGAACCGTGGTCCTCAGCAACACCGCAAAAAGGGCACTGTGGTTGAAATCGTGGTCAGCCGACGTGATGTCCAAAAATAAGCTCTGTGGAATCCCGTTCCAGGGTGAATATACTGTATGTTCGGGCCTGTCTTGGACAAAATCCTTGAAAAAGCAGGAGACAAAAACAAGATCCTTCCAGACAGGAGGGCCTATAAGAAGCCATCCTTTCCAAGGAGGACACGGCAGCCACCTGCAGAAACTAGAGGGAAAGGAAAAATGGGGAGATGGTCGTACCCCAAAGGTGGTCGGGGTAAGGATGTTCAATCCATTTCTGACCCAACGGGGTAGATTAGCACGATACCTGGTTCAGTGGCGAGGGATAACATCCAACCCCTTGGTACTCTAGATAATTGAAACAGGGTATTGAATTGAATTTAACTCCTTACCCCCTAGAAGATTCTTCCTAACCTCCCCAGGGTCACCGCAGGAACAGAAAAATCTGCTAAAAGGCATCCAGGAACTTAAAGATCTAGGTGTCATTAAGCAGGTTACCGAACACAAAAGGGGTGAGGGAATTTATTCCCCCCTTTTTTGATTTAAAAAAAATGGCTCTATTAGAACCATCTTTAACCTCAAAGCATTAAACAAATTTATTTCTTACAAGAAATTTAAAATGGAAACCGTGAGGTCTATGGTACCTCTGATAGATCCCAACAGCGGCATGTGCGCCATAGACCTTAAAAACGTGTACTATCACGTCCCTATAGTCGCAATCCATCAGAAATATCTGAGGTTTGCTCTGCAGGATGGTGAGATAGTCTATCACTACCAATTTATGGCTCTACCCTTCGGTATCTCTACTGCCCCTAGAGTGATAGAAATGGTAGCTTACTTTAGGCGAAATCAAATTCTTATCTTCCCCCTATCTGAACGATTTCCTACTTTTATAAAGAACAGAGGCCATACGTGCAGACTTGTCCGTAGTCCTGTCCACCCTGGACGACTTGGGGTGGATAATAAACAAAAATCAGATCTAAGCCCAGGTACACAGAAGATAAACCTAGGAGTACTCCTAAATTCCCACACCCAGGAATCACGGCTTCCACTGTCTAAGAGCAAGGATCTTATTCAATCTGTATCATCCCTTTGTCAGGCCACGGCAGTGTCCATCAGAGAAGCAATGAAAGTACTGGGCCTGTTGACAGCCTGCATACAAATAGTTCCATGGGCGCAAGCCCATACCCATCAGCTACAGCAGTTCATCCTCACCCAGTGGGACAAACGACAGACCTCCCTAGACAAAAAAGTGAGCCTGTCCGTCCAGGTTAAACAGTCCCTGCATTGGTGGACTCTACAGAGTAACCTGAGTAAGGGTACTTCTTGGTCACGAGAACCCTCCATATCCGTCACAACGGATGCTAGCATGATTGGGTGGGGAGCACAGGTAGCAGACATGACCCTGCATGAACCTGGGATTCCCGAATAGCTGCACGTTCATCTAACTATTGAGAACTAAGAGCGATATGGGAGACCCTTCATGCGTCAGATCCCCACCTAAAAAGAAGGCATGTCAAAATCCTAACTGATAACATGACAGCCCTGTCGTTCATTCATCACCAGGGGGGGCACACAACACCCGCACCTCCAACAATTGTCGGCAAGGATACTTCACTGGGCTGGGAATCCACGGTGCTATCCCTCTGAGCCATCCACCTGAAGGGATCCACAAACATCATCGCAGAATACCTCAGCAGACAGTGTCCTTCCAGGAGAATGGTGTCTGAACCAACAAGTCTTTGATCATCTAACACGGCAGTGGGGGCAACTACAGATCGATTTGTTTGCCACAAAGGCAAATACGAAATGCCGGGACTTCTATTGCCTCAACCCAAGGGACAACCGGTGCGGGGGTAGACGCCCTGTCTCAAAAATTGGACATGGACTTGGCCTATGCGTTTCCTCCCTTCCCGCTGATCCCATACACCCTCAAAAAGATTTAGGTCAGCCGGGCAGCCGTAATCTTAGTCATCCGCATGTGGGTCAAGAGACCCTGGTATCCCTTATTGAAGGCCCTAGCAATCCAGCGTCCATTCCAACTGCCGGCCAAGCAAGATCTCCTTGTCCAGGGCTCACTAATGTACTTGGGGGTCGAAAAACTGAAGCTAGCAGCCTGGTTGCTAAAGGCGTAATTCTTCGGGGGAAGGGACTTTCACAAAAAGTAATCACCACCTTGTCTAAAATTCGCAATCCCGTAACCACAGCAATTTACAGTAAAGTGTGGAAGAAGTTCTCAGAGTTTTGTAATGTAGACCCAAGCAAAGTTCCAAGTGTAGATATACCTGTAATCTTGGAATTCTTGCAGGCGGGCCTGGAAAAAGGCCCTAGCCCGAGAATTCTTAGGGTTCAGGTGGCAGCTTTAGGATCCTACTTGGATTTTCCCTTAGCGGAGCACTGCTCAGTCCGTAGGTTCCTTAAGGGAGCAGACAGACTCCGGCCCTTCATTAGGGAAACCTTTTCCACATGGGACCTGAACTTAGTCCCAAATAGCTTCTGCAAATCACCCTTTAAACCTCTCTCCCAACTCCCCGAAAGGTTGCTTACGTTAAGTTTCCCTCTTAGTCGCCATAACCTCAGCTTGAAGAGTAGGAGAACCACAGGCCTTATGCTGTCGAGCCACACATGCGGGTACAAGATGATAGAATCACCTTTAATCTAGATCCAGCTTTTCTCCCAAAGGTGGTGTCAAAATTCTACAGAGAGCAGACAATCACCCTGCCTTCTTTTTGCCAGAACCCCTGCAAGGACAGAGTTCCATAGCTTAGATGTTAGAGCTGTTCTAACATACCCAGAGGCTACTCCTTCTTTTCGAAAACATAACCTCTTTGTCCAATTTCAGAGGCCGGGCAAAGGAAAGAAGGCATCTAAAAGTACCATTGCCAGATTGATCAGGATGGCCATCCAGGAGGCGTACAAAACCAGGGGTCTCAATCCTCTGGGAAAATTAAAGCCCATTCCACTTGATCCCTCTCCTCCTCATGGGCAGAGAAAGCCCAGGCCTCCGCTGAGCAAATCTGCAAGGTGGCTACCTGGTCCAGTCAGCATACTTTCATAAAACATAGGGTTAATGCACAGTCAGACAAGGACCTGGGATATGGACGGAAAGTCCTCCAGGCAGTAGTCCCACCCTAAGTCACCTATAATTTGGTATTGCTCCATTGTAAATGGGGCCGCCGGGATGACCAGGAAATATACGGATTTCTTACCGGTAGCCTTTTTTCCGGGAGTCATCACAACGCCACATAGTTCCTTCCCTTATAGAATATTTGTGTTCTTTTCAATGTAAATATGACCGAATAAAGGTAAATTTTGGTTCAGTAAACATTGTCCACCATAATAATTTGAAAGTCACTGAGGAATAGTGGAAAGGAAGGTGCTTTTTAAGGGCTCTTCCTGTCCCTACCGAGGTCAGAGGGCAACCTCCATTGTAAATGGGGCCGTCGTGATGACTCCCGGAAAAAGGACTACCGGTAAGTAATCCGTATATTTTCCATCAACGTAGTTGTGTGAGGGCTCATTTTTTGTGGGCTGTCCTGTAGTTTGCGTTGGTACCATTTTTGAATACATGACTTTTTGATCGCTTTTTATTGCATTTCTTTTGGGAGACAGGGTGACCAAAAAAGGGCATTTCTGGCCTTTTTTTTTCCCGGACAACGTTCACCGTGCAGGGTAAATAATGTGTTACTTTGATAGATCGGACTTTTATGGACGCAGCGATAACAAATATATATTTTTGTTTTATTTAGATTCTTTTATTATAAATATGGCAAAAGGGGTTTATTGAACTTCTATTACTTTTTTTAAATTTGTTAAAACATTATTCTGACTTTTACTTTTTTTTTTAGTCCCCACAGGGCACAACTAATGATGCTTTGATCGCTCCTGCAGTATGATGTAATGTTACAGCATTACATCATACTGCAATCACGTAGGCAGTCTATCAAGCCACCCCACAGGCATGGCTTTATAGGCAGTCTGCTAAGACAGCCCTAGGAACTTTCAGAAGGCCCCCGGCTGCCAGGACACTCGCACAGCTCCCTGTGATCTCATTGCGGGGGGCATACGGGACCCCCAAACATTGGGGCATTTAAAGGGTTAATAGCTCCCTTCAGCCGTGCGGCTGATTTTTTCCCATGTATAGCTGCCTGGACACTTTTTAAATTGACTTTTTTTATTAATTGTAAGTAGGGCTTTCATTTTAAGCATCCTCAATCCTGAAAAATCATGCTAGGGCTTATTTTTAGAGTAGGTCTTCTTTGCAGGGAAACGTGGGTATTACCTGTATTCTGAACCCTACATATGATTTTTAAGAGCTGTCTGCTATATTTTTGTGCGTTTTAGCGCTTAACGCACCTCATCACCCATAACAATGATGGGGTGCGTTAAAAAATGCTGTCAAACGCTGTAACATGCATTTGAAAACCCAGCACAAAAATCGCTGTAAAACGCCGCCATTTGGATGTTGGGTTTTATGTTCGCACGTGTAAAAGCAGCCTAAGGCCACTCTCACACGTAGTATCGGCAAAACACCGCAATTTTACTGCCATTTTCAGATGTTACTGCCTCTGACAGTGGTTTTTAGCGCACCCTATTTTTGTGGTGGCTGATGAGGCGCTTTAAAAAGCGCAAAAACGCAGTAAAATAGAGCAGAGAGCGCATGTATTTGATAGCCCATTGAAATGGAAGCATTATACTGCGGTGTTCAAAACGCTGTGGTAATTGCTGTAAAAAGCGCATGTGTGCGAATGGCCTCGGTCACAGTTGTGCTACATGTAGTTGTGCTACATGATTCTTCAAAACAAACTTTTAATGTACAAACATTAATAGTTATGCCGCAAAACAAGGTAAAGAAATATTCACTTTGTTGAGTCTGGCGTGAGCTGCAGTCTGGATGATTCTAAACAAGGCAGTGGATGCACTGAGTGTCCGCAACATTAACTTCCACACAACCATATTGCTGTAACAACGAGGAAATGTGGATCGGGCATCCTTGATGTTGCCATTGAGGCCTGTCCCGGAGCTGGCTTCACCCACGATGTGCCTCACTATGGCATCAGGAAGTCCTTCCATCTCTCAGTGGACTGCCAACTGCAGCCACACATCCTTAATGCAACAAACACACCTGAAGAGAAACTGTATAAACACAAGAAAATCACTTAGAAGAAAGGTGTCGTTCTCTTCAGACCTCCCCGTAAAAAAAATTAAAAACCTAGACACTTACACCGAGCAGCTCAGTCAAGTGTTGAGCTTTGCAACTGAGCTTACTGGCTTCAAAACCTGAACAGATATAGTCATGTAAACCTATCGGTGCAGGTCCTTCAACAGTTACAGGTCCCGCACACATTTGTATCATTTCAGTTTTTGCAGTTATTTTCTGAACAAACACTACAAAAATGCAATGTGCATTACTTGACCAGCAGTTCTGATTGAAATCCCTACTTATTGGTGGAGGCCCTATCACCCTCCGTTTATTCTGATTCTGTAACCACTGCATACCAGGAACATCCCACAATACTTGCCGTTTTGAAGATGTTCTGATCTAGTCATCAGAATTTGGTCCTTGTGATAGTTGTTCATATTCTTGTGCTTGCCCGTTTTTCCTGCTTCTAATGCGTCAATAACTGTTCATTTTCTGTCTGGTATATCCCACCCTTGACAAGTGCTATTATAACAAAATGATATTCCTCTTACTTCTGCCTCTCACACTGCAATTGATTTATGAACCCCAAGTATCATTCCTGCCTTTATTTCCAATGACTCTTTTCCCTATATTGCTGCATTTTTATGTCCTTCATTGTTCTGCCTCGGCCCCATATGTTCTCCCACTGAAGTATCTTGATCTTACTCATTTCTTAGTCCTCAAGAACACAAGCATGTGCATTTTGGTCAGTAATATGGTGTAAATGTGGAACCATATTGCATACGGCATTGTTGCGTTCCTAGTAGAGATGAGTGAGCGTACTCGCTAAGGCAAACTACTCGAGCGAGTAGTGCCTTATTCGAGTACCTGCCCGCTCGTCTCTAAAGATGAGGGTGCCGACGGGGGAGAGTGGTGAGTTAGTAGAGTGAGCAGTGAGGAGCGAGAGAGATCTCCCTCACCCTCCCTCTCCCCCGCCACTTCCTGCCCCCCACCGGCACCCGAATCTTTAGAGACGAGCAGGCAGGTACTTGCACAAGGCACTACTCGCTCGAGTAGTTTGCCTTAGCGACTACGCTCGCTCATCTCTAGTTCCTAGTATGATATAACATACAGTATCTTACAAAGCTTGCTGCGATAAGTTTATTTTTTTATTTTTTTATTTTTTACAAAACTACTGTATGCCAACTAAAATATTTCGGTAAATTTCCCATGTTGAATTTTGTTCCAAAGTATGTATTATGGTCAAAAGATATTTTCTCTTTTTAGTACCACAACTTCATATAAAATTGTTTGAAAACTGAAAAACAGAAAGTTTTAAAACTTAAGAACAAAAGTGACTGATGTCACAATAATGGGAGAGTAGAGTCCCAAAGATTAATAACGAAAATGGCAATAATTAGTGGTAGTATAACTAATAACCGAAATCCCTAAAAAAGTGTAAAAAAATAGTAAATATTCAACTTGGAAAAAAAGATCCATAAAGCAGTAGAAATGTATAAATCCTGCAGATTATGTTGGAATAGTCAGAGTATTTTTAAGTAGTATTGCCAGCAATAAATGCATACCTTGTATGCCTAATACAGGAACTGTGGAGTACAGCAATACTTTATAACACATCTTTAACATTCCATGCACCGCATTATAACTCATACCCATCCTTGCAACATATTCTACTAACAGCTGTTTTGCCCAGTTGGCGTATAAAAGTATAGATCAACTAGCATTCCCCATGGAGGGATTAGCATAGCCCGCAGAGGGTAAAAGGTTGTGTAAAAGCAAATGGACTGTAATCTATATTCTGAAAAGCAAACCCAGTAATATCGACATTTCAAAATACAGAAAAGCTGCTGATGTCTTGAGAGGTGATGAAAATGTGCATTGCTGCTTGTTGGTTCAGCCAGGGTAGCATGGATGGTGACCTTTCAAGAGAGCACACAATTGTTTTATCTTTAGGGATTTTTTTCATATTGAGGAAATTCATCACAATATCTCTGACCTCTGCTGTGAAAGATCCTGGTCGTCCCTTTCTTGCTGTGTATTCTGCACTTTTCTTATGGTTTCCTTCTAACCCCCAAGTAACGTGACCATCATACTGACACTATTCTGTGTCCTGCAGTTAATAAGGCAGATTTATATCAACTGTTATAAAGAAAAAACAGATTTCCTACTCATAGCAACTAATCACAGAGCAGCTTGCATTATGAATTAGCAGAGTACGAAATGAAAGCTGCTCTGTGATTGGTTGCTGTGGGCAAGGAAGACAATTTTTCTTCGACAGTTGAAAAAAAAGCTGACAAGTTAACTGCAGGACACAGTGTTGTCAGAGTTCTGATCATGTGACCTGAAGTCTGGAAGAAAAGTGCAGAATACACAGGCTGGAAGGGGATGAGCTACAAAACTGGATTCTTCACTGCAGGGGTCACTGATAATGCATGGATTTCCCCCCCAAAATAAAAGAACTAAGTGACTCTTCAGTTCAAATTCTCAATAGATTAGATTATTTTTTCTTTATTTCTGTTAACATTTTTTTGGACTTAATATACCATCTGCCATTTAAAAATATGGAACTTTCCTACTGATGCAGCCACATTTAACTTGACTCCTAACATGTTTTAGCTTCCTGTCAGTTTGTCTATAGCTTTACAACAGTTTTTTTATATTAACATAAAATAAAACAAGTTTTTCAATGACTTAAGATAACCTGTCACAGAAATGTATCAATCAAGTTAAACTTTGCTAGATCTGTATGTGGCAGTGGGACCTTTGACCCTGGGACAGCAAGCAGACAGTTTTTAATGTTTCCAACATGTTTTTTTTTCATCTTGCTGCCTTTGCCATTTTACAAAAAGAATTTGAAATAACATCTTGGAAATTAATCAGTTGTCATTTTGTCAGCAAGTTCAATCTAGAACATGACATTTGTCACTTCTTACCCTGTTGCCACTTTAGTAATAACTGCTACAAAACAGAGATACCACTAGCTGTGCTTTTAAAGAGAGCATTTGCTGCGGCTCTAAAGTCTCGCTAATATTTGACCATTTCCATATTTTGGATGTACAGTAAATGTTCCGCAAATGGTAATAAAATGCAAAAACCAGTGGCATAGTTATAGCAGTCGCAGGGCTTGTCCCCTAAGCCAAGTTGTAATGTAGCACCCAGGAACACCCTCTCCCCAGCGCATGCCCCCCCCCCCCTCCCCGCACCGCAACTATGGCTGTTATCTCAAGCTGCTGCCAAGAACCCACAGTAGCATGTTTTCAGCTTAGGATGAGCTGGTGGATGAGTCAGGAGTAGAGATGAGCGAGCACCAAAATGCTCGGGTGCTCGTTACTCGGGACGAACTTTTCGCGATGCTCGAGGGTTCGTTTCGCGTAACGAACCCCATTGAAGTCAATGGGCGACCCGAGCATTTTTGTATATTGCCGATGCTCGTTAAGGTTTTCGTTTGTGAAAATCAGGGCAATTCAAGAAAGTGATGGGAACGACACAGCAACAGATAGGGCAGGCGAGGGGCTACATATTGGGCTGCATCTCAAGTTCCCAGGTCCCACTATTAAGCCACAATAGCGGCAAAAGTGAGACCCCCCCCCCGCACTGTCAGCGTAAAGATCGTTCTCCTCTGCCACAGCTGTAACAGCTGTGGCAGAGAAGAACGATGTTTGCCCATTGAATTCAATGGAGCCGGCAATACAGCAGGTTCCACTGAAAGCAATGGGCTGCCGGCGATCGCGGGATGAATTGTCGGGAAGGGCTTAAATATATAAGCCCTTCCCTGCAATTCATCCAGAAATGTGTTACAATAAAAATATATACCGGCGTATAAGGTGACGGGGCGTATAAGACGACCCCCCAACTGTCACCTTATACGCCGGGAATACAGCGGAGCAAAGAATAAAAATCATTACTCACTTCTCCTGGCGTTCTGCGGCGCTCCTGCAAGCTGTCGCTCCCTCCTGGTCCCCGGCAGAGCATTGCTTTCTGGACGCAGTGGTTGAAATCCCCGCCTCCAGAAACACACGTGCATTCAGCCAATCACAGCCATTCAATGACATCATTGTCATTGGCTGTGATTGGCTGAAGGCACGTGTGTTTCTGGAGGCGGGGATTTAAAGCCCTTCGTAGAGAAAGCAATGCTCTGCCGGGGACCAGGAGGGAGCGACAGCCTGCAGGAGCACCGCAGAACGCCAGGTGAAGTGAGTAATGATTTTTATTCTTTGCTCCACTGTATTGCCGGCGTATAAGGTGACAGTTGGGGGGTCGTCTTATACGCCCCGTCGCCTTATACGCCGTTATATATTTTTATTGTAACACATTTCTGGATGAATTGCAGGGAAGGGCTTATATATTTAACCCCTTCCCGACAATTCATCCCGCGATTGCCGGCAGCCCATTGCTTTCAGTGGAACCTGCTGTATTGCCGGCTCCATTGAATTCAATGGGCAAACATCGTTCTTCTCTGCCACAGCTGTTACAGCTGTGGCAGAGAAGAATGATTTGTCTTCTATATGTTCTCAATGGGGTCGGCGCTGCTGCCGCCGGCCCCATTGAGCGCATATAGAGGAGAACAGAAATCGCAGATCGCACGTAGGTGCGATCTGCGATTTCTATGGCCTAAGAAGGACCGTTGGGGTTCTTGAAGCCAAAAATCACTCCTAACACTCTCCCTATAGCAGCTCTGGCATCAACAACACTTTCCCTGAACTAATGTCAGAATGCATCTGTGGCGAGCCGCGGGAGGGGCCGATTTTAATACTCGGGTGACACCTGATCTCGCCAGCCACTCACTGCAGGGGGGTGGTATAGGGCTTGAACGTCGCAGGGGGAAGTTGTAATGCCTTCCCTGTCTTTCTATTGGCCAGAAAAGCGTGCAAATTTCTCAGGGAAGAAAATGAAAGTAACCCGAACATCGCGTGGTACTCGTCACGAGTAACGAGCATCTCGAACACCCTAATACTCGGACGAGTATCAAGCTCGGACGAGTATGCTCGCTCATCTCTAGTCAGGAGCTTAGCAACAGTGTGAGGCCCAGAAGGAGAAGATATGATAACGTCAGTGCAGATAACAGCCTACAGTTGCGTTCTGCAGGGGTGATATGGACTATGCTGGTAATACCTGCGTATTTTCTGATTATAATTCTATACTTACAGCTGGTATAAGTTATACATCTCCTGTATATATTGATATGGACCAGGCTGGTATAACCTGGGCATGTCCTTTTATATAATTATAGAAGTACAGCTGGTATAACTTATACATCTCCTTGTATGTAATGATATGGGCCATGCCATATGGGCCATTTTCACGTAGTCCAGGAAATGAGTCATGCTTGGAAAGCTCATGCAAAGGGGCTAGATCATGAATGTAAATTCATTTTGCAGCATAGAGGAAATGGAGAGCAGAATCAAGTAAAAGCTATTTCAGAAAGACATCCTGGAATCTTCAGGGAATCCAAATCCAATTATCATCTTTATTGAGTTAAAAACTCCATCAGCATGAACAACAAAACTTGCGCCGTTTCGTCCTATGCAAAGGACTTTGTCAAGCTTGACAAAGTCCTTTGCATAGGACGAAACGGCGCAAGTTTTGTTCATGCTGATGGAGTTTTTAACTCAATAAAGATGATAATTGGATTTGGATTCCCTGAAGATTTCAGGATGTCTTTCTGAAATAGCTTCTACTTGATGCTGCTCTCCATACACATTTCCTCTATGCTGCATTGGGATCTTTGAAGTCCGGATCCCCTAGGTGAGCGCGCATCTATTGGCTTGACGCCATATTCTATCCTTCTCTCCCTATTTGTGAGCCTATTGGGCTGAAGGTGTGCTGCTGAGATCTTTTGTTTTCCCTGAATTCATTTTGCAGCTGTACACAGCTGGCTTAAAAGTATGTGTACAGGTGAGAAGACTGCAGGCTGTATGGTTTAGGTACGGGATAGGTGCAGATAACTGTAGGTTGTATGGTTTAGGTAAAGGGGCAGATGATTACAGGCTGTATGGTTTAGGTAAAGGGGCAGATGATTGCAGGCTGTATGGTTTAGTTACAGGTGCAAATGACTGCAGGCTGTATGTTTTAGGTAAAGCGGCAGATGACTGCAGGCTGTATGGTTTGGGTAAAGGTGCAGATGACTGCAGGCTGTATGGTTTAGGTATGGGTACAGGTACAGATGACTGCAGGCTGTATGGTTTAGGTATGGGTAAAGTTACAGATGACTGGAGGCTGTCTGGTTTGGGTATGGATACAGGTATAGATGATGGTAGGCTGTATAGTTTTAGGAAAAACAGTTACAAGTGACTGCAGGCTGTATAGTTTAGGTACGGGTGCAGTTGACTACAGACTGTGTATGTTTTAGGTACAGTTACAGATGAGTGCAGGCTGTATGGTTTAGGAACAAGTACAGACGTGGGGGCCCAGAGCTGAACTTTTGCATCTGGGCCCTTAAGCCTTTAGCTATGCCCTAGACCAAAAGTAGTATTGCGTTACTAGTTGACTTGTGAATAGATTTGGATGGCTATATTTGCTGATACATTTCAGTGTTTTGTCCATCTCTATAATGTGCCATGAACCGGAATGGACTAGTGTCTCACATATCAGCCTATGAAAAGATAGTAAATTGTGTTAAAAATTAACATTTCAATCAAGATTTAGTTAACAGGAACATTTTTGTTTGTTTTCTACATAAGCAAATTTCCAGGGAGAACTTCTGGTTTGGGCGCTCAGCAAAAAGAAACAGAATAAATAATCCCAGGTTTCCATTGATAGATATTCCATATGTATGTTCTAATGCAGAAGAATATCCATGTCTGGACTTTTGACATAACTGTTGTTGCTCTTGGCTGTTTAGTGTTTTCACAACAGATTAATAGCCTACAATATATTTTGAGCCTAGTGTGTGCCTGCGGTTTGCCCTTGCTTTCAAATCATGTCATTCAATATCATATTCCTAAATTTAAAGCAAGTGCTTGATGTAGCAATGTTTATTTGAGGGGGAAGCATAATTGCTATCATTCATTCCCAACCCAATACAATTCCAAGCCAAATACAATTTCCAGAAGTCTGATGTTTGAGGTCAAGGGTTTTTTGGTATTTACAGTTAATGCAGTGTTGCTTCCTTCCCAAAAATGGCCTTGACTAAAGATGATGATTTCTAGTGCCCCTTCATGTTTCTACTTTGTCAGTGTATAGGAATATGCTTATTGCATATTCATTATAACAAAATGTGTTTATGCAAATCAATCCCAAAGAAAACCTCAATATGTGATAAAGAATATACATTATTGTGGCATCAGTTCTGAGCAGCTCAGATCTACTTGGGTTTATGTATTCAGTTTGTAGTCAATTCCTCAGTTTGTATGATGCGGTTACATGGAACCTACCATAGAAACTGTCAAGAGGGGGACACAGACATTCCTGTCAGTTACTGATAATTACACAGCTCCTGTCGGGAGGTAATTATAATTAAACTGCGCCCCCCCCCCCCCCCCCTCCCCCAGCAGGCATAAATCGTACAGCCTCTAGCTAATTCTGCACTAATGGATCACGGGATTGGTGTGAGACAAAGTAAAAAAAAAATCTTAAAATGGTGCCTGATAAGCATCAGACAGGGGGCTGCACTGCAGGAAAGTGGTTGGAATACACACACACACGCTGTTCTGCACTGGCTTCCCGGTTTATTTTTCTTCACTTTCCTACTATTGTCTCTTGGCAACGTTGTGTAAAAATGCAGCACATGCGCAATGTAAATATATACAGTGTTTTGATACACACCCATAGAGAACAGTGCTCTATCACGCATAATATAACAGAAAATGCTGTGGTTTTTTATGCACATATATGCAATAAATATTTGAAAACGTGAATAGACCAGCAAAATTCAATATATTGGAATTGCCATGAAATACCACGTATTATACGCACGCACGCGCAGTCAGCGCGGAGAAGAGTGCAGCTGTTAGTTTATGCAAAGCAGCTGTATTCTATTAGCGGCCGCAGCTGTGTCCTGCTCCGCTTGCATATTCTATAGTAGCTACTTAGCTACTATAAAGTATGCAGAGACTATCGCTCAAAACGGTCACTCAAACTATCGTTTGAGCGACTTTTGAACGATCATCTGTCAGTGTAAATGGGGCTTAATCTGTGTTCATCAATTCAACCCAACTGCTGCATTGTCAGTGTAGTAACAGTAACAGCCCATGTTGACTAGGAAAGAGAAAGACTGAAAAACTAAAGCAACAAATGAACGCAGGTTGTAGTCCATGCTCTGAACTACCTAGGTACCTTACAGCCATCCAGGCAATGCGGCAATGTTATGGTTTTTGTTCCTGCATGATTTTTGGCCTGTTGGTTTATTGGATACAGTCAATGCTCGCAGTTCTGACTTTTGCATGCCACTAGTTGTGATGTGTTGCTTGCTAGAACAAGTCTGCCTTACCATGAATGGATTCTCAGTGTGTGGTCAGACTGCATCCTGGGAATAGCACTAGGAGCACATAGCAGGAGATCGGAAGAAGTGCAACAGAAATGTCCCTGGTTTGTTGTTCTAGCACCCTGTCTGAATGTATCCTTGTCACATGTTGATTAAAGCTTCTTTGACTTGAAGTCTTCTGTCTGTTCTATTAAGTAGAATTCTAAACCAATATTCATAGAAGTGATTTTAAAGGATTTGTTCCGCAACACAGACTTGCACCCCTATGCACAGCATAGAGGATAAGTATCTGATTGTGGGGGTCTGACTGTTACGGCCCCCATGATCAGATTAGAAAAACAGAAGATAGGAATACCACCAGGGCAGGCCTGAAGAGCTTCATGGGCCCCCTGTGATTGCTGGGGGACCGATTTGGGGACTGGAGCGACCCATCCTGCGCCATAATAGTATGTTGTGGCCCACATGTACTATTACATTGCTTTGATGGTGCAGGCTCAGGAGTTGCTCCACATCATCACTTGAAGTGACAGCTGACGACATGCATGAATGGCTGGGATCAGGGAAAACTCCAATCCAGTTGTTGAACCATTTAGATGTTGCAGTCAATTCAATGCTGAAAAATTAAGGCTAGTTTTACGCGGGCGAGGGCGAAATTGGACAGTGAATTACAGCCCGATATCGCACTTGGCACCATGTGAAAGCCCTGTGGATGCGAGGTGTTCATGTGAAAACGGCAGAGTATCCTTTAGCTCTCCCATTGCCTCCATTGAAAAGAATGGGTGATATCGCAGGAAGAAAGAACATGCTGCAATGTGTTTTCTGCGTAGCATCGTTTCGCCATGCAGGAAAACATTGCTTGTGTATGAACCCATTCAAATGAATGGGTTCACATTTGTGCGTCTTGCAACGCACAAATCTCATGCGATTTTCTGAGTGAAAACCAGCCTAACAAAGATAAAAAGCTCATAGCAAGCAGAGGCCTAACAGTGGTCTCCAGGCATGTCATGGCTGTCAGCGTACAAAAATAGTACTACAGTGTATTATCTGAGTAATCGTAGGATGACTAAAAAAATAAGAGTGAGAGAAAAAAAATCCAGGTAAACAAAATCCCCGTTTATGCAAAAATTGGAAAAAAATATATTTCGTATTGATGTAGCCATAATGACCCATACAACGAACACATTATTCATTCCTGACAGTGAACACTAAAAAATACAAAATGCTGATTTTGATCTTTTCAACTTCCGAAAGACATAATAAAAGCGACCAAAAGAAATCATATGTACCACAAAAATACCTAAATGAAAACTACAACTTATGCAAAAAACAAGCCCTCACACGGCTTAGTAATTGGAAAAATAAAACAAGTATGGCCATTTGAAGGCAGTGACACCAAAATTTAATTTTCCAAAAAGGGGTTTTTTGTATTGTAATCATGCCAACCAGAAGAAAAATTATGTCATGTGTACTAAAATGTGAATGTTGCTGCTTTGCTCTTCCGCCCTATCCACCCCCCTAAAAAATGTTTAAAATCTATACAATACACTTATACCAAGAATGGTGCCAATAAAAACTGCAGCTCGCCTCACAGCAAAAAACCTTCATATGGCTATATCAATGGGAAAATAAGTGAACATGAAAAATTCAAAAAATCACAGCATCCTTTAAGTATTAAACTAGGTTGTATATTTAAAGGGTTAAATGGCTAGAATCAGTTATATGGTATACTGTACTCTAATGCTGTCCAGTCCTGTCTGCTTCTGGTCAGATACCACCTTGAATATTAGATTCCACTCTGCTTTCACGTGGCGTACATATAATGAAGGGCTGACAGTCCAATCTCACATCTCAGATGTTGGATGATGAATTATAGCTTACAGCCTATGTAAGAGAGACTTGGGGCCCTTTCACATGGGGTGGAATATTCAGCAACAGCATTATGGAACATGCTGTCTCTGCATTCCGCACCAATATCTGTACTGCTAACTGTGGATTTTGAAGCAGAATTGCCGGAAGGATTCTGATATTTTTAATTCCACACCTTAGCTGTGCTGATTAAGGCTGAACATTCCACTCTCAGACATTCGTTTTCTACCGTGATTACCGCAGTGTGCAAAACTTGGCATTAATCGCGGTATAATGCTCCAATGCAGACATGCACTGAAGTGCATCACATTGTAGTGCTGTGATTTTTGAATGTTGTCTGCTCTATTTTGCCGCGTTTAGCGCACCTCATCACCCATTACAATGATTGTGTATTGTGTATGCTAAGACCCGCTGTCAGAGGCAGTAACCTGCTGAAAAACGGCGAAATCGCAGGGTTTTGCTGATATCTGTGAGTAGCCTGAATCACTTGCCTTGACTACATCAGTCAGTGGAGCATTACAACCGTGTGTTCTGGAAATATGCATCATATCCCTTTTTTTTTTGCTGTGATGGCAATCCGTTATCTGAACTATAAACAGGTAAAGTGAACAGAACAGCAGTAAATACTGAGAACAAATACTGAACTATGTCTCGTCATGCAAAATACTGATAATCAGCAAACTGGCAAAAGGGGAAACAGACAAATAGATTTACCTTTTGTGACCCACACAACCCATACTAGCTAGAAATTATAACACTGCAATCAATGTGGACTTTACCTTACCATTTAATGGGAAGATCAACATGCACAAAGCGCAATTCCACTGAGACCGAGATGGGAATTTTAAAGTCACCCTGCACACAACAGGATACGTGAGATACGCTCGCATGCGCAGTGCACTTGCTGCCATATGTGACGATAGCCGACTCTCCGTCGGCTAACGCAGCCGTAAAATGCTGTGATCCATGTAGTGTTTACGCATACGGTCATGTGAATGAGCTCTAAGGCCAGTTTTACACGGGCGTATTTGTGCACGTAATATGGAAAGAACAGAACCCAAATTTTAATGGGTTCTTTCACATGCGTGTATTTTTCCTGCACATTTCAGTAGCGAGAAGAAACAAACTGCAACATCTCTATTCTCCTAAGTTCTCATAGTGAATTGGAATGCGCAATTGCGTGCAAAATATGCTGAGATGTGTGAAAGACTGCAATTGTGCAGGAAAAAACACACAGAGCTCCGATTAATCAGCCATTTCAATCTGTGCATATTTTTTGGCCGCACACAAATGAACTTGCCTTTTGGACACAGAGTGTTGTAAAGTACACTGCGTGCGCAAAGGAGCGTAGTTTGTTCTCCCAAAATGCTACATTCATATGCACGCCAATACGCATTCACTCGTGTGACATAGGCCTTAAGGCCCATTTGGATACAATGATTATCGCTCAAAAGATGTCTTGATTGATAATCATGTCATTTACAGCGCAAGATGATCGCTGAAATGTGCGATCATTTTATGCTCCGGAGGATGCAGAGAACAAGCGGGGGGACGCTTGTTCTCTGCATCCAGCTGTTCCCCGCTGGGAGCACCCGTCTGTCATACAGCCGAGTGCTCTCAGTCGAGGATGCAGAAGACAAGCGGGGTAGGCCCCACTTGTCTTCTTCATCCAGCTGTTAACCACTCGGAGTGCCTGGCTGTTACAGTTGAGTGCTCTGTGTGGAGGATGCAGAAGACAAGCCGGGTGGCCCTGATTGTCTTCATCCAGCTGTTTTCTGCACAAAGCGCCCGGCTGTTATACATGTGTTCTTCATACCCCACCTGTCATCAGGGAGCAGGATGCAACTGAAACAATAGTATCAGCTGTATCCCGCTGTGAATCCCTGATAAGACTCCTTGTCTTTCAGCATGCTAAAAGACAATGATGAGCGAAGGCGTAACGAAAACTGCACAATGTCAGTGCAGTTACATACTAATATCGCTCAAAAGATGGTTTTGAGCGATTTTTGAGCGATAATCGTTATGTCTAAATGGGCCTTAAAGCTACTTTTACAATCAACTGAAAAAAATCTGCTGTATTTTTGCATCCATAATCCACACCACAATTTTGTTGCTGATCCGGTGCGGCTTCAGACACAGGAATGCACTCATTACATGGAAATGAATGAAATCTCTAATCAATTCTCCGCTAACAAGTAGGACATATTGTAATTTTGAAAATCCGCAGCATAAAGGCTCGTTCAACCGAGCGTATGCGCAAATGTTCATGCTTCTGCACTATGAACGAGGCTCATTTGTGCGAGTATCGGCACTTTGTAATGTACCTTTTGTGCATGCAGGGTATGTTCACGTGTGCACGCAATACATCCCGTCCTGATTTAAAAGGCTAGCCTAATGAGAGGTTCTGTTTTTCATGGAATTGTGCAGCATATTACGCATTTGCTCGTGTATTTGCAGACCTCCCACAGACGACTTCTTCTGGGGATCTTTGCTGCGCAATATGCAGAAAAATAAAGCGGGTCCTATTTTTTTTTTTTTGCGTGTGCACGAAATGTAGAGGCAAAACGCATTCAGAAGAACGAATCCATTGACATCAGTGGGTTCTATTCTCTGCACATTGCGTCTGAAGAAGCCATAATAGTGCTAAAACCTAAGGGTATTTTTTTGCATATGCTCAGCACAGGATGAATTCCTATGGGTTATGCCCTTTTGGCATCTTAACATTTTTGTGGAGTTACTATAAGTGTTGCACGATTATTCAAGTAATCAGATTGAGTGACCAATCCAATAAAAAAAAAAAAAAATTATGAATTACGACTCCCGATTTCAACTTCTATTACAATCAATAGGAGTAGAAATCGGGTTCTCTAAGTCTCTCACAGGCATTTTGAAAAATGCTGTTTCAAAATGCTGTAAAAAGCCACGTTTAAAAACGTGGTGTTTTTACAATGTGTACGACAGCTTTTTTTTTTTTTAACGCATCCCATCTTTGCAATAGGTGATGTGTGCTAAAAAGTTCTGCAATGCACTAAAATAGAATAGACAGCCTTTGATTAGCATGGTGTTAAAAATGCCGCGCTAAAGCATTCGTTTGACAAGTGGCCTTAGCCTCAAATATCCCTTGAACAGTAGTGGCGGCGACTGCCCACTGGTTAGCAGTACTACCCTCCAGTGGCATACTCCAAGGTTCAAATCCCCATCAAGGTTAGATTCAAACCTAGACTTCCAGCGCTGCAAGGCAGCAATGCTAAGTCAACACACCTGTTCATTCTGCTGAAAGTATAGAGCCGACATTTTTAGCAAGTTTTTCTTAAAATCAGATTGGGGTGATCAGGTTTAATAAAAATCATCCTGATTTTATCACCCAGCCAATCATGATGAGCAACACCAGGTTACTATGGCTAGAACCGCTATATGGGCACCATTACTTCTGGTGACACCAGAATGCACAAGTGGGATGCTGTTAGACTGCAGGGGCAGGAAGGTGTTAATAAATCGAGTGGGGCTCCTCCATTGGTTCATGGTAGACTGGGGATGGTCATGTTCCTCACATTAGATATACATTTAGAGGTTTAGTGGGCGAGGCTTCTTTGCTATCCCAGATGTTATATTACATGTGTGGTTACATACTGGGGTTAGTTCTGGTAGTAGAAAAGGCTGGCAACATAATAAAAAGAATGACTAAAACATTTAAGTATACGCTGTATTATATCCATAGAACATATTTTTTAGAAATACTAAAGTGCAAATAGTTATTTGAGCCTTTCCTGACATCTATCTAAATATTGAATGAAATATTTAGACGGCGAGACAGCTTGGCAACTCTTTAAGGACTGGTATTTGAAAAAAATACAGAATCAGATGCCAAAATTCTTTCACATTAATATCTTGGCTCTTTGGATATTTTTCTTAGTCTGTTCACATATGCATATTAGATTAGGAGACGTATTTATACACCTGCCTATAAGATTACAGTAATTATCTTATCGAGAATAAATGAATCAAAGAAGCATAGAAACAATGTAACAAAACTTACAAAAGGGGTTGTGCAGCAAATGAAAAAAAATAAATAAAATGACATGTACTTAAAACTTTAATCTCCTGCTGCTTCCAGCATCATGCTGCGGTCTTCCCACCAGGCTTTTTTGTATGGCTGCCCATATACCCATGTGACTGCTGCAGCCAATTATAAGCCTCAGCGATATATGGCTCAAGACTGTTGGAAACAGTGGCTGCAGCAGTCACCTCCTATAAGAAGTGTCAACTCTGTAGCCATGTTAACAGAGCCCGACAGGAATGAGTGAAGTGGTAACACCGAAGGGGCAAGGATCGAACTGGTAAATTTATTTAAATTTTTTTTACATTCTCAGCATTTAACACCATTTTCAAAATGCCCGACAACGTTTTTAATTTAAGAGAGAAATGTTAGTTGTATTGAAAGACTGTCACCATCATTTTGCACCCTTATCTGAGTGCAGCACAAGGTAGGGACAGTCACATTGAGTATAGTGATATGTCTGTTGTATGTATCTGTGCAATAGCTTTGGAGAAAATTACATTTTATTAGCAGCAGCACACATGTATAGAGGACTACTTAAAGGGGTTGTCTCGCGGCAGCAAGTGGGGTTATACACTTCTGTATGGTCATATTAATGCACTTTGTAATATACATCGTGCATTAAATGAGCCATACAGAAGTTATTCACTTACCTGCTCCTTTGCTAGCGTCCCCGTCTCCATGGATCCGTCTAATTTCTCTGTCTTCTTGCTTTTTTAGACGCGCTTGCGCTGTGCGGTCTTCTCCCCTTCTGCTCAGTCCGGCACGAGCGGCATTCTGGCTCCACCCCCTTCTACGCGTCATCACGTAGCTCCGCCTCATCACGTGTGCCGATTCCAGCCAATCAGGAGGCTGGAATCGGCAATGGACCGCACAGAACCCACGGTGCACCATGGGAAAGGACCCGCGGTGCATCGTGGGTGAAGATCCCGGCGGCCATCTTGGTGAAGGAAGAAGGAAGACGTCGCAGAGCGGGGATTCGGGTAAGTAATATGTTTTGGTTTTTTTTTAACACATCCCTTCGGGTTGTCCTGCGCCGGACGGGGGGCCTATGGAAAAAAAAACCCGTTTCGGCGCGAGACAACCCCTTTAAAGTAGTCCTGGATAATCATGGGCTGCAGGCTGGCCACACCCACCCTTCTCTTCAGCCAGTGATTGACTGCTGTCTGCCTATTACTGTGTAGAGAGAGAAAGGTGCCAATCATTGGCTGGAGGGTGGAGTGGCTGTGGTTAGCCTGCAGCTCATGAATATGCAGGACTAGTTGTGTCTGGTTGCCACTATTCAAATGCAAGCTTCTTCAAAACTACTGCACAGATCTACACAGCAGGCATATCACTGCAATCAGATTGTGGACCAGCACATATGAAGTGCATTTGGTCCTTTCAGAGGCAGACTTGGCGACTCATCTGTGCATGCACCAATAAGCACCCATTTTAAGATCTACCGTTGGCGTGCATACAGCTAAAAAAAATAGAGTAGAAGCAAAAACACACAACCTTTCTCATGGCATCTGCAGCTCTGCCTACACCCAGAGCATGCATGAGGTTTCTGTTGCCCTGTGGATGATGTCTCCTATGTCATCCATGCCACAGTGGTAGAGAGGGACTGCATTATGGAATATACCCTGGGCAATAGAGCTGGTCTGACTTACCCACTGAACCAGTATGGAAGAAGCGAGGGAAATTTTTAAAACCCATTAACGTCAAGCTTAATAACCAAATAAGTTTTAGAAGGAGCCTTACTTCAGTGTTGTATCCCTGTAGTTTGTAGTTTGTTACGTATGCTTGGAACTGGTGACAGGTTCTCTTTAAAAAAAAAGGTGAATGACATAAAATACACTGACTGCATTGCAGAACATTTATCTTTCTAATCACAAAAAACTATCAGTCATTTATATCAATCCTAGATTTCAGAAGTCATCCAAGAGTATGTAGAAAAGACACTCCGCGCTCAAAACGGGAATAGGTACCCTTTACATTCAGCGTTCCGTCAGTTAATATACTTCCAGATTGCCATGCATATCGGCACTACATAATGTGCCTTTTTCAAGCATGTTATATAAGCTGATACGAGGGGGCAGATAGCTGCATCCGCTTAACATGCAGGAGGCTAAGCTGCCAAATGAGGGAGCCAATTACACCTGTGCCGGACACCGATTGGTGTCACAGTTCGGTGTCCAGCACAGGTGTAATTGATTCCCTCATTTGGCAGTTTAGCCGCCTGCATGTTGAGAGGATGCAGCTATCTGCCCCCTCATATCAGTTTATGTAACATGCTTGAAAAAGGCACATTATGTAATGCCGATACGCGTGGCAATCTGGAATTAAGTGTATTAACTGACGGAACGCTGAATGTAAAGGGTACCTATTCCCGTTTTGAGCGCAGAGTGTCTTTTTTACATACTCTTGGATTATTGAAAGGGCTCCTGGTTACCCAAGGAGCCTTCACCAACTCCAGACGTCTTTGGTTCAGTCCGGATAAGTGGATAAAAGCTATCTTGATTCAAAGCCTACATGGATAAGGGATGCAGGTGGGGCTGCCATAGGTAGGGTTAACCCACCATGCACCAGGTGAGTTAATATTCACCCAGACTATTCATTTGAATGAAAATAAGTATGAGACCCTTTTCTTATATTCTTTCTAGATTTCAGAAGGTAATATGCCTAATTCTGTTGCTTAACTGCAGTCTACCCAGGTAAATTTATAACACGCTGTATACTGCGGAGCAGTTGGATTGTAAACTCTGCAGTAAATGTGAAACACATGCTACAAGTTTTACAGTGGTGTAGACAATAAGATTATTGCAAAATAATTTGCAGGATAATGTGCTACAGATTTTTGCATACATTTTATAGGCAAGTTCCAAAGTAAATACATTAAGTGCTCTACCACGATCTTCTCCTTAGGTCAGTAAAATTCTATTTTAATTTTAAAACAAATGGAGTGATATTGTTTAACCCTTCACCTGCTAATGAATCTGAACGATAGAAGCGATTCAAAATATGTGCAATATAGATTGATGCCTAATTATTCTAAGTGGGGTCTTTTCAAAGTGGTGTAGAAGTAAGCTACATCTGTTGGGGGTATTTGTAGCATGTTGACTTTAATCCTACAGCATGAGATGGGATTGTGTAACAGGTTTTGTGAACTACTAGTGGCCCTTTAAGAAAGAGCCACTAGTAGTTCACAAAACTACTTAAGGGTAACTACCTTTAAGGGTACGATGTCACTAGCTCCAGACAGTGCTGACAGTGAGGATTGGTATAGTATATATTTTAATGGTATTTGCTCTAATGGAAAAACGTCATCAAAGTGTGCGGTAAGCGGCTAATCTCCTGAAGCATTGTTACTGGAATAGTACTAGGGGATAACAAGAAGGCCTTATGCACTAGATGTTTTGAGCAAATAATGTGCTCTGTTTGATTGCAGATAGATTACAAGGGTTATGAGAGGCAACCAAAGCAAACAGAAACTTTGCAGTGAGTCACTGTCATTTACTAATGCATGTTCTATTTGTTCTTTAACACTATTTATATTTAGGGCTGAGAGTGCACAGAAGACTTCTGAACAATAGGCTTCTGTGTAATATCTAGTATGGTTTCGCAGTATGAGGACATTTTAAAGGGATCCAGTAGTAATGCTGCACTCAGGAACATTTGAACAAACTGGGAATTGTGAGGTTGCAAATTATAATGCCGGCCGTGTCATAATATTCTAAGTGAAGTACGCATGAAGTAAACAACACAGTATCAGAGATTAATTACTGAGCTATAGATGTAGCACGGCTAATTCAGTGTTATCTATATGGGGTATTGTATAAGCAACAGATACGTATTACCTCAAACCACAGTGCCCAACAGTTGAAAGTCCACATAGGGACACGTCTGTCCTCCAGTCAGGTTTGAGTTATTCAGCATAAAAAAAACCTGTTTATGGAAGCAGGTACATAATTTCTTTAACCTAGCACAACACGTTTGAAAAGACTAAGGCCACTCTCACAGGTGCTTTACTGCGATTTTGCTTTAGTCCCTGTGGCGAACAGCACGTTTTAGCGCACCCAATCATTATGATTAGGTGTGCGAAAATAGAGCAGATAGCGCTCGAAAATGCAGCGCTGGAAAGTGCCGCAATCAGACGCATGTCTGCGAGGCCCCATTAAAATTTATGGGAGCGTTTTACCATGGCCTTCAAAACACTGCGGTAATCGCGGTCTGAGAGTGGCCTAAGACTGGGCTCACACGAACAGGTCGGATTCCGCATGTGGATATCTGCAGCGGAAGAACTGCGATTGATAGTGGAAATGAATTGCAAATAGTCGTGTATGTATGCGGTTTTCCACACAGATGTAGCGTGTGGACCGTGTATTGTCCGCGTGAAAACACCATTCTACCACTCAAGCGACATTACCCTGTTCTGTCATGAGAGATGTTCTGAGAACTATGATTTCAGAACGGGATACGGCTCTCTAAGCTCGACTGGTTTTATACAAATTTTGGAAGTAGTATAAACCATTAAAAAACACACTTATTCTTGTGGAGGAAGAGCCCAGAAGAATAAGCGGAGGTTGCAGACAGTCTGGATGGTTGTGTTGCTCCCCAGACTCCGTCCTGCATCGTCTGCCCACAAATTCCTGTTTTCTTCCATTTATTTCTTCTAGCAACTTGAGTAAATTCGTGCCCATAAACAATGTTAATTACGTATGCACTGCAGATCGAACGCATCCATAGATATCAATGTAGCCCATACACGTAAAATCCGTGGTAACCTAGAGAGTGCTGTGATTTTTCATACTTGGGCGTAGGATTCTGCAATTCTTGCCCATCATCAATCCGCAAGTGTTAGTGAAACTTTGAAAGTCCATGCCTTTCAATGCCCGCGTCTTACCACGTATCACACACACGAACGACGATTGCAGAATCTGCAATTCAAATCCGCTAGTGTGAGACCCCCATAAAGGGAGCTTTTTGTAAATTCTTGAAAACCTCCATTAATTCACAGGAAAGTCTAGGATTCCTATTCAGATATGTGGTGCTGTAGTAGTCTTAGCTTTGTAATCATTATTGTGCTTTTATTTTATAACAAATCCAGTTTGAGTGCTGCAAAGCTTCCAGATAGTCATTCTGTGTCCATATAAATAGTACAAGGGATGAGGATAGTGGCAGATGGCTGGTTTGCAGAAGCTTCGGCTGATGGTATCATGGGATTAAGGCTGCCTGTCCACGGGCATTGCGGTATCCCGCCGCGGGAGCTGCTGCCTGGGAGCAGTAGCCTGCAGATGGACCTTTGGGGTCAGCCTATCTGACAGGCTGACCGTGGAGAATCGTGGCAATTTGCAGCATGCTGCGAATTGCTGGCCACGAGTGGAGAATCGCTATGATTCTCCGCTCGTGGACAGGGGGCTGCGCTTTCCAATGCAACGCTATGGAAAGCATGCATTGCACTTCCCTGCGGGCCCGGATTATCGCTGCGGGGAGCGCAACTCAAAAGCGCCCATGGACAGGCAGCAGCCTAAGAAGAGATTAATTACAAGATTTCAGAAAATTCTTAATATTTTTAAAGGGTACCTGTTATGGTGCTGTTCCTGTAGGTGACGGAGTCAGGGGATGTAGTTTCTGCGGCGTCCGACAGTGTAAATCTCGCTGACTATGAAGGTATGCCTCTTCTGAGTGATATGCGCACACTCTCACATAAACTTATGTCTTTATGTCACTCTGAGAAGAGCCATATCTTCACACCCAGCACAATTTTTACTGGTGGAGAGCACGGGCGCTAGTTGAGTATAAAAATCACATCCCCAACTTTTGGTAACCTGCAAGAACAGCACCATAACTTATAGTCCTGTTCCAACGTGACAGGTTCCCTTTAAGTGAATGCAGCTTAAACTGTACATCATAAAAACAAGTGCATATGCTTCCTGCTCAGTCATATTTGAATTGCAATTAATTTTATAATGTATATACCGTAGCTATAAGTGTATCACCTGGTATTTCTGTAATTTATATCCTTTGATATTACATTGAATCATTCTTATCTTTAACAACTGGTATAGCTAGTCAATGCTGAATGCAGCTTTAAAGGACCAAATGGCATATAACATTAGCAAATTGTCCTCCAGACACTTTTATACAGAAAAAACATGACCCCTTATCCCCACCTGGTCAAATCAACATATATGGGCATCACAGCCACATAACCCTATTGTTCAATATTCACTGAGAAAAACTTCTCAGGCATTCATGCATATTCAGAAATTCTTTAACTTGTTTGGAAATGTTATTACACCTGCATCTAATACAGAGAATAGCTTGTTTTGGCAATTCCCCCTGGTTCTGTCATTTCCACGTGCCAGGTTAGGTAATACCATTTGAAATGTTACTTTTCAAACTATGTGCTCGCAGCAGGATTTAAGGGATCATTCAAATAAAAGTTCACAAAATAAAACACCAGGAAAAATATTCATTAATTACATTTTTACAGTATTTTCTTGCGCCAAGATTGGCATTCCTTTGAACATAACATGTAGGGGTCACATATGATTGACAGAAATGCTTTGGTGATGTGTCATTCTATTATGTAAGTATGAAAGCTACCACAATATTCTAAATCAAGAGCATGAGAATAATATGAAAAGAACTTCATACATTCTACTTAATGTGTCCTAAAATGATAAATCATAAAATTGAAGCAAATCTCAAGGGATAAACGTGAAAACTGAGCTCCACTGATGTTCTACCACATCCCTCATGTCCACGGGGAAAATCAGGCCCGCTACGGATTCTCCCTGGAGAATCCGTAGCGGGTCTCTCCTGCCCTGTGGACATGAGGGCTAAAAATAAGAATAAACTTACCCGCAGCGGACCGTGCAGATCTTCTCTTCTTTGCGACCGAATCTTCTTTCTTCAGCCAGCGGATGTGCTCGGCACGTCGGCGGCATGCCGCGCGCATGCGCCAGGCACATCCGCCGGGCCGAAGCAAGAAGATCCGGCCGTGATGAAGAGAAGATCTGCACGGTCCGCTGCGGGTAAGTTTATTATTTTAGGTCTCCCGCGGATCCGGACGGCTTCCATAGGCGACTTCGGGAGCCGTCCCCGCGGGAGACCCGCACCTAAATGGAGCATGTCCATTTTTTTCATGCTCCATATTTTTTTTAATTCACTTTTATTGACCATCCGCGGGTATTTATCTACCTGCGGGTGGTCAATGCATCCCTATGGGGTGCGGATCCGAGTGCGGGAGAAGAGTTAAAATCTGCTGTGGATTTTAATTTTTCTTTTCCCTGTGGACATGAGGCCTTAGGGTGGCTTCACATAACCGTATGCGCAAGTATGCTTTGCTTAGCACATTGAATTTTCTGTGTCAGGTTGATTCACACACGTCTACACATAGTTCTGTACTTTTTGTGCACACTAGGTCAGTTGACATATGCAACACCTCTCTCCCATAGTTTTAAAAGGCTATTTAGTCTAATTAAGTTCAGATGTAGTGTTTTGCATGCATATTGAGTGTGTATTTGCACATCTCCCATAGACTTCTATGGGGTCTTGGGTGTGCAAATATGCAGGAAAATAGAGCTGGACCTATTTACACACTAATGAGAATGAACCTGTTGAAATCAATGGGTTCTATTTTCTGCTTTTTGCACATAGGATTTCTCTGAGCGCAAAAACACGCTAAAATATGCTTGTCTGAAGGAGCTGTTAAAAATTGAGTACTCACTGATGTCATGTGTGCTCTGCTTTTCTACACTCCCATTAACTTAAAGGAGATCACAAGTCATCTTCCAGACTGTATACTTAGTCTGTAGCTTATTAACATGAAAATAGAAGGTAATGATGATTAAACTTTTCTCCCTGCAGGCAAAAATGGTATAGCTTGAACTAATGCTGGGCTGATGCATCATGAGATTGATTGAAAGTGCAAAAAAAAAAAATCTCAGCATGAACAGGGTGAGTGAGCATCAGACAGGGGGTTGCACTGCAGGGCAGTAATTGGAATGCACAGATGAGACCTCCAGAGTGTTACAGGTAATCAGGTGGGGGGGGGCAGACATGGAAATATGTGTTTTCGCCAGAGTGGCCCTTTAAGTATTGCCATAAAAAATTCTAGTAGCGTGAGGTCTGGTAAACGTGGGGGGTATTCTACTGAACCTCTTCATCCAATCCATCGGTTTAGCAGATTGACATCAAGGTCGGCCCTTACATCATAATGGTAGTGTCGGGGGGTCCATCTTGTTGTAAGAAAAATTTCTCAAAATCTTCTTGAGTGCATGGCATAACAGATTGCTGCAGCAAGTTGTCACAGTAGTGTCAGGGTAGTCCAATAAATCTCTTCATTGATTAGCCGCGCCAAGCTGTAACTTCTGGTAAATTACCACGCTATTCCTCCAATTCTCAAGTCCCCAGTAGGTACAATTGTGGTGGTTAATTGAGCCATTTCATTTAAATGTAGCCTTATCACTCCAAACAGCCCTTATTGGAAACTGAGTCCTCTACACATCTAGTACAGTTTCACTCTTTGGTCTGGATCTTCTTCATTGAGAGCATGGACTATTTAACTTGTCTAATGATAGCGCTTCAAAATGCGATTGACACTTGGTTTTGAAATTCCTTTCTCACGACCCACTTGCCCCACCGATTTTCTTGGACTCTGCAGATGCCTTCCATCAACCTTTCTTGCTTTGTGGGGCTCGTTGGTGTCTGTGATTTTCCACAATGTTTCTTATGGACATTCTGAACAGTTCCATCTGCTTCATACTTATCTCTAATGTAAGTGATAATAAGTGGATTTGTTTGAAACTTTGCCCGAAACAGTCTTCTGCATTTTCAAAATTTCAGTAGCACTTTTAGGATGAATTTTCTTTTTTTAAAGCTAAGTCTGCCTTCACCCATAATTTCTAGTGGGTTTAACCTGAACAGGAGTGGAAATTAAATGAGAAAGATGACTCAAAACTGGTGCGAAGGAAAACTGGCTTAGTTGCCCATAGCGATTAATTAGGTCTCTGCTTTCATTTTTCCAAAGGTGAAATCTAATCGGTTGCTATTGGCAACAAAGCCAGTTGTCCTTCGCACCAGTTTTGATTTATATGCCCCAGTGAGTTATAAGTTGTTTTGATTTATCTCTCCCATTTCATTTCTACTACTTTTCAGGCTTAACTGATTAGTGAGTTATAAACTATTAAAGTGTCTACAGTTTTTTGGATACCCTGTATTTATCTCTTAATCCCAAACTGATTACTGATATGAAAGGCTGAGTTCACACCAGCATTTGGCTTCCAGTTTTTCTGTTCTGTTATGGAAGCAGGTAAATGGAAAGCTGGACACAAATGAACGGTGCTAGATGGATTTAATTAGCTGTAATGGGGTCTGCTCAGTTTACTTCCTAATTAGAGATGAGCGAGCACCCAAATGCTCAGGTCCGTGTTATTCGAGTCGAGCTTTTCGTAAAATTCGAGAGCTCTACTTGAGTAACGAACCCCATTGACTACAATGGGAGACCCGAGCATTTTTGTATGTGGGACACCCGGTGCCAAGCTTTTGTTTTCTTTCTTGGGTCTCTGTCTCTCTGTCTCTCTGTCTCTCTGTCTCTCTGTCTCTCTGTCTCTCTGTCTCTCTGTCTCTCTGTCTCTCTCTCTGTCCAATGCATATGTGAACTTAGCTTTAGGCTGTAATTACACAAGTTATTTTTCACATGCGATTTCTGTGCATTGTGAGAGGTTAAGGCCATACTGGGAGCTGTAGTTTCACATGTTAAAATATTCTATGGCACAAAACGGGGTGACAATAATGCTTTGTGCCAAAGCATTATTGGCAACCCAAGTATGCAACATTTTACTGCGCTGTCTTTCGTTCTTTCTCACTCCCCCTCTGTTCTCTCCCTCTCTCGTTTTTCCTCTCCTTATGAAAGGCTCTCCCAGGTTGACGTCCCTGATATATTTATACATAATTAGTTTGCCCCTTAGCTGTCTTTTTCTAAACTAAATCCCAAATATGATAGTCTCTCTGGGTATTGTCCAGTTGCCCGCGTTTGTACCTGCTCAAGCTCTGATATGTCTTTCTTGCGAAGCGGTGCTGCAACTGCACAATATTACACGTGTGGTCTGATCAGTGACTTGGCAGCAACTAGAATTCCTATGTCCTTTTCATGTCAGTTTTCCCCAGTGTTCTACCATTCAGTAAGTAATCTTGGCATGTACAGATGAGACGAGCACTATCCTGATTTGTACTGGCACCCTACAGTATTAATATAGCGCACCTACGTTTTTGGTGCAGTGCACTCATCGAGTGAATGCACAAATAGCATAGAGTTCAGAGCGCATCTATGCCACTAACTTAGTGCTTCAGCAACTAAGATTAGCACGTCTACATCTGTATTCTCCCGTAGTGTTAAAACCTCATTTGCCACTTCTGAGCCCAAGCCTCCAATTTATCAATTGATTTTCAATGGTCCATTCATACTTGCGTATTATATGCAATGTATATACACATGTAAAAGAGTGCAGCATATTCTATTCTACACCGTATTATGTGCAATAGACACCTATTCTCTATGGGCGCATAATAAATGCTGTACATACACAATTATATTGCGTATATGCACAGCATTTATACGCAATGTTACTAAGCGACAGAACAGGAAATAAAAAAAAAAAAGAATGTGCATGACAGCATGCGTAAGATACGCTATCCTGCACAATCAAAAATTGCCGCCATATGCGGCGATAGGCCACCTCAAACAGTGGTAACTAAGGACACTATTAAACAGCTTTATCAGACTGACCACTAGATAACTTGTGATTACAAAAGAATGACTAAATTGAAAACAAAAACCACAAAGTATTGCATCTGGAGCAGGGGCATCAAACTCATTTTCACCGAGGCCACATCAGCCTTATTGGTGCCTTCAAAAGGGACGATTGTAAGACAGTATAGTAATGTGACCCTAGTATTGATAGGGACCCCAATTGTGGCCCCAGTAATAGTAACCACAATAGTAACAGTGACCCCAGTCATAAGTGGCCCCAGTGGTAAGTGACTCCAGTAGTGATAGTGACCCCCATAGTGGCTCCAGTGGTAAGTGATCCACTAGTATTAGTGCTCCCCATGGTGACCCCAGTAATAGTATCCCCCATAGTAATCCCAGTAGTAAGTGACCACAGTAATCAGAGTGGTTCCAATAACACTAGGCCAGTGTTCCCCAACTCCAGTACTCAGGGACCACCAACAGGTCATGTTTTCAGGATATCCTCAGTGTTGCACGGATGATATTACTGTCAATCCTCAGAAATTGCCACAGGTGTTCTTACTATAGGATATCCTGAAAATGACCTGCTGGTGGTCCCTGAGAACTGGAGTTGGGGACCCCTGCACTAGGCAACAAAAAACCCCACAATTTTTGTGTCTAAGAAAAGGCTTTGTTCCTGTTAGCTTATTGTAAAATATAATGAAAAATAACTCATTTCGAAAAAAGTTTGCTTTTGTGGTCAGTACATCGATAATTAAAAATTATGATTTTGAATTTCAAATGTTTCAAGGACATAGTGAGAAGAGAAATTACAATCATGAGCCAAAGTCATTATAATTGTATGACCACACAGTTCAAAATTAATGAGTAGTTCTTTTCATTAATCCCTTCCAGTGGCTCACTCTGCACATCTCAAGGAGTACAGTAGTGTCAAATTCCTGTTACAAGTTCTGACGTACGATCAGTATGGTTGGGAGGTAGTTGGAGACTTCAAGATGGTTGCTTTTGTAGTGGCCCAGCAGGTCCTACAGAACACTCTGAGCACACTTGTTTTGTCTCACCTGTCTGTATGCCGTCCATGGATAGACGGTGCCATCTGTGGGAGAGACCCTGTGTCTCCCCTTCTGCTGTAAGCATAGAGCTCAGCACTGATGTCAGCTGGTCTCTCATTGGTTGACAGGTTTAATTTCACTAGTGCAGAGCCCAAGAGGGAGGAAACAGCTTCACAAGTCCCTTTTCAGGAGGAGGAGTCCAGAAAGTGCGGGAAGGAAAGAGAGGTTATAAAAAGGAGTGACCGAACAGTTAGTCTGACTAAGTCAGATGTAAGGAGAGGTTGCAGTTCAGTTGTCAGAGGAGGAGTCAGTTTCATCACGTTTGTCACCTGAGGTAGTGAGGTGAAAAACCCACTCCCTTGGCATCTTGCAGCAGAGAAAGAGAAGAACCTTTTTGAGGTCCATCTTCAACAAACAGTTAGTTTACAGCTACCCGGTGAAATCAAAGCCTGGATTAGCATACAGCCACTTGTCTTTGCTTCATAAATCCTTTGCTCAAATTCAAAACTATTATTCATCTAAATCCACTAGTGGGGAAAATTGTCTAGTTAAACCAATCTACAGTAAAGCAAGGGAGAGAGCTTTGAAGTTAGAGTATCATCAATTCAATACTGCTACATCTTCTTGTACTCAAATTGCCTGTGTACTTGCTGAAAATACATTAGAGAATTGCTATTCAAGTTACTAAATCTGCACACTCTCAGATTACTAAACTACCATTGGATTGTCTCCGTTTTTTTTGCAGCATATCATCCTTAGTGTCCAATTAAGAGTGTTGGCATCATGTGACAAGGGTTAGGCCTCTGGCCATATGGACAGTAAGTTCATTGCGGCGTTACACTTTCCTAATGGGTTTTCAAGGTGGTTTTCACAAAGTTTCCTTACTATCTTTGTCTTTGGGGTAGCAGAGCCAAAACTGAACACTGCCATCGACGAGACTGGCCTTATCATATTGACTTCACTGTCACATCAAGCCACGTCAAGTGGGAACCCCTAGTAGAGTCTAAAATGATTCTGATGCGACCTCTTCACATAAATCTAGGGCTTATGAAACAGTTTGTCACAGCTTTAGATAAAGAACCTACAGCGATAAACATCTACTAAACCTCTCCCCGAAGCTGACTGAGGCCAAGGTAAAAGCTGGCATCTTTGTGGGACCACAAATCAAGAGGATCATAGAATGTCTGAAATTTCCTGACATGCTCACAGAAGTACAGAAAGCAGCTTGGCACAGTTTTGTTGCTGTGGTTTAGGGGTTCTTGGGAAATCACAAAGCAGACAACTATGTGGAGTTGGTGGAAACGATGGTGAAGAAATACCCCTCTATGGGCTGGAGGATGTCGCTCAAGGTTCATATACTGGATTCTCATCTACATCAATTCAAGTAGAAGATGGGAGCATACTCCAAGGAACAAGGCGAAAGGCTCCACCAAGATATGCAGCGGTTCAAGCATTGCATTCAAGGACAATAGAATGAGAATATGATGGGCGACTACATCTGGGGGCTTGTATGTGAAAGTGACCAAGTACCCAATTCTCAATCGAAAAGAACCAGACATTTTTGAACTGTATGGACATACTCTGCAACGTATAATGACTTGGGCTCATGATTGTAATTTCTTTTCTCATGGTGTATGTCTTTGAGACATTCAAAATCATATCTTTTTAATTATTTATGTTCTGATCACAAAAGCAAAAATTTTTTGAAATGAAAGTTATTTTCCATTATATTCTGCAATAAGCCAACAGAAAAAAATAAACTTTTCTTAGACACAAAAATTGTGTTGCCTAGTGTAATAAGAGTAGCTCCCATAGTGGCTTCAGCAGTAATAGGGTCCTCCATAGTGGCCCCAGTACTAAGTGACACCAGTAGTAAGTGACTCTAGTAATGAGTGACCCCTATAGTGGCCCCAGTAATAACCACGACCCCCTTAGTGGACCCAGTAGTGATAGTGACCCTCATAGTGGCCCTAGTGGTAAGTGGCCTGCCGCCGGAGTACGGCGGCGGCTCCCATAGACTCCTATGGGAGCTGCCAGAGAAGGGAGGTGGGAAGGAGTTTAGCAGCATATCTGCTAAACTCCCACCCCCTCCTTCCTCCTTCTCCGCCCCTTGCTGGCTGTTTGCAATGGGAGAGGGTGGGAGAGGCTGGGAGCTAGTGTGCTAAGCTCCCACCCCATCTTACCCCCTCCATCTTACCCCCCCCCCCCCCCCCAGTCTTGCTGAGAGCTGGCAATGGGGCAGAGCTAAACTGTCTCTCACTGCCCTACGGTATCCCCAGCTTGGCATATACTGCCCAACGGTATCTTGGGCTTGGCATATACTTGTCTAAATGGTAGCATGGACGGGAGATGCAGCTGTGACTTGGTCATGTCTGCCTCTCGTTCATGCGATTTTCAGTCGCACTGTGGCCGAAAATCGCTGCACCCGTATGAAAGAGCCCTTAAGTTGTTCGCTTGGCTGGCGGGCCGGATTCAGTCCGCTGGCCTTGTTTGACACGTGTGATCTAGAGGCATCAAGAATAAATAACAAGTGATAAATTGCTGATTATTTGAGTTGGCAGTGGTGCTAGGGGATAATTTTTAACGCCAAGTGCTAAAACAGACAAACGTGATTTCAAAATCACAGGCGCAAAACATGACAAAATGAAAGCATTGATTTCAATGGTGTCGTTTTGACAAGAGGAATTCTTGCTCATTAATACGTAAATATCTTTCTTGCACGCAGTTTTTCTACATGTGAAAAAAGATAGGGCAGGACTTCCTGCTTTTTTTTTTTTTACCTGCGTGCAATAGTGCAAAATTTTAATGGTGAAGAAAAGAATTTTGACAGGTTTGTATGCTAATACGCTCTGTAATAGCGAGTATATTTGTGCATGCGCCCATATGAAGCTGTCCTAAGGTACGGTGAATGAGGTATGTAAACGACAATTGGCAAGATTATTTCGTTAATGCAGAGGCGTAACTTGAAGCTCCTGGGCCACAATGCAAAGTTTGTAACAGGGCCCCAGCTATAACACTTTATTCACAGTACTCGGCTCCTTATATGGAGAAGAGGCCTTATGGGCCCCCTAAGGCTCCTGGGCCCGGAGGCAACCGCATCCCCTGCATCCTCTATAGTTACTCCAGTGGGTTAATGTCATTCAGGTATTGACTTACACTGTTTGACTATTGCCTAATGCCCTGGTTTAATGTAAAATAACCACATGGCTCTGTGTAGCCCTCCATGCAGCTGTTTCACCCTGCAGATTCTACTATACCATGCAATGCATAAAGGAGTTTTTAACAGAATAATATGAACATTCATTATATCTCCAGGGTTGAAATAATATTGCTTAAAACATTGGGGATTAAATGTTCATTGTATGAAGAGTGCTCTGCTTTATTTCACATTTTAGTCTTAAATGATTTAATGTATATGTACTTTGATAAATATGGGAATATGTATTGTAATATTTATATAAGACATGTTAACCACTGAGTGAGAATAGTTTATACTTGGAGGCCTCAGCATAATAGCATGTTTTGGTAATGTGTGCTGTCTAATTCCCCGCTCAGCACATGGCCTCATTATATACATGGCCGTTTTTTCATACAGACTGATCTGCATGAAAAACTTCACATGTTCTACTCCTGTCCGTTTCATGGATGAGAATTAGGATGTGCTAATACATGTCTGCGCAGCGTCTGTGTATATTGAACAGCACATAGACTGGTGTCCATGTTCTATCCAATGCAAGTTGCAACCAAGGCTCTTAGGTGCAACTTGCACTTATAGATAGTGCGCACCTAGCTAGAGCTGAAAGTACTTCCATCCTGGCCATGCTCACACAGGTGCATGGCTTGCTACTAGAGATGAGCTAACCAAACCTGTAGAACCCAAATTGGGTTCGACCTTTAGTAAAAGTTCGACTCAGCAGGGACCCTGAACTTCAGGCGGTTCATTTCAGCTGAACTGGAAGTTCATAATTAGTGGTGGTTCAAATTTGACAGAAGACATCTACATGGAGTTTGCATGTAGATCTTTGTTTTTTTTTCCTTCTCTCGAGAGGAGGAGGAAGCTAGGGGCACAGAAGAAGAAATAAGGATGAAAAGGAGCCTCCCTGCTTACCTTAAAAAGTATGCCTCATATGCAGAGTAGACGTAGGGGGGCTAGATTCAAATCTGAACAATGACATTTGCATGGAGTTTTCCAATTTCATGTAGATGTTCTTGTCCAGATTTCAATCTAGGACCCCAGCACTGCAAGGCAACAGTGCTAATCACTGAACTACATCCATTGTAAGACCACCACTACTGTTTCAGGGCTCTTAGACAGCGTTCAATACTAATTTTAGGGATCTTCTTTAATCAGTTCGGTTTGAACTAATTTGGACCAAACTGAATGTTATGACTAGATTTAGTGACTTGTCCAAACCAAACTTGAAAATTTCGCTAATCTCTACTTATATCAGAGCTTTTTCTTGTAACCAGCCATGAACCTGGAAGTAAGTTTCCTATTCTATGACTATATAGAGATCTTGTAAAGTGTAAAAAAAACTCAGAATATACTGAAAAATTAAGAGACCTTTTTTCACTACCCAGTTGCTAAAACTGGAATAAAAAGACTAGTATACACTATGATTGTGAGGAGATAAATAATTATGCCTTAGCGTTTCCTGTGTTGGTTTGCAACCATAAAACTTTCACTATGTGACAATAGAGGTGGACCTGGCACCTAACTGTTTATACTGGAGAGAACACTGTCACTGAAGCGTCCAAGGAGTGGGCCCTGGACTAGGAGACAGCGGGGTAGAGTTTGGGTCTTGTCACAGGGCTCTACAGTCTCTCATCCGGAGGGTAACTAGGGACACATCCAAGGTGCGGAAGACAAGCTATTAAATAGGGGTAACCCAACTGCAGTTTACCTTAGTCTTTTGTCACGGGTTCCAGAAGACATAATAGTCCACACACAGATGACTTTTAAAGACTGAACCGGGAACGGTTGGTAAAGCAGTTTACTTGAGAAGAACTTGAACAAACTTGGAAAACAGTCCAAAACAATTTACATCCACCGGCATGACACTGGTGCAAGAGGACTTGTGGTGTGATAGGGTTGGGGGGGAGGGGGTGTATCACGGGAAAAAAGTGCCCATAGCAGGCTTCACTCGACCCAGTGATAAATGGGCAGCTCTATATATGAACTATTCCGTATCATATTTATAAATTCTATTTTGTACATTTCTTATCCTAAGGCTAAGTGCAGTCCTAGGCATATTTATTGCTCATATCTCATATTAATGAATCTGGTTAACCCCTTAACGACCAGCCCATAGTGTTTTTACGTCCTGCCCAAGTGGGCTTTATTCTCTGAGGATGTAAAAACATGCGTGCTGCAGAGAATAAAGCCCCGTGGGCTCTGGACGTGACAGCTCCATGCTGTCGGTGCCCGCATCCTGGGCTGCGGGCCCCCCCCCCCCCCCCCCCGGCATTGCAATCAGCAAAAAAGTAAATAAAAGTGCCTTAAAAGTTAGATTCAGCTGCCCTGATGGATCAGATCCATCAGGGCAGCTGAAAATACTCACCCAGGTTCCCCGATGTCTGCCGCGGAGAAAGGGTCCTCCGGGACGCATATTTCTGTTTTCAGCCGCACTTAAGCAGCGCTGCTGATTAGAGCCACCTGATTGGCTCTTCGGCACCACGTGACTACACAGCGTGCACGCGGATTGCCTTCAGCATCCGTGTGCACTACACACTACAGTTAAGCAGACATGCACTACACACTACACTTAAGCAGCACGGGGTTAGATTTAGTGTTAGGTTTAGGGTTACCTAACCCTAAACACTAACCCCTAAACACTAACCCCTAAACACTAACCCCTAAACACTAACCCCTAAACACTAACCCCTAAACACTAACCCCTAAACACTAACCCCTAAACACTAACCCCTAAACACTAACCCCTAAACACTAACCCCTAAACACTAACCCCTAACCCCTAACCCCGTGCTGCTTACGTGTAGTGTGTAGTGCACACGGCTGCTGAAGGCAATTCGCGTGCACGCTGTGTAGTCACGTGGTGCCGAAGAGCCAATCAGGTGGCTCTAATCAGCAGCGCTGCTTAAGTGTGGCTGAAAACAGAAATATGCCTCCGGGACCCGGTGCGGCTCTTCTGCGCATGCGCGCGCCAGACGAATGACGTCACACGCATGCGCAGAAGAATGGGAACCCCAGGGAGTTTAAAATCTCCTGGTTCCCGGCTCCTGCAGGTGGCCGGGGACCAGGAGATGTCCCCGGGGACCGCGGCGAGCGCCGCTATCCAATGGATAGCGGCGATCGTGAAAAAGTTTTTAAAGTAAACATCAGCTTAATCTCACCTCCCCTCATGGATGGGATCCATGAGGGGAGGTGAAAATACTCACCCCCGGTCCTCTGCGGCATCCCGGTCTTCCGGGACCTGAGTCCCCTTCTGCGCATGCGCTCCCGATGATTGACATCGGGCGCGTGCACAGAGGGGCTCAGGACCCGGGAAATTTAAAATCCCTCTGCTCATGGCTGCCATGTGTAGCCAGGAGCAGAGGGATGTCCCTGCAGAGATGATCACTGTTATCCAATAGATAGCAGTGATCATTTAAAGTAAAAAAAAAAAGTGAAAAAAAGTAATTTAAAAAAGTGTAGAAAAGTAAAAAAAAAGTTTAAAACGCTTACATTTCATCTCCCCTCACGGATCATATCCGTGAGGGAGGATGAAATTACGTACCTAAGGCCCCCGGATTTATCCGTGGACCTTACCACAGCTTCTGCGCACGCGGCAGTCGCCAAAGCGGCAGACGCATGCGCAAAAGCCGTGGATTGGCCGGATAACTTAAAATCTCCCTGCTCTTGGCTACAAAACTTAGCCGAGAGCCTGGAGATTTCACGGAGGGCCGCAGTGAGCGGCTCCTGATCACATGTTCGCCGTTATCCAATGGATAATGGCAATCACATAAAAGTAAAAAAAAAAAAAAAGTTCGTTTCATCTCCCCTCACCGATGCCATCGGTCAGAGGAGATGAAACTTTTTACCGGAGGCCTCCGTATTTGCACCCCGGCGCGATCTTCCTCCGTGAACTTTCCCGGATTCTGCACATGTGACCGCCGGCAAAACACCGGACACATGCGCAGGAGTCGGGGAGCCCAGGAAACTTAAAATCTCCTTGTTCCCAGTGACCAACGGTCGCCGAGAGCCTGGAGCAGTGATGGGTGGCCTCGTTGAGCGGTCCCCGGTTACGTGATAAAAAGGTAGCGATCTACCTTAGGTCGGTCTCACATGACCGGATACGAATTACGGATTCCGCATGCGTCTGGTCCGCGGTAATATGCAGATGAATCGCATTGGATTACACAGTTCCGCTCACATTAGTGGGTTGGAATTTCGTAATCCACTCGCAGAAAAGAGAACGCAGCAGGTTCTATTTTACTGGGGATATACGCAACATAGAGCCCATTGTGCTCCATGGTCGTGGATATACCCGCTGCCCATACGCAACTACATTGTATACGGGTTGCAGGTAACCGCGTCATCGCTAAGCGAAATACAAGCAAAAAAAAGTACTGCGCATGACCGCCTGTGTGAGTAGGCAGTTATGCGCAGTACATTACGCAGCCGTACGCAGGGTCACAGCCGGGCTCACAGATGGGATCTGCTGCGGGCCTCCGCAAGCGAATTCTACCTACGGCTGCGTGAGCTTGGTGTTATTCAGACCGCTACCTGTAATACGTACTTTACAAGAAGCCCCGGGAACGCTCACCTTCATGCAGTTCCAGGAGCAGCTTGTTGAGCGCCTTCTGTGTGAGACCGCCGCACTGCAGCAAGATTACAAAGCCTCACAGAGGGCCACTTTTTACACCCCATCCCTGCCGATGAGGTCGCGAAATACCCCCAAGCGAGAGAGGAGGGGGAATACCCGGTTTTCTTGCCCCATGTGCCCAACCCAACCAGCCTCCGTAATTACCCCTGTCTTCGGACATAAAATGCGGTTTATATTATTACTTTTATCTAATATTTAGGGAATGCCAAAAAATGGGGATGGCGGGGGGGGTTATTTTTAGGAAGTCAATTTTTTTTCCGTATAAGTGGGCAATTATTCAGTTGTACCCTGAAATCCAGCGGGCATTCCCTCCATTATGGGCCTAGCCATGTGTCCTGTAAGTAGTTTAGGGCCACAATGGGTATGTTTCTGAACATGAGACAAACGGGGGTATCCATTTTGGGGTGAACGTCTTCATTCCTATGTGTGCTGTACAAAAAAAAGTTTTTAAATTGACAAAATTGCCAAAAAAATGAAAATCGTAATTTTTTCCTTCTGCTTTGCTTAGATTCAGTCAAATACTGTGGGGTCAAAATACGCAGTACACCCCTAGATGAATTTGTTAAGGGGTCTAGTTTTCAAAATGGGGTAATTTGGGGGGGGTTCTTTTTCGTTTTGGCCGCTCAATGTCTCTACAACTGGGTAAGGGGGCCTGGAATTTATTCCGTTGTACCCTGAAATCCAACGGGTGCTCCTTCCATTATAGACCTAGCCATGTTTCCTTTAAGTAGATTAGGGCCACAATGGGTATATTTCTGAACACGGGACAAACAGTGGTACCCATTTTGGGGTGAAGCTCTTCATTCCTATGTACACTGTACAAAAAAAACAGTTTTTAAATTGACAAAATTGCCAAAAAAATGAAAATTGTAATTTTTTTCCTTCTGCTTGGCTTAGATTCATTCAAAAACTGTGAAGTCAAAAAAGTCATCGTACTCCTAGATAAATTCGTTAGGGGGTCTACTTTTCAAAATGGGGTCACTTGTGGGGCTCTCCATCGTTTTGGTCACTCAAGGGCTCTACAAGTGGGCAATGGGGACTAAATCTCCTTCAAGCAAAATTTCTGTTCCGAAAGCCACCGGTTGCTCCTTTCATTTTGGGCCCCATTGTGCATACAGACGTAATACTAGGGCCACAATGGGTATGTTTCTGAGCACGGGACAAACAGGGGTATCCATTGTGGGGTGCAAATCCTCATTTTCATGTGTACTATAGAAAAAAGTCCTGTCTTTAAAATGACATATTTGCAAAAATATGAAATTTTAGTTTTTCGCTTCTAAATTGCATTGACTCCTGAAAAAAAACTGTGGGGTTAAAATACTCATGACACCCCTCAGTGAATACGTTAAGGGGTGTAGTTTTTAAAATGGGGTCACTTGTGGGGGTATCTATCATTTTGACTCCTATGAGCCTTTGGAATCTTGGCTTAATGTAGGAAAACAAAGTGTTCCTCAAAATGCTAAAAAGTAATGTTAAATTTGTACGTCTCCTAAATGGTTAAAAAAAACGAAAGTTTTTCCAATGTGCGCCCAAAATAAAGTAACCGGATGGAAATATTTATCTTAGCAAAAATTTCTATATTATGTTTGCACATATTTGAGATATTGCAGTTGGAAATGTGAAAAAATGACGATTTTTTCAAGAGTTTCCCAATTTTGGCGCTTTTAATAAATAAACACAAATTCTATCGGTCTTTTTTTTCCGCCTAAAGGAAGTACAACATGTGGCGAAAAAACAATGTCAGAATTGCTTGGATATGCAAAACCTTTCTGGTGTTTTTTTCATGTTAAAGTGACACATGTCAGATTTGCAAAATTTTGCCTGGTCATTAAGGCGCAAACAGGCTTGATCACTAAGGGGTTAAAGCTGCTACTCATACACCTTTGTCGGCCCAATGCTTGTTAAACCAACAGCTATCTCAACTAGCTATAGATGAGAAAACAGAACCAAACGTACCACAGAAGTACCAAAAACAATATTACTACATAGATACCATAACAGAATTAAGCTTACTAAATAGTGTTTTACCGAAAATAAGACATTATTATTAGAGATGAGCGAGCACCAAAATGCTCGGGTGCTCGTTACTCGAGTCGAACTTTCAGTGATGCTTGAAAGTTCGTTTCGAGTAACGAACCCCATTGAAGTCAATGGGCGACTCGAGCATTCATTTTTGTATATCGCTGATGCTCGCTAAGGTTTTCATTTGTAAAAACCTGGGAAATTTAAGAAAGTGATGAGAACGACACAGAAACGGATAGGGCAGGCGAGGGGCTACATGTTGGGCTGCATCTCAAATTCCCAGGTCCCACTATTAAGCCACAATAGTGGCAAGAGTGAGACCCCCCCCCCCCCCCCCCGCACTGTCAGCATAAAGATCATTCCCCTCTGCCACAGCTGTAACAGCTGTGGCAGAGAAGAACGATGTTAGCCCATTGAATTCAATGAAGCCGGCAATACAGCCGACTCCATTCAAAGCAATGGGCTGCCGGCGATCGCGGGATGAATTGTCGGGAAGGGCTTAAATATATAAGCCCTTCCCTGCAATTCATCCAGAAATGTGTAAAAATAAAAAAATATATATACTCACCTTGTCCCGGCAGAACGATGTTAGCCCATTGAATTCAATGGAGCCGGCAATACAGCCGGCTCCATTGAAAGCAATGGGCTGCCGGTGATCGCGGAATGAATTGTCGGGAAGGGCTTAAATATATAAGCCCTTCCCTGCAATTCATCCAGAAATGTGTAAAAATAAAAAATATATATATACTCACCTTGTCCCGGCAGACGGAGTTCAGCGCAGCCGGCCTGCAGTGGGTGTGAAGGGGGTGTGAGTCATGAATTCATGAATGGGTGTGAGTGAGAGCTGCCTCTGATTGGCTCAGCGCTGAAGGCCGGCACTGCAGGCCGGCCGCGCTGAACTCTGTCTGCCGGGACAAGGTGAGTGTGTATATATATATGTGTGCATATATATATATATGTGTGTGTGTGTGTGTGTATGTATATATATATATATATATATATATATATATATATTCACACATTTCTGAATGAATTGCAGGGAAGGGCTCATATATTTAAGCCCTTCCCGACAATTCATCCTGCGATCGCCGGCAGCCCATTGCTTTCAATGGAGCCGGCTGTATTGCCGGCTCCATTGAATTCAATGGTCAGTGCTCGTTTAATTGAGACGAGTACCGCGTGGTGCTCGTCTCGAGTAATGAGCATCTCGAGCACCCTAATACTCGAACAAACATCAAGCTCGGATGAGTATGCTTGCTCATCTCTATTATATTAATTTTTGCCCCATAAGAGGCAGTGTCTTATTTTTGGGGGGTGCCTTAATACTCACCTAGCAGGCAGCGTTCGGGTACCTCCCTCTGGTCTCTGGCTATACGGCAGTCTTCCGCGTAGTTCTCAGCACTAAGAGCATTTTCTTCCTGGTAAGGGCCTTGCATAACCCGCCTCCAGCAGGAGATTGCTGTGATTGGCTGATCCACAGCACTCGTGATCCAATCAGAGCCTGTGCTTGATGAACCAATCACAGCCATTGAATGATGTCATTCAGTATTGCTGTTTTCGTCATATAATGTAGCTAGGGCTTATTTTTGGGAGAGGGTTTATATTTCAAAAACACCCCCATACCTCTGTAAATCAGGGTAGGGCTTATCAAAATAGGTCTTATTTTCGGGGAAACACAGTAAATACAGTACCAGAAATAAGCTTACTGCATAAGTGCGGCTCTAGAAATATGCTTACATTTGCCAGTGTCAGAAACGTATATCCACAGCCACTGAAAAAAAAAAGAAAGAAAAAAATGGATACATCAAAAACAGAACAGAATAGGCATCCAAATGTGATGAGTCTTTTCTAAGTTAGAGCTCATTCATGCAGGGTTATGAAGTTTCAATGTACAAAAATCACCTGGTTTTCACTGCATGTGTGCGCGTATTTTGTACAAGTGTTTTTGTGTTCATATTCACTGCAATTTTCATGTGTGCAAAAAAATGCAAGAAAGACCAATTGTTATAATTTTTTTTTTTTTTAGGGCTTCGACAGACAAGCGTGTAACATATGCTCGCCCCTGCATTATTTTTTTTATGCAGTGAACAAGTGTATTTATTGCTTGTGCCTGCCAAACTTCACCTGCCAGAAATGCAAGCTTGTGTCTCTACTGGAGGAAAGTGTGCAAAATCTTCAGGAGAGAATAACTACATTGAAACTTATTAAGGAAGGTGAGGATTTCTTTGACGGAGCAGAAGAAAGTCTTCAAAATGTTGAAAAAAAAGAAAATTTCAGTGTACCTGCATAAGCATGCGGAATCTGGGAGCAGCATTGTCCGCATGTACCTGTTACTGTCATTTATCTGTACTGCGGATGGTCTGCATGGCTCGCTGTCTGACATGCACAGTACAGATTTTTTTTTTAAACTACTGCTTTTCCCGCATCTAGCGATAACGCAGAATCCGCAATGTGATTGTAGAAGGGCTGCGGATCGGATGGCTTCCATTGACTTCAATGGAAGCAGTTTGAACAGCATCCGCAAAAAAGGTGCATGCTGCGATGTTTCCGCCGCTTGCATAAACTGCAGTTGGTTTCCGCAAGTGTGTAGGAAGAATTGATTTTCCCATAGCATGTTATGGGTGCTATTTGCTGCCAATTCAGTGTGCAAGCCCGTTGCGGATTCCCCAGCAAATATCCGTAGGGGCCCAAAGTCTATGGCAGCATTAAAAAAAAAACTTGCAATGAATGCGCATGTTGCATACATATTCACAGCTTTTTTTATGCATGAAACCAAGAGACAATGTACAGGCTTAGGGTGCCTACCAACTTGCGATTTTTTTTCCTGTGATGTTTTGTGTTTTTTCTCAAGAGCAATTAGTATAGAATGTGTTCTTGTCCATCTGGGGTTTTTTTTCCGTTTCGTGGGGTTTTTTCACATAGGAACTGTCAGTTGCATATGTCTCCTTATTTTTCTCTTAATGCACCCATGATTGTCAATGGAGGGCTGCAAAAAACGCGCAAAACCACCGCGTTTTTCACGCGCGAAAATCGGCAACACAAGTGGGTAGGCGCCCTTAAACTGCCAAATGTTCTTTTTTCGCTTCTCTTTTTGTGCCTGTTTTTTTTTTTTTTTTCGTGGGCGCAAAAAATAGGACCTGACCTATCTTTCTGCATTTTAAATCCTAGAATGGTAGAGTTGGAAGGGACTAGAGATGAGCGAACGTGCTCGGCCCCGCCCCTTTTTCGCCCGAATACTGCGATTTTCGAGTACTTCCGTACTCGGGCGAAAAAATTCGGGGGGCGCCGTGGCGGCGCGGGGGGTTGCAGCGGGGAGTGGGGGGGGAGAGGGAGAGAGGGCTCCCCCCTGTTCCCCGCTGCTACCCCCCGCACCGCCGCGCCTCTCCCCGCCCCCCCCCCCCGAATCTTTACGCGCGAGTACTGAAGTACTCGAAAATGGCGGTACTTGGGTGCGTAAGTACTCATTACGAGTACGTTCGCTCATCTCTAGAAGGGACCTCCAGGGTTATCAGGTTCAACCCCTGCTCAGTGCAGGATTCACTAAACCATCCCAGACAGATGTTCGTTCAACATGCTTGAAAACGTACATTGATGGTAAACTCCCCACCTCTGTTCCACTGATTGATCACCCTTGGGCTAGTTTCACACGGGCGATTGCGTTTTTGCTGCAAAAAATCGCTGCAAAAACACATCTTTGTTCCCGCGAATTTTGGGCGTTGGAAATGTGTTTTTTGTTTTTTTTAAGAATCTCTTATCACATTGCTGCTGCCTGGGATAGAAACGTGTAAATTTTTTTATTGCGAAAGTAAATAGGACTTTTTAATGTTAAAATCATATTGCAACGCAAGTTTGTGTTGCGATGTAATAAAAAAGAAGCTCCATAGGGGAAAACATGGGAGATGAAAACAAAAAAAAAAAAAAAAAACACAGCAGAAAGATAGAGCATGCCGTGATTTTTTTGTTCTCTCAACATCGCATCAGTGAAAACATCGCAGATGGGAAGGAAACCATTGAAAATCGTTGGTTTCATAATCTCCTTTTTTACTGACTCTCGCATCACACAAAAATCACACAATTTTCTTGCCCGTATGAAACCACCCTGCCAATAAGATCGATTAAAATCTAATCTGTCTCCTCCCATTGTTTCTAGTCTTCCCTTGTGCAAATGACCCCTCTGCAATGTGCCAGCCCTTCAGATATTTGTAGACAGCTATTAAGTCTCCTCTCAGTCTCTTTTTTTACAAGCTAAACATTCCCAGATCCTTTAACCGTTCCTCTTAGGACATGATTTGCAGACCGCTCACCATCCTGGTAACTCTTCTCTGAACTTGCTATTGTTTATCTTGTTTAAATTCCTGTGCCCAGAACTGGACACAATATTCCAAATGAGGTCTGAATAATGAAGAGTAGAGGGAATAATTACCTCACGAGATCTAGACTCTATGCTTCTCTTAATACATCCCAGAATTATTTGCCTTTTTTGCTGCTGCATCGCATTGTTGACTCGAGTTCAGTGTGCAATCTATTAGTATACCCAAGTCTTTTTCACATGTGCTGCTGCTTAGCCCAATTCCTCCCATTCTATTTTTTTCATTTTTCTTGCCCAGATGTAGGACCTTGCATTTCTTCCTGTTAAATATCTTTTAGTTGCCGTTCTCTGTTCAAGCCTGTCTAGATCTTTTTGAATCCTCTTTCTTGTAGTGTTAGCTATCCTTCCTAGCTTAGCGCCGTCTGTAAACTTGCGCATGGCTGAGTAGGACGCAGCTTATGTGAGCTGCCACAGCACTCACCTGATTTAAATCCTGTGGCACTGGCACAGGACTCCCACAAGGCAGGATGGGAAAGTGGAGGACAGGCAGACCCGATGTGGCAGCTGACAGAAATCTTGGCCCCAGATTTTTGACTGAGTCATGGCCCTATATCGTGGCCCATCGGCAGAAGTCCGCCTTAATAGACAATTGTCATGCCCAATATAGATTAAGAACGGCACTCGGCAGGGCTGTCCCCTGTCTCCCTTCCTATATATATTAGTAATAGAGACCTTGGCAAATGCAATGAGAGCAAATCCCAACTTACGGGAAAGTCAGGATAGGGCAAATGGAGCACAAGGTCCCTCTGTACGCTGATGATCTCTTGATGAATTACCAATCCCAGAGTGGCACTTCCCTATTTTCTAAAAGAATTTGAGTTTGGGAAGTTATCTAACTTTAAAATTAACTTAAGTCCGAAATATTGAAGGTGACCATTCCGAAGTTGGAGGTAGAACTACTAAAGCCAGCGTTCTCTCTCTCCTGGAGGGAAGATGAGATCAAATACTTGGGGACCGTGATCACAGTGGATATAGATGGTCTCTTTGAAAAAAACTACACGCCTCTCCTGACGGCCCTTGAGGCAGATATTCACAGATAGAGAACCCTCCGACTGTCATGGTTTGGAAGGGTCAATACGATTTAAAATGAACTAAGTTCTTATACAAATTTTAGACAATACCCGTAAAGGTATCGGGGACGTTCTTATCTCGAATTAGAAAATCTGTGATTTGTGTGGGATAGTTGTAGGCCAAGGCGGAACTGGAGGGCTGTTAGCCCTAAGGAGTCAGGAGGCATGGGCTTACCAAATTTTTCACTGTACCATAGGGCCTCTTTGACCAAGTGCATTTTGGATTTACTTCATGGTAGGGAGCACAAACTGTGGGTAGAAGCTGAACAAGACTGTTTAGAGGACTTGGTTGCGTCTGGCTGCCAGGCCGGTAAGAGACACAGGAAATTGGGGATGTCCCCTTTCCTGGACAATCTAATAGGAGCCTGGGTTGGCCCTGCCACCAAATTGGGACTGATATCCAGACCAGTTCCTCTTACTCCTCTGGTAGGCAACCCAGGTGCACCCGGCCTTCTTTCAGGGTACCTCCTCGACAGCTAGGATGTCAGACGACATTGCCAGGGTTTGTGATTTACTTATGGGCTTGAGGCGTAAGTCATTACAAGAGATCGTAGGCGGGGATGGCCCCTAAAACGGAGCGTGGTATCAATATCTACAGTTATGTCACTGTTAAGTCCCTAGGTCACTCTATAACCCCTTTTGAGAGCCTATGCGTGTCGGCCCCTGATAATCTAATGAAAATCTCCGCTCTAGACCTGAATTTTTCTGGAGGACACGAGAGAGTGGGGTAGGACTCTTGAACAGGGCTGGGAACGAGATCTAGGTGGCAATCCCTCAGGAGAGTATTGGAGAAAGGCATACATTTTGACACACAAAAGGCTTGTGTCTAGCAGGATGCAGGAGCTTGATTACAAAATTTTGACGAGATGGTATAAGACTCCCATGGGGTTGGGTAGGACATACCCCCAGTATCAGGATGTGTGCTGTAGGTGCCTTCAGGACTGGGGGACATTTATTCATCTGTAGTGGTCATGCCCAGTAATTTGCCCCCTCTGGCAGGAGGTTGGTGCTTTATACGCAGCAGTCTGTAAGAGCCCGACCACTCTAACACCCAAAATTGCCCTGTTTATGATTCCAGGTTCGTTGACTCGAATAAAAGGGTCTTCACTATGTTTCTCTTTAGTTGCCATGAGGCAGATTATCCCTAGGAAATGGAAGCCTACTACCCCTCCTTCATGGCTAAGGTGGCTGGAATGAATGGATAATCTGAAGTATATGGAGGAGTTGTGTGCTAGGGACAAACTGCGATATGCTAATTTTTTTTTTACGAAACCTGGATCCAGTTTCGTTCCTCACCAGGATTAAGTACTTGGCTCGCTAACGGTGCAGTCGTGTCTTAACCCAAATTACCAATCATTTCTTTAGAATCAATGTTCACAATGGAACGCTGTGCTTATAGCAGATCCCTGACTATGTCGAATAAGATATCCCCTCTATCCCTGTTCCCCCTTCTTTCTTTTCTTTTTTCCTTGTTTCTCTCTCTCCCTTCCTCTTTTTACATTGGTTTCTTTAGCCCAATGGATCAATGATCCAGACACGTATGTGGGAGACTCTGATAAAACACTGCATAAGTTGATGAGCTATACTTTAAACAGAAACGGGGTGGGGTTGCTGCTATTTTTTATTGCAATTTAATGACCATTTTGTACACACTGTCTTGAATGATGCAGTCTGAATAAAATACTTTATAAAAATGTTGAACAACCCTGAGCCTAGGACAGAGCCTTGTGGTACACAATTTGAGACATTCTTCTATTTGAGTGTACAGCCATTTATGACCACTCTTTGAGTACGATCACTCAGCCAGTTGTGAATCCACCTAATAGTTGCCTTATTAATCCTGTATTTGGTCATTTTTTTCCAATAAGTATGGTATGACATACTTTATCAAATGCTTTACTAAAGTCAAGATATACTATCTCCACCGCATTTCCCTGATCAACCCAGTTGGTGATTCTGTCATAGAAGGAAATTAGATTTGTTTGGCATGACTTGTTACAAACCCATGCTGGGTCTGATTATTTACTCCATTCTCATCTAGGTACTTGCATACATGTTGTTTAATTTGCTCAAAGATCTTTAGATAGAAGTCAGGCTCACAGGCCTGTAGTTTTTTTGGATTCACCTTCCCTTTTTTGAGGATGGGAACAAATTTTGCCCTTCTCGCTAGGAGAGGTTTAATGTATATTGTATGCATATTTTAGAATTTCTAAATACGGTTGAAATAATGTTTCAAAGTTAGTGGCCATGAAACAATGATCTGGTGCTTTTTATAATAGCAATTGTGGGCAACATTTGCATTGGTACAATTTTACAGGCTGTTTGTATATTGTGTGATATGTTGACAGTATGACTTTCTTTTCCCCAAAAAATCAATATTTTATCGTCATTAAGCTGGTATTTAATGGGAAGATTTATTATGTTATCTGTTTTGTTTTTCTTAGGTCCACTCATGCTTATATTTGACTGTTCATCCAATCTAAATTCTAATCTCTATTCATTTCTGTATGTCACCTCTTAGCTTAACATGGATTTTTATATGTATAGTGCATCTCCAGCAAGTACTGAGGAAGAGGTTCACAAACCTCAAAACGCATATACATTCTTGTTTTAATTAATAAGTTTCATTAATAAAGAAATATTTGGCAAATATACAGTCCTATGTAATTATATTATACCTGGAGGTCACGCCACATGTACCCCCTTAATTTTTAATTTTGTTTAAATCTTATCTTTGTATGTTCTAAACATTCACGTAGCTGAGTACGTTTTTTGAGGTGAGCTATATTCCCACATTTAGAGACTCCTTTGTTGTGTCTCTGTAACTGAGGACATAGCCCCCCTCAGTTATGAATCCCGTAACAAGGAAGTGATCTTTTGTGAATGGCCAAGTACTGCAGCAAGCGTGCCGGAGCTCAGGAGATCAGTGGGAGGGACCCAGACCGAGCTTGCTAGGCAAGTATAATAAAACACCCCTGGAAATAAGACTTAGTGTATCTTTTGAGGCAAAATTTAATATAAGACAGGGTCTTATTTGGGGGGAAAAACAGTATATTATCAACTGTTATTCTTCAGTAGAGCTACAGTGCCAACAAGTTCTATCAAGTTCCTATCATAATTCCCAGAATTGAAATTCACAACTAATAGCTGCAGTCATACAAAAACAAAACACCCGTGTGTTTAGCTCTTCCATGGAGCCATTTTCAAGCATGAAAATAGTTCCATGGAGATGCTGAAATGTTACTCTGTCAACAATAGGTGGAAAAACTCTAAAATCTTAAGTAGATCTCTGCCATGTTAAAGTTATACTCAGGATTATAACTGTAATAAGGGAGCATCCTGTAAGTCTAGCGGAAAGATGGTTTTTATGCCAACATAAAAGGGGGGTCTTTACTGTAACAACAATGAGACTATGGATGTGCTGATGGTGAACTCGGTAAAAGACTACAAGAGGCCTGGACTCCTTTCTTGAGTGTAACTATATGATATGTTACAGTCACTGATTACTTCAGAAGGGTTTGTGCTGCATGGAGTTATTCTGATTGCCAGTTGTTTTCAGTTTAATGATCACTCCAGGATAGGCTGATAGAGGGGGATCACTCCCCCTTTTATAACCATATATGTATAGCACATTTGGTCTCTGTATTTGCTTGAGAAAGATCCCTGCATGAGGGATTGAAACGTTGCATTGTCTGTTTCTGGAGGAATAAAGAATGTCCATTGGGGACTAACCATTTTATGGATGCTGCCTGCTATCCACTTTAATCCATATTGCCAGATTTGGAGTATGGAAGGATATTTTTCATAAATTGGCTAAACTGGATTGACATGTCTTTCATCAGACTTAGATACTATGTTGCTATGCTACTATGTTCTTCTTTACATCTGACTACGGAGTTGGGCCCTGTGAAGTGTTTGCACCTACCTGCTTCATTCCTTTTTGGGTTTATCACAATAACGTTGCCAAACTACAAATTCAGTTATATAAAACTCACCAGATTCATGGCAACGTGGTACTTAATGCACCAAAATGTAAGTTTACATCATGTTGATGGCGTGGGGTTGGAAATTAGAGCCAGATGTCACCGATAGCCGGCCTTCTGCCGCAACACTTAAAATCAATAAGAACATTGATCTCCGCTTTTAACCCCCAACATGCCGCGATTTATGTAGATTGTGGCATATAAAGGACATGTAGTGGTTGGCACTTGTAACTGCAGGCACTGCTCTCATTGAAATCAACACCAGCCGAGCCTGCAGTTACAAGCGCCAACCACTTCAGCAGTTGGAGCACAGGTTTCCGCTCTGACCTCTGTAATTGTGGCGCTGTCAACAGGTGCACAATCAGCTGATCGGTCGGGGTCCTGAGCAACGGACCACAGCCAATCCACTATTGATGACCTATCTTGAGGATAGGTCATCCCTATTGTTCTCCCTGGAAAATCCCTTTTAACTACGTGTTATGTTTTTTTTTAAATGTGTCATTATGGTTGCATTTTTAATTAAAACTTTTAAAAATGTTTTTCTTTTGCAGTTAAACAGGGCAGGAGACAAGTAAACTCCATGTCCACCCACTCTCTGCACATTAATACCATCATCTTTGCACTAACCTCCCCTGTGGAGGACACTTACAGCTACTCTCCTTAAAGTGGACAACATTAGTACTGTCACCCTGGGCTTCCCTGGTGTCTAAAGCACTGCATGTGAATACATAATAAATGTGAGGTATTAGTTGGATTTTGGGTTTCGTTTTTGGTTCACTTTTTAAGGTGCAGCGCAACCCGCCAAACTATTATGGAAAAGCAGTAGATAGAGAGTGCACATAGGATAGCTGCAGCCTTTCTACAGCCTGTGCCCTGGGAATGGGTCCAGTATATCAATGCAATAAATGTAGGAAAAATAGAGAGGGATGGGGTAAATGCGTAGGTACCTGTGAAAAGTACAAAAATGGATCACACATGCAGACAAAATGGCGGACGCCCCACCAGTGTCTATGATGGGTGCTACTGTTGTATCAGTGAAGCCAAAGAGAATCAAGTATAATTTTTTTTTTATTGGAGCTACACATTACAAAGTTAAACAGACTTCTTCGTCAGGCCACATCCGGAAAGTCTGACTTTGTAGTGCATAGCCCTAATAAAAATTATCCTTAATTCCCTTTGGCTTCACTGATAAAAATGCAGTAGCGCCATTGCTCAGTTTTTCCCCTATATCTATTGCATTGACCCAAAAAGACCGCAAGTACAAAAGAACCCACCAACAAAATGCACATTTAGTACTGAATTTCATATTTCCCTATTCACTTTTTCCTGCAAAAAACACCCGGAAAAATGGTATGTGTGAAACCACCCATAATGGAACTAATCATGTTAGACAAGTTAATAGGCTTTTTATGGCCCATGTCAGAACTCTCTGGTATGAACCTTCCCGTGAGTTAACCTGGAGGAGTAATTATTACAGTGAATCACTGTTTTTGTTCCCCTAAGCTTTTGTCTCTGGCGCACAGCACTCAAATTAAGTGGATAATGATTTAATTGTACATGAGATTTTCCTATAGTTGCGAGGTATGTAAGAGCAAGACAAATTAAAATCATTATGTAGTGAAGGTATTTCAAAATACATGTTGATAACAATATTTCTGCACAAAGATGCGTGTCGACACATGAGCTGTCTGAGCTGGTAGAATGTAGAGAACTTACATTTGCAGGTATCGTATCTGTTCCAAAGCTCTACAGTATTTGTCTGGTCATATCTTTTGGTGAAATGTCCTAACAGTATCTGCTCCTGTACTAAGCTGCTTGAGAATTTCAACGCATTGAATTCCAGGGAAGTTGGGAGCCCCGAATGGTCTAAGACAGTGTTCCCCAACTTCAGTTCTCAGGGACCGCCAACAGGTCATGTTTTCAGGATTTCCTCAGTATTGCACAGGTGATGTCATTATTGTCGGTGCCTCAGACATTGCCACAGGTGTTCTTACCATAGGATATCCTGAAAACATGACCTGTTGGTGGTCCTTGAGGACTGGAATCGGGGACCCCTGGTCTAAGGTGGCTGATATCTTTAAAATCTTTTTGTGTATGTCACAGTCATAACTTTCAGTTCTTTTCCCCCCTTTGAAAAATCTGAAATAGTAGGTAATAAAATTAGGTTATTTAATACAAAGTTACTTGTTTTTGACAGCAGAGGAAAATGTCTATAATACAAAGACTTTTTAGATTTGGATGTGATAAAATATTACCTTTTTAGGTTGTGTTTTAAGGAAGAGAAGTAAACACAATATAGGCAGTATTCTGTCTACCACTCACTGGGGCATTATTGTGTGTGTGGCTTTCACCCAAGTCATGTACACCACAGGGTGGTCCCAAATACAGTCAATCAGCAATTTGAGGTCCTGTGTGTGCTGGGGTCAAACGCATTGATATTACAGGGTGGTTCAAAGGTATGAAAACACCTGAATAAATGGAAAACGGTGGTTGGGAATGCTATCCTATGTGTGGCATGTTGCTTAGAGGAAGGGAGCAAATGGTGGCTATTTTGAAAACCAATATCTTGGAATCAAGTTGATATTTTCAAATGGAAAAGAGTGCATGTGACAGATGTTTTTTTGAATTCCTCATCAAATGTACTTGAATGGCATATACCTTTATTCCTGTCAGTTATTAACAAATTTTCCTTGACATATCCTACATGATATGCTCGGTTTGCTTCGCATTGCTTTAAATCAAGGCTATCCTCTTCTATTCACAATGCATTTAGAGCAACACCTCGGCAGAAATGCTTGCACAGTTGTTCAGGATCTGCTGTTGCATGTGCGCCATACTGGATATTCCATCCTGTTTGGAAGAATTCTCGTGAAATGCTGTTGTATCCCAGAACAACATCCTGGACCCCTCCATAATTGTCATACATGTATTGTCTTATGTGGATGCACTATGCAAAACTGTCATGTCTATTTTCTGTGTTGCACAACTGTGGCATCTGAAGGGTTAACTTTCTTAAAATCATTCAGCTCTGTTTTCATGCTGAATGTATCTATCTTACGGCGTCATGCGGTACAAGTGAGGTGATAAAAGTGTCTGAGAGCGGAAGTGGTTGTTGATTATCTTTCAATTACCCATGCTGTTGGAGGACCCACAGTGATGCAGGGAAGCACCTTCAGCTTCCCTGCATTAAAAATGGAGAAGGAGAGGCTCCCTATGAGGAGATAATCTTCCCTCTTCCCCAATCCGTTGGAGAAACCGCAGGGGCGCAGGGAGACATTTCTGGTTTCCTTGTGTATAATATGGAGGAGACGAAGAGACACCCTAACCGTATGTGAAGCGGATGAGAGAATGAGTGAGTCACTAAAATTCCTCAGAGTGTGCACAGCCCCCATCATTCTACTTCACACAAATCAGGTACCCCTTCACACTACAGGCATTTATTTTTCCTGTATGGCCGTCCACCAATAGGATCACCACACAGAGGTACGTGATTGACACCCACATGGAAAATATGCAGGGTGCATTTAAACTGTTTTCTTCTGAGTAACTTTGTCTTGCCAGAGAGTATGTGGAGAGGATCTTGTCTTTTTGCGGTGACATATAGATAACATGGACTATAGGGCCGTATTGTTCCTGTGTGTTTTTACCTCCCAACCTTTGAGCTACTGCCTGTAACTACTGCCATGAATGATACCTGTAATTACCTGTATGCAAAGTTTACGCAAGTAAAGTTTTCCCGGGCCTCAACCGTTCCTGAGGACCTGAGGTACAATACACTTGTCTAGTGTTTATTACTCCGCCGCATAGAAATAACTGCGGGAACAGTGGCATCACAATGTGATATACATATAGACTTCCATAAATATTCCCTGTGTTACCACTCGGTTACACCGTGACGAGGACTAGGCCTCCGGCCATACCCATGAGAAGTGGGCTTGCAGCAGTGGGGTACTATAGCCCATCCTGGGATCTGTTGCAGCTTGGCGTTCCATGAACAGGATCTGACCTAATGTGCCTAATTAAGTTAATGGATGCTCATTCAAGTTTTAGTGGGGCGACCCAAGATCGTGCGCATCATGTCTTTATGCTCTTGTCTATGACTCACTCCTGCCAAGTAACTCCCACCAAAGTTGCTTGGCGCCAAAATGACAAGGCCCTGGCCTGGCGCAAAGTTGGGGGGGTGACTACCCCTGCTTCATGGACTTGCTGGTGCCCACAATGGGAGGAGCTAACTGCGGCTTCAGACTCCTGGGCCCAAAGCATTATTGGCCAGACTAGCAATAAAATGGAGCCCACAGCTAGAACAAATAGGCTGCACAGAAATCCAGTAGCAGTGATTGAACCAGTTGCTCTGAGGCTTCCTGGATACTGGGAGGAGGACCCGCAAATTATAAAGCTGCCTACCTTTGCTGCATCAGAGAACTTGGAGGGCTCTGCAGGGACTGCCCCAACGCAGCATATTTTCTGGAGTGACTGCTCAGACATCCCACCCGGTATGGATCTTTAATACACCAGGCTAACTGAGTCGTCGGGGAATACATCCTAGAACTTTTACGTCTGTTTGTCATAATATACGGAGATGCCAATTTCAGTTTCTACTTTATGGGAGAAAGGCAGAATTCAGCCCGTTTGCTTCCACAGACACCGTGGAGGGAGAACCACCGTATCTCCAACCGTCAGTATGTACACCGCTTACAACTCCTCTACAACCAGTCTTCCACAGTTGGAGAATGACAGCGAGTTGCCATCAAGAGTTTCTGCAGCAGCTACGGCTAATGCAGAAAACAGAGAACCAGTGGTATGAGCTAGGAAGAAGAGCGTTCCTAAATGATTTTCTCTCTCAGCCATAAGAACTCTTTGCGTAAGACACTGTTTTGTTTGCATGTTTTTTACATTTTTCTTGTTTTTCATACTTTGTCCAAAAAGTAAGTGCACCCCTATGTAATTAGCATTGAATAATTAAGTTGTGACCCCTTTACTTTTCCTATTTAGGATGTAAAGAATGCTCGCGCCAAATTTCACGTTTGTACGACACCAGGAAGTTAAAGAATTTAGTGGTGAGTCAGTTAGTGAGGGTTTTCGCCTTTACATATATATAGAATACGCCCTGTCACAATACACAATAAAAGCAATGACAAAATGATAAAGAAATAATGTTCACATTACATAATTAAAGAAGCTAAAAATCAATCTACATCAATATCATATCTTCTATTTCCACCTTGTGGATATTTACTGTGTAATTTAAAGATCCACTTGGCTTCCGCATTTAGAAGCAATTTCTGATTATCACCTCCTCTAATTGGTCGTTGTATTCTCCATATGCCTTGAAAGGGAAAAAAATGTTAGTATTACCCTGATGAATCTTATAAACGTGCTGGGACGCTGCTGATGTATACACAGTACCTGCTTGAGCTATGTCGGACACTGAGGTACATCCAGTAGACAAATTGCATATCCGACAAGTTATTAAATAAACATTAGAGTTAATGAATGCAACTATGAATTCAATATTCCATTGTTACACTAGAAATAAAGGTTTTGCTCGGATTGACAAAACCACTTTCCTTACAAATGGAATGATTCTTTGTTTGTGCAGGCATGAAAATCAAAACAATCTGCCAGCGTAAACAGGCAGTCATTCATCTATGTATGACTGCCTGCTTACTGTAAATGGAGGTGGGCAGCCAGAAGCAATCTGTGGACCACCTTGTTTCCGTTCACTAAGCGATCATTGCTCCAGTGTGAAAGCAAAGAACCCTTATAACTTAGTTGTGCAATTCCTTTTATTTCTCCTGGAAATGTGTTTATAAATAGATAATGGATGTCACTATTGTCCTTGTTAATACAGTGAATGCCTACATAGTCTGGCATTGTCTTCTTTGATGAGACCGTATCAGACTGTGTAGTAACAGGCTCTCTTGACAAGAAAGAACAGCCTGTATTTTTTAACCAAACATTCCCCTAAACAAAAGATTTTCTCTGTTTCCCATGTAGTGATCCCCTTCTGTGTTGTGAGAAATTACAGTACATGGCCCCAGTGTACTCAAAGTTTGCACTTGTCAAGTTTCCTTTTTGCTTCTTTCTTTGTTTCTCATTCCTTTTCAATTGACTTCTGGCTACAGCTAAGGACAGCTTTTAATAAAGATACATTATAGGTTATTGAATCAAGTGGCATTGCAATTGATGACGTTCCTTATCTTTATTTTTAGACATAGATCTGTCTACCCATTGTTACCCTGTTCTCCTTTTAGCGACTTCGTTTGGGACACGAGTATGTAAAGTATAGTGGTGAATAACCAAAGTGATATAGTCCCCCAGGAAATACTATCCAGTCATTGGGACCTCTGGAAAATATCCCTCAACACATTGTCAGACGTTTCAGTATCTCAAAATTCCTTAAAAATCTTAAACTTAACCTGTTTGGGTCATGAACAAAATTTCCACTTATGAGTGTAAACAAGAAGTCTAACTGAATCATGCAGGCTGTCAATTTTTCTTCCCATCCTACAGAAAATAAAAATTATTTCCTTACTTAAAAGCATAGTAGACCAGGGCAGCCTTGGGAAGTCTTCAGCTGCACTCCTTTGATAATCTGATATGGAACATTGCTTTGTGAAACTAGAGAGCTGTGGTAAAGACAAAAAAAAATTGGCAATTTGTGTTTGATCAGATTTCTCGAGACTGCAAATATCTTAATGAAAAAGCTCATCAAGAAATGTTGTCATGATTATAATGCTAGTAATGTAGAGTTCCAGTTGTAGGTGTCAACAACATTAACCCTTTCGAATACACTATCTGACGTCTGAAGACATTATGATTTAAGGCTGTACGGCTCCAATGTTGGAAGAGATCTGCCGGGTTCTCTTACTGTATATTGCCAGCCTCTCTGCTGTTGGAGCCTATCCAACGTCTCACCTCATGCAGTACTGGCTTTAGCCAGCATATTGCGCCGTTGCATAATGGCAGAAAAAGAGTAAGGCCCCTAGGAAAACCAGGATACAAATTGGATGGGAAAGGGTTAACAAAAGCATGTATCCATTTTATTGTTGAAAGTTTGATCTATAACATGTGGTTTCTTGAGACTGTATAAGGTGCCCTGATAGAGGTGACTGATGAGGTCTTTCCAGACATTAACACATTGACTTAATGTAACTCCAGGGTTTGTTTCATTACCTCGACACTTCATACCTACCAGCCTAAGGGGGGTTTCACATCTGCATCAAAACCTCCGGCCGGAGGTTTCATCACACATCCAGCTGCAAATACAGGAAGAAAAAGCCCTGCATGCAGCGCTTTTTTCCATCCCAGAACTGGGCAGCTGGGTGGAAAGTGGGAAGACCTCATTCTAGTCAATGGGGTCCACCCAGTGCTGTTCGGTTCTGTCTGAAGACAAAACAATTAGGCCATGGGATTCCCCTTTTCTGCTCCCCAAACGGAGCAGGAAAGCGCAATCCAAACACAAGTGTGAAACCAACCTAACAAATGACTTCCTAATCATTGGAGAGACTTCTAGAGGCTGCTCGGCTGAAAACTGCATTACAAAACCACTGAGATTCATGATAAAACCCAAGTAGTTTTCAGACTGTTTTTGAGAGTAATTAAAATACACTAAAAATGCAGTAGAAACACAGTGGAAATGCAGTAAAAACGCAATTGAAATTCCATGTGCAAACCCAGCCATATAGTTTTTAAAGGGCTATTCCAGTTTCATCAAGCTATGCCCTATCCACTAGATCGGCGATAACTACCTGACTGATGGGGATCCAACTGGCGAGACAGTCACTGATCTTCAGATTGGGAGTCCCATGTTGCACCTATGAGACTGACAAAAAATGTAAGAGCAGCGCACATGCTCAGGCACTGTTGAAGCTTTTGGCTATCTGCAGTAGTCTCATTGAATTAAATGGAGCAGTGGCCAAGCTTGCTGCATTTCAATAATACATATGACACACTATGTTCTTGTCAATCTCTGGCTTGACTTTAGGTTTTGTTTTTTTGTAAGTACCTCATCTGGTGTGGCTCTTGATTCTTATTTCTGTTTTGGATTGTCTGGGTCTCACCTCTGGGCTGTCTTAACTAAACAACTGCTTGTATTTTGGTACTGCATTCCAGGGCTCGAGGTCTGGTCAATTTATGCAATCAACGCAGTTCATGGAGAAATGTTATATCCAGGAAAGGAGCATAACTGAGAGCTGCAGCCTAAAAAAATCCCTATTCTGTACTGATGAAGGCCTATAACTCTGAAACAGCCCTTTCAGAACAGTGATTATAAATAAGAGATCATACCCCTAGAAGAAGTTGAACTAAAGCCAAAAATCAAGTTGGGCAATGAAGATTGAATTCCTAAAGGACATGATTTGATTTTTGCATGCATCCGTTTCCTTGCCATTTGTGAGTATGAATACATAAACTCCTTTACAGAGCCTTTTAATCAGTTGGAAGTTGATTATATTAAGTCCACCTGGTGCGCTAACGTATCGTAGATGTGTGTTGCTTAATACTGGAATAGTCTGGTGCGAATTGTCAATTTTGCCTGCAGATCAGAACGAAGAGGTTGTTCCCATATTTTTGTATTTAGATCCTTGCTGAAGTGCAACAATTGGTTTTAAAAAAATACAATACAATTAAATCTATTCCTCTATGTAGGTGAGCAAGATGAGGTCTGACTCTCTCAGGGGTAGCTATGCATACTGTATCTCTAGACTTTCCACATGTTTTCAGTGTTGGTTGGTTGTTGCTTTTTCTTTTAGTTTTCAGAAGTGTTACGACTTTATATTTCTATCACATAGTCAGTGCCATAATAGGTTTGCATCCTCCAATGGAATGTCTTCAAATTTAAGGCTGAAAATGATTTTTTTTTTACTATTTACAAAAGTGCACTAAGAAAACAACATTTTTGCTTCTTAAAAACCTGTATATTTGCTAAGAGAAACACAAACATTGTATTGATTAGAAAGCAGAGTGATATTATGTTGAACGGTTCTAAAGTGTGAATGGTGGCGACTGTGCAAGATGATCTCTCTTTTTGTACAGACAAGAATCAGCAATGGATTAGTAGAATTCCGGAACACACAATGCAGGCACTGTCCCTTAGGATTCTTTACATAAACCCTGCAAGAACGGTTTGCACAGCTGCTTTAGAAACCTAGAGTGTACTCTTAGCTGACCTGTGTTGACAGCTTCGGGCATTTAGTATGAACCCTTCCAGATGTACATTGCACTGGGGTTTGCCACAGTTCCTAAAATACATTTTGTCAAAATCAAGCACCTAGGAGTTGTCATTTTAGTGCAAAACTCAGCATGCAGTTTCATCTTATGCAGATATGTAAATGATTCGTTTTCCTGTGATTAAATGAATGGTCTTGCCATCCGAGGCCCTAAAAGTGGTTCTGCCCTTGGTTTAAAAAGGCTCTTACAGGCTACTTGTGTGTAGTGGACTTCTTTTTCCCCGTGTGTAGATCTTGTTGACCACTAGACACCTAAACGATGTAATCAAAGATTTCACCCAGTTAACCGTTTGAGAGGGGGCGCACTACTGGAATACCAGAAGCTGGATGATTCTGTTAATGAATTGCCTGCCACCGGGGCCATTCTAACCAGACTGTTAGGAGGTGTTGGGACCAGTGGATGCCTGAGGGTGAACTCACAAGGCAATGAGTCTCAGGATGCCCTCGACAGACCACCCTTAGAGATGATCATCTGACAAGCATAAGCAGCTCCAACTGTTTCGTTGTCCACCATACAAAGATGGATGGCAGCATCATTACAGGCCCTTGTCTGTTTGAACCATTTCTAGGCACTTAGCTGAAGGACATTTGGTCTCATGGCACCCATTATGTGTACTGCCTTTGACACCCACCCACTGAAGCCTCCATTTGCAGTAGTGTCGTGAACCACAAAACTGGACTGCTATGGAGTGGAGCAAGGTTGTCTTCAGTGATGAGTCTAGGTTTAGTTTGGGCACTGACAACAGCTGTGTTCATGTCTAGAGACCTAGGGTTGAGTGCCTCAAACCTGCCTTTGCTGTGGAGCGGTGCACTGCCCCCACTGCTGGTGTGCTGTGGAGGGCCATTGGATAGAACAGTCTGTCATCACCAGTAGTGGTACGAGGGGCAATGACAACTCAGCAATATGTCTAGGAAATCCTGCAGCCACATCTGTTGCCTCTTATAGTAGGCATTTTCAGCAGGATAATGCTCAGCCGCACATAGCAAGGGTGTCACAGGAATGCCACAAAGAGAAGTCCACGCAGATGGTGTTTTTGGAAAGATTTCAACCTAGGACCTCGGCACTGAAATGCAAGAGCACTATTGACTAAGCCATTATGCTTGTTTGCTTTGTTTTTTCCGAAATATTTTTTATTGGATTTACAAGAAATTTTCCAAGACTTTGTTGCAGAAATCCTTGATACAACTTACATCTCATATACAAAAAGAAACTTTGTTCAACTGATACATGCTTGTTCTTTCTTCCTTATCCTCCTTCTTTTGCTGACTAGTTAGGGAAACTGAACTCCAATATCAATTGAATTTGGTTAGATTCTTAAATTAGTGCCTATGGGGCATTCACTTTTTCCACACGGGCCAGGCAGTGCTGAACAGCAATTTTACTTCAACAAATGTAATCATAACTTAAAGATAACCCAAATAAACACACAATGCTGTCTAATATTGTAAGTAGTTTGACCTGAAGAAATCAAGTGTGACATAGATGCAAAAATAAAAGAAACTGGGAAGGGGGCAAATACTTTTTCACAGCACTGTATGTAAAACAAGTGGGTGGCAGATTATTAGAATTATTGGTTAATTTGAGGGCATTGAAACAAATGAAGATTTCCATTGACTGCAAGCACAGACCTTAAAACTCGGAGGGAATTAAAACAAAACGTTTATGGGAAAATTGATTTTGGTGGCTATTTTCATGAATGGCAAACCATGGGAATTTTCAGACCAATTCATACTAGACTAATGAAATTTATGTATGACAAGCATGCCAAATAGGTAGGCATGTTGTAAAGCATATAAGATGTTTCAAAGCATATTAGAGTATTAGACAGAAATCCACCCTAATGGTATTTTTTTAAAAATTACATTTTGGCTAAGACTGACTTGTTTTCTGTACTGTACTTAAAGGTGTTTTATGGTTCAAAGCTATTGATGATCTATCCCACATGTGTCAAACACGAGGCCCGCGGGCCGAATCCGGCCCGCTGCCTCGTGTTATGTGGCCCGCGGCGTGCCGACGCCGCTCACCACTGAAGCGATTACCAGCTGGGGTGCCGCAGCTCCCCGCTGGTAGTCACGCTATTACCGCTGTTCCCGGCTCACACTGACGTCAGTGTGCAGCCAGGATCCTCCTCCCCGAGTCCCCTGCTCTTCAGTTCCGCAGGAGAGGACTCGGGGAGGAAGCATGCCAAGCGCACACACTGTTGTCAGAGTGTAGCCGGGATCAGCGCAAGCAGAAGGAGAGTGGCGCTGACTGCAGGGAGCAGGTAAGTATAAGGGTTGGGGGAGGGTTAATGTTACTGCTGGGGGGGGAGGTTAATATTGGTGCTAGAAGGGGTTAATATTACTACTGCTGCTGGGGATGGGGGATGGGGTTAATATTACTGCTGCTGGGGGGGGTTAATATTACTGCTGCTGGGGGGGGGGTTAATATTACTGCTGCTGGGGGGGGGTTAATATTGCTGCTGGGGGGGGGGTTAATATTACTGCTGCTGGGGGGGGTTAATATTACTGCTGCTGGGGGGGGGTAATATTACTGCTGCTGGGGGGGGGTAATATTACTGCTGCTGGGGGGGGGTTAATATTACTGCTGCTGGGGGGGGTTAATATTACTGCTGCTGGGGGGGTTAATATTACTGCTGCTGGGGGGGAGTTAATACTGCTGCTGGGGGGGGTTATTACTGCTGCTGGGGGGGGTTATTGCTGCTGCTGGGGGGGGGGTTATTGCTGCTGCTGGGGGGGGGTTATTGCTGCTGCTGGGGGGGGGGTTATTGCTGCTGCTGGGGGGGGGGGGTTATTGCTGCTGCTGGGGGGGGGGTTATTGCTGCTGCTGGGGGGGGGGTTATTGCTGCTGGGGGGGGGGTTATTGCTGCTGCTGGGGGGGGGGTTATTGCTGCTGCTGGGGGGGGGGGTTATTGCTGCTGCTGGGGGGGGGTTATTGCTGCTGCTGGGGGGGGGGTTATTGCTGCTGCTGGGGGGGGGTTATTGCTGCTGCTGGGGGGGGGGTTATTGCTGCTGCTGGGGGGGGGGTTATTGCTGCTGCTGGGGGGGGGGTTATTGCTGCTGCTGGGGGGGGGGGTTATTGCTGCTGCTGGGGGGGGGGGTTATTGCTGCTGCTGGGGGGGGGGGTTATTGCTGCTGCTGGGGGGGGGTTATTGCTGCTGGGAGGGGGGGTTATTGCTGCTGGGGGGGGGTTATTGCTGCTGGGGGGGGGTTATTGCTGCTGCTGGGGGGGGGGTTATTGCTGCTGCTGGGGGGGGTTATTGCTGCTGCTGGGGGGGGGTTATTGCTGCTGCCGGGGGGGGGGGGGTTATTGCTGCTGCTGGGGGGGGGTTATTGCTGCTGCTGGGGGGGGGTTATTGCTGCTGCCGGGGGGGGGGGGTTATTGCTGCTGCCGGGGGGGGGGGTTGCTGCTGCCGGGGGGGGGGGTTGCTGCTGCCGGGGGGGGGGGTTATTGCTGCTGCCGGGGGGGGGTTATTGCTGCTGCCGGGGGGGGGGGGGTTATTGCTGCTGCCGGGGGGGGGGGGGGTTATTGCTGCTGCCGGGGGGGGGGGTTATTGCTGCTGCTGGGGGGGGGGGGGTTATTGCTGCTGCTGGGGGGGGGGGGGTTATTGCTGCTGCTGGGGGGGTTAAATATCGCTGCTGCTGGGGGGGGTTACTAGTGAGGGGGTATATATTACTGTGGGGGTTACTATTACTACTGGAGCCACTGTGGGGTACCCTGTTACTAATGGGGCCACTGTGGGGCTCGCTATTACTAATGGGGCCACTGAGGGGGTCAATATTGTTACTGGGGCCAGTATGAGAGTCACTATGACTACTGCGACCACTATACGGGTCACTATTAGGGCTCGTTCACACGGGTATAATCGTATTTTGGTCGCACAAATATGCTGCGTATTTGCAAAATCGAAAATCGCTTATGCCTGCATATTTGGGCACGCAAAAAAAACACAGATGAGCCCACTGAAATGCTGCGCAAATATGCAGTGACTACACAGGTTCCCTGCGCATTCACCACATATTTGCACGGCCCATTCACTTTAATGGCCTATTGCGGTGCGCAGTAACATAATAGGTCATGCTGTGTGACAATATACATTATGTGAATGAACTCATTGAAATCAATGGCTTCTATTCACTGCATGTTATGTACGCAAATACGCTTGTGTGAACAAGCACTTACTGTACTGTCTTACAGTCGGCCCTTTGAAGGTCGCCATAAGCCCGATGTGGCCCTTGGTGAAAATGAGTTTGACACCCCTGATCTATCCTGTCATTCACCTTGATAGAAAAGATGTGTACCACCACACCGGACCACTGCAGAATGGGTGGTGGTTTGAGACTTCCAGATAGCCACAAGCTCCTTTTACATCAGCTGAATGGCAGGGGTCACAAGTCATGTACCCCAACCGATCTGCTATTGGTGACCTATCTTGAGGATAGGTGATCAGTGCCCTGGACCAGAAACTGTAAGGGCTTGTTTTCTGCTGGGTGAGCTGTAATTTTCATAGGTATCATTTTGGGGTTCATATGTTTTGGTCACTTTTTATTTGAATATTTTGGGAGGAGAGGTGACAAAAAAAAATAAAAATTCTGGCAATTAGTATTTTTTTCCAGTGTTCACCAGCAGGATTACTCGCACCAATTTTTAATAGTTTGCACCAATACCAATTACATTTATTTTTTATAATTGTGTATATCTTTTTACATATAAAAATGAGAGTATTTTTCTCAACTTTTAATTTTTTTTTTCAGATTTTTTTTTTAGCCCCTAGTAGAATTTGAGCATATAATCACCATTAGAGATGAGCGAACGTACTCGTAATGAGTACTTACGCACCCGAGTACCGCCATTTTTGAGTACTTCAGTACTCAGGCGTAAAGATTCGGGGGGCGCCGGGGGGCGGGGAGAGGCGCGGCGGTGCGGGGGGGAGCAGCGGGGAACAGGGGGGAGCCCTCTCTCCCTCTCCCCCCCACTCCCCACTGCTACCCCCCGTGCCGCCACGGCGCCCCCCGAATCTTTACGCGCGAGTACCGCTGTACTCGAAAATGGCGGTGATCGGGTGCATAAGTACTCGTAACGAGTACGTTCGCTCATCTCTAATCACCATCATTTGTACCATACACTGCATTACTTATGTATTGCGGTGAAGGGTGCCTCTCCATGTTATCATGCTTCTGGCAGGACTTAAGAGGGCTACCTCATGGAAAAATTATTAAATCCAGCCCATAATTCTAACCATTTTTGTATTTACACTTATTAAAAAATGTTTCTATCCCCAGATATTCCAAGAATATATTAGAAATGTGCCACCTGTTTCTATTGAATAGCCTTTCTGTATCCAGTCCACGCCAGTAAATGTTCCAAGGTGGTCAGAGCTACTCAATTTTGCTTCTCTGCAGTAACTCTGTTTCATTCTTTTATCACTTGCTCTGCATCTCTACTGACCTTCAGAAGCAGCCGTTCAGCACATCGAGGATTCCTCCACATACCCGATGAGGCATAAAGAGAAGCAAGACTGAGCATGTGTGACCACTTTAGGACAACTATTGAGGTGGACAAATAGAAACAGCAGGTGCTGCTATTCTAAGATTAGCCCTGTGGTAACATTTTTCAAATACAAAAGAAGTTTGTGGGCTGGATGTAACTATAAACAATACTTTTCATAAAACAATCCCTTCATTAGAACTATGCTGGCTAGCCTGGAGACCTCCATTAAGCCTGTGGCTGCCATAACAACTGTTTGGCATCTTGCAATAGTATCATCGATGGGGGTGACCCCCATGACAGGGGAAGGCCCTCTCTCTGTCCAACCACCTAGAAGGCTCAGTCAGTAGGAATTATAAGTTCACTACCATCATCAGGACACAGGAGTCATCATTATAAAATATAAATATATATATATATATATATATATATATGAATTTGTAGAATGCTCTACTATGTATTGACCTGGTATCTCCCTAAGTAAAGCCTAGAACAGCCTATGTGAGCCAAAAAGGCACTTCAATGAGATGTGCCAAGATTAAAACTTTTATAATTGATTTTAACCATTCTAATTATCTCTACGGTACTACCGAAGATAGCCAAGTGCTTATACCCAACTGTTTCCAGCGGTTACATAAAAATGACTAGGTTGGTTCCCAGCAGTCAGATCCTTCCTGGTCAGACACTTATGCTTTCACATTTACATTAGGGCTGAGTTGTGGATTTCCATCTCTCTGCTCTGTTTTTGGAGGAGAGAAACTGAAATAAAATGGAAAAAATTATTTTTTTCCCCCATTGATTTCAGTGGGGTTTAAAATAACAAAAAACACAGGCTTCCGTTTGCATTTTGTCAGGTTCCCCCTTTTTTAATGGAAAAATAATGCTGCAGACTATTTTATTTTCAATTTGCCTTTGTTTGCTTTTCATTTTTTTTAAACCCAATTGAAATCAATGGGGAAAATAACAAATCCATTATTTTCAGTTTTATTTCAGTTTCTCTTCCAAAAGTAGAGCAGAGAAATGGAAACTCTGAACTGATGTAGGTGTGAAAGCAGCCTTATTTGTTCCAGTAAAAAAAAAAAACTGAAGCATTCAGGTTTTTTTGAAAACTTATTTAAATCAATGGGGAAAAAGGATCAGTTTATTTGTTTCTCTCCTCCAAAAATTAAGTCAATGGAAACCCTGAACTGAGCCTTAATACAGGTGGGAAAGCATCCTTAGACCGGGTTCTCATCTGTGCTTGAACTTCCATTTAGAGGTTCCATAACAGATTCTGCTCAAAATACTGGAAGAAGTAGAGCTGTATGCAGCACTTCTGATACAATGCTGGGGGCAGCTGAGCGGAAACCAAACTGTGTTCCCAATATAGTCAATGGGGTCCATTCAGCGCTGTTAAATTCCATTAGAATACGGATCTGTTCGGCCAGGGCATTCCCCTTTTTCTGCTCCCCAAATGTGAACTTTTTATATGTGAACAGATTGATGGGAATTAACATAAAATGTTCCGTTTGTCTGCATGTAGCAGCTGAATGGAGTATGCAGCAGTAGAATGACTTTATATTACTCTGCCGACATTCTCTCAACCATGAAGATCTTTCTAGACCCCCTTGTTGGAAAATGAAGACTGTAATCAGGTCTTTCTGCTTATGCTCCAGGGGAGAAAGAACTGTGTACCACTTGTGTATATACAGTCTGTATGTACAGCAAATGTTGCTAGGAACCTGATAAAAATTACTTTTGATATGTGAAAGGAATGTGAAATAAACCTGACTTTTAACTCTGCAGCAGATAAGACATTTCTTATTAAGGAAGCCAACAAAGTCTTTTGGAGGTATATTTTGGCATTTCATTAAAGCTCCACTTCTGTAAGGTAGCTTTCACACTTGCATTAGGGCTCAGTTTAGGGTTTCTGTCACTCTGCTCCATTTTTGGACGAGAGAAACTGAAATCAAACTGAAAAGCGGATTTGCTGTTTCCCATTGATTTTAATGGGGTTTAAAAAAAATAAAAAGCAAACCGAAAGCCTTCCATGTCATGTAGTTTTTGGGATTCTTTTTTTGGACAGAACAATGGCAGTCTTCAGTGTTAGGTTTCCATTTTTGGACAGTAAAATAACGGAATGGAAGCAAGCAGAAGCCTTTCCATTTGCTTTCGTTTTTTTTTTGTTTTTTTTTAAACGCCATTGAAAGCAATGGGGGAAAAACAAATGTTTTTTTTTCCATTTTATGTTTCTTTCATCCAAAACTGGAGTAGAGGAATGGAAACCCTAAAGGGAGCCCTAGTGCAGGTGTCAAAGCAGTCTAAGATAAATTTTTGAAAACTGGGTATTGCTACATTAAGATACATAAAGGGAATTTATATAGTAAGAATTATGGTAAGAAAGAAATTCCATATATTTAAATATATTCTATGGAATTCTCCTAGAAGAGCTCTTTCAAGGGATTTTCCAAAGTTATGTAACTAAAGTTTATTCATTATACTAGCTTACCCGTCGCGCATTGCTGCGAAGACAGACATAAATTTGTTTTTATATATAGATAACCAATCACAGCGCAGCTTTCATGTTACTTCAGCTTTATAATATATAACACAAAATCACAGCGCAGCTTTCATGTTACCTCAGCGGTATTATATATAACAACCAATCACAGCACAGCTTTCATGTTACCTCAGCGGTATAATATATAACAACCAATCACAGTGCAGCTTTCATGTTACCTCAGCAGTATAAGAAATACCAACCAATCACAGCACAGCTTTTAGTCTGCCTCAGCAATATAAGAAATGGCAACCAATCACAGCGCAGCATTCATTTTACCTCAGCGGTATGATATATAGCAACCAATCACAGAGCAGCTTTCATTATACCTCAGCAATATAAGAAATGCAACCAATCACATCGCAGCTTTCATTTTACCTCAGTATAAGAAATAGCAACCAATCACAGCGCAGCTTTCATTTTACCTCAGCAGTATAAGAAATAGCAACCAATCATAGCGCAGCTTTCATGTTACCTCGGCGGTATAAGAAATGGCAACCAATCACAGCGCAGCTTTCATTATACCTCAGCAGTATAATATATAACAACCAATCGCAGTGCAGCTTACATGTTAGCTCAGCTTTATAATATAGAGTATACCCATCGCGCGTTGCTGCAATATCTGAAGAAAGGAAATTCAAGGAAACTCGTTCTGATAACATTGAATTTACATTGTGTCTTTTTTTTATTGAAACTTATTCGTTTTCATATGGAAAACATTTCAAAGTGTCGTTTTAATTCTATTTATTCATTCGAGTGCTTGTGGATCCACGATATATATATTTTTTCTGTCTGGTGCGTTCGCGAATAAATCAGAAGCTTTTCCGAGGCGTGAGCTGGCCACATACAGTTGTCCATGTGAGAGCCCATTGTACATTCGTCCCATACGATAAGTTCACGTTTGGAGAACTTTGCCTATTCCGGAATTTTTGGTGCAACACGTGCGCCACCTATCATAGGATAGATAGACTATGCCAGAAACCTTCGTGGGAGTGTACTCAACAACTTCCCAAAGTTTCATGGCAATCGGAAGAATGGTGTAGTAATGCATAAAGGACAAACAGACATTCATTTTTATATATATATATATATATATATGTAACTTTCTAAGCATTGTCTGTTTTCAATTGTAAACCGTTTTGTTTGTCGAGAGTCTGAAAATTTACTGTATTTTGATCATGTCTTGCTCCACACATGCAAATCAGGAGTTTTTAAAGGAGAACCTGTCATGTTCTCTGACAAGGAGAGTTTGCTTCATACTGTAGTTTTCAGATGTGTTTCTACTGTCTCGATCACGATTTTTATTTTCGTATTAAGCCCCACCCTTTATTTGGCCACAATGGCTTCTGTATCGTTTGGATCATAATGCTAAGTCTGTTAAGTGGGCAGTCTTCAACACCCAGTGTCAGTGGCTGATGTGACATTTGACTGACACTGGGTGGTGGAAACCAATTATCTTTATGGTAAACTAGTGTTGGGCCTCAAAAGTAACAGGTGTGATGGAGGAGCTAAAACAAAAATAAAACCAGCACAAGGACTCAACCATATAGTTGTCAATGCTAGTTCCTTACAGGTGTTCTACAGACCATGTAAGTGAATCCAGTATAATTAAATGCAATGAATCACAAATGACATCTCTGACTGTACACATTCTCTTTTCTTTTCTTCTCCATCTGGTCCAGACGGTGATGAAGACCGCTCCTGGTAACTGCACTTTGATCCCTCAGTTCAACAAAAATTTCCAGCTTTATTGTATAGCAACAAAAATAAATTCAGACCCCAGAACAAGACACCCTGTGCCACTATGTACCATTCATGGACAACTGCTAGCTTGTGTCACTATAAAGGTCTGAAGTTTTCCCGACTTCCAGGGAGCTACCAAGTGATAACCTTGGGGATGTACAGTGCTTGCTGCCTTTGAGCTCATGTAAAGCAGGGTCTAAATTAATTAACTTGGAATGGGAGTCAGCACCTCATTAGTACTAACCATCCCCACCTTAATCCTTTACCCAGCAGGTTCAGTAGCCAGTGACACTCATCTGCACCCTGACTGCTTTGTGGCACTTTTAATCACTCATCGGCCATCCATGACAATCGCATGTGTTCAGGGCCAACGGTCAAGCCATAGCCCAGAAACTCTTGGCGGTGATCATCAGGGTCACATGATTGCAACACTGGAACTGGATTCAAAGTTAAAACCTACCAGCATTTCCTGCTTGTCTGCCTGGTGGTAAATATAGTCTAGAAAGTTTCATCTACACAGTAGGTATTATACAGTAACCTGATGTAGAAAAATTATTGCCATGTATTGTAGAAGTGAAGCAGGGTGAAAGTACGTGATGACACACTAAGTCAGAGGCAGCACATTTAAAAGGAAAAAAAATGTACTTAATGCACAAATGATTTCACTCTGTCGGAGAGTTTATCCTTGAATATTACATTAAACATCAAAGATACTCGGGTATGGGGGGCGTGGCCGGCTAATGGAGGAGTGAGAAGCACATCAGCTCGGCTCCCGCTTCCAGCACCAAGTTTCCCCGTATGTGGATGTCCCAGACCCGGCTACTAGCAAGCATGGCGAGGGGGAAGAGACGAGGGACACCCCAAGCCTCCTTAGACAACCCCAGAAGAAGTATAGCTACCTTTATGAAGAAAACAGCGGGAGCGGAGGTCCGAGCCGCAGCGCCCAAGATGGCGCCCGCAACTTCACCGGAGCGGCACCCCAGCTCCGACTCCGATCAGGAACAGCAGAGCGAGGAGAGAGCCTGCGGGAGAACCAGCACCCGAGACAGCAGCAGCCCGAGCATGAACGCCGGAGCTGAAAGCCGACAGGACAGAGACAGCGTGGAGACACCAGCGGGAGGTGACAGGTCAGAGTGCTCTGAAGTCTGCGCAGCAGGGAGGAGCGGTGAAGCGGTGAACAGGGACGGAGTCCCTGCATCCAAGGTGCCGAGAGGGGTGAGGGAGATCAGTGGGCTAACCACAGGGGAGCGAGAAGACAGCAGCAGCTCGGAGCCCGAGCTCCCCGGTGCTCAGACAGCCCTCCCCCCAGTGGTAAAGCTTAGTATTACAGGGGACAAAGGGTCAGGGCGCACAATGTCCGAGGCAGAAAGCCCTCACCAGGCTAGCTCACCAGAGGGGTCCCCTGTGCCACAGAGGGATGAGAAAACACCCCCCAAGAGCAACAAGCCGCAAATGGGGGACAAAATTCAATGGGGTCACCAGCAAGGATTGGAGAAAGGGAGAGAACCCCCACAGCAAAAAGCTCTCCTGCCAGGAGAGCCCTCCCCCTCAGCATTCGGCTCCCTACCTCCATACAGCTCCGCGGCTCATCCCCCGGGGCAGAGAGCTCCCAATAAGGGCCCCGCAAGCAACCCTCACCCCACAGACGCAGGCACTGTAACGCCCCAACTCAACCAGGGCTCTCCAAAGCCGCAAAGAAGCAACACACCAAGACAGACCGACCCCCAGCCCGCTACCAAACCCAAGACCACCCGCCGGCCAAACACTCAGGACGACACCGGCCACAGAGAGTGGCAACCATCCACCCACAGACAACCGGCCCAGAACGCAGTTCCCAACCCCCATCACTCGGTGGAGGAGGAGGACAACTGGGACTGGAAGCAGCACCTGAAGGCCCTACCAACCCAGCACCATATAGATGCGCTGTTCCAACAACTAGAAGCAGCCCGCAAGGAAGACGTGGCCTCCCTTCAGCACGAGATCCGTCAAATAGGCCAGAGGGTTGAGGCAGTGGAGGAGGCCCAAGAGAAAGTCACTGAAACCCTCGAATCCCATAACCAGGAACTACACCTACATTCCCAACAGATCCTGGAGCTGCAAACCCACATAGACGACCAGGAAAATCGTCACCGCAGGAATAATCTGCGAATAAGAGGCCTCACTGAGGAAATCGAACCGCCTCAATTGGAAACCTGGGCCCAGTCCTTCTTTAATAATATACTAAAAAGACCAGAGTTCTCTTCCCTGGAAATGGACAGAATACATAGATCGACGCAGAAAAGACCCCCACAAGGAAGGGAGGAACAACACCAGAGGCGACACGGGAGACTGAATCAGCCGGACTTACAACTATAGCATTATAGGCTTCGTCTTTACCCTGGCTCTTCATCTCACCCAGCCGCTTCTGCCATGCTCATTCCCCCCTCCCCCCCCCCCCCCTTGATCTTGAGGCTCCCCGCCCGGCGAAACCCGAATCGCCGGAACGGGAAAACAATGCAGAGAAAACCTGACCTGGCCGGGTCTGGATCTGTCCACATATACCACTGATAGGTCCGGGTAAACACCTGGACAACACAACATGAGAGGCTGGTTAGCGGGAGGAGCCCGCCCCTCTCTGGCCCCCACTCTCCCACTTAGGGTTTACAGCCTATTGAAGCTGTAATTCAACTGCCTAGGCTAGGCAGACTGTTAGTTTTAAGGGGTACATAGCGACCCCCTTTTGTTAATGTTTAAATTTGTGTTTTACGTTGTCTCATGTTTTCCCCTATCCCTCTCCTTCCTCATGTGTTGCCCTTCTGTTCGACCCTACCCCCCCCCTCACCCTCCCAGGGGGAGACAGGAGGCACATACCCACCCCCTACACCAACTTGTAAATGGCGAACCTAACCTTTTGCTCTTATAACACTAAAGGCCTAAACAGCCCGCAGAAGAGAAGACAGCTTATATACCATCTCCATAGAAAAAGGGTGATGGTTGCCATGCTACAAGAGACCCATTTCAAAGCGGGGTGTGTGCCAACCTGCTCCTCCTCCTACTATCCCTCCTGGCTGCATGGCCCTGACCCCCCAAGAAAGGCGGGAGGAGTCTCCATCGCCTTACATAGGACCCTTCAGAGCCAGCAGATCGACTCATTGATCGACCCTGGAGGCAGGTATATTTTCCTTAAGCTAGAAATTTTAGGCACTGTAATCCCTTTTGCCAATATCTACCTTCCAAACCAGAACCAAGTTCCAGCCGCAACTAGAATACTGAAGGCCCTAACCAACTTCGCGGACGGGAGTGATCCTGGGCGGAGACCTCAACATGGTAATGGACCCAGTCTCGGACTCCTCTTCGGGTAAGTCCTCCGTCTCCCGATCGGCAACTAGGGCCCTCAAGAAACATTTAGACACACTACAGCTAGTAGATCTCTGGCGAATCTTGCACCCAGAGAAGCAGGACTTCACTTTCAACTCAGCAGCTCACAACTCCTACAGCAGGATAGACTACCTCCTGATATCACATAGTCTCCTGGATAGCGCCCCGTCCTGCTCCCACGGAGATATTCTGTGGTCAGATCATGCTCCTGTATATGGAGGCTTAGCGGGGTGGGGCCCTACTCCAAGATGCCAATCTCGGAGATTAAATGACAACCTCCTGAGGGACCCCACCTGCGTCGCGGCACTAAGAAAGGAGATAGAAACCTTTAAAGAGACGCATCGGCTAGACCAAACCCCTGCGCCAATAAAGTGGGAGGCACTTAAATGTACACTAAGAGGAGTGCTAATCTCCCAAGGCGCCAGACTTAAAAAAGAAAGATCCGCCACCCTCTCAGGCCTACTGGCATCCCTGAGGGCCAAAGAAGCTGACGCCAACAAAGCGAAGTCTTGAGATCAGAGATCTCCTCTATCAGGCAACAAATTCTTGGGATCCTAGACCAAAGATCCCTGGCCCTCAGAGACAAGCTCAGAAGAGGGTCCTTTGAATATGGGGATAGATGTGGGAACCATTTGGCCAGAACCCTCCACCCCAGGGTGCCTCTCTCATATATACCCAAAATTCAATCCTCCAATGGCCACATAATACACAACACCAAAGGTATCCTAGAGGAATTTAAATCCTATTACGATAAACTATACAACATAAATGCAAGCTCACAATTCCCGACATCACCCCCCTCGAGAGAAATAGATTCTTACTTATCCAACCACGCCCCCAAGAACCTGACACCAGCGGAGGCAGACGAACTAGAACTAGACTTTTCTTCCCAAGAGCTACTTTGCATAATCCAAAATCTAAAGGCAAACAAAAGCCCAGGGCCAGACGGGTACACTGCTAGATTTTACAAATTATTTGCTGAAGAGCTCTCTCCAATAGCCGTAGAAGCTTTCAATGCAGTAAACAGAGGGCACCCGTTCCCCCAACAGGCGTTACAAGCTCACATCGCTATCATCCTTAAACAGGGCAAGGACCCCTCGGCCTGCGGAAGCTACAGACCAATATCCTTAATAAATGTCGATATAAAGATGTTCGCCAAGCTGATAGCAACTAGACTGCAAAATCATATCCCAAGGCTGTTCCACTTGGAACAAGTCGGCTTTGTCCCGGGCAGAGAGTCACGAGACAACACCATCAAGACAATGTCCCTGATAGCCAGAGCCAAAGAATCAAAAAAACCCTTATGTCTCTTGTCAATCGACGCCGAAAAGGCGTTCGACAGGGTGAGCTGGAACTTCCTCTCCGCCACCCTGGGGGCAATCGGACTAGGACCACGGATGCGCCAGTGGATCATGGCGCTCTATAAAGATCCCACGGCCAGGATCAGGGTAAATGGGACCCTGTCAGATCCGCTCAAAGTTAGCAACGGGACAAGACAGGGGTGCCCCCTCTCCCCCTTTTTATATATCCTGACCATGGAGACTTTAGCTAACGCCATCCGAAGTAATGATTCAATAAGAGGCATCAGGGTCGGCTCCGCCGAACACAAAATGGCACTATTTGCCGACGATTTGTTGCTGTACCTGTCCAACCCCCGAGTCAGTATGCCCGTTCTCTTAAAGGAATTTGAAAAGTTTGGGAGGGTTAATAACTATAAAATCAACGCGCAGAAATCAGAGGCCCTTAACGTCACACTTCCGCAGGCCGAGGTCTCCCACCTGAAATCGGTGCTCCCGTTCCGCTGGGTCAGCTCGAACCTAAAATACCTGGGAGTTAACATTCCGACTGACCTATCACACTCATTCAAACTAAACTTCACCCCTTTTGCCGAAAACCTAGAGAGGGACCTGGGCAAATGGAGCCCCCTATACCTCTCCTGGAATGGCCGGGTAAACGCAATTAAAATGGACGTTCTGCCCAAATTCCTTTATCTATGCCAAACTATCCCGATAGGGCTCCCAAGAACCTTCCTGAAAAAAATCAGATCCTTGATTACCGACTTTGTTTGGAGGGGACGTAAACCGCGCATGCGATACTCGCTGCTGACGAGGAGTAAGGAAAGGGGAGGCCTGGGCCTACCGGACTTCTCCCTCTACCACAAGGCTAGCATTGCAAACTGTGTTCACGACATCATCAAAAATAGAAGATCTAGACTCTGGGTCGACATCGAACACGAGGGAGAAATAGATGGTCTGTACGGAGCCCCTTGGATCCCCCCTAAAGGGATAAAACATATCCCCAACATCTCTCCCTTCGGTCTACTCCTATTCAAAGCATGGGCGAGTTTCGCCCCGAGACACGGATTGGTCACTGTACCAGGCCCTCTAACCCCGCTACTGGCAAACCCCTCATTCGACGCAACTTTAAGGCAGAAGGGCCTGCTGGCTACCCCAGTAGACCCGATCCCCAGAGTGAGGGATGTAGTGTCCCAGACGGGCCTGAAACCCATGATCGAGATCCTAAACCAGAACCCACCCCAGCCAGGATTCTGGCTTCAGTATTTGCAACTGAGAGGATTTGTGAGCTCGCTGACACCAAAAGAAAACCTGATGGCGCCCCTAATGGCGTTTAAACAACTCTGTTTGTCAGACCTAAGCCAGAGGCACATGATTTCCACACTCTACAAGTTGCTACTGGATCGGGAGGCGGAGGAGGAGACTCCAAACTACAGAGGGGCATGGGAACGGGAACTAGGGGAGGACTTTGCTGATGAGGATTGGAATAAAATCTGGACCCTAACCCATAAGCTCTCCTCAGCAGGCAAAGTCCAAGATCTCAATTACAAAATAGTCTCTAGGTGGTATAGGACCCCCGACCACCTCCAAGGGATCTTCCCCCAGGTATCTCCCTTGTGCTGGAGATGCAGTGGGAGCAGAGGCACAATGACCCACATATGGTGGGAATGCCATCCAGTGGCCGACCTCTGGGAAAAGGTAACCAAACTCTATAACCATATCAACCACTCAGAGGTGACCATGTCTCCAAGAATGGCCCTGCTCTCACTGTTCCTAGGCAGCATAAGAACTGCTAAGTCAAGCATCTTAAAACACTTCATATTAGCAGTGAGGAGACTTATCCCGAGGTTCTGGCGATCCTCAACTGCCCCAACCAGGGGCATGTGGGTGGAGGAGCTCCATACCCTCATGAGATCTGACGAATTGGGGGCCGACGACCCGAAATCCTGGGAAACATACTATAGGACGTGGCAACCATGGGTCGCGTTTAGAGACTCAGACGACCTCAAATGCTGGATAGACTACGGATCAGTCGGCCAATCCTCCACTCGGGCTAGCGACTAGAGGTAACTCCGCCCGGGATTGTCTCCTGACCCTGACCCCACCCCCCCTTCCCCGCCCCCCACACCCTTATCTTCCACTCCCCAATGTTTAGTGTCTTCCCCCCTCCCCAAACGTCTACGTGAATATCTGTGTTTAGTGGAGTTAGGCCTACCTGTTTGGAAAAGAGGATCCCCCTCTACAATCCCAAAGGAGTTTGAGATCAAAACCCAGACTTGAATTCCACACAGGGTCGGAGGAGAGGGGGGGGGGACGACGTCTGTTGAAGTAACTACCACTTTACTCCCGTCAGCCGACGGAACTTCTCAGGGTAAATTTGCTCTGCTTCCGGAGTCCTCCCCCCCCCCCCCCCCTCCCTCCTTTGTCACCACTCTCGTCCTCACAGATCCCTCTTAAGTTTATTTCCTTCCCGTGTAATGTTTAAGCTATATAATTACATGCCAGATTTATTTATTATAAAAACTTACTTGAACCAAAAATGGGGATCTGGGCGCAGAGCTACCCAGAGTTGGGCCCTACTGCCTCAAACCACGCCAAAACTTGCGCCAAAGTTCTAACTCCCATGACACCCCCATCTAACCCTACTCCCTCCTCCGCCCTCCTTTTTTATTTATTTTTTTTCTCTTTCCCTGAACCTCCCTGTTTCTTAGTTTGGTCTGTGTTGTAATATGTTTGCTAACCCTGGACAGTATACCTGCCCAAGTAGGAAAAAAAGACGCTTGGTTGATCGTATAGAAGTGTAAAGAATTTATTTACCTTTGTCAATACAACTGCGTACCATTTCAAACCTCTATGCAAACGACAGGCAAATGTTTATATTGTTGAAACTATGTGAATAAAATACTTTTGAACGAAAGATACTTGGGTATGATATCCTTTTTTTTCTAAAGAATATATATTTTCACGTGTTATATTATGTACATTATGTAATTGTAATCTATTCATATGCTTGAACCTTGAACGTGTTATACTCAGCTTTGTCACATAATTTGCTGCTTTTTTATTCCTTACTAAAATGCGTTTTTTTAAAAAAAAAAACCCGTCAAAGATGGATTTGGATGCAAAATTTACAATCCCTCTTGAATATAGTAGCAGCAATACATCTGTCAATACCTCGGGACTTCAGAACATGTGATATATATCTACCTAACTTTCGATAACTGAATCCTCTTCCGCCCCATAAGAGACATGTCCTTATACCCTGGACGCCGCACTTCATAGATGTCAATACTACTGAGGCCTTCCACTCTATACTACCTTCTCTCTCTGGTGTCTTGCTACGACTTTACATTCATACTAATATTTCACTTAGTATGGAGTAGTAACCTTCATGGCAACGCACAATTTCCAAAATACAACGTTAACATTTACACAGTGTAATTCTCACAGTCCGTTGGTAGAGACATACTCTTTTCTGCTTGCGGATTGCAAAACCCAGTTTGCATAAACTTTCTTAACACTTGTCCTTAAATGTCCCCGATCAACTCCAGATAAAGTCCCAAAAATAGTCCTATCCTAACCAATCCAGTCCCAGTTGGATCACTACTGTCCACACAGATTGAGTTTGAATCCTTACTTTCACAGCAGGCCCTTTAACTGAAGCCAGCCTCACTTACATTGCGTGGAAGTATTAGTTTTGACTGACTCTGGCTAATCTGGAATTGGAAGAGTTCCTTGACCATGGTTTCCAGCAATCCTAGTGGTGGTCGAGACATCCTCCTAGGGTTGTGGGCTCAGCCCTGACTACCTCTCCTGCAGAACTTTGTACCTTGGATGGCAGCTGCTCTGTGGACTGTCACGTCTGGAATAATTTCTTTAAGGCATCAGGCAGTCTTCCATCTTCAGTCCCTGATCGTCAGGGCCCTCTGGTGATCTGTTGTACTGCTCCGCCAGCATGAGAGAACTGGCTCTGCAGAAAGCAGCCGCCGCCACTTCAAGGCCTCTGGTGGTGCTCTTCTCTCTGTGCTGGGCTGCTTCTGCGACCTCTGGCTGTGGTGCAGTTCGCTAACCTCTTATGTGGCACTTGTGGTACCTAGAAAGCATTTGAATGTTTGCAAATTGGAGGGGCTTAGCCTCTATACACTTCCCCTTAGTGTGGACTGCTCTTCTAAGCAGTGACATGCTAGTTGTTACTGCTAATGTCACTAGGAGGCAAAGCATCATTTTATACAGCTCCCAGCTCCTCTAAACTCTTTCTCCTCCCTGGCTGGTGAAGGGGCCTCTTTCCTGTGGCCCCTGAAATGCCTCTTCACTCTTCCTGTTCGTGCTGGGTCTCTGACAAAAGACTGGGCTTAAGAGCTGCTGGTCTGAGCAACTAGGAGCCATTATAGTGTAGAGGGGAGAGCAGAGCTTGAAAAAGACTCCTTTTAGTCGAAACGTTGCATGTAAACTATGGAGGAATAAAGAAATGCTTTATTTGCACCTTCTATGCTGTCACCGCTACCTATTTTCTGTGGATGAAGTGGACCCTGGGATCAGATCATTTGGTGATTTGGGCATCATAAACCTGTCCTACCATATTATGGTGAGGAAGCTGTGCTGCTAGCAAACTTCTGTTTATTGACCTGAGTTGTGATCCAGGCTGGCATGCACCTATTATGGACATGCTTGAAAAAGACTCCTTTGGAGTCGAAACGTTGCATGCAAACAATGGAGGAATAAAACGTTTTATTTGCACCTTCTATGCTGTCACCGCTACATATTTTCTGTGGATGAAGTGGACCCTGGGATTGGATCCTTTGGTGACTGGGCATCATAAACCTGTTCTACCATATTATGGTGAGGAAGCTGTGCTGCTAGCAAACTTCAGAGAGAGCGCTGATTGATTGAAATGCATTGAAAATTTTCTGGGCGAAAATTGTGAGTTCTAGCCGGGACTAGTTAGGCTCTGTATAAAATTTTCAATGCAGTTTCCACCATAATGACTTGATGGCTGTCCTTCGATATGAAGTTTCAGCAATGCTGCCATTGCTCTGTGGAAAGTGGCCTTTTTAAATCCTCCTTACATTGTGACATTAATGGCAATTTGACACCTCCTGGGGGCTGAGTCATTATGGACTATAGAAGGAAAATAGTGCCTGGGAGTAATGGATTCCATAGACCTCTTCTCTCAAAAGCGGAGGGGTTGCATCTGATCTGAGTAGTAGGTATTAGGGTACATATGAAGCTGTAAATCTGGTTCAGTTCCAACTCGCCCATTGAAAGTGAAGAGGTGAGAGCCCCAGTCAGTGGTACCCCAGCATTGTCCAACCCCATTAACTTCACAGATATTACTACATTTATTATTAAAATTATTATCCTGCCAAAACATCTTGAAGATACAAATACAAATGGCTTACCTGAACCTCACCCTGCCTCAACCAATCAATGCCACCAGCAAGAAACAGCAGGCTTAGTCCAATTACGTTAACGGAGTTTTAGGGTAACAGAAATACATGTTTAGTTGCATGGGTTTTAGAATATGTTCATATGTTATGGATTTGCTGCGTATTTCCCACAATGGAAAAACTGCATCAAGTTCATACTAAATAGTATGGATTTCAATGGGGATTCACTGCAGATTTCATCTTTCATTTAAAGGAGTGAGATCGGTGTTAAAAATCTGAAGCATACATTGACATGCTATGGATGTAAAATCTGCATATGGGTGGCATTTCTAAAATCTCATTAATAATAATTGCACTGTAAGTGCTGAAGATTTTTATGTGGCTTAATCCACTACAGAGAATTTTCAGCATTTCTGACCCATGTGAACTTATCCTTTTTATAGGGAATATGTCATCAAAAAATGACCTATTGTTTAAATTAAACTTTGTATGTTAAACATGTCTTTTGACATTTTTAGTGTTTTTTACTTTTATGTCATAATAATCTATATTTTAAAAAAATCAAAAATCTTGCAGTTTTCACTGGCTATTAAGCCTAATAGTATGATACTTCTTGTTCTGCAGAGAAAACTTTTCAGTGATCAGCTAATATCCGAGGCAGGATTACAATGAAATGTATCACCTATATATAGATAACACAGGATCCACTAGTCACAATAGTCGATGGTCACGGATTGCCTTCTCTCCATCCCTGTACAATGTCACAAAGCATACCTACAGTGTTTTCCCATGGAAATCATTGAGTCTCCTCCTGTTTGTTGTGTCTATGGCCCATTTGGCAGCTGTAAAACATCCATCTAAAAACTAGCACTAACATTAATGTTAAATTTCAAATACCTCGAACAAGTGACACCAAATCTCAGTTCACCTAGATAGCCAGCATCTCCATCAGATGACTCTGGTATCTCATTCAGCTCTAGCAGTAGGAGCAGAAACAAAGTACAGTAGCTGCACAGCATTCAATTCAGCCTGGAAGACATGGGACCCCATCAGATAGCTTAGCTCAGTTGGCTCAAGCAGCATTTGGGGGAATCAAGTTGAGGAGAAAGTTATACTACGAGAGATGTACCAGCATGCTCACGTCACCACTCATGGCTTCTGCTGAATGTCACTGATGTCATGCAAACTAGGATGTCAGCAACCGTTGCCCTTTGCAGACCGACAGGCACTCACAAAAAAATTTCAAATGCTTCAATTTAACATACAAAAAATTTCAGGGAGCATGAGCCCTATGTCTAGAGCACCCTGCTATGAGTTGCATGACAAAAGAAAGGTGCCAGTGCAGTGCCCCGATGCGCCCTGGCACCACAACACCCCTACTTATATCTACGTTTTGTTCTACTATTACTTTGTATTTTCTTCCAGCAGAAGAAAGGTCTTCTGAGGTCTTGAAGCCTTATGTTCAGAAACATCTAGGAAAACTTTTCATGTTGGTCCAATAAAATGTATAACAACTGCAAAGGAATCAAATTTCCTCCAAAGCCATTAAGTCTTGTGCGTCTCTGCTCTACAGGAACCAGTTATTGAACTTGGTATAATATTACAAAACCAGGTGTCAAAGCTGCAGCCTTTTGTCCTCTGCCGATGAATCTCACTGGTCAAAATATCTCAGAATGAGAAAGGTCACGCAAGAATTAAAATAATACATTATTATGAAACAAATAGTGATATTCCTGTTCTTAAAAACTGGAACTCCGTTATTTGTGCTTCAGTAACTGTCGATTCTGTTTAGCATATGTGTGTGTGTGTATAACAAATAATCTCTTTCAGACTCTGTATGTGTATTTCTATATTGTCATGTTTCTCGTGAACACTAGAGTAATGTTAATTATAACGTCTATTTACCCTTGAATGTGGCTGACACTGTATTGTCTGGAATGGAGATGAAAGCTTTAATGGAGTTGTGCGCGCTAAATTCAATTAATGTTAGCATTAAACACACTATACTTGTCTTATTATAATGTACTAAAAGAATTCTAGCAAGCCTGTTAACACATTTTCTTGGTGTATGCAGTGAATAGAAAAATAACACTTTATCCCACTATATTCTTTGAGCGCTGCTGACCGTATGCCTGGGAAATGTGAAACTTTTAGCCTATGCAGTTGGCTTTATTCGCTATTCTCCTGTCTAAAAAAAAAAGTACCACATAGTATACATTTTTTCCTGCACAGTTTTATTGATAAGGTTATCTGGCTATTTTTTTTTTTCAGTACAGTTTAAAAAAGGTATACCAACATATAATAGTCAAATGTGCTGAAATGACACTCCTTAGAAATATGTCTGGCTAACATAATTGTATGGATATTTATGTAACAACTTCATTTTTTTCTTCTATACCTTATTGGCCCATCAATCATGTAAAATCTGCCTACATGACCCCGGTTGTTGTCAGTATTTAGCCTGGTTGCTGTCCGCCTTGTCTACACATTCCTGCTGTGACTAATTACCCATGATTGGCTCCACCGTTTGACCTTGCCCCATCTTATACTGCACCCTTGGTATCTTCTCTTAGGTCTGATTATTTACTGACTATGCGATCTCTAATGCTTAATTCCTCTATATCCCAAATTCTTTTCTTTGCCAAGAAACCAAGCTTTGGAGACAATTTCTCAAAAAATAACTATTAGTTATTTACTAACCATAGTTAGTAAAACTGTCTGTAAGGTGATGAAATACAGTTAGGCTAAAACAGAGCATGTTCCGAATAATTCCATGTGGAATCCAGCAGGAAAGGTTTCAATTCTGTTTCATGTTAACCAGAGTTTAGTATAAATCCCGTCTGAATGTTGCTGTTGGGAGTAGGTTTTCACTAATAGATATTTCTTTCTAGCATTCTACTAAATTAACTGAGGTACTAAAACTCTAGGTGTTTGTTATTACGTTAAAGTGAACATTTTGATTCACGAACCCCTTCTTGCATATAAGAAATCTGCATATAAAGCAATTTTTTAATATACTATTAATTAGCAAATTGCTGTCTCTACAAGTTGTAGTGTTTTTGGAATTGGTAACTAATACTTGGTTTTCCAGCATAGTCAGCACAGTCAAAATACAATTACAATGTACAATATATATGAAAACTCTAAGATCCTGAAGCAAAGTCTACTTTGTCACGTTCCTGGACCCGGGGGCGTAATTATAGGGAATGCGGTTGCTCCCTGGCCCTGGACCCTTGGAGGGCCATAAGGTCTATTTTCTCCATATAGTAAGCCTAGTAGTAACAATAAAGCATTATAGTTGGGGGCCCTATTACAGATTTTGCATTCAGGCCCAGAAGCTTCAAGTTACACCCCTGTCTGGGCTTACATATTTTGAAAAGTTGTTCTATGTAAAGTCCCCTCAAAGGACAAGGGGGTACTCCATCAGACTGAAGAAAAAAAGGTTCAATCCCAGGAGGCAACAAGGTTTCTTTACTGTAAGTCCTATAAACTGTAGAATAAAAACAACATCAATGCTTATTTATAGGTACCCTCCGATTTCAGGACAAATTCTATCTTGGATCAGAAGGGAATGGAGGAAATATTACCTACAGTTGTTTGTCTGCAGCCCCTCTGCTCTACCAGTTCTGGACCCTGCTTATGACTGTAGCAATTTCCTCACTACCTAATGCACGCTGTACACTCTTCTCTGATCAATATTGATCACATGATCTGTTCTAGCCAATCAAAGTGCAGGTATGCATTAGTAGTCTAACACTACCAAAGCACTATGGGGATTTGATACTCTGAAAATTGCATATGGCCATTTTGAAAGACTGAAAATGGGACCTAGAACTGGTGGATCAGAGGGACAGCAGAGAAGAATAACTGCAGATAATATACCCCTCTCCTCCTCCGGTCTTGGGACAGAATTTTGTCCCAAAACGGAAGGTGGCTTTAAGTGTAAAAAATCATGTTTGGTTATCTGGTCTGGATCAATACCCTAAGGGCTCATGTCCACGGGCAAAATATGATTTAAGATCCGCAGCGGATCTCCCGCATGCGGATCCGCATCCCATAGGGATGCATTGACCACCCGCGGGTACATAAATACCCACGGATCGTCAATAAAAGGGATTTAAAAAAAAATGGAGCATGGAAAAATCCGGACCATGCTCCATTTTCGTGCGGGTCTCCCGCGGGGACGGCTCCCGCGGGCTTCTATTGAAGCCTATGGAAGCCGTCCGGATCCGCGGGAGACCTAAAATAGGAATTTAAAGTATTTACCATCCGGCGCGGGCGGGGAAGGTCAGCTGTTCCTCACGGCCGCATCTTCCTTGCTTCGGCTCGGCGGATGTGCCCGGCGCATGCGCGCGGCACGTCGGCGACGTGCCGGCGACGTGCCGCCGGCGTCAGGAATTCATCCGCCGGCCGAAAATGAAGATCCGGCCGTGAGGAACAGCTGATCTTCACCGCCCGCGCCGGATGGTAAATACTTTTAAATTCTTATTTTCGGCGCTCATGTCCGCGGGGCAGGAGGGACCCGCTGCAGATTCTACATGTAGAATCTGCAGCGGATCTGATTTTCCCCGTGGACATGAGGCCTAAGGGATTTTATTTGATGCTGTAGCATACTTGAACAAATATACATCATATCTTCTCCCTCACGGCCATGGCAATAAGTATCATTGCAGAGCTATCAGGGATGATGAGTGGTGTGTACAAAAAGTGCACAGCGATCCGGTCAATCCAACTACTGAGCTATCCAGCAAACTAAAGTATTTAAATCCGCTTTAGATTAGGCTCAGTGCCAGGTATAACTTTAAGTGTACAAATTTGTTTCTGTGCTTGCTATAAACTGAGCTTAAACGGCTTGTGACTGCTATGGCGGAACTCCCAATATGGAATAATCCCACTCTCCCGGCTATGGGTTTGGTGCCAGATCCTCATTACTGGATATGACTAGGGTTAACATTAGGAGATATGTATAGGGCTAATATGTTTATTTCTTACATGCAATTATGAGATGAATTGCAAACACCCCACTTGCAGCTGTTTAGATACGTCCAATTGCGACATGCATCAAACACCCAATTTCCTGCTGCTACGTTCCAGGTCTCTAAGAATCCCATCATAAGGATTGATATCTGCGCTATAATACACATTTGCTATCAACTAAAATTGGTCAGAATCCACTACTAATTCAAAAAAAATGGCAAGCTCTCATTCGAGAGCTAACACCGGAGGATTGGCAAGATATACTGGAATCCCATCCATTAGTATCACTGGCAGTAAATAACCAAATGATACAACTGTATATAATACACCAATCTTACCTTACACCCGTACGACAACATAAAATGGGCACAACCCCGACATCAGATTGTCAGCAGACAAGGAGATGATGTAAAAGAATGATCCTTTATTCCAATTCCATAAAAGTAGATGGTACAGGCAGCTGCCTGTACCATCTACGTTTATGGAATTGGAATAAAGGATCATTCTTTTACATCATCTCCTTGTCTGCTGCGGATCTTCCTTATATTTCAAGTCTACAGTATGCAAAGGTTGGTCCACCTTTATTGATCGGCTGTGCAGAGAGTTCTTCCCCATGTTTGGATATTGAAGAGCGGTGCTGCGGGATCTCTTCATTCATACGACATCAGATTGTCATAGATGTCATCACCCTAATGCTGACTTTTGGCATATGATATGGGCTGAGGTGGCAACGTTTGTGTCTATGCTCTTGCCTTCCCCATACACTCTCACTCTAGATTCTAAAACGGCGTTGTTTGGCTTATTAGATGAGGACAATGGCCTTATCCCCTATGAATCTTTGAGGGAGATACTATTTTTAGCTCAGAAGGTGATTGCTTGAAAATGGATGGCCACCGTATCTACTTCCATTACCGGATGGAAAAAATTAGTCAATACTGTTTTACCTCATGGAAAGGTCATCTACCGAAACAGAGGATGCCCTAATAAATGTAACAAAAAATGGGATCCATGGTTGGATGTCTGTACCACTCTGCAACATAACTAATTCTATATGATAACCATGCAATGTAAATAAACACCAACGTAGACATGTTTGTTTGAAAATACGTTTTATTGATGTCGCAAACATGTTTGTATATTGCAAAATGGACAACAAGAACTGTGAACTGAGTTATGAGACGAGTCTGGATCCTGAAACAGGTTCAATTGTCATTATATACCAATAATATATGGAATATGTCTATGTACCAATTATATGATGTATTTAATAAAACAAAGTTAAAAAACATCTCGTGACCAGGCTCGTCAAACTATTGTTATATCTGTCACACAACACTACATAGCCAGTTGTGCTTGAACCGGATTGCCTGACACTTGTCATCTAGCTACACTCATGTCTACTCCATGGTAATGCATGTCTCCTTGACTACTACTAAAAACTAATGGCCTGTTGACCACAATCTGCATTCCTTGTCTCTTCCTCTTCCCCACCAAGTATTTTTCGGGTGTTTTGGTACTAAAGGACCAAACACTCTTTAGGGAATCAAACGCTGGAACTGCTAGGAGCACCTAGGCCCTGGAGCCTAACTGAAGTTGTGGGAATAGGGAATGGGGATTAAACCATAAACTGCTTTTTATGGATTATTAGGAAGATATAAAGATTTACCCCTTCCCTTTCCTTTCATTCACATCTTCCTTTCCCTTGTTGAACAAATGCCAAATGTGTTTTGCTTTCTTTTTAACCCCTTAAGGACATGGTCTATTTTGGGCTTAAAGGGGTTGTCCCGCGAAACAAAGTGGGTCTATACACTTCTGTATGGCCATATTAATGCACTTTGTAATGTACATTGTGCATTAATTATGAGCCATACAGAAGTTATCAGAAATTTTTCACTTACCTGTTCCGTTGCTAGCGTCCTCGTTTCCATGGAGCCGTCTAATTTTCAGCGTCTAATCGCCAAATTAGACGCGCTTGCGCAGTCCGGGTCTTCTTCTTTTCTCAATGGGGCTCCATGTAGCTCCGTGTAGCTCCGCCCCGTCACGTGCCGATTCCAGCCAATCAGGAGGCTGGAATCGGCAATGGACCGCACAGAAGCCCTGCGGTCCACCGAGGGAGAAGATCCCGGCGGCCATCTTCAGCAGGTAAGTAAGAAGTCACCAGAGCGCGGGGATTCAGGTAAGCGCTGTCCGATGTTCTTGTTTAACCCCTGCATCAGGGTTGTCCCGCGCCGAACGGGGGGGCTGTTGAAAAAAAAAAAAACGTTTTGGCGCGGGACAACCCCTTTAAGGACACAACGATTTTTGGCGGATTTTCATCTCCATTTTTTCAAAAGTCATAACTTTTTTATTTTTCCGTCGACGCGGCCGTATAAGGGCTTGTTTTTTGCATGGCGAACTGTAGTTTTTGATGGTGCCATTTTTGGGTAAAACTTTTATTTATTTTATGATTGCAGGGAGAGAAAACGCATCCATTCTGCAGTAGATTTTTTTTTTTTTACAGCGTTAATAATGCAGCATAAATGACGCAATCCTTTTTTTCTGTGGGTCGGTACGGTTACAACGATACCAAAATTCTTACTTTTTTTTTTAGGTTTTTCCACTTTTCTGCAATAAAAAACCTTTTTTTGGAAGTCTTTTTTTTTTCTTCTAAATCGCTGCATTCAAAGTCCTGTAACTTTTTTATTTTTCCATATACAGAGCTCTGTAAGGCCTTATTTTTTGTGAGACGAGCTGTAGTTTTCACTGGTACCATTTTGGGGTACATATGGCGTTTTTGATCACTTTTATTGCGTTTTTGGCAAGGTAAAATGCTAAAAATTAGCATTTTGCCTGTTTTTTAAAGGGTTTTTTTAAACGCTTTTTTCTGTGCAGAGTAAAAAGCATGTGCAACATATTGTACGCATCATTACGGACCCGACAATACCAAATATGTGGGATTTAATTTTTTTTCCCCTTTTTTATGCTAATCTGACAAAGCACAAAAAAGTGGTTTTTTAACATTTTTTTTTTTACATTTTTCTTATTTGTATATTTTTATTATTTTTTTTACACTGCGTCCCACTGGGGAACTTAAGGCACAGCACTAATGATCACTGTGATAAGGCATGGCAGGATTTCTGTCTTGCCATGCCTTATCGCTTATACAGCGATTACAGGCTCTGGCAATACAGGACACCGGTATCTGGCGTCCTGTTGCCATGGCAACCAGCCGGGGTCTCTGCGATTATATCGCGAGAGCCCGACAACTTAACAGGGGGAGCAGCGCTCCCTCTGTGAACCCTTCCCATGCCGCGATCTACATAGATCGCGGCATGGAAGGGGTTAACAGCGGGGTCGCATCTCCAATGCACCCCCGCTGTTGCAGCGGGAGGCCGGCCATCACTGACAGACAGCTCCCGCTGCGGGATAGCGCAAGATCTGCTATGATCTCGCGCTATCCCTATGACGTAAGGGTACGTCATTTTGCGGGAAGTACCCCGCTCCCATGACGTACCCTTACATCATGGGGAGGGAAGGGGGTTAACCATACTGTCCTGTGTAAAATCTTTCAGTATTCTATTTGCTGCTGTCTCTAAATCTGTATAGCAGAAAGCATGAGCTGTCATTGTATGACTAGTGGAATCCTACTCGACTTCAAGCTCACAAAATAATAATGAAAACACCCAAGCAGAATAATGAATGAAACACAAATACTGTATAACTTTAATGCACGAGAACAAGGCACAGGTTTACATAGGATGACTGCAAATTATTTCAAATATTGACGATTAAAAAGGTCACCAGAATACAAATATTATGCAGTGGGCATGTCTTTGACGGTGAAAAGAATTTTTCGAACTTCACACAAGATAGTTCACTATATTTTTTTGTGCTATGAAAGTATATAAGACACCAGAATCAAATCATATGTAAGTGAAATATATTAATGTGTCTTAGCTTAGGGTATTTAATATGAAAATTGTTTCCTCCTTGCATGTTACAGCTTGATGTTCAGTCAAAGATGTCTGTTCCATGCAGCTACAAATAAGTTCATAAAGAAGTAGTTCAGCTCCCCACAATCCTTCACATAGTCATGGTATAGATCTCTCTCCCCAATCTATTACATTATCTTTTAGGTTAATCATTCAGAAATGAACACCAGATGTGTCTGCAGTAACTGCCAAAAGACAGCAAGAAAATGTGATGGAGTTCAGTAGTTTGTAGGTAGGTATTGTGCAAGGTATTCTTTTTTATGTAAATTGCAAAAATAACTTTGTGAATACAATTTTCATTAATCAGTAATCAGCAAAGGCAGTGAAGTGTCTTGCTTTACAAATGATGTTCTAGTGGTGATAATTCAAGGCCAACAATGATCACTGCCATACTAAGGAGTTTAGAAATATAACAGCTTGGATGGTAGATAAAATACCACTGTTCTCTTCCCAACCAATCCTATGGTTCAAGAGGAGCATTATATCAATCAACAAACATTTGCAATAAAGTTCTCCCAGAATTTTCCGCTGCTCTGCAGCCCCTGCGGCAATATACAGCACACAAAAACATAAATACAGTACTAGAAAAAGCCATAAACATTACAGAACTGGTGGTATGGTAGTGTGTGTTGTGTATTGTATGCGTATTTCCAAATTCATTTTCAGTCTATTGGAAGTTTGTAACTACAACTATCCTGGAGCCCTTGTTACAAATCTGTATGCATCCAACTTTAAGTAACACATCCATTTAATCCTACAGTAACTCGAGGGACTCCAGACTAGAGTGTCATTGGTCCCTGGAGTTTACTGTTGACCTCTTGTTTATTAAAATGTATGTACTGCATGCTGCTATTCACATCTCTGGAAGATTCATTAGATCTTAGAGGGAACTGGAGATAATGCTCTAAAAACGATCTTTGTGACATTTCATGTAGGTTAACATGAGTACTAGATACTCATTTGCTGTATATTGTAATTATTTATTGTAAACCACTAATAGCAGAGTTGATGCTGGATTATAAGTCAGTTTGTGGTGGTTATCAGGCTCCGTGACCATATCTATAGAGTAAGGCCTCTTTCACATGGCCGTAGCCTGGGCCCGGCGCATATACGACAAGAGCTAAACTGTCTCCCGCTCCCCTCCACCTTGCCCGCTCAGCTCCTCTCTCCTCCCCTTCAGCTGTTTGCAATGGGAGGGGCAGGGCAAAGCTAAACTCCCGCCCTCTCCTAGCCCATTGTCAGCAGCCACAAATGGGAGGGGCAGAGCTTAGCTACACCCCACTACCTCCCATTGCAAACAGCCAGAGGGGAGGATAGAGGAGGAGAGAAGGGGAAGGGAGTTTAGCAGTCACACTGCTAAACCACCTCCCACCTCTCTTTATCGGCCACTGTCATTGGCTCCCATAGGAGTTTATGCAGTGGCCGACATATTCCAGGCAGAAAGGCAACGCTATATTGGCCGGGTGCTTTTACACCGTGGGAATATGCCTGTGTGATTTGATGCATTGTAATCCAATGCATCAGATGGTAGTGTATATCAGCCGTCCATGAAAATGGTGGCCTATATACGCTCATGTGAATAAGCCTTGAGTCTGGTTCTAGACTGGTCTGGTACTGTATTTATGTAGTAAGCCTGATTCTGTTATATCTATATACTGAGCTCAGTGGTTACCGTATCTCGTAAGCTCAGTCCTGTTGCCATATCTATGTATTAAGCTTGGTGATTGTACTATATCTATGTAGCAAGCATCAAATTATTTTAAAACTTTAGATTGGTGGGGGCCCAGAATTTTCATGCAACCTAGGGTCTGTAGTAAATGTAATCTGCCTCTGGTGCCAATGCCAGAAAAGGCATCTGAACTATGAATAATTAGCAACTAAAATAATGTGGTTACATAAATATGCACACCCTAAAACTAATACTTAATGCACCCTCTGACTGACAGCATTCAGCCTTTTTGGGTAGGTGTCTATAAGCATGGCGCATCTTGACTTGGCAAACTTTGCGCAATCTTCCTTGCACAAGCAGCGCCCTCTTCAGATCAACTCACAGATTTTCAATGGGATTCAGGTCTGAGCTCTGTCTGGGTCATTCCAAAACTTTGATCTTCTTCTGATGAAGCCATTCTTTTGTTGATTTGGAGGTCTGCTTTTGGTCATTGCCATGCTGAAAGGTGAAATTCCTCTTCATTTTCAGTTTTTTTAGCAGAGGCCTGAAGGTTTTATGCGAAAATGGACTGATATTTTAAACTAATTTAATTCCCTCCACCTTGACTAAAGCCCCAGTTCCAGCTGCAGAAAAACCTCCCCAAAGCATAATGCTGCCTCCACCATCTTCACTGTGTGTATGGTGGTCTTTTGGTGAAGCATAGTATTGGCTTTGTGCCAAACATACCTTTTGGAATTATTGCCAATAAGTTCAACCTTGATCTCCTCAGACCATAACACATTCTCCCACATATTGGCAGACATGATGTAAGTTTAGGCAAAACACAGCAGGCTTGGATATTTATCTTTGTAGGAAAAGGCTTCCATCTTGTCACCCTACCCCATAGCCCAGACATATGAAGAATACGGGAGATGGTTGTCACATGCGCTACACAACCAGTACTTGCCAGTAATTCCTGCAGCTCGTTTATTGTTGCTGTAGGCCTCTTGGCACCTCCTGGACCAATTTTCTTCGGTCTTTTCATCAGTTTTTGAGGGTTGTCCAGTTCTTGGTAATGTTACTGTTGTGACAAATTGAATCCACTTCTTAATAACAGTCTTCACTATGTTCCATGGTATATGTAATGTCTTGGATTTTTTTTGGTCCCCTTCTCCTGACTGAAATTTTTTATGAATCAGATCCCATTGATGTGTTGTAAGCTCTTTACAGCTTTTTCCTAAAAATGCAACTAAGAAAATGTCAGGAAAATCCTACTAGAACAGCGGAACCTTTATATGGCGTCAATCAGAATCACTTTACATAATGACAACTGTATATTTACTACTATTTAACATAAATTTGAGTGTGATTAGCTAATTCTGAACACAACCATATCCCCAAATATAAGAGGGAGTTCACACTTATGCAACCACATTATGTATGTCAGCACGGTGGCTGGATTTCTTTACCCTTGGTGTGAGGACACTTGGACTAGCTATGGTTTACTATCTGTATGCATGTAAGTTCTGAGTGGGGTTCCTGTTCTATGTGGTATGCATAAACTTGTGTGTCGGTGTGAACAGCGACGTGTTTTATGTCTGTGTAGGTGGTCAGACATGCTTTATGTGCAGTCCTATTCTGTGTGGTATGCATGACCTTGTGTATTGGTGTGAACAGCGACTTGTTCTGTATGTCTGTATGCGTGTGAACTGTCATGTTCTGTGTTCAATGTGTATGAACAAGTGCCGTGTCCTGTGTTTTGTGCATATCTTTAGGTTCCTAAACAAGAATAGCCAGGTCCTAGATGAAGTCAGTGGTGCTGTCCTTATCGGGACAATCCCCCTGCTTTTAGGCAGGGGTTCCCCACTTTCCCTAATGAGTAAGGGGCAGGTGTCCTTCCATCTTTACCTGGAGAGGTGTAATTGGTCTATGCTACATTATGAGAGATGTTGCGGTTTTATAAGGACACCATCTTGCATCTGTGCTGAGGCTTTAGTGCACCGCATGGACGTAACATGAGGATGGAATGTTACGGAAAGTACACAATGTTCATGGAAAGGGCATAGAGGAGGAAGCAAACATAAGACACTATAATAGGGGGCCTAAAGTGATCTTTGCTGTGAGTCCTATCTCTTTGATACAACGAACAATGGCTGATGAGTATATAGTTCACTTCTTGGATTTGACCATTCAGGAGAATGCAGAGCTGTACTGGACAATTTGCAGTACAGAATTGTAGCAATAGGAAGTGCAAATATATCCAATAGGCCCAAATAGTGTTTTTTTTAAATTTATTCCGTGTTTAAGAGGTGTCCAAAATTTTAGAATATCAACCAAATCAATAGGGTGCCAAATGTTCATTTTTGCGTAATAGGACATGAGGTTATGGGCGATGAATTGAGCAATATAAAACTTTGTCTGCTCAGCCATTAAATCTATTAGTTATTCAGAAAAGAAATTAAATAAACTTTTTCTATAAACCCTATAACATTGACCTGAACGCTTATGATGGAATTAAAGTCTGAAATGCATGGTGTGCAAGACTCTGTGGGCACCCGAACATGAACAGTGGCAATAATGCTGGTTTAGGTAGCCGGCTCAAGGTTTACTCATCCCTCCATCCTTCCGAGGTCTGTAAAATGAGTAGCCAGCTTGCTGGGGAAGGTGGGTAATAAATTACCTGAAAGCGCTGCAGAATAATTTGGTGCTATACAAATAAGATTGATTTATTTATTTTAAAAGTGATGCAGCAAGGAAGAATCTTTAAAGTGATGGAGGCCAGTTTAAAGTGACAGGAGTGGCGCAAGTGTGGCCATATCCCCTAAAGCTGGAGAATTAACATAAAGGAGAATTGTGAGACCATTAAAGGAGATGTCCCGCGCCGAAACGGGTTTTTTTTTTTTTTTTAACCCCCCCCCCCGTTCGGCGCGAGACAACCCCGATGCAGGGGTTAAAAAAACCACCCGCACAGCGCTTACCTGAATCCCGGCGGTCCGGCGTCTTCATACTCACCTGCTGAAGATGGCCGCCGGGATCTTCTACCTTCGTGGACCGCAGCTCTTCTGTGCGGTCCACTGCCGATTCCAGCCTCCTGATTGGCTGGAATCGGCACGTGACGGGGCGGAGCTACACGGAGCCGCTCTCTGGCACGAGCGGCTCCATAGAAGACTGCTGAAGACCCGGACTGCGCAAGCGCGGCTAATTTGGCCATCGGAGGCCAAAAATTAGTCGGCTCCATGGAGACGAGGACGCTAGCAACGGAGCAGGTAAGTATAAAACTTTTTATAACTTCTGTATGGCTCATAATTAATGCACAATGTATATTACAAAGTGCATTATTATGGCCATACAGAAGTGTATAGACCCACTTGCTGCCTCGGGACATCTCCTTTAACTTGAGAATGCTTCAGTCGATGAAAAACAGAGGAATTGAGAGACTGATGAGTTGCCATGCAGTCATACAAATCAATGAAAGATGTATCCTTTTGGGCCATGAAGCCCAGTTACAGAACCTGCTCTAAAGTGTTAAAACTATAGTACCCAGGTTATTGGTTGTTAGAGGAGATCAATATAGGTTAAAACGATTATTGCTTAAAGGACAATTGCTTAAGATGCCTGTTGCTCTGTAGTTGAAAATTAAATTTTTAAGTTTTTTACCCTCTTGTGGCGTACTGAAACGCAATAAACATTTTCGGTATCACAATGTATGCTTTTGGGGTGCGATTTGGCAAAGGCTGAGGCAGTCCAGGTAAGGCCTCTTTCACACGGGCTACAAGATCGCAAGATTTTATAGTGATGCGACATGGCTACAAAACGCATGTATGTGAAGCTTATTGGTTTGTTCTTTCAGGCTACAAAACATCTCATGTGAGATGGAAACCATTGGCTTCACATGCGAGATTTTGTAGTGATGAGACATCGCTACAAAATGCATGTAATTTCGGCCATGTGAAAGAGGCCTTAAGGTCTACTTGATTTTATCTAGGCTATGTTAGTGAAATGAATATGACTCCATGTTCTATCTTATGCATAGCCATTCTGTGAGCAAGTAGCCATCTTCTGTGTCTCTCTTTTCACTGTATAAATTTGTCCTCTTTCTGGAAGATTTATGGATATTAAATGGTTAAATGGGTTCAGTAGCCTCACTTCAGCTGGCTGGGGAACCAGGGAAAACCCTGGATTGGTGCATAAACAATGTGCTGCTGATATTGAAAAAGGGGTCAAAAAGGGAACCTGGAAACTACAGGCTGGTAAGTTTTACCTCTATTGTGGGTAAAATGTTTAAAGGGTTTCTAGTAGATGCTATCCTGGAGGACCTCATCGAAAATAGCTGTATAATGCCAAATCAGCATGGGTTTATGAGAGAATCGCTCCTGTCAAACCAACCTGATCAGCTTATACATTGGATGCTGCCATGGACTTATATTTTTACTGGAGGTGATGTGGGTCTAGATTTTGACCTGGTGTGGCTTTTCCATCTTTGTTTCTCCTCTACCTGAAGGGTTTTGAACACCAAGAAGCCAGTTTGTCTTCATATGCTGCTGATTACTTCTGTGTTTCCTTGAAGTGACAATATATGTTATTGGAGTCAGGAAGGAATTTTTTCCATTAAATGGGGAGAATTGGCTTTTACTACTTAGTTTTTTTCCCTTCCTCTGGATCAACATTGGGGGGGGGGGGGGGGTAATAGGCTGAACTGGATGAACATATGGTTTTTTTTGGCCTACATACTATGTTACTTTGTACTGAATCAGGGGAGGGAATAATAAATCCCCCTACCAACCTACCCATCATTTCAATAAAAATGTAGTCTGTATCCTGCACTTAAAGAAAACGCTCAACAAATTAAGCCTGCTGAGCAAATCCAAGCTTTCCTGCGTTTTTTTCTATCGCATTGAAATTAATGGGAGCCGTGCCTGCAGTTACAAGCGCTGGCCACTACATGGGAGCGTAGAGGCTTCTGCTCCGACCTCTGTTGTTGTGGTCACTGACAGCATGCACCCGCACAGCTGATTGGTCGGGGTCCCAAGCGGCAGACCCCGGCCCATCAACTATTGATCACCTATCCTGAGGATAGGTGATCAATAGTATTTCCTCAGGAAACCTCTTTAACCATTTGGGTGAAATGTACACTCCATTCAGTACTTTCCCTGATGAAAGCTGAAATTGTTTAGTAAAAGTTAATTTTGCTGCATTTAAAGTGCCTTTGCATTCATTTGTCACCACTGTGCAATCTCACAGCTTTCACCTGCATCTTACAGCTGCACTATTTTTTCTTTTACTTCATTTTTTATTTCATATGAAAGAAACAAAATAAAACACACATGACATGGGGGTCTAAATAGGTGGAAGGAGTATAAAGGTAATGATAATGGTGGTTTTGTGAAATTTTGGGGAACTGTGAGGTAGACTACAGGAGACAAAGGAACACTGATCCAATCTCTTCTCTGCTTACTGACAGAGATCGGCGCTGTGCTAGGCCAGTCCTGCCCCCAAGTCATCAGATGCTGTGACTGATGAGTCAGATTTGACTGACCAATTACAGTCATCACCGGACGTGGACTGCTCTGATTGTCTCAGCAAGTTGCTGGGGTCCAATCAGCTGTCAATGACAGCTGTTTCTGTGGACTTACGCACGATGACAGTTGCAGTCTATGACCTCTATATCCATCATAGTGCAGGAACCAGCATCCGCTCATGACAGTCAAGAGTCGTTAAGGGATTAATCGACCTGTACATGGAAAACCTCTACAAACTCAGCACCAGGCTCAGAACCACATTATGGCCACCTACCAATAAGGTATGATCCATAAAATTTGATTGTATAATTGATGCACTTTTTTCCTTAGATACGATCAAAGTAATTTCTTTGATTAGAAATCCATTCTGTACATGTAAATTGGGGTTCTTTCCCCAGCATGTGCACAAATTTCTGCACCCTCCATACAGATGAATTGGACAGTTGCAGAAAGGTCTTTAACAATTCTGCTAAATGTCAATGTTCCCCATATTTTCGGTCAAATTTGAAACTGCCTTTCAAGCTACAACCCTCTGGACTAAAATATTTCATATAATTCAGTTTTAGGTTTTCTTTTTACCAGAATTTTATGTTCTGTTTATTTTTCGTTTGACAGACAGAGCCACAATTAAGGCATCTAAACTGCTATCCTCCTAGGATTTACTGTACACATAAATTCAACAACTGACTCATGCTAAAATGACAACATTGACATAGAGGGATGTAGCTTCTGAGGTGCCAGTAGTCAAGACTCTTCCAAGTAATCATACTCATAAACAAAGTATTTATAACATATTGCAAGAGGAGCTCCTGGCACGGTTTTACTTGTTCCTTCACACTGAACCAAGCACATTCAAGTTTTACTGTATCCTCATTAAACTATAAATCTGACAAGAGGAGGATCATATTTTTTGTCCACAGTAGAAAAGCAAATAAAGCAAAGATCTCCTGAAAATACTGCATGTCCCATGAGATGTGCATATGTGTTTAGATAAATGAAGGAAAGGGGTTTAGAAGATGAAGATGAAGAAGACCCATACATGGCTAGTTGCCAGACATTCAGTTGGGTGACCAGCTATGAAAATTGTTGTCTGACATTAGTGTGGTCATGCTTCTGTGTATTCTGATAGTCAGCATTGAACTCCCTGTCTGTGGAGGAGGAAGCTGCATGTTGGGAAGTATACTGTATTACTGGATAATTACACTACTGGGGCACGGTTCCCAGTGGCAGATCCAGGAAGGGTGCCACCTTCCTTCCTAGTGCAGATGTAACTATTTTGGATTGTGGCAGAGAAATGTAGTGATCTAGCAGAGGCATTCTTTAGAATGTTGCTTCTGGAGATAACCTTTCTTTTCCCTCTCTAGAGTTCCACCCAGCAAAAGATGTGTGTGGCTCTCTCCATTCACTTCTATAGGTGATAGTTTTCATGGAATTGAATGAGAGAGCTGTGCAAATGTGCAGACACTTCTCCATTCATTTTCAGACTAAATGCCGTAGACACACCCCCAGGTGGGTCCAGGGATGAAGGACCCCCTTTTCTCCACATAGGTGTCCGTCCCAGGAGTGAATCCCGCATCTATTAGACCTTTATGGCATATCCTGTCACCAAATACCAGGGTACATGTGAGTTAATAATACACAAATTAATAGCACACAGTTGTAAATATACATAGAGAAAACCATCATCATCCTCAAATACTAAAAGTGACTATGGAAGAAGGGAAGTCTAGAGAGAAGTAACCAAAAGTATTGTGAACATTTAAAAGACGTTATAAGTAGAGATGAGTGAGCACCCAAATGCTTGGGTCCGCGTTATTCGAGTCGAGCTTTTCATAAAATTCGAGAGCTCTACTTGAGTAACGAACCCCATTGACTACAATGGGAGACTCAAGCATTTTTGTATGTGGGACACCCGGTGCCAAGCTTTTGTTTTCTTTCTTGGGTCTCTCTGTCTCTTTCTTCTCTCTCATTCTTCTCTCTCTCCTCTCTCTCTCCTCTCTCTCTCTCTCTCTCTCCTCTCTCTCTCTCTCTCCTCTCTCTCTCTCTCTCCTTTCTCTCTCTCTTCTTTCTCTCTCTCTCTCTTCTCTCCCCTGCCATGCCCGACAAAAAATTTGCCAATGACTCGTGCTGTGGCGGGGAGGGGCCAAAACAGGCAGCTCACAGCAGGGAGGGTCCAAAAACTGGGGCGGGGTCGAACACGGCTTGATGCTCGTTCGAGTAACGAGCACCATTGAGTACCCTAATACTCGAACAAACATCAAGCTCGGCAGAGTATGTTTGCTAAACTTTAGTTACAAGCTTTCATGGCCAAAAGGAAAAGTCTGTTCCTGCAACAATAATTCCATGGGTGCTTCAACATTTGCAGCTTTATGGGAATCGCAAACAGGGAGTCAGTTTAAAAAAACTCAGATGACTTAAATATCTGCTACTATTTGCTAAGAGGCATGTTGAACAGGGAAAGCAAGTTCTTTTATCTAATAAGGTTTTAACGTATATAGTTTTAAAAAAACAAAACTTTTTTGGTCTAAATTAAAAATGATACAACACCTAAATCTAACATCACCAACTCAATGAGGCTTTGTTGTAAAAATCTAGGGAATTCTTAAAAACAAAATGCTAAATTCTGAAACTTGGAAGGAAATTTCCATTTCAAGATGTCCTGAAATGGCCAAGTTAGAGGTAGACCTTTATCTAATTGATAAAGTCTAACTGTAAAACAATTGTTGTCCACTAACTGCAGGACAATAAAATAGTTAAAAATTATCACAATAAAAAAAAACATGGTTGCTTATTATAAAAACCTCTATCCACAGGCTGTGTGTGCTATGGCAGTTTATGTCCATTCACTTAAATGTAGCTCAGCTGTAACACCAGATAACTAGAGATGAGCGAGCATACTCGCTAAGGGCAATGCTCGATCGAGCATTGCCCTTAGCGAGTACCTGCCCACTCGGGAGCAAAGATTCGGCTGCCAGCAGCAGGCGGGGGAGAGCGGGGAGGAACGGAGGGGAGATCTCTCTCTCCCTCTTCCCCCCCCGCTCCCCCCTGCTCATGGCCGCAACTCACCTGTCACCCACGCCGGCAGCCGAACCTTCTCTGCCGAGCGGGGAGATACTCGCTAAGGACAATGCTCGATCGAGCAATTGTCCTTAGCAAGTATGCTCGCTCATCTCTACAGATAACCCATGGACAATTGTAGTGCTGTTTATGCAAGAAAGCAGCGCTGTTTTTAATCCTGTAAAACTTTTTTGATTTAAAAAGGTTTCTACCCTTGCCAATTAGCTGTTTGTGTACCTGTTGGTAGAGCAAAAACACAGTGTACCTTGCAGATAGCTCCAGCCCCTCTGTAGTGGCCAGTACTGGTAATTGCAGGCACATCTCTCAGGAGTGGATATAGTTGAAATAGACATATCCCCTTTAGAGGTATATTCACACAGGGTGGAAATACTGCAGAATGTCTGTAGCAGAAAAGTCAGTGGCAAATTATGCAGTACTTCCGCAACCAAAACAGTCAAAATCAGTTGCATTTTCCTAGCCGATTTCAGCAGATACAGCACTTTCCTCACCTTGCAATGCTTGCGCTGTCAGCATGCTCCGGCACCCAACAGCCTCTAGCAAGCGCTGGGCCTCTGGTCAGGTGATATGGAAATGGCAGGGATTAGAGCTATCTGAATGGTACACTGTGTTTTTACGCTGAGAGAGGGTACCCAAACAGCTGATCCGTCTGGGTTCCGATGGGAGACCCTAGCCAATCAATAATTGATGACCTATCTTGAGGACAGGTGATCAATAGAACGAGCCCAGAAAAAAACTTTAATTAACCCCTTAATGACATGGCCTATTTTGGCATTGAGGACCAAATGATTTTTGGTAGATTTTCATCTCTATTTTTCAAAAGCCATAACTTTTTTTTTTTTCCGTCGATGTGGACGTATGAGGGCTTGTTTTTTGCGAGGCGAACTGTAGTTTTTATTGGTGCCATTTTTGGGTACATAGACTATATTGTAAAACTTTTATTTTTTTATGATCGTAGAGAGAGAAAGCGCATCAATTCTGGTATAGATTTTTTTCGTAAGCGTTAATCATGCAGCATAAATGACATGCTACATTTTTTTCTGCGGGCCGGTATGGTTACAATGATACCAAAATTCATATTTTTTTTTTTTTTTTTTTTTTTTAAACCCCTATTTTTTGAAAAAAAAAATTTTAAATCGCTGCATTTAAAGTCCTATAATTTTTTTTATTTTTCCATGGACTGAGTTCTGTGAGGACTTATTTTTTGCAAGACCATTTTGGCGTACATATGTTTTTTTAATCACTTTTATTGTGCTTTTTGGGAGGCAAATATGTGGGATTTTTTCTTTTTTATGCCATTATGAGAAAAAGCATATTATTATTTTCTTTTTACACCATTTTTGTCCCTCTGAGGGACTTACACTGTAGCACTGATGATTGCTGCGATAAGGCATTGCAGGACTTCTGTCCTGCAATGCCTTATCGCTTATACAGCGATCACAGGCTCTGGCAATACAGGACGCTGGTATCTGGCGTCCTATTGCAATAGCAATCAGCCGGGGTCTCTGTGAGAACATCGCGAGAGCCGGCTGAAGTCACAGAGGGAGCGCGCTCCCTCTGTAAACCCTTTGCCTGCTGCGATCTACTTAGATCACGGCAAGGAAGGGGTTAACAGCATGGGAAGCATCTCCAATGCACCCCTGCTGTTGCAGCGAGAGGTTGGCTGTCACTGACATCAGTGACAGCCGGGTCCCGCTGCCGGATAGCGCAAGATCTGTCATGATCTCACGCTATCCCTATGACATAAGGGTGCATCATTTTGCGGGGAATACACCGCTCTCATGACATACCCTTACGTCATGGGGAGGGAAGGGGTTAAAAATGCTGTACAGAATTAAAAACATGGCTTCTTTCTACCACAAACAGCAAAACAACTGTTCATGTGCTGTCTGGTGTTACTGCAGTGTCCTAGGAGCGGGCTAACAGCCTAGGAGACATCGGGGTAGAGTTTGGACCTTGTCACGGAGCTCTACCATCTCCCACCCTGAGGGTAGCACAGGACCTGTCCAAGTTACCATTGGGAGGACTTGCACAGGGGCAACCCAATACGTGGTTTACCTTAAACAGTATTGTCATGGGTGACGCGACCATTCCTTCCTCCACAATGAATCCAGACACACGCAGGGAAACTTTTAAGGAGCAAAGTCGGGAACGGCGTTTATTTGGAAACACTATTTACAGTCCAACCAAAGGCATAAACTTACGGCAGCAGGAAAATGGTGCAAAATCACAAAGTGGTGCGACAGGGAGGTAAATCACAGGAAAGCAGAAGAATATACAGTCCCAGTTATCTGCAGGGTTCTGTTCCCAGTACAAACTCCTTTACACTCACCAGCTGCCTACTGGTCGGCACTCACATTTGGCAAGCAGTCTCCACTCTCTCTCTTCTCCTCAGTTCAGGATACCGCTGGCATCTCCTGGGTACAGCAGGCCCAAGGAAGGCTGAGGATACCCTTTCAGCCTCTTCCATTCTGGCCCACACAGAACTGATGGTGTCTGTGTGGCTCACTTGCAGCTCCACAAACGCTCCTCTCACGTGCAAGGCCAGAACAGAACTCCTTGCAATCACATACATGAAGCACGATCACAGGACAGACAAAGTGATGTATTTTTCAGACATCTCACATACCAGTTAACCCATTCAGTGCTACAGCTATGCAATACACATCATATTTATGCACACATATTCAAGACACTGACAACACATAGGCACAAGACAAATGCATACATTATGGAGGAGCCCCGTTAATTCTGGGCCATTACATTACAACTTAGTTTCATTTAAGTGAATGCACCTAAACTGCAATACCAAACACGCCAGCCAGTTGACACATTTGGCAGCATTTTTGGAAAAAGCAACCATGCCACTTCCGCATCACCTGACTAGCAGCTCAGCGCTCGCTAAATGCTCCTGGGGGCTGGGGCCCGCTGACAGTGCAAGCTTTGCGAGGTAATGGGAATGTCGTATCTGCTGAAATCAGCTGCGGATGCACAGCTGATTTCAAGTCAAAATCCGCACCAATGGATGCAGAAATGCTGCGGAATTTGCCACAAAATTTGTCTTCTGCTGACTTTTCGCCCCATGTGAACATATCCTAACAGTGACCCTTCCCTTCCGCATTGCCTTTTGAAACGTACAACATCTATCTGCTTCTCATATGCTAATACAATACGCTTTGATCATTTAACACAAAAAATAAATAGTAAAATTGACTGGACTTTATGATAATTCTGACCTTTCCATCTGCGGCATTCTTCGATCAGCTGTTTTGTGTGGAGAAAATACAAGGTCCTACAGAACCTAGCTCTTTATCTTAGGCTTCTGTGACTTGCAGCTTCAGAGCAATGGGTCAGAGGTACTTCATTCATCTGGAGTACTGTGTGTGGGTTGTTGACTGTTTGACATTTGTGAATGAGATGTGTTCTCTGTGTCCTAAGACACATCATTTCAGATGTGGTAGTGTGTGAGTGTTAGCTTGTTAACTGACCCTTTTTGTCCAACTGGGTAATTATACAGTTAAGCTCTCATTTTTTAGGACCAAAGCAGAAAGTCATGAAAATTCTTTAGTTTACGATGTTGGGGGTGGGGGTTGTGGAATTATACAACAGTCACTTTAACAGAAAACAATCTGATCTGGCAAATAAAGATATTATGTTTACTCACTTATACATATGCTTTAGGGAAAAAGAGTGCATTACAGATTTTAAAATGAGATGAGATGCTGGTCGTGTAGCAAGCTGGTACAGCAAGATCAGCAGTGATTGAACCAAATGTCACTCTAGAGTATATGGATGTCCTGTACCTGGGGCTAATATGGTATCTCCAGGTACAAGTGAAAGATATAAGATCCAACTTCCCTATAAAATACAATATCCGTATATAATAACCGTGGCTTTCACACAGTGATAGACCACCATTACTCCAGGCAGATACTCACCAGGTTAATGGCGCCTGAACAATGGGCAATGTGAACCTGGGACAGTTATCTGTACTGCACCCATGGATGTGTTTCAGAATAAGCATACTTTAAAGTTTAACTCGAAAGGGCACTCTGATTCACCCATATCATCTAGAGCAGGGGTCCCCAACTCCAGTCCTCAGGGACCACCAACAGGTCATGTTTTCAGGATATCCTCTGGTAAGAACACCTGTGGCAATGTCTGAGGCACTGATAATTACATCACCTGTGCAACACTGAGGAAATCCTGAAAACATGACCTGTTGGCGGTCCATGAGGACTGGAGTTGGGAAACACTGATCTAGTGTGACAGGTTTCTCCTTACGCAAATATGGAAGATGGAACAATACCTCTGCAGCGCCACCTATTGGATGGCAGCATGCCTGCAAATCAATGTGCGACACTTTATACAGGTCTTAACAAAGTTTGGGAATTGAAAACCAAGACAGAATCCATACGCAAACAGGTATTTTGGGTGTTTTTCCCCTCATCAGTGTGCAGGAGGATTCTGGCTTGGCTAGTGAGAAGCCTGTGATTTGATTCGGGAGGGGTATTGTCTTTCCTTGAGGAGAACACCAAGAAGGTGAGTGAGGAGACTTATAAGGCCATGCATGCTCCTCTGGGAAATATGCAAATAAGGAAGATGAAACCATACCTCTGCAGTGCCACCTATTGGATGGCAGCATTCCTGCAAATCAGTGTCTAACCCTTTATGCAGGTCTTAAAAAAGATTGGGAATTAAAATTGCATTGTACTCGCATGCCATAGTTAAATGTAATTTTGATTTTTGCCATTAAAAGTGCCGGAGCAACATGCAATTCTTTCACAACATGCAATGTGTTTTTCTCACCAAATGCATCACACTTGCAGAAAAATCACATCTTTGCAAGTGTAAAATCGTTCTGAGTTTCTCGGATGAATATCGTGCTTGACTGCATAAATCTAGCCTAACATACATTAGTGCAGTGTACACACCTGTCCCAGATTCATGCTGTGGTTCGGGTGGCATGAACGTGATTTCAGGTTCCCCTTAATGATTTTGTGTGCACAATTTGCCATTCATCAGACTAGTATTAAAGGGGTTTTCCAAGACAGACAGACTTAGGCTGGCTTCACACTGGCGAATTTGCAAGCAATACGCAGAGAATAGAATCCATTGATTGCAATGAGTTTATTCACATTTCCATATTTGCTTTATTTTTCTGCGTATTTGTGCATCAAAGGTCCCCATAGAAATCAATGGGAGGGTATCAAATTTGCACACAATATGCAAGGAGATGCATGAAACACTGACTAATTGCCCTGGAAAAAGAACACATCTGGAATTATCCATTTCAAATGGTGTGTCTGTTTACTGTATACAAATGAATATGCCTGGTGGGGGCAAAAAGTACAGTAAAATACAATGATGCGTGCGCAAAAAAGCATTGTTTATTACGCAAACACGCTCAGGCATGTGCAAATTCGCTTACGCCCGTGTGAAGCCAGTCTTGGGATAGATGATCCATATTAAATTGTGGGAGTCCAATTATCCACACCACAGCCAATTGGCGCTCCAGCAACTGACGCATTACTTTACTGTTTACACAGGCACAGAGCCTTACATTCAGGACATTATATTTACAGCGCTTGTTGACTAGTGTCTGAAAAAAATAGTAGAATAAAATGTACTGTTCCCTGATTAAGGCCTGATGTCCACGTACCTGTCCTGGTCTTTTTTCTTCACTGCGGATGTGGGCAGAAGCGCTGGCCGGTGCGTCGGCACACATGTGCAGTAAAGGTTTTTATTTCAAACTCCTTTCCCTCAGAATCCGCGGCTTGTACGCAATATCAATTGTGGACGGTCCACGGATCAGACGGCTTCCATTGACTTCAATGGAAGTGTCGTGCCGCCACAAAGCGCTATGGTGAGCACTAATTTTATTATTTGTGGCTGGCAATTAATTGTGATTTGTTTTGTCCAGACACCAGTGCCCTTGGGCACAATTTGTAGTCGTGAGGTGTGGAATAATACACAGAGACAGATATTTTGCTTAAAGTTTTGTAACCATGATATTATTAAACAAGGCAGTGAGATGACGTCGTTTTCTTCATCACATTCAGTGCATAATAACTGATACACAAATTGCAACACTGTAGCCACCTGTTTCTAACTCATTTATACACTGGGAGCTTACTCTGGATTTCCTCTCTCTTCATATTTATATCTTTCATTTTCCCTCTATTCACTGTCAAAGCTGTCTCTCCTTCTCAGTTACTCACGGTTTCTCAGATTTCTCTCTTGCTTCGCTATGTCACAGCTGATCTCTGTCTCTTTTCACTTCTCTCTCCTGCCTGGCACTTTCTTTTCTCCTGTTGGTTGCTTCTTTTTGCTCGAGCTCCTCTGCCTGTTACCTCTCTTTTCTCACTACTTTTTACTTATTGCCTAAACTTATTCTGCCTCTGGCTGTTGCTTTGCCTCGTGCATCTCCCTCTCTCCTGCGACGGTTGTCCGGGTATTTATCATCTGTCACCTGACCAGTTTGTCTGCAGCCAATCACAATCTATCTGGCTGCTAGGCTATCTGCCTCACCTGAGTCTCTATGCATTTTTTTCCATCTTGTGCCGCATGGATAAAAACATCCTAACTGGTTGCTAGATTACCTGCATCCCTTGTGTAAACTGACTCAGATGAAACTCCTAGGGCCAGTTATTATATTACCGGTCCCCATAACTAAACAGTGCTATGTAGTGCTTATTTCCAGGCCACTGCATCAGCCGTCCGTGCGGGAACCGCACTGAAATGGATCATGCTGTGATTTAACTTTAGCATCCAAAGATCCGCAAATCAAATCCTCATGATTTAATTCAGGTGCGGATGCCCATGCTACCCTATGGGCGGCTTAAACTGCAGATCGTCCGCAATTCAAATCCACCCGTGGACATTCGACCTTAGGGCTCATGTCCACGGGGAAAATATGATTTAGGATCCGCAGCGGATTACCTGCACGCGGATCCGCACCCCATAGGGATGCATTGACCACCCGCGGGTACATAAATACCCGCGGATCGTCAATAAAAGGGATTTTTAAAAAAACGGAGCATGAAAAAATCTGGACCATGCTCCATTTTCGTGCGGGTCTCCCGCGGGGACGGCTCCCGCGGGCTTCTATTGAAGCCTATGGAAGCCGTCCGGATCCGCGGGAGACCTAAAATAGGAATTTAAAGAATTTACTCACCCGCAGCGGGCCGGGAAGCTCTTCTCTTCCTCACGGCCGCATCTCCCTTGCTTCGGCTCGGCGGATGTGCCCGGCGCATGCGCGCGGCACGTCTACGACGTGCCGGCGACGTGCCGCCGGCGTCAGGAATTCATCCGCCGGCCGAAAAAGAAGATCCGGCCGTGAGGAAGAGCAGAGCTTCGCCGCCCGCTACGGATAGGTAAATTCTTATTTATTCGTATTTTCAGCGCTCATGTCCGCGGGGCAGGAGGGACCCGCTGCAGATTCTACATGTAGAATCCGTAGCGGGCCCGATTTTCCCCGTGGACATGAGGCCTAAGTGTTGTAAAAGATAACCAAATACATTTTAGCTCCTCCCTTCTTAAAGGGCTTGTTCCAAGATATAAATTTATTCTATATCCTGTGGATAGGGGATAACTTTATATCTGTAGATAGGGAATAACTTTATACCTGTGGATAGGGGATAACTTTATATCTGTAGATAGGGGATAACCTTATATCTGTAGATAGGGAATAACTTTATACCTGTGGATATGGGATAACTTTATATCTTGGTAAACCCTGTTAAGAAAGCAAACAAGAAGAACAATTTTAGATATAGGTCAGGACATATTTACTTATTGCATGCCAAACATTTTCCCGTATGTCCCTCCTAAATAGTTGTATGTGATTCACACTGTATAGATGAGAGATAAAGCTGGATGGCATTCAGTTAGACAGCATTCCTTCATGCCTATCCGCTGCCCTGTTCGCATATGAAATTGTATGTTATGTCAGATAAGACTGAAAACTTTATTAACTATGAAATGATGTTCTAAATGTGATTATACAAACTAATAACCCTCCTAGAACGCCATGGATGATGGATATCAATAGAACCCCTTTTATGACTGCAGACCAAGAGGTTGTTGCCTTTTTTCCCACGCATGTGCGAGTTTTACTGTACCTTTTGCATGCGCAAATCATCCACATTTACAAGCGCAAAAAATGGGCAATTACGTTGATTAGTTTAATATGTGCCATGTACGTGTGCAAGTGCTGTGTATTTTTGCGCACACAAAATGCGCACATGTGAACGAACCCATTGAAACCCATGCAAATTTAGGGGGTGTAAAACACTGCTCAAGTACTTTCCTGTGAGTCCAGCCTAATAGAGAAACAGAAAAGTGGCACAGATAGATATACTGTAATAACAGAACTACAGATCGTTGTATTTACCTGCAGTCTTTTTTACAAATATATTTTCAATGTTCCTCCCTAGCTCGACTCGCACTTCTATGTATACCACCCTTATCCTTCTAACATCCTCCCGCTTACTGACACTCCTAATTACTCCGCTTATTACATTGTGGAGGCCTTTGCTGATAGTACAAATCGTCCAGCTGGTCGATATTTTCATGTGTCGACCAACATTGCTGGTCAAACTTGCTAGTAATCGCTTTAGTATCACTGAGTGCTGCTGAAGGAGAGGACATCCTTTCATTTAAAGCAGTTTGATGAAATGTGCAGCTGATATATATATATATATATATATACCTGCATAAATAGAATATGTTCCAGTTCCTATTAAGCAACAGAGCTATCTTGCTGTAAGTGGCGTACATTTTTTTTAAAAAGTTTCAAATTTTTTCTGCAAGCGCCATTATTTGCAAATTATTTATGCAACTCTTAGCTTAATAATTGCCTCCTATAACTTTATTTAGGGGGTCCAATGTGTGGTTTGTATAGGCTCACACTGTCTAAATCTGTCTAAATGAAAATCTGTCTTTGCTGCTCACAGCAACCAATCACAGCGCAGCTTACATTTCTTAGGGCTCCCATACTCTTGCATTTGCGTTTTTTGTTAACGCGATTGTCAATGGGACTTTCTAATGTTAAAAACGCAACGCAATGCACCAAAAAATGCAAGTTGCATTGCGTTTTTAACATTAGAAAGTCCCATTGACAATCGCGTTAGCAAAAAACGCAAACGCAAGAGTATGGGAGCCCTTTTACTGCTGAGGTAAAATGAAAGCTGTGCTGTGATTGGCTACTATTGGCAACAAAGATTTTCTTTTAGGGTATGTTTACGCATGGCAGAAATACTGTGGAATGTCCATGGCAAATTCTGCAGCATTCCCGTATCCAAAACACAGTAAAAATCGGAATTATTGGTGCAGATTTCGACTCAAAATCATCTGTGTACCCGTAGCTGATCTCAGAGGACACCGCGCCCCCCTCTGAAGTCTTCAGCTGCAGCGCTTCCTTCACTCTGGGTACCCGGCCACCGGTACTGAGCGGCAGTGCTGCTGGTTACTTCTGCATCACCTGACCAGCAGCGCTGCACCCACTAGAGGCCGCCAGGTACCGAGGGTGGAGGAAGCGCTGCCAGCTGAAGACTTCAGAGGGGGGCGCTGTGTCCTCTGAGATCAGCTACGGGTACACAGATGATTTTGAATCAAATTTTTTATCTGTTTTGGATGCTGAAATGCTACGGAATCTGCATTGGAACTTCTGCTTTGTGGATGCACCGCAGCATTTCCGCCCCAAGTAAATATACCCCTTGGCTAATTGCACATGGGCGAGCATAATATCGAGCTGAGAAAACTGGCACGATATCGCGCTCGGCAACAAGCATTTTACCCGCGGATGCAAGGCGATTTTCAGGCAAAAACGCCTCGCATCGCTTCTGTGAAATTCCGATCCTCTTACGCGAGTTTTAGGTGTAATAAAGGATGGGAAGGGTTTTCCATTGATTTGAATGGGAAACCTCACATCGCACATCACATGACCTGCGATGTATTTAAGGTCCCATTGAAATCAATGGGCGATGCGTTCTGAGGAACACAAAATACTAGGACATGCCACAATTTTTACCTCGCAGCATCGCTCATGTATAGGACTCCATTCCAGTTTTATGCGTCTCACAGCGCACAAGATTTTCGCCAGTGTGAAACCAGCCCCAAACAACTTTCACAAGCGTGTGGTGCTGGGCTAATTTTCCGTGGCCCACCCTGAAGTGACGGGGGGCTGCTGTGTGGTCTGTAGTCATTTTTGGGTGTGGGGGAGTCATATGTATTATTTGTGATTCAAATGCCGTCTTTTGGGTCACGTCCTAAATAAACTGGGCGACCATAATGCAAAAGATTTATGAGGTGCCGGGTGTGCCATGTTTATTCTTTAGAATCTCCTCTCAGTAGTAGTCATGGTGGTAGGCCTCGACGACAAGGGGCCTCTGCCATATTCCACCAGCCACACTTTACCACACAGGAGCCCGCATAACTGTGCTGCACCGCCTGCAGAGCCCCCCTCTCACGCCTGCTGCAGCGGCCCCCCCTCCCGCCGCCTGCTGCAGCGGCCCCCCCCTCCCGCTGCAGCCCCCCCTCCCGCTGCAGCGCCCCCCTCACGTCGCCTGCTGCAGCGCCCCCCCTCACGTCGCCTGCTGCAGCGCCCCCCATCACGCCGCCTGCTGCAGCGCCCCCCCTCACGCCGCCTGCTGCAGCGCCCCCCCTCACGCCGCCTGCTGCAGCGCCCCCCCTCACGCCGCCTGCTGCAGCGCCCCCCCCTCACGCCGCCTGCTGCAGCGCCCCCCCTCACGCCGCCTGCTGCAGCGCCCCCCCCCACGCCGCCTGCTGCAGCGCCCCCCCCCCACGCCGCCTGCTGCAGCGCCCCCCCCCCCCACGCCGCCTGCTGCAGCGCCCCCCCCCCCCACGCCGCCTGCTGCAGCGCCCCCCGCACGCCGCCTGCTGCAGCGCCCCCCCCCCCCCACGCCGCCTGCTGCAGCGCCCCCCCCCCCCACGCCGCCTGCTGCTGCGCCCCCCCCCCCCACGCCGCCTGCTGCTGCAGCGCCCCCCCCCCCCCCCACGCCGCCTGCTGCTGCAGCGCCCCCCCCCCCCTGCTGCAGCGCCCCCCCTGCTGCAGCGCCCCCCCCACGCCGCCTGCTGCAGCGCCCCCCCCCCCCCCACGCCGCCTGCTGCAGCGCCCCCCCCCCCCACGCCGCCTGCTGCAGCGCCCCTCCCCACGCTGCAGCGGCCCCCTTACATTGCCTGCAGCGGCCCCCCTCACATTGCCTCCAGCGGCCCCCCTCACACCGCCTCCAGCGGCCCCCCTCACATTGCCTCCAGCGGCCCCCCTCACATTGCCTCCAGCGGCCCCCCTCACATTGCCTGCAGCGGCCCCCCTCACACCACCTCCTCTTTACACTTATGGGGACATTTGGTAGAAACAGCAGCAGGATGCCTAATAACCCTCCCTTATCAAAAAAATGACAATTAGAGAAGCGTCCACCTCACGGGGCGACAGAGCATATGGACACTGCTGGATTGTCCCGGGACATAGCTGGCACCAGTCAGCCATGCTGTGGCAGAGGGCACACACTGGGCACTGCCCTCACTGAGCCCCACATTACACGCTCGCTGCCCGCCTTCAGCTGGTGACAGGCCGCTCGGCACCTCAGCTGTGCCGCCTCCACCGCCGTCCCTCCCTCCCAGTGCAGCCTGCAGTGGATGGGCTGGATTCCCTCCAGATCTCCGAGCAGCAGCTCCAGGGAGCACTCGCCTGCAGCACGTCCCCAGGAAGGAGCTACCACCTCCATGCAGGGACAAGCCAGAGCCTAGTAAGTGCCCTGTACCCTCTCCAGCTGTCAGTGCCCTGCCAGTCTCCGCACAGTTGGTGCCAGTCACACTTCCCGCTCTGCAGGCTATATACTATGCCGTGTACTGATGTAGCCCAGAGTTGTGGTTAACTCTTTGTTAGCATTGCATGTGAACAGTGATGTATTGTGACACTAGTGGATAACTGATGGGCCGACATGTCTGATCTGCTAGATCTGTAAGTAGTTACAGATGCTATTCTTCCATTATGTGGGCTAATCTGTGGAGTGACAGTGAGAGATCCTGCATGTCAGCCTGGACTTTGATCCACACAGAAAAGGGTTAAGGATACAGCAGATGCAGAGTATTGACTACAGGAGTCCCTGCCTTACATTGATTATCAGGTACAGGCTGGTAAGTGAGCCATTCACTGTGCATTTAAAGGGGCTTCCCACTAGTACTCTGCCAAGACCTGTCAATCAGACAGGATATCAACTTATGATCAGGGGGTCCCAGCCGCCTGGCTTAATGCAGAGGTATCTGTGAATGGGGTATATGAATACTTTTTAGTTATTAACCTATCAAGTCTTCTGACAGCCATCACCATTGTACAATATTACTCCTATCCCAAACTGTACCCCTGCATTGGTCGTCTTGGTACTTTTCCTCAGATGTTCATCTAATATGTATGGGCACTTCAGCTGTAACACAAGTGCTTCTGGGAGAGAATGGGTTAAGTAATGAATACAATGATATTCTTTTTCATATGGTTTGAATTGATGTAGTGTAAAAGCAGTTTGTGTGAAGGAGTAGAATGGGGGCATTGATCCCAGGCTGGAATTCCCATTCGGTCTACCTATGTTTACAGTACACTGCTTCCCTAACATTGCACAAGCTCAGGTTACTGGTCCGAGAGATATTATACGGAGTTAACCTCTTACTGGCTGGTACAGCATCTTCAACCAGGGTCTCCTCACAGTGAAGGCAATAAGGCACCTGCACAACTAGATATGCACTCATGGGGTGGAAAAGGCAATTAAGGGGCAAAGCAGAGTTGTATTTTGCTGTTATTGGAATGATTTTAGCAGTTACGCTTGTAGACAAGAAGCTGTATTTATACAGGTGAGTGCGAATTAGGGCAGAGAAAATCTCAGTTATATTACACTCATTTTGTCTGCGATTTTCATGCATCTACAATGCGTTTCAGCATTGAAACCACGCGATTCGCATCGCTTTACATGCGTTTTTCATGTTGCCAATAGTTGAAATGGTAAAAAACACGTTGCACTCACATGCAATTCATATGGAATTCGAGTGCAATGCAATTTTTTTTTTTTTTTACACTTCCATAGGAAATAGACAATTCTTGCAGTGGAATCACCCCAAATAGGACATGCTGCCATTTTTCAAACTTGTACAATCAGTATGTGCGAAAATTCACTTGTGTAAATTAACCCATTAAAAATAATGGGTTCTTTACTTGCACAAGTTCTCTACACGTCGCAGCGAACTCGTATGTGAAAACCGCCCATGTAAATACAGCCTTAGGTCTCTCTGACACGGGCATAATTAGCTGCGCACATCTATCATGCGCGAGCACGCCATGAGATGCATGCAAGCGTGACAACAATTCCCATACACTATCTTGGTGTGTATGCGCATATAATCTGTCATGATAGTGTATGCCGCAGTTTGTTTTGCGCATGTATTTCTTGCACTGTGTGTGAGAGGCACAGTTAAAGTCTATGAGAGATTGGTAATGTGTATTACATGCGCAAAATAAGCAGTAAGCATACGTATGAGACAGGTCTTATAGGGATAAGGCACAGAAATATGATACAATTTGTAAAATGTATCAAATCAGCATCCTTTCCAGCATAGTAAACTTACTTTTCTTCTTTCACCTCATGGCTGTCATACTTGTCAAACCATAATAAGTTTTGTGCAGCCATTGCAAGCTATGGTGCATCATTTTTTAAATATATCATAAGTCATAAAACAAGATACAAATGGCTGTAATAGTTCACATGCCACTTGTAATGCAGGATATGCATCTTTTTTGGTGTATTACATTTGATGGATGTGTCATAAGAAACAGTTGAATAACCATATACACATCCCTGCCAACAATCCAACATCTAGTCAGCTACAGGATAGTATGAACAGTTGTAGCTGAGCACCTGAACCTCAGGGGACTGAGAAATTGTAAAGAAGGGGTTGCTTGAAAAATGTGTAAATCTGTGGTTACTAGTAATGAATCAATATTTATATGTTCAACAATTAAAGGAAAAAAGGTTTCCCATTGCAGGGATTTAGTGGCAACTTTTTCCTGACCTCCTATATTGTCTTCTGGTGCAGGTAGCCGGGGATAGGAAGATGGGGGCAGGCCTGGCACGTGGATCCCCAGATGGGGAGAGTTCTTCTTTAACATATTAAGTATCCGTTTTTACACAAATTTACCAACAATTCTTGGTGGCTATTAGCTATAAGAGTGCTTGGGACACGATTGTTACTGCTTTTGTGAAAAGGGAATCAGGGGACATTACCTAAGACAAGTTCAACAGAGTAAGATGCACCAAATATAATAAGAGGCGCAAGCCTGTTATTAAATTTGGCGCATCCTGTGCTGACCGTGCAGTACTATCTGAAATCAGATAAAACTTGCTGTGGATTTGTGCTATAATTTATGCCAGTTTCTGGTAAAGATTATAATGAATTTGACGGGCCACGGCCCTGCCCTGCTTTTGCAAAAGTGGCAAGGGCAACATAAAAAGCTGAAAAGTTGCAAACTTTTACCCAAGGGATTTGTGCAAAAACTTGTAATTTTTCTACCCCAGAAATCTAGCATAAACATGTTTATGAATTCTGCCTCAATATGTTTAAAATGTCATCATTCCTGACATGTTCAAGGAATCCCAACCTTTTAGGCCGAGCTCACATGGCATCTTCGAATTGCGCATTACGCGCGATGTACAAGTGTATAATTCGTGGTAAATGGCAGCCATTCAAATACATTGACTTTTGTTGTTCTACTCACACTTGCATGTATTTATCAATACAGCATGTTTTATTTTACCACGTATAGTGCAATAGAGCCCTGTTGTTCTCTATGTGTGCATACAAAAACACGTACATACGTAAAGACATTGCATATGTGTGGCGTTTTGATGCAATGATACTAAGAGACAATAGAAGAAACCAGGAAGCCAGTGCATGACAGCATGCGTGAGATACGCTGTCATGGGCAGGAAGTAAACGCAGCTGTACGCCATACCATACTGCGGTAAAACGTTGTGTCTTTACCATATGCTCGTGTGAGCCCAGCCTTATATAATGTATATATACAAGTTGTATGAGTTGTGTTTAAATTATACATCCTCCATTATTTAATACATTTGTTTTCTAAATGTTATTTATTTGTTTTTCTTTATTTGCGCTTTTCCTTGCAAGAAATGTTCACTTCTTACCAAAATGCATCCTATGCATTCATGGATACACCAGCGGCGAGAACCAATCACAGCAATCTCTTGCTGGAGGCGGGGTTCTCAAACCTCGCTACCAGCAATACGGTAGATGATCTGTCAGTGCAGGGGAAGCCTGAAGCAGTGCCAGAGATCAGCGGGAGGGACCTGACGGCACTTGCTAGGTGAGTATTGCTTTTTTTTTCAGCTTCCTTGGCTATCTTTTTAGCTGTGCTAAAAACGTAGCCAAAATACTGGCATAACGCATGCTAGCGCTGCTGGATCCGGTCTGAAACCGCAGTAAACGCAGTGTAGAAAAAACGCTGCGTTTCTGCAAACTATTGTGTGATTGAGGCCTTAAGGTATGTTCACACGTGTTGGTTTTCATGTGGATTTTGGGGTAAATTCTGTGGCAAAATCTACATTGAATCTGCTAGCATTCTGCATCTTATGCATCTTATGCAAGTAATAGGGTATTTTACTCTCCCGTTCACATGCAACTGAAAAAAATCCATGCCAAAAAAAAAGTCATCTGTAGATTTTGCACGAAAAAGCCATAGATTTGCTACATTCAGTTTAGCCCTATTGAATAGGGTTAATTCTTGTTTGACCCCACTGACACATCCACTGCACATCCATGGCAGAACTCCAGCTGTCAGTCTTGGATTTCTGCCGCCATTTCCACTGTAAATATAGGCGAATCCGTGATGTGAACTTAGTTTAAAACATACTATAAAAGCTCATGTGGCGTCATCCATCAGGATGCCATATTAAAAGAGGAAAACACAACTAGTGTGTTTTCTGGTTAGTCTAACATTATGGATGTAGATAGGAGACGGAGAGGTATCTATGAAGTCTCAGTGACAGTGTGACTAAATAGTAGTTCCATAGCAGCTAAAATGGTTACTGCAAACTAGCAACTTAGTTTACTGCAAATATTTTTGGTCAAGAACATAACTGGCTAACACAGGAATCAAACACAACTAGAACAGAGTGAAGAAGGATTCTGTAGTTAGACGTTGGAGTAAAGATGTGCTTTATCTGCAGATGACTTCTTGACCACAGAGCAGGACAAAGTTTAAATTGTTCTTCTGAGCACTGAGCTTCCACCTAAACTTCAGGCCCTGCAGGGCTTCTGGCTCGGGAGTAATACAAAGATTCTACAAATACCAGACCAAAGCAATATGGCATGTAGTGTTGTATATTTGTTATAAAGACAATCCGCTCTGAAAGCCCAGGTTCCTCCCTGGTGGCACCTTCAGAACTGTCACACTGCTTGAAGATGGAAAAATTGAAATGAGGAAATCTTCCGACTTTGAACTCTTCCTTAGATGCTATTTCAAGGAAGCAGCATTTCATTCATGGTGAGAGCTGAATCATTTGGTTGCAGAATAGATAACGTATTAGTTTATAGAAGAGTAGAGCCGCCGTGTTGCATCACTACTACTCAGTGCGAGGGTATTGTTTTACAGGGGGTGTAAGGCTTCTGTAGATCTGACAAATGTATATAAACAATGGTGGCCATTGGTATACTTTCTCCGTTTTTAATATTAATTTATTCTTAACCTAGGGTCTGATCTGAGGGTGCTTTGCATGTGCACAGTGGGAAGATCTCAGAATTGCATCTGATCTGTGAATTCAAGAAATAAACAGAAATTGGATCAGGTTTTCCTGGGACTTGACCGAGGCTCGGCCAGACATGGTAGGACATCTGAATTTACAAGGGATGGAAGACAGTTTGAAGGAGAAGAATCGGGAAGGGTTGTTGGATAGTCCGGATTCTGGCCTCCCACCAAGCCCCAGTCCTCCTTTCTATTCTATCTCTCCTGGCATTACTGAAAGCAGACCTGAGGGCAGCATTACACCAACACAATACCCAGGATATGCCTACAAGAAGGAAACTAGAGAGGGAAAAGTGGTATGTACTTTATTCTTGCATTCATAGCAAACTGTTTATTCAATTGCACTTGCATTCTTCTATTCCCATATTCTAAGGATGTGTCTTGTGATAACTTGTTCATGGCTTTTTAGCTTGTATTGCATTGTGTTTACACCCTATTAGAGCATGGTAATGATCGCAGGGTGGGGTTAATGTATGTCATAGAATGCACTTGAGGGTTTCATGTAGGAGATAAGAGATTTACTAATCCTTCAATTTTTTTCTGTCATAACTTCCCTCTAAAATGTACAAAATTAGTTATTTGGATGCTTTGTGCAGAAACTGTCTTCTGTAATGTCTTTGCATATTTCTTGTGTGGATGAAGAACACATTTGTACCTATTGTTTATTTGTCAGTGACGTGTGGATGAGGAACAGAATGTGGAGAGCTTAGTGTTAATGGTTTGTAATTACTGTAACAAGGAAAACTTCAAATGCATATTTGTATTTGTAGCCTGGCATGTTCAGTGCCAGTTCATCAACATCTGTAATAAAGAGCACACCCATGCCAGCTATATAATTCATTATATAATGCAAATGCAACCTTGAATTAATTAGATCCACAGAAAATCGGAGACCACATGAATATCTCATATCCTCGAGCTTCTTCAAGGCAATACACCCTTTAAGAGTATATCCTTCCACTTCTGTCCCTTGCAGAAGAAGATTTTGACTGCCTCTTGGACTGATTATACCCCCTCCTTTATGTCATAGTTATATTGAGTGGTAACATCTGCCAAATGCACACTGCCCAATGGAAATGGGACACTCTAAGGCTGGCTTCACACTGGCGCGATTTTCGTGCAATACAATAGCGAGCGAAAATAATTATGAAACAAATGATTTTCAATGGTTTCATTCCCATTTGCAATGTTTTTACTCATGTGATGTTGTGTAAAAAAAATTGCAGCATGTTCTATCTTTCACCCACTGTTATCAACGGGGTCGGCGGCAGCAGCGCCAGCCCCATTGAAAGCAATGGTAGAAATGTACAATCCTCTGCATTACTGTCACGGGGGGAATCCCTTTCAGCCTCAGCTGGGGGAATCCCTCACAGCTGCAGCTGGGGGGATTCCCAGCACTGATGCCAATCTTTTTTTACATGAAAACGCCTTGCATCCATGGGTCTCACATTGATTGCGAGAGCAATATCGCCCTTGCCAGTGTGAAGCCAGTCTAAGGCTTCCCTGACACAGGCGTTTGCAGAAATGCAGCATTTTTCAATGCTACGTTTACTGCGGTTTCAGCAGCGCTGGCTTGTGTTATGCCAGCATTTTGCGCAGCGGCAGGGACCCGGCAGGCACCTACTGGGTGAGTATTGCTTTTTGTTCCATCTAGTGTAGCTAGGGCTGATTTTCGGGGTAGGGCTTATATTTCAAGTCCACTCCCCTGAAAATCGGTGTGCGGTTAACGCTGCCAAAAGCGCTGCACCAAGTTGTGCCGCATTTTCAGCAGTGCTGAAACCACTGCCCATTTATTTCAATGACCGACGCAGGACTGAAAACTGAAAAAAAACTTTCTGACAGTTAGGGTGATCAATGAGTGGAATAGGTTGCCACAGAAGGTGGTGAGTTCTTCTTTAATGGAAGTTTTCAAACAAAGACTGGACAAATATCAGTCTGGTATTATTTAGTGAATCCTGCCTTTAGCACGGGGTTGGACCCAATGACCCTGGAAGTCCTTTACCCAACTCTATGATTTTATGATTTGCGCTTCATTCAATGTATCAGGCTGATGGAAATAGCTGTGTGCTGTACTCAACTGTCTCCATCAGCTCTATCGTGCGTGCGTGTGTGTGTGTGTGTGTGTGTGTGTGTGTGTGTGTGTGTGTATGTATGTATGTGTATATATATATATATATATATATATATATATATATATATACACATACTTACATACACACATATGTTGAATGCCTGTGATTGGTTCATGGAGCGCTGGCTCCTGAACCAATCAGAGCAATCTATTGCTGGAGGCAGGGATTTCAATCCCTGTCATGAGCAATAGATGGCCTATCAATAGATGGTGCTTAGAGCTCCAGAGACCAGCGGCGGGCACCTAGACTGTACCTGCTAGGTGTGTATTATTTTTTTTTTCTGCTAAAAACGCAGCCAAAAAGCTGGCAAAATGCATGCCAGAGCTGCTGAAACCGCAGTAAACGCAGCGTTAAACGCTGCATTTCTGCTAATGTCTGTGTGAGAGAGGCCTTTCTGGGGTTAACTAAAATGAAGCAACTCTGCTGTTTAACTCTTTTTTTCAGAATTTACATATAAAGTAGTTAATGCTATTCATTAGTGAAGCTCTGCTTAATGTTAATTTCTTACTGGCATTCCCCATGCACTAGATGAAAAGAGATGGTTATTTAATCTGAGGCACATGGGAAGTGTTTATGTCTGAAATGTCTCTGGGTAGCAAACTCCTGTGTTGGCAGCAGAGTACTTGTGAGTTTGTTGTTCAGTAACATGCAGTGTATATTTTGTGAATAATGCATATATATAACAGGAAATGGTATGTGATCTAGTACCAAGGTAATTAGAGAGTCACCAATGGTTCAGGTTTCTTTAAATGTAGCAAGTATTTTTAATATTCCAAGTGCTGCTAATGAGAGTTGCTGAGTGTGAATGCATAAAATGATTCATTCCAAATGGTAAAAGTATAGTTTATAGGGTTTTTCTATGAAAATACTAATGATGACCTATTCTCAGGATAAGTCATCAGTATCAGATCAGCGGGGGTCTGCTGTTTGGGACCCCAGCAAAGTGCTAATGAGAAACTGCTGTGAAATGGCCATAATGTTCAGGACGCCATACATAGCACAGTGGTTATGTGTGGTACTGCAGCTACTTCCCATTGAAGTGAATGCGAAAGAGCTACAATATCAAATCGGGTCACTGCGCTACAGATGACATTCTGAGCATTGTGGCCGTCTATGCCAGTTTCATCAGCCGGTCACGAAACTCCCGTTGCTATTATCCCGGAGAAGCCCTTTAAGTGTCCCTCTTTGATCCTCCAAATGTTGGAAGGTATTCTATAAACTTTCTCCATTCGTTAAAGGGGTCTTCTGCGAAAATACTATTGATGACCTATCCTTAGGACATGTGGCGCCTGCTGACAGCGCCGGTATACACTGGAGTCAAAGCGGAAACTGCTGCTCCGACCTCTGTGTAGTGGCTAGTGCTTGTAATTGCAAGGGTAGATCATCAATAGTGTTATCCTGGAAAACCCATTTAAGGTTCGTTGCGTGAAAGGTAACACTTTTTCACGTGCCTCTATATGCTTGAATAGTTTTTTTATATTCCTATTCCTATGATCCTATCTGTGTACCTGTTCTCAAAGCGCCATGCGGCCATGATCTAATGACTATATTGCCATTGTGAATGAATAGTGTAGAAGAATTGTCATGTGTAAATTTATCATCAGCTTGCCTAGTGTTTCACAAATGTTAGAATGCTTGTGGCAAAATGCATAGGTTTGCATAGCTAATAGCCAGGCCTGGTGTATGGACCCTGTACTCTTCAACTATCCTGTTTCTGCAAAACGGTCTTGATATCCCAAACTCAAAACCCTAGTGGTTACAGGATTAATTTTGGGATATTTTTGTATAGCCTTCGGTATGTCATAGTGGGAATTAGTTGCTGCTTTACCCCACTTTCTCAAGTGCGGACCATCCACAGTACAGATAATTCAGGTATGCATGGACGCTGGCCGGGCACAGGCTCGGGTTCCATTGAAGGCTCCCGCATGCGGAATCCGACTCGTTCATATGAGACCAGCTTTAGGGTGAAGTCACACGAACGTATATTGGCTCGGTTTTCACGCCGAGCCGATATACGTTGTCCTCGTGTGCAGTGGGAGGGAGGATGGAAGAGCCAGGAGCAGGAACTGAGCTCCCGCCCCCTCTCCGCCCCTCTGCACTATTTGCAATGGGGAGAGGTGGGACGGGGGCGGGGCTAATTCTCAGAACTTAGCCCCACCCCGCCTCTTCCCATTACAAATAGTGCAGAGGGGCGGAGAGGGGGCCAGGAGCTCAGTTCCTGCTCCTGGCTCTTCCATCCCCTCCCCCCCTGCACACGAGGACAACGTATATCGGCTCGGCGTAAAAACCGAGCCGATATACGTTTGTGTGACTTCACCCTCAGGCTGGATTCACACGAACGTATATCGGCTCGGTTTTCACGCCGAGCCGATATACGTCGTCCTCATCTGCAGGGGGGGGGGGAGGATGGAAGAGCCAGGAGCAGGAACTGAGCTCCCGCCCCTCTGCACTATTTGCAATGGGGAGAGGCGGGGTGGGGGCAGGGCTAATTTGGGGAACTTAGCCCCGCCTCCTTTCATTGCAAATAGTGCAGAGGGGCGGAGAGGGGGTGGAGAGGAGGCATAGGGGGGCGGGAGCTCAGTTCCTGTTCCTGGCTCTTCCATTCCGCCACCCCCTGCAGATGAGGAGGAAGTATATCAGCTCGGCGTGAAAACCGAGCCGATATACGTTTGTGCGAATCCAGCCTTATGCTGACTGAGAAACGGACTAATTTGAAGACGCATAAATCTGAGCTGGTTAGAACTGAGACCACATGACCACCTGAAGAGAAAGACTCCAGAAGTTTCAGATAAAGCTAACGCTGATGTTTTTCACATGACCTTCTCGTGTACAGTGTGATAATGCTATAAAGCAGGCTGCGGACCAACTTGCACATTAGTTCACATTAGGATGTTATTTTGATAAGCAACACGTGATCAATTTCCTGATTTCAGCAGCGGAATGTAAAGTATCTTCTTTCATTTATTTTTGGAGATGATTATATTAGAGTTTTGCAATTTGAAGTTCTTTGGAGAACTAAGCAGAGACTTTTCTTCTGAACAGATCTTTATTCCATGTTGGACCGCTGAGCAATAAGGTACACCAAGTCTTCCGAGCGCTTGTTTGTCCAGCACTATGATGCTGTCCTGTTAGAGAAGCCGGGTGCACAGCTTTACACACTGGGCTTCTCTGAGCACTGTCATTGGGACAGCAAACAGGAAGACATGAGGTGAAAATATGAAAAGTATGTGATCACAATGGCAAACAGACATGTGATATTTAAATCTAGTTTGATGACATTTCCATCACTTGTTTTCAGCACTATTTCTTGTCTTGTCTGTAGCGGATTGTGTCCTTCAGGAGCCGTGTCACATTACTGAGAAGTTATTTTGTGATTCTGTGTAATAGATCTATTCAAAGGGCAATTTACAGCCATTCTTCACAGACTCAAATTACAGTACATCCAAAGCATATGACTTTAATGGACGTCTATTACCTACAGTGTAAATCTCTAATTTCTTACTGTGGTTTAAATCCCCCACCCTATGACTTTTTTTGGTTGGAGCGCAACCAATTCCATAAATTTCCTACATTCCCTGACACTTTGTATTTGAAAATAAGTGATGGCATTTGCAGCGACAACGCGTTTCAGTTTTCCAATGCAGTTTATAGAATGTTGCTGTTGATATGCACCGACCGGCCACATACATTGTGTAGATCCTCCTTGTGCCACCACACAAGCTCTGATCTGTCGAGGTATGGCTTCCACAAGACCTCTCAAGGTGTCCTATGGTATGTGGCACCAAGATGTTAGAAGCAGATTCTTTAAGCTTCTTTAAGATTTTTGAAGCCTCCATGGATTGAATGTGTTTTCTGGCATATTCTGCAGATGCTTGATACATTTAATATCTGGGGAATTTGGAGGCCACGGCAAAAACTTAAACTCTTTTTCCATGTTCCTCAAATCATTTCTGAACAGTTTTACAGTGTGACGGACTGTCTTATCCTGCTGAAAGAGGCCACTGCTATTAGGGAGTACCTTTGTCATTAAGGAGTGTTCTTGGACTGTACAATGTTTAGGTAGGTGGTATTTATTAAAGTACCATCCAAATAAATGTCACGACCAGAGGCGTAACTTGAAGCTCCTGGGCCCCAATGCAAAATCTGTAACAGGGCCCCCAACTATAATGCTTTATTTATAGTATTAGACTTACTGTATGGAGGAGATGGGCCTTATGGGCCCCCTAAGTGTCCTGGGCCCAGGAGCAACCGCATCCCCGGCATCTCCTATAGTTACGCCCCTGGTCACGACCCAATGTTTCCCAGCAGAACATTACCTGAGCCCCACAATGCCTACTCCAGCTTGTCATCTTCCCATAGTGCATCCTGGCACCACCTTTTTAATCAGGTCAGTGACACACATGCACCCAGCCATCTACAGGATATAAAGGAAAATGTGACTCCTCAGACCAAGCCAACTTCTATTGCTCTATAGTCTAGTCTACTTCTTGATGCTCACATGCCTATTGTAGCCACTTTTAGTGATAGGTAGGGGTTAGCATGGGCTTTCTGATTGGGCTGCAGCTACATAGCCCAATATGCTGCGATGCACTGTGTTTTCTGGCACCTTTTTTTATAATAGCCAGCATTAACTTTTTCAGCAATTTGTGCTACAGTAGTTTTTCTGTGAGATCAGACCAGGCGGCTGGCCTTGCATGCCCAGACACATAAATAAGCCTTGAGTTCTAAGCACTGCATACTGTGATCACCGTATAATTTGGGCCTTGCTAAAGTTGCTCATATCTTTATGCCTGTAACTTTCGGAACTGACTGACTTGCCCTTTGCTGGGCACCCTTGTCACAGTATAATCAATATTAGTCGCTTCACCTGTCAGTGGTTTTAATGTTGTGGGTGATGTATGAGGTCCATTACTAAAGGGAACCTGTCAGAATGAATATAATGTCCAAACTGCAGGCAGCATGTTATAGAGCAGGAGGAGCTGAGCAGATTGTTATATAGTTTTATGGGGAAAGATTCAGGGTAACTTGTATTTTATTTAAATCTCTGCTCATTCTGAGCTGAACAGTCCCATGGGAGGTCCTATCAGTGACTGACAGCTCTTTTCTATGTATAGTCCTGCACAGACTGCTATCAATCACTAATAGCTCCGCCCATTGGACTGTTCAGCTCAGAATGTGCAGAGATCTAAATGAATAAAATACAAGTTACACTGAATCTTTCCCCATAAAACCCTATATTAATCTGCTCAGCTCCTCCTGCTGTATAACATGATGCTTGTAGATCTGACTGCATTTCCAACACGACTGGTTCCCTGTAAGCTGATGGTTAGAAAGACCATTTGTACTAAAATATGCATTTTGTAAATGGAGATGTATGACTTAAAGGGTTTTTTCAGGGAGAATACTATTGATGACCTATCCTCTATGTAGTGGCTGGTGCTTGTAACTCCAGGCACGGCTCACGTTGATTTCAATGAGAACCGTCGCTGCAGTTACAAGCGCCGTCCACTACACAGAGGTTGGTGCAGAGACTTCCGCTGCTTTTGCTCCGACTTCTGTGTATTTGCGGCACTGACGGCATGTGCATGCTCAGCTGATCAGTCAGGTCCTGAGGATAGATCATCAATATTATTCTCCCCTTTAACAAGCACTCCTGAGACCTAGTAGCAAAATTTGGAATGGGGCCTCCAACGTGTTTACTGTAAGGCCTAAGGCTGCCTGTCCACGGGCGGGTTCGAATTGCGTTCCCCGCGGCCGGATTATTGGCCGCGTCGCTATGGAGAGCGCTTCCCCCCTGTCCACGATCGGAGGATCATTGCGATTCTCCGCTCGCAGGCGGCAATTTGCAGCATGCTGCGATTTGCCTCGATTCTTCGCGGTCAGCCTATCTGTCAGAGACCGCAGACAGCAGAGATCCGTCTGCTGGCTCCTGCTCCCGGGCGGCGGATCTCCTGTCCAAGGGCGTTGCGGTATCCCGCGGCGGAGATACCGCGACGCCCTTCGACAGGCAGCCTTATTCATATATTACAGTTGAGACAGCGTTTTGGCTGTGGTTTTGCAAACACTGAAGCAAAAACCCAACTGAACCACAGCATCTGAATGTCTTACTGGTTTTAAGGAAAGTAGAGCTCTTCTGCGCAGGTCTATGTCCCCTTACTTCAGAATAACAAAGGGAAAGGAAACCAGGGCTCACAATGAGTCCTCATTTACGGTACCTTGTATTAATATATAGTGACTATGTTTTCCTATTTGCAGTCAACTAATATAATGACTAGATGGCAACCACCGAGACTGAAAAGAGGGCATTTTCTGTTTTCAGAATAAAAAAAATAATTAAAAATATGGACTTCAGTTAAGTGATCAGTGTTATTAAAGTTCAGATGGTTATGTCATTGAAACCCTCAACACACCCATGTACTGCTCAGCTGTATGTAGTGAGTAAGTTCATTTTCAATTCCATATATGTACTTGTATTCCTAGATTATTATTTCCGAACTTGGGTTCCAACCTGCAAACCTGGTCTGGGTTTCCACATGACACAGGAGCAAGAGGAATTGCCACTAGAGATGAGCGAACATGCTCGGCCCCGCCCCTTTTTCGCCCGAATACCGCGATTTTCGAGTACTTCCGTACTCGGGCGAAAAAATTCGGGGGGCGCCGTGGCGGCGCGGGGGGTTGCGGCGGGGAGTGGGGGGGGGGGGGGGGGAGGGAGAGAGGGCTCCCCCTTGTTCCCCGCTGCTACCCCCCGCACCGCCGCGCCTCTCCCCGCCCCCCGGCGCCCCCCGAATCTTTACGCGCGAGTACTGAAGTACTCGAAAATGGCGGTACTCGGGTGCGTAAGTACTCATTACGAGTACGTTCGCTCATCTCTAGTTGCCACCTTTTCACTAAGGGTACATCCACACGGGCAATTTTCACACGCAAGTTCTGTCTGTTTATGATATACACGGAACTCGCATGTGAATACAACACCTTAATTTCAAGCGATTTTTATTTATTTATTTATTTTCCTGCCTGGTCGACCAGTCCTCCCAGATAGAAAAATTATAGCATTTCCTAGTTCTGGGCAATTCTTATTCTGTCATAAATTCTATACTTGCCTATTCTTCTCCAGGCATTCTTCTCCAGGCCTTCTTCTTCCTGCATCTTCTCCTCACCGATGTCCCCTGGATCATGTCACTGCAAGCCCATAGCATGCTGTATTTTCCTGTGCATTTGCACCCCAAACATCCCCATAAAAGTCAATGGAGATGCGCAAATGAACGCAAAATATGCTAAGAGATGCATTAAAAGCCGCATAATTGTGCAGGAAAAAGAACACATCTTGAATTCATTAGACTAATTAGCCATTTTAATGGCTGGAAGCTTTGGTGCTTTTATTCTTTTGGCATGCGAAAAAAGTACAGTTAAATACACCGATACACTTGCAAAAAACCAATGTTCCTTTTGCAAAAACACTGCACTCATGTGCCTGCAAATACTCATACGCTCGCCTGAATGCGGCTTCAGAAGTGTGACATCAGTCCAAGTTTCGTGAACTGATATCACGCTAACCTGTGTTAATCCACCCTAAGGCTGCCTGTCCACAGGCGTTGCGGTATCCCACGGCGGAGAGCCGCCGCCCGGGAGCAGGAGCCGGCAGATGGATCTCCGCTGTCAACCTATCTGAAGAATTGTGGTAATTTGCATGCTGCGAATTGCTGCCCACGAGCGGAGAATCGTCCGTATCACGCTTGCGTCCAAGCTAGAGGCGGCACAACAGGATACTAGAGCCTCCCTTCAAGTGTTCAGCTTTCCGCAATAATTTGCTCTGCTATTGTAATCGCTTATTTATAACAATTTTACAATCACACATAGAAAGTTTTATTCGACTCCAACAACACCTAGGTGGCTTGGCTTTTTTTTTTACAATGAGTGTATGTTATGTACCCTAAGAATCAGTGCTGGGCCCACTATTATTTAGAGAGGTTGTTTGGGACTCCAGACATTCTTTTCATTTGACCTATTTTCTGGATGGGGCATGAATAAATGATCGGCTGGGTCTGCCTTTTAGGATGGGTCCGTTGCTTGGGATTCTCTCCGATCAGCTGATTCCCAGCACCGCTGTCAGTATTGACAGCTGAGGAAGCAGATTACACCATCCGTACTGCAGTGGACTGGTTAGGTAGTGCAGGTGCAGCTCTCATTAAATTCAATGGGCATTGCGCCTGCGCTACCAAACCGGGCCGCTCCATTACAGACGGCGCAGTCTGCTTCCTGCCCTGTCCATACTGATAGTGGTGTCAGGAATTAGCTGATCAGTGGGGATCCTGAGCTGTGGACCCCTGTCAATCCTCTATTGATGACCTATCCTGAGGATATGTGGTTCAGTGTAATGTTATCTGTGTACCAGTAATCTGCATGCACCATATTTACTCGGGAAGTAAAACTGGGAGAATCACTCACAAAAAAGAATCTGGGAGTACTTTTAGGCCCCAGACTAAATAACATTATGTAGTGTCAAACAGCTGTTTTTAAAGCCAGGAGGATTTTGTCCTGTATTAACCCTCTCCCGGCTAAAGACTTCTGTGCGAAGTCCATGCACAGTAGCACTTCAGAGTGTATGAGATATGTCCTTGCTTCATAGATGGTGATTATCAATGTTGGTCATATTTTAAAGCCAAGAATCTGATAGGAATGATTCCCAACCTGCGGAACGATTATCGCTGAGAAAAAAACACCCTTAGGGCGCCCACCCACTGGCGTTTGCGATTTCCGTGCGTGAAAAATGCAGCGTTTTTGGCGCGTCTTCCGCGCGTTTTTTGCGGCGTTTTCGCGGCATTTTCGCGGCTTTTTCACGCCATTTCCATTGACATTCATGGGTGCATTACGAGAAAAATAAGGACACATATGCAACTGACAGTTCCTATGTTAAAAAACGCAACGGACCGAAAAAAAAAACGCCAGTGGACAGGAACACATTCAAAACTAATTGCTCTTGAGAAAAAACGCAAAACGCAAAGGAAAAAAAAACGCCAGTGGGTAGTCACCCTTAGGGCGCCCACCCACTGGCGATTTTTTTTCCCTGCAGGGGTCTATGGGACTTGTAATGTTAAAATCGCGATCGTGCAAAATCGCGATTTCGCGATTTTAACATTACAAGTCCCATAGACCACTGCAGAGAAAAAAATGCTGCGAATTTCGCAGGGAAAAAAATCGCCAGTGGGTTGGCGCCCTTAGGCCTTATGTCCATGGCACAAGCGAAAATCATTTTAAAATGCTTGCCAGCGATCGTGGAATGCGTTTTTTTTCGTGTGCGGATGTATGCGGATGCACTGCGGATCGTCCGTGCGTAAAAAAAATTGCAAGTGCCAAGGTCCCTGCCTTCCCCCTCCTCCCCATCTCCCTGCTTGGTCTCTAAGCAGCCAGAGAGGTAACTGCCTACTAATCGAAATGCATCCGCATTGAATTGCAGATGTATTGCGGACCGCTCATCTTCATAGGGATCAACGGCGCCCATCTGCACGGAATCAGCAGTAAAATAGAGCATGCTGTGATTTCTTTTTCGGTCGTGGCATCCGCAAATCAAATCCGCAGTTATCAATCGAAGTGCGGACACCCAATGCTTCCTGCACGGATTCCGCAATTCAAATCTGCCCTTGGACATTTGGCCTTACTATAAGTCTTCCAAGGGGAGAGGATAGCATGGACTTTTATTCATGTTATCACCCCTCACCTTTGTCCTTATCGGAGAGTATACTTGCTCTCTGATTGTCATATATGGGGGTCTTTTTTCCTTCAGAAAAGGAGTGAGAAAATGAAAAGTTTCCTATCTAATCGCTCCCTATTTGCCAGATTTTGGCTATTTATTGACTCCATGACCTAGACACTTACCATTGTCCTGATCACAGCATAAAATGAGTCACACAAACACTCGCACCACACACACAATGTATTATCTTTTACATTTTACAATTCGCTTATCCTGTCTGTTCAGGATCTTTAGCATAAAATATGCGGACCATTTCTGTAACAGTACTGGTTACATGCTACAGTCACAGCAATGACAATTATTACTAGAGAGCAAAGTGCAATGCATTTTCAATAGATGGAAAAGCTATTGAAGAGATGTTTGTGCATTCCTGCGGTTTTCGCTTTTGTTTGACTCGTGCACCTGTGAACGGACACGTGGGGTATGTATGAATTTCTCAGAGCTTGCAGTTGTTCGTATGGTACATTTTGATTATGCACTTTAGTTGTAAATTTTAATTTTTAGGAAATTTTTAAGGACTGTGTGATACAAAGTTGCTTGGAGGTGGTTGCATGTGTAAATGATTAAATAGTATTTTTATGAAGAGTATTGTGTGGACATTCTATAACATATAGATTTTGGTAGCCTAGTGGGTGTTTGTGGTGGTCGATATTTTAAACACATCTGTGAATAATGTACAAATATTGTATGACCTTGATTTCGGCTTTTTTGAGAACATGAGCTCTTGATGATGCAGATGATTGTGGTATATATGAACTTTGCACATCGTGATCTATTATTTTTACATTGTGTAAACTTCTGGTTGCTTGTGAGCTTAGTGTCCTTTTTGGATTTTTGAAAATCGTGTTTGTCACAAAGTTACATGAAGGTGGGTATGGCTGTCAACAGCCTGTCAAGACAGCTACGATCAGCAGGTTGTCTGCTTTCATGAAATATATGGGGTTTAGGTGTGCACTTTAACATTTCAAACTTAAAATCAGATATAGCCCTTAGTGGTGTATACTGATGTTGCATTGCCAACGCATATCACATTAGCGCGCTACTGAGTTACAGAGGTGCAGTTAAGCTATTTCCATAGCGCGCAGGCCATTCAAAGTGAAGGGTAGCAGTTGCACTACATAAATAGCGTAGCCGCTAGAGATGAGCGAACACCAAAATGTTCGGGTGTTCGTTATTCGGAACGAACTTCCCGCGATGTTCGAGGGTTCGTTTCGAACAACGAACCCCATTGAAGTCAATGGGCGACCAGAACATTTTTGTATTTCGCCGATGCTCGCTAAGGTTTTCATGTGTGAAAATCTGGGCAATTCAAGAAAGTGATGGGAACGACACAGCAACGGATAGGGCAGGCGAGGGGCTACATGTTGGGCTGCATCTCAAGTTCACAGGTCCCACTATTAAGCCACAATAGCGGCAAGAGTGGGCCCCCCCCCCCCTCCTAACAACTTTTACTTCTGAAAAGCCCTCATTAGCAATGCATACCTTAGCTAAGCACCACACTACCTCCAACAAAGCACAATCACTGCCTGCATGACACTCCACTGACACTTCTCCTGGGTTACATGCTGCCCAACCCCCCCACCACCACCACAGCGCACACCAAAGTGTCCCTGCGCAGCCTTCAGCTGCCCTCATGCCACACCACCCTCATGTCTATTTATAAGTGCGTCTGCCATGAGGAGGAACCGCAGGCACACACTGCAGAGGGTTGGCACGGCTAGGCAGCGACCCTCTTTAAAAGGGGCGGGGCGATAGCCCACAATGCTGTACAGAAGCAATGAGAAATAGAATCCTGTGCCACCGCCATCAGGAGCTGCACACGTGGGCATAGCAATGGGGAACCTATGTGCCACACACTATTCATTCTGTCAAGGTGTCTGCATACCCCAGTTAGACCGGGCTTTTTAATTCATAGACACAGGCAGGTACAACTCCCTATTGTGAAGTCCCTGTCGACCGACAGCATGGGTGGCTCCCTGGAACCCACCGGCGGTACACAGAAATATCCCATTGCATTGCCCAACACAGCTGAGGTAGTAATGTCGTGCGTAATAGAGGTGGGCTTCGGCCCACACTGCATGCCCCAGTCTGACTGGGGTTCTTTACAAGTGGACACATGTAGGTTACACTTCGTGTGCACCTACAGCATGGGTGGCTCCCTGGAACCCACCGGCGGTACATAGAAATATCCCATTGCATTGCCCAACACAGCTGAGGTAGTAATGTCGTGCTTAATGCAGGTGGGCTAAAAATTTATTTGATTACACTGTAGGCGAGGGCCCACAAAAATTGCTGTTTCAACAGTACTAATGTACATCCCAAAAATTGGCCATGGCCAGCCAAGAGGGCAGGTGAAACCCATTAATTGCTTTGGTTAATGTGGCTTAAGTGGTAACTAGGCCTGGAGGCAGCCCAGTGTAACGAAAAATTGGTTCAAGTTAAAGTTTCAACGCTTTTAAGAGCATTGAAACTTTTAAAAATTGTTGAGAAAAATTATTTGAGTGAGCCTTGTGGCCCTAAGAAAAATTGCCCGTTCAGCGTGATTACGTGAGGTTTCAGGAGGAGGAGCAGGAGGAGGAGGAGGAGGAATATTAGACACAGATTGATGAAGCAGAAATGTCCCCGTTTTGGATGGTGAGAGAGAACGTAGCTTCCATCCGCGGGTGCAGCCTACGTATTGCTTACGTATCGCTGCTGTCCGCTGGTGGAGAACAGAAGTCTGGGGAAATCCAGCCTTTGTTCATCTTGATGAGTGTTAGCCTGTCGGCACTGTCGGTTGACAAGCGGCTACGCTTATCTGTGATGATTCCCCCAGCCGCACTAAACATACTCTCCGACAAGACGCTAGCCGCAGGACAAGCAAGCACCTCCAGGGCATACAGCGCTAGTTCAGGCCACGTGTCCAGCTTCGACACCCAGTAGTTGTAGGGGGCAGAGGCGTCACCGAGGATGATCGTGCGATCGGCTACGTACTCCCTCACCATCCTTTTACAGTGCTCCCGCCGACTCAGCCTTGACTGGGGAGCGGTGACACAGTCTTGGTGGGGAGCCATAAAGCTGGCCAGGCCCTTAAAGACTGTTGCACTGCCTGGGATGTACATGCTGCTCGATCTCCGCACCTCCCCTGCTACCTTGCCCTCGGTACTGCGCCTTCTGCCACTAGCGCTGTCGGATGGGAATTTTACCATCAGCTTGTCCGCAAGGGTCCTGTGGTATAGCAACACTCTCGAACCCCTTTCCTCTTCGGGAATGAGAGTGGGCAGGTTCTCCTTATAGCGTGGGTCGAGCAGTGTGTACACCCAGTAATCCGTTGTGGCCAGAATGCGTGCAACGCGAGGGTCACGAGAAAGGCATCCTAACATGAAGTCAGCCATGTGTGCCAGGGTACCTGTACGCAACACATGGCTGTCTTCACTAGGAAGATCACTTTCAGGATCCTCCTCCTCCTCCTCCTCCTCCTCCTCCTCCTCCTCCTCCTCCTCCTCAGGCCATACACGCTGAAAGGATGACAGGCAATCAGCCGGTGTACCGTCAGCAGCGGGCCAAGCTGTCTCTTCCCCCTCCTCCTCATCCTCCTCATGCTCCTCCTCCTGTACGCGCTGAGAAATAGACAGGAGGGTGCCCTGACTATCCAGCGGCATACTGTCTTCCCCCGCCCCCGTTTCCGAGCGCAAAGCAGCTGCCTTTATGGTTTGCAGGGAATTTCTCAAGATGCATAGCAGAGGAATGGTGACGCTAATGATTGTAGCATCGCCGCTCACCACCTGGGTAGACTCCTCAAAATTACCAAGGACATGGCAGATGTCTGCCAACCAGGCCCACTCTTCTGAAAGGAATTGAGGAGGCTGACTCCCACTGCGCCGCCCATGTTGGAGTTGGTATTCGACTATAGCTCTACGTTGTTCATAGAGCCTGGCCAACATGTGGAGCGTAGAGTTCCACCGTGTGGGCACGTCGCACAGCAGTCGGTGCACTGGCAGCTTAAAGTGATGTTGCAGGGTGCGCAGGGTGGCAACGTCCGTGTGGGACTTGCGGAAATGTGCGCAGAGGCGGCGCGCCTTTACGAGCAGGTCTGACAAGCGTGGGTAGCTTTTCAGAAAGCGCTGAACCACCAAATTAAAGACGTGGGCCAGGCATGGCACGTGCGTGAGGCTGCCGAGCTGCAGAGCCGCCACCAGGTTACGGCCGTTGTCACACACGACCATGCCCGGTTGGAGGCTCAGCGGCGCAAGCCAGCGGTCGGTCTGCTGTGTCAGACCCTGCAGCAGTTCGTGGGCCGTGTGCCTCTTATCGCCTAAGCTGAGTAGTTTCAGCACGGCCTGCTGACGCTTGCCCACTGCTGTGCTGCCACACCGCGCGACACCGACTGCTGGCGACATGCTGCTGCTAACACATCTTGATTGCGAGACAGAGGAGGAGGAGGAGGGTGCTTTAGTGGAGGAAGCATACACCTCCGCAGATACCAGCACCGAGCTGGGGCCCGCAATTCTGGGGGTGGGTAGGACGTGAGCGGTCCCAGGCTCTGACTCTGTCCCAGCCTCCACTAAATTCACCCAATGTGCCGTCAGGGAGATGTAGTGGCCCTGCCCGCCTGTGCTTGTCCACGTGTCCGTAGTTAAGTGGACCGTGGCAGTAACCGCATTGGTGAGGGCGCGTACAATGTTGCGGGAGACGTGGTCGTGCAGGGCTGGGACGGCACATCGGGAAAAGTAGTGGTGACTGGGAACTGAGTAGCGCGGGGCCGCCGCCTCCATGATACTTTTGAAGGACTCAGTTTCCACAACCCTATACGGCAGCATCTCAAGGCTGATGAATTTTGCTATGCGGACGGTTAACGTTTGAGCGTGCGGGTGCGTGGCGGCGTACTTGCGCTTGCGCTCGAACACTTGCGCAAGCGACGGCTGGACGGTGCGCTGAACTACACTGCTGGATGGGGCCGAGGACAGCGGAGATGAGGGTGTGGGTGCAGGCCATGAGGCGGTAGTGCCTGTGTCCTGAGAGGGGGGTTGCATCTCAGTGGCAGGTTGGGGCACAGGGGGAGAGGCAGGGGTGCAAACCGGAGGCGCTGAACGGCCTTCGTCCCACCTTGCGGGGTGCTTGGCCATCATATGTCTGCGCATGGTGGTGGTGGTGAGGCTGTTGGTGTTGGCTCCCCGGCTGAGCTTTGCGCAACAAAGGTTGCACACCACTGTTCGTCGGTCGTCAGGCGTCTCTGTGAAAAACTGCCAGACCTTAGAGCACCTCGGCCTCTGCAGGGTGGCATGGCGCGAGGGGGCGCTTTGGGAAACACTTGGTGGATTATTCGGTCTGGCCCTGCCTCTACCCCTGGCCACCGCACTGCCTCTTGCAACCTGCCCTGCTGATGCCCTTGACTCCCCCTCTGAAGACCTGTCCTCCTGAGTAAGCGTTGCACACCAGGTGGGGTCAGTCACCTCATCGTCCTGCTGCTCTTCCTCCGAATCCTCTGTGCGCTGCTCCCTCGGATTTACTGCCCTTACTACTACCTCACTGCAAGACAACTGTGTCTGATCGTCATCGTCCTCCTCACCCACAGAAAGTTGTTGAGACAGTTGGCGGAAGTCCCCAGCCTCTTCCCCCGGACCCCGGGAACTTTCGAATGGTTGGGCATCAGTGACGATAAACTCCTCTGGTGGGAGAGGAACCGCTGCTGCCCAATCTAAGCAGGGGCCCGAGAACAGTTCCTGGGAGTGTTCCCGCTCCTGAGCAGGTGTCATTGTAGTGGAGTGAGGAGGCTGGGAGGAAGGAGGAGCAGTAGACAGAGGATTCGGATTTGCAGCAGTGGACGGCGCAAAACTGCGTGTTGACGATAGGTTGCTCGAAGCACTTTCTGCCATCCAGGACAGGACCTGCTCACACTGCTCATTTTCTAATAACCGTCTCCCGCGTGGACCCATTAATTGGGCGATGAATGTGGGGACGCCAGAAACGTGCCTCTCTCCTAATCGCGCAGCAGTCGGCTGCGACACACCGGGATCAGGAGCTCGGCCTGTGCCCACACCCTGACTTGGCCCTCCGCGTCCTCGGCCGCGTCCACGTCCTCTAGGCCTACCCCTACCCCTCAGCATGCTGTATTACCAGTGATTTGATTTCACAGGCAGGAAATAAATTGGCGCAAGACTGCAGGCCAAATATAATTTTTTCCCTTTTTGGAAAACGAAAGGCCCCACTGCCTCTAGTGAATGAATAATCTAAGTTTAATAACTGTGCTGTGTCCCTGCTAATGTGTCACAGAACGTGAGGGTAGCAGAGTTATTATAACTCTGGCAGAGCAGGTATTTTTTTCCCAATTAAGGAAAGCAAATGGCGAAGCCAGCAGTAAAGCGTAGCTGGGTGCGTCTGATTTTTCAACGTTGTTCATGCAGCTCACACGTGTCCACAGCCCTTAGGACGGACAGAGGCTGGACAAATAGATTTGTTTTCAGTTTTTTTCCACCAAAAGGCAGCACAGCGTATATTCAATGAACATGAGAAGTTTAATAACTGTGCTGTGTCCCTGCTAATGTGTCACAGAACGTGAGGGTAGCAGAGTTATTATAACTCTGGCAGAGCAGGTATTTTTTTCCCAATTAAGGAAAGCAAATGGCGAAGCCAGCAGTAAAGCGTAGCTGGGTGCGTCTGATTTTTCAACGTTGTTCACGCAGCTCACACGTGTCCACAGCCCTTAGGACGGATAGAGGCTGGACAAATAGATTTGTTTTCAGTTTTTTTCCACCAAAAGGCAGCACTGCGTATATTCAATGAACATGAGAAGTTTAATAACTGTGCTGTGTCCCTGCTAATGTGTCACAGAACGTGAGGGTAGCAGAGTTATTATAACTCTGGCAGAGCAGGTATTTTTTTCCCAATTAAGGAAAGCAAATGGCGAAGCCAGCAGTAAAGCGTAGCTGGGTGCGTCTGATTTTTAAACGTTGCACATGCAGCCGACACGTGTCCACCGCCCTTAGGACGGACAGAGGCTGGACAAATACAATTTTTTTCAGTTGTTTTACAAGCAAAAGGCCGCACTGCGTATATTCAATGAATAATAACTGTGTTGTGGCCCTGCCTACACAATTCTTTTCCTGCAGTATCAATGGAGGGTGCAATGCTCTGCAGAGGCGATTTTGAGAAGAAAAAAAATATGCAGCACAGCTAACAGCAGCCAGCACAGTACTGCACACGGTTAAATATGGCCCTAGAAAGGACCGTTGAGGTTCTTGAAGGCTACACTCACTCCTAACACTCTCCCTGCCTATCCAACACTTCTGTCCCTAATGCCAGGTGCAACGCTCTGCAGAGGCGATTTTGAGAAAAAAAAATAATTGCCACTGCTAACAGCAGCCAACACACAGCTATCAGTGGCCCTAATAAGGACCTTTGGGGGTCTTGAAGCCTACACTAACTACCAATTCTTTCCCTACAGCAGCTCCGGTACAAACAGCACTGTCCCTCATCTAACTCACCAGGCATCTGAGGCGAGCCGCGGGAGGGGCCGACTTTTATATTAGGCGGACACCTGATCTCCCCAACCACTCACAGCAGGGGGGTGGTATAGGGCTTGAACGACGCAGGGGGAAGTTGTAATGCCTTCCCTGTCTTTCAATTGGCCAGAAAAGCGCGCAAACGTCTCAGGGAAGGAAGTGAAAGTAACCAGAACACCGCATGGTGTTCGTTACGAATAACGAACATCCCGAACACCCTAATATTCGCACGAATATCAAGCTCGGACGAACACGTTCGCTCATCTCTAGTAGCCGCACATCACACAACAAGGCCATAAAAGTAGTGCACCTAACTTCCATGTGCTGCTACATCTGTATGAACTCTGCATATGTTGAACCTTTACTTTTAGGAGGTATTGTGCAACTGATATTCTGCTTGAATTACACTTTTAGCTACTTATTAATTGTTAAGCATTTTTTTAAATGAAAAGTTACACTTTGAGACATAATTGCGTGAAGATGCCTGTATGTATTTAGTATTAAATAGTATTTTTATAACATGCCAGGTGTCTACTTTCAGAAAATCTATCAGAATGGAGGAGTTTGCGTGACTTTTTTATATTGTAATTTTAAGATATATCTGTACATGTCAAAAGTGTGATAATTGTCCTGGCTACAAGAGGTGCAAAATATCCCAAAACCCCTGACAACGGAAGGGTTACAAAAAAGCATAGATTCCCAAGACATGGACGTGTTACCATTACATATTACCTTCGCTGGATCAATGGGGGAAAACGGTGTTCTGGAGGGATTCAGATCTCAAGGAGACAGATGTAAAAAATGTTAATAAAATTAAGTCTAAATGTTATTTTATTTTTAATTTATTCTTCTTGGAGAAAAATTAGTTTTAAAGACCATTAAAACATCCAATCAGAGCCAACTCTTCCAGGAAGTGTCAGCTGATGACTGCAAACAAGTGCAGCGGAACTTCCGGTGGAGAAGTGCGGCGGAGCAGACAGGCCTGTTAGGTGTTTTTTTTTTTAAATGCTGCTATGGCTTATTTTAGGGGAAACAGAAAGACTTCCTACTGTAAAAGTTGCATCGCACTGCACAAAAACAGTGATGCAACACAAAGGAAGGCTCAATAGGGAAACATGGGCTACAAAACATTGCAAATCATGACTGTATAGAGCATGCTGCAATTCTTTCTTTTTTATTTTTCTCGCAATGTAGCAGCCTTCAAAACATCACTAATGTGAAGGAATCCATTGAAAAGCGTGGACTTCCCATACATGTGATTTGTAGCGCTGTCGCATTGCAAGAAAAGTGCAGGATTTTGTCGCCCGTGTGAAAGCGGCCTTAAGGACATGTTCATACTAAATGTGCTTAATTTCGTGTTAAAAACAACATCAACATCTGTGTCAATAGAAGGGCTGCTGTCGTCTGTGGACCTGTACCTGATACTGATTTTGGTGTCCACACCATTTTCACTGTGTGAACATACCCTAAGGCCTCATGTCCACGGGGAAAATCAGGCCCGCTACGGATTCTCCATGGAGAATCCGCAGCGGGTCCCTCCTGCCCCGCGGACATGATGCTAAAAAATAAGAATAAACTCACCTGCTGCAGTCCGTGCGTGTCTTCCTTCTGTCGTGGCCGGATCTTCTTTCTTCGGCCCGGCGGATGTGCTCGCCGGGTCGAAGAAAGAAGTTTCCGGCCCAAAGGAAGGAAGACCTGCATCACCCGGAGCAGGTGAGTTTAATTCAGGCGCGGGTCTGAATGGAGCATGTCAGGATTTTTTCCTGCACGCGGATCCGCGCCTACAGGGAAAAATGACATCCGCAGGTATTTAACTACCTGGGGGTGTCTAATACATCCCTATGGGGCGCGAATCCGCGTGCAGGAAAAACGGTGCGGATTTAAAATCCGAATTTGCCCGTGGACATGAGGCCTAAGGCTTTCAACTTGACATTTTAAATAAAGTTCTTCACTATGCATTGCAATAAGAGCAGTTATGTATCCATTAGGAATGGTGGGGGAGAGGAAATGTGCGGCTACAGTTTATCAGTCCATATTGTAGCAGCTCATCCCCTTCCTCTCTGCTATGCTTAGTAATTAAGTGCTCCTTCACCTCCACCCCTCTTCCCACCACCCAAAGTGCAGAACTGAAGGTTGCTCAAACCCCCTCCCCTACCAGACCTAATGAATAACTTAGGGGTTAACCACACTGTGTTTTCTACCATCCGTTTCACATATGGACATCAAAGTGCGTCCTGGCCTGACCGCAAGTCTCCGGACCTAAACTTGGAGCATCATACGTGCATCCTCATACGGCGTCCATTCCTCAGAGTGATGTGACAGGATCCCCTCCTCAGCCATTCCTAATGAAGGTTACTTAAGCATCCTCCTCCTGCTCCATGTATAGCGGAGAACTGTGGCTGCGGATCCCATTCCCACGCCATTCCTAATAACTTGCTCCTCCTGCCTCTATGCAAAGCTTATTAAACTCTCCTTCTTTACCCCAATAAGCAAAAGGGGCTACGAGTAGCGCTGCTTCTTACTAGCCGCCAGAAGCTATGGGGAAACGGGTAAAACCTCTGATTTTCAGCTCCTTCTGGGCAAAGCAGAGTGTATTGGGGGGCGGGTCTTTGTGAGATGTGCCTTGCATTGCTGAAGATTACTTTTAATTGGAGGTGCAGCAGCGGGGTTGGTCACAAATGGTGACCACTTGGAAAAATGTGATTGCCGTTTACAAAACTTTGGCTAAAATGGCAAACAATTTGGTCGCCACCTGCAGCTCTGCCTCAGAATATACCACATTTGAGCCACAATAAAAAAAAATTCTCGAACTCTATTATTGCCAGAACGGCCTCAGAAACTGGTCCAAAACAATTCTTAAAGTTTATGTTGTGTTATATTATTCTTTTAAGTCAAATTATTAGAAATACAATACAAACTTTGGAAGAACCCTGTAAGCAGGTAGAAGACCTGTGGAAGAATATCCGTCTTATACAAGCGGACATAGACTAGCCAGTTCTGCATCAGGTCCTCACTTTTATTTTAAACTTCGCTATCAAGAGTAAAATATTTAAAGAAGTAAATTGGTAACTTCCACACTCTAATTCCCAAATATTTCAATGAATCTTCAGGACTTAAATACAGATAAAGCACTAGACATAAAATTACTTCTATCCTTAAATAGCAAAAGAGAAGCCTTAAGTCCAACTAAAACTAAATCCAGAAACCCATCCAAGCTCCTTTATAGCCTCCATAGTTTTAACTGATTGAGAGTATCATCCAAAAATAACAGAATATCATCTGCAAAAGGCAAATTCTTCTCCTCAACACCACTAAAGTTAAAGCCCTTAACAGCTTTGTCTTGTCTTATCATCTCTGCCAATATTGAAATAGTCCTAATTTAAAGGATGCCTTGGTATATAGCAGATTGACAAGTCCCAATAGTATCTGGCTAGACAGAATGGTCCCTAATGGAAGTTTCAGATGTGGCCAATGTGCCTTTTGGAAATATATCTTGAAAGCAAAAACTTAAAAGAATAGGAAGTGTTTCCCACACAGTGAAGCAATTCCTCAGCTGTGAAACAGATTTCACAGTCTGTGTAATTTTCTGTCCTTGAGGCTAGCTTTATATACAGTAGGCAAGACCATTTGTTGCCTATATAACAGATACAGAGAACATTACAGGCCAATTTAACAAGGTGAAGGTTCACCGCGTCTAATGCAACATGTTAGAGAGGTTAACTTGGGTAATGCAGACGTGTTCAGCATGTTCCCATACTGCGAGCGGGAGGTGACCAACATAAACTCCTACTGAGGAAAGAAGCCAGATGGATTATATGTTCCAGTAGTATAGGTGCTTTAGATTTTAATGACAAAAAAATGACCCAGTGTACAGTAATGTATTTATGAATAGTTCGAATTCTTTCAATGTTCGAAATATACAGAACTGGGCAAAAGCTTTAGGCAGGTGTGGAAAAGTGCTGCAAAGCAAGAATGCTTTCAAATATAAAAAGTGTTTTATAGTTTATTCTTGTCAATTTGCAAAATGCAAAGTGAATGAACAAAAAGAAATCTAAATCAAATCAGTATTTGGTGTGACCAACCTTTGCCTGTAAATGAGCACTAATTCTTGTAGGTACACTTGCACACAGTTGTTGAAGGAACTCGATAGTGAGGTTGTTCAAGACATCTTGGAGAACTAACCACAGATTTTGTGGATGTAGGCTTTCCTCAAATCCTTTTGTCTCTTCCTGTAATTCCAGATAGACTGGATGATGTTGAGATCAGGGGGCTATGGGGGCTATATCACTTCCAGGACTCCTTGCTGCTCTTTGCGCTAAAGATAGTTCTTCATGACATTGGCTGTATATTTGGGGGTCGTTATCCTGCTGCAGAATAAGTTTGGAGCCAATCAGACCCTCCCTGATAGTACTGCATAGTGGGTAAGTATCTGTCTGTAATTCTCAGCACTGAGGACTCCATTAATTCTGACCAAATCCCCAACTTCACTTGCTGAAATGCAGCCCCAAACTTGCAAGAAACCTCCACCATGCTTCACTCTTGCCTGCAGACACTGATTAATGTATGGCTCTTCAGCCCTTCAGTGAACAAACTACCTTCTATTACAGGCAAATATTTAAAGTTTCAAGGTTTTCTTGGCCAACCTCTGTATCTACGGTCCCCAAAGTTGCCAGTTTCTTTGTGCTTCTTCAAAAGATTGTGTACAGCATATCTTGATACCCTTGGGAGAGACCTTGCTGATCCAATATAAGTACCTTATGTCTTCTTGCTGTGCTCAGTCTTACCATGGTGTATCAAGTCACCTGTGACTTAAAACTGTCTTCCACAACCTTCCCTTTGTAGCAGAGTTTCGCGGTTCCTCGCCCAATTTTAAGCCGCAGACAAGCTGTTTCTGTTTGTTATTGATCATTATCATCTGTTTGGTATAATTGGTTACTCATACATCTGATTATAATCCTACAAAATCCCAGACTTTTTTCAAGTGTACCTAAAAGAATTGATGCTGTTTGGAGGGTAAAGAGCGGTCACACCAAATATTAATTTGATTTAGATTTCTCTTTTGTTCCCTTTGCATTTTGTTAATTGACAAAATAAACTACAGTGTTTCCCCGAAAATAAGACTGAGTCTTATATAAATTTTTGTTCAAAAAGGTTTAACTTTTTTACATGTATAGCTGTCTGGACACTATTTAAATTGACTGTTAATTAACTGTTAGCAGGGCTTAATTTTGGAGTATGGCTTATATTTCAAGCATCCTCAAAAAGCCTGAAAAATCATTTTGCATCCTCAAAAATTCTGGAAAATCATGCTATGTCTTATTTTCAGGGAAACAGGGTATTAACACTTCTATTTTTTTAAAACATTCTTACTTTGCAGCATTTTTTTCACACCTGCCTAAAACCTTTGTACAGTACCGTATTTGTACATTTCACACAAATGTGGTGCTGAATACATCTGTATATTTTATTTCAGCCAGTGACGCATGTTCTATCTTATTCGGAGATGCTGAGGGTGTGCTGGACTGTTTCCTGAGCACTGTTCAGACTTGCGGGTCTCTCCTTCTGTTTACACTTGCAGAGTAGTTCCAGACCAGCTCCTTTTGCATGAGACTAGAGATGAGTGAGCACCCAAATGCTCAGGTCCGCGTTATTTGAGTCGAGCTTTTCATAAAATTCGAGCGCTCTACTTGAGTAACGAACCCCATTGACTACAATGGGAGACTCGAGCATTTTTGTATGTGGGACGCCCAGTCCCGAGCTTTTTTTTTTCTTGGTTCGTATTCTCTCTCTCTCTGCCAGCCAAAATATTCGCCATTGACATGCGCGCTGCGTCGCGGCGCGGAGGGGCCAAAACAGGCACGTCACAGCGGGGAGGTGCCAAAAACTGGGCCAGGGTCGAAACACGGAGTGATGCTCGTTTGAGTAACGAGCACCATCAAGTACGCTAATACTGGAACAAGCATCAAGCTCGACAGAGTACGTTCGCTCAACTCTACATGAGACAAAAAGGGTTCTAGAATTTGCCCAGACTCCTTCCCTGCTTCCATGATCTTTTCCATCCTTTGGTTGAACTTGATGGCTATATATCTTTTTTCAACCATACTATATATTGTACAAATACAGGCCGCTGGTTTTGCTCCTTAATGGCAGGTTTACATTTTTTGCCATCTATGTGATGTATTTATTTCATGTACAGGTTCAAAACATGAAATCTATGTGTACCACTTGGTACCTGGGACCAATGACCTTTCTTAGCCGAAGTTTCACAAAAATATTAATTGTGTTTTCTGTATTGGGCTATCATAAATATTCTGTTTTGTTCTGCAAAGCATGGAAGTGGAGTATGTGTTTCAGCAGAGTCAACAGAGTCTGTAACTGGAAATGCTTAGTAACCTCACTAACAGTCCTCAGATAATCCATCCTCTCACTCCATGTCAGCACTCTGTCATCATCTTTTTGCTGCTGTGTAACAGCTGCTTATTTTGGCTTTGGCAGCATAATAGACCTGCTATATTGTCAATAAATGGGGGGATAACATTCAGCTTAATTGTAGGCCCTGATATGAGATTTGTTTGTAGTATGTTGGAATGTAGTCGATTGTGCTATCATCCATCGACCAATGTGAAAACTAGAATATTCCACCATTTATTTTGCATGAATAGATGCTACAAAAAATCAACTAAAAATAATGAATGATATTGTCATATACAGCATGCCAATTTCTGATGGTCTTGTCTTGTTCAATGGTAGTTAGTTTGAAGGTTACATGTAAGAGTCTCTTGCCTATATTTGACTGCAACAGACATACTGCCTTATACAAACGAGGCATTAATTAATTTGATATTACAGGCATTAGTTTCTAATCCAACACTAACCTCATTGTTGAAACATGGCTCACTTAGCCATGTTTGCATAAATAGGCTGTTCAAGGCTGAAACGCATATAATATTCCAAGGTAAATAAGGCAAGCAATTCTGCTCTTAGCTTAGTGGCACTATTGACATCTAGTTCCAGGAGAAGTATATGTTTTATTGGTATCAAACTGCAGTGATTGTTTCTATTGGACCACTGCTCTGTCCTCCAAATCACTTAACCCTTCCCTATGATGTTGTGATGCACAAAATGCGTTATGTCATTGAATTTGGTACATGGGAGTAGATTTTCGGCTTTTCAGGTGTGTTTTTCAAGCCTTCTCTGATATTTTATGCTCAAAGCTATTTAATTAAACCATTAAGTGCCAGTTCTTCTGGTGAGCATACTCCAATATTGGAGCAAATAAACCACAAACTAATCAAATTTCCTGTGTTTTTCTAGCAACCATTGAGGAGACCAGCTATTGTAAACAATAGTCTATATTCTGCTGCCATTCTGTTCTATTAGAACAGGCCTATGAATGATTGCAATACTAGAAGAATATTAGTATATAATATGTATATTAGAAGCATAAAAGTATTTAATGTATATTAGAAAATTAACAATTATTTGGACAGCTTAATTAAATGGGTTGTTCCAAAATCCAAAGTTAACCCACATTCTGTGGATAGAAGATAACTTTTTGTCACTGCTTCTCCCACCCACACTGGTGTCTCATTGATTGGAGCAATGGCCTCGCTTTTTGCTCTTATCAGCAGCGAAGGGGAACCAGATCAAGAGCTACTCAGAGCCAGCATGAGAAATGGCTGTGTCGAACTGAATGGGTGTGGTTATGATACACAGCCTCTGAAATTGGAGAGGGGAGGTGGAGCTTAGCTTATGCACATTCATGAGCAAGGCAAGCTGATCAGTGTTGAGAACCCCACCCAGCCAAAAATTTCTATGTAGGAGAGCCTGCAAGCCAAGTATGAGGCTTTCAAAACACACAAGAAGGAAAACTGAATGCAAAAAAACAGATAGGTGCATTGCTTTTTTTTTCCTGCAAAGACGTGGGCTGCATTCCCACGAACGTATCCTCTGCACTATTTGCAATGGGGAGAGGTGAAACGGGGGCGGGGCTAATTCTCGGAACTTAGCCCCCACCTCGCCCCGCCTCTTTTCATTGTAAATAGTGCAGAGGGGTGGAGAGGAGGCAGAGAGGGGGCAGGAGCTCAGTTCCTGCTCCTGGCTCTTCCATCCCCCCCTCCCCCTGCAGATGAGGATGACGTATATCGGCTCGGCGTGAAAACAGAGCCGATATACGTTCGTGGGAATGCAGCCTTAGTATGATATGTGTGTTCATTTTTCATACATAAACGTTTCTATAGCCTTTGAAACTTCCAAGGTATCTTAACCTAGTGAGTTTGTCCTCTCAACGATGCAATATATAAAGTATCAGTCTGCTGCATATATATTTTATGTTATAACTACATTTGTCTTGGTTTCTGCACAGTGACAAGTCCACTTTTTGTGTGTTCTTCATACTTTCTGTGCTCCATATGTAATAAGAGAAAGGCCAAGAGGAATTAAATGTAAAATCTTTTGAGGTGTATTGCTGATTTCAGGAGAAATGTGACACTGTGCAAGAGCTTCAGTTCCATTCTGGTTGGAAAGTGAATTTTTAGTGCCAAGACTTTTGCTTTCTTGGCTGTCACCAACAGTCTCATTGCCCACTATAAAGAAGTCTGGCAGCTCCATAAACCATGCTGATTTTAAATTGAGAATAACAGTATGCAAATATGCACCGAGGGTTTTCATGTAGAGTTTCTTTTGGCTTTACACAACATTTCTTACCTTCAGCTTGCACATATAAAATGGTAGATGCTATAAGACAAGAGTACTATGTGTGCAGATACTTTAACTATTATTCTGCTGAAAAGTGCAACATGTAGTGTAACTGAATTGTATATTTAGATATAGACAGAGAAATAAGTAGGTTGTGTATGAAATCTTAATGGATGTAATAAGTAGTACCGTAGTACATATAGATAACAATTCACTTCCATTTATTGTCTCTTAAACTATTGTAATGAAGTTGGTGTTAAATTGTAGTGATCTCTTCATTGGCAGTGCCAACTATTTGAGCTTCAACTTAAAGAGACTCTGTCAGTTACTTTAAGCCCTATAAGCTAAGCTTATGGCCTTAAAGTAGCTGACCCGCTGAATCCAGGGATTTGAGTTTTATACCTCCCTTCCCCAGCGTTCCCCAAATGTTAGCGATTAGAGATGAGTGAGCGTACTCACTAAGGCAAACTACTCGATCGAGTAGTGCCTTATGCGAGTACCTGCCCGCTCGTCTCTAAAGATTTGGGTGCCCGCAGAAGTGAGCGGTGAGTTGCGGGAGTGAGCAGGGTTGAGGGGGGGGGGAGAGAGTGAGAGAGAGATCTCCTCCCCGCTGGCACCGAATCTTTAGAGACGAGCGGGCAGGTACTCGCAAAAGGCAATACTCGCTCAAGTATTTGCCCTCTGAGTATGCTCGCTCATCTCTATTAGCGATCAAACCCACCACCGTATACATTGAGTGGTGGGCGCTAAGTAGTCCTCCCATTCTAAGCTTGGAAGGTTTCAGCGCTGACATGAGCATTGGGGGGCAGGAAAAGGGGGGGGGGCAGCGGAAAAGGTACATCCCTGCAGCAGGTCAGCTATTGAGTCCACAAGCCTAGCTTATAGGGCTCAAAAGTAGCTCAGAAATGAGAGAAAAGAAAACCTACCTAGTACCTACCTGTGCGTATAAATGTCCATTCTATGTTATAATTGGTACATTTAATGGCTAGTGGTCATTGGTATATATGGAAACCGGCACCTAATGAGATGTAATGCTATTAGAACTTGTCACTGGTTCGAGTGTATTTGTAGTAAAAACAAAATAGCCCGATCCTTAATAGCTCTCCAGTGGTGGAAACTGTGCTCTTATGTATCATGACCCACTTGTTGAAATATTTGGTAGTTAAAGGGATTTTCCAGAAATGTAATATTGATGACCTATGCTTAGGATAGGTCCGTAATATAAGATCATAAGGATACGACTCTTGACACCACTGCTGATCAGCTGTCTGACGGAGCCATGGTGTTATCTCGCCCCTGCTGTCTTTTCTTTGTGACTGTAAAATAATCAGTCACAAGGCCTTTACAGCAGCTCGGCCCTATTCAAGTGAAGGGATTGAGCATCAATGCCAGTCACAGCTGCTATACAATGTACAGCTCTGTGCCTGGTAAACAATGAAGAGCCTATTTCAATCAGCTGATTGGTGGGAAAGTCGGACTCTCCAACGCACACCCCCATCCTTCTCGATTTGATATTTCTGACCTTTCCTAAGAATATGGCATGAATATCATAGTCCCAGGATCGCCCATTATTGCTCTAACATTGGGCATCCTCAAACATACATAACTCAAATTAGTGAGACCTGTGGCAGGTAGCCCACTGTCACAAGTCCAGTTATGGATTCTTTGCTTCTGTGTGACATAGTTGCAAGATCACACTTGTGATGACTGAAACATCTATCACTATGAGGGCTCATGCCTACGAACGTATCGGTCTTCCTGTAGCGTTTTACCTATATTTGTAAACACAGACTCTCCCATATGGGACCGAATATGGCTGTGTGTGCAGTGCGCATGCCCGTGTTTCACAGACATGCGCAGTGGGCCTTTTTTTTTTTTTAATGTATTGCGTATGGACAGCGCTTCATATGCAGCCTATTTAAATGTATAGGACTTGCTTTGCATGGGTATGTAGAGAAATAGAGCATTCTTTGATCTATTTCTCGTGTGTGTCGATAGTGTCTACACGCACATGGATCAATGAAAGTCTGTTGACTCATGTTGTAGAAAATCATTTTTGCTACAGGGTTGAGTTATACATTTTGCACAGATATATTCTGCAGTTTCTACATATCACTGAATATAGAAACCTCAGTCTGAGGGTGCCTACCCACTAGCGTTTTGTTTTCTGCTGCCAATTCGCTGCGTTTTTTTTTTCCAATTGTCAATAAGGCTTTCTAATGTTAAAAACGCAACGCACCAAAAAAGCAAGTTGCTGTGCGTTGAGTAGGCACCCTTAATAGGAGATCCCTCAGTGTGCTGGACTGACTGACTGAGCCCTTATCTCTTCTCTCCTGCACTGTTTTTCAGCTATTTTATGACCACAACAAATATAAATGAGCTGCTAAGAAGTTGCAGGAGAGAAAAGCCCAGAGGAAAACGGAGCAGTCACCCCAGCACATTGGCGGATTTCCTACTGAGACTTAGGCTGGCTGCACACAGGCAGATTTGCATTGTGGAATCCAGAGCAAGCTTCCGCCTCCGGATTCCGCAGCAAATACCGCCCATAGCATGCTATGGAAAAGGGCTTTTTTTCCTGCTCGCAAGGGGAAAAAAAATCGCTGCATGCTCTATTCCTAGGCAGATTCCGCATGGACTACTTCCATTGAAGTGTCCGACCCATGGCCCTTCTACAATCATCATTGCAGAAAGGTCGTGGGATCCGCGTCATCACCTAGCAATGGCGCAGCATTATCGCTACTGCGCATGTGCGCCAGCCGGCACACCCACAATACAGATAAGACTGTGGACAGGTACGCAGGGGTCAGTGGCCGGGCACAGGGTCAGAGACCACTGCGGGATTCCAACCCGCCCGTGTACAGGCGAACTTAGAGTGCAGTGCCTGTATACAGTGATATGTTGAAGCTACAGAAGACAAATGTTGCAAAATTTTTAACTAAATTCCATTATAAAAATAATTGCCAGCCCAAAATGCATGCATTTAAGCGAAAACAAATTTGCCTGCCAAAGGTGTCCACATCCTTACTGGATTCTCATTTGCAAGATCCTGGGGACCATTTATTACTGGCACGAATCAACGTAGACAAATTTTACTATTGTTCTGCACCTTAAGGAACAGATATTACACCTCTCACCACACTTTTTAGAAGTGTCTAAAAAAGGGGGCAGAATTTGACTGGAATTAGATTTTTGGAGACATTCATGACTTGCATCTTTTTAAAAAGTCGCAATCTCACATTAGTAGCTAGGTGGCAAACAAAGTGACTCCACATCTCTCAATATATTTAACCCCTTAATGATGCAACCTTTTTCTTCCTCTCTTTTCATTTTTGTTTTTTTTATTATAAATATGGGGAAAGTTTGTTTGTTTTGTTTTGTTTTTAAACTTGCATTAACTTTATTTTCCTGATTTCCACATTTTGTTTAGTCCCCAAAGGGGACTTGAACTTGCGCTCGCTTGATCACTCATACAGTATAACACAGTACCATAGTATTGCATTTGTCAGGACTCACACCTGGTACTTTTTGTGCCCCAAGTAGCAGCCCTTCCTACTGAGCTGTCCCGACAGACAACTCCCCTGCTTACACCGTGCCTCAGTTCTTGCTCCTACTACCTAGTTCCTGAATTGGCTCCACCCTGCCTTGATTAGAGGCACTATATAAACCTAGCTTGTTAATTGTGTTTAACCAAGCTGCCTCCCTGCATACCTGCCTCTCTACAAGTAGATTGTCCTCCTGTGTTACCAGACCTCGGCTATCTCCTAACTACTGTACTGCTCAAACTCTGTGCTGCACTGCCATCTTGCGTACCAGACCTCGGCTATTCCTTGATAACACTACCCTCCAGTACCGGCTACAAGAGACTTCAGTCCTGCCAGAACTATGACAGCCTTCTATCACATTTTGACAGACAGTCTATCAAAACATACCACATGCATATCTTGATAGGCAATCAGTCATGGTAGCTCTGGCGGCCTTCAGAAGGCCCCAGGGTTGTTGTGGCAATTGAATGGCACCTCGCAGTATTATCGTGGGGGGCGGATAATTCTGGCCCTCCAATATCAATCGGGGCACTTAAATGCTGCTGTCAGAATTGATAATGGTATTTAAAGTGTTAACATCCACAATTAGTGTGAACGCTGATCGCAGCTGTTGCGGGGGGGTGTCAGCTGTCAAAGACAGCTGGCACAGGCTGTGTATGGAGTGGCATCGGCTCCTGACCCACTCCATACAAACCACACACACCCAGGACGTAACTATGCCTTGGGACGTGAAAGGGTTACATTTGCAACAAATTTGACCAACATCATGTGCCATTTGATAAATGTGTTGCATCTTTAAACTGGAGAGGGAAAGAAAAACTGCCAGAAAAGTGGCATCAAGAATCCCCTGATGATAAATTCCCCCCATGTCTCCAGCTATTAGCACCCAGAACTCTATGCACAGTGTTGTTCCAATAAGCCATTGAATAACAATAATACCGCCAGTGGCGTTTCCTTCTTCAGAAGACAAGTCAACATAAATCACTGCATTCATTTGTAAGGATGTTTTGCAAGATAGGCTGGAGGCCATTTACTGTATATAACTAGGGTCTCGAAGTGGGAAATGGTAAAACATGTTTGCCTGGTTCTAATATCTGAACTGCAGATGTGAGAAGCGCCCAGGCTTGAGGCTTTGTTCTATATGCAAAGAACAAGGAGCTTAGGGCTTGTTTTATTATAACCAATATTATGGAATATTAAGTACATATATTCATACTGTTGCACTGGGTTTCCCCCAAAAGAAGACCCTGTCTTATATAAATTTTTGCCCCAAAAGAGGCGGAGAGTCTTATTTTCGGGAGGTGTCTTATACTCGCCTAGCAGTTGCCATTAGGGTCCCTCCCGCTTCTGTGTAATCCTCAATGCTGACGGAGTATCTCTTTGCTGGTGACGGGGCTTGAATACCCCGCCTCCAGCAGGAGATTGCTCTGATTGATTGGCTGAGGCAGTACTCCTGAACCAAAGACTGCGCTCGATGAACCAATCACAGCCATTCAATGATGTCATTCAATGAATGGCTGTGAGTGGTTTATTGAGCCCCACTCTAATTGGTTTAGGAGCGCCACCTGAGCTAATCAGAGCAATCGCTTAGAATCAGGGTAGAGCTTATCGGAGTAGGTCCTATTTTCAGGGTAACACGGTAGTAAGTAGAAGTGTATGCATTTCTTTCAGAAGTAATTGTTAGTGTTTCCCCGAAAAGAAGACAGTGTCTTATATTAATTTTTGTTTAAAAAGGTTTAACTTTTTTACATGTATAGCTGCCTGGACACTATTTAAATTGACTTTTTTAATTAACTGTTAGGGCTTAATTTTGGAGTAGGGCTTATATTTCAAGCATCCTCAAAAAGCCTGAAAAATCATTTTGCATCCTCAAAAATTCTGGAAAATCATGCTATGTCTTATTTTCAGGGTATGTCTTATTTTCAGGGAAACAGGGTATTTTTGAAAATTATTTTAAAATCTGGAATTTACTGGCAAAAGAGAAGCAAAAATGTTCCATCTCAAGTAGATTACTTAACAGCCACAGGGTATGAATTGGTGGCCATGAGAGTCTTACCACAACTGGCAGACAGTTTTAAAGCTATCAAAGGGGGTGCAAAGGAAAAGACAAGTGTATGCCCATGCCAACCACTCAGTTTCCAGCTATCTTCTAATAGATATCACCCTGGACATGTTGTTCCATCTCCCATTTGCACAATGAGGAATGGTATAATGCAAATATATAACTTCACACTAAATGCACCAAGAAAATGGTAACACAGAGTTCATAATTTTGAATTGCATTATTGCTAAACAATTCTACATATAGAATTGAGGTTCTTAGCGACAGAAATAAGCAAACACCTACTGCCCAGTTCTCTGACAGATTAGTCTTAAAGGGCTTGTCCAAGTTATGAAAGGCCATCTCACTGGGTGCCCCATAGTGTAAAATAAAGAAGCAGCTGATGCTTCTCCCCTCCTCGTCCCCTGGCGGTGGCTCTGGGTCTCCTTGCTGGCGTCGGCTTTAGAGGCTGGGCCAATGACAGTGCTCAGCCACAAGTTTATGGCTCATCACAAGCAGACTGTGAACAAACCCAGCAAAGACCACAGCTGGCGGCAGGGCACAGTGGGGAAAGGAGTATAAGCTGCTATCTTATTTTACAACACGGGTACCAGGTGAGATGGCCTTTCATAACTCGGGCAACCCCTTTAACACAAATCAAGCTTTTAGAAAAGTTCTACCCGAAACAGGGATCTACTAGTTCAGTGTGCCCAATACTAGTCCTGAACACTGGTGTATAAAACTCTAAGAGCCATAATAGCACTGTTTAAAGGGGTTCTGTCACTAAAAAAGAAAAATGCTATACTTATGTATTCCTCCCTCATCAGTCTACTTACCAGATCTTCACCTCCCTTATCTTCTCCTGTCTCCTGCAGTCCAGGGGCTCACTTCACCTCCACTTGCCTGATTCTGCTCCTTCCTGTGAGGTTACCTACATTAGGTTGGCAGTCTGCCAATGTAAGTTATGTCACAGCTCACAGGCCAGCAGGAGGACTGCCTATCTTCTTCAGAGATTGCTCATGCGAGCCGTCTCTGAAATAGATTACAATTCCTTCCTAGGCAGTGAAGCTACAGCACAGGGATGTGACCTTCACTGACCCAGCTGGAAGGAGTTTGTGATAAGCAGCCCTCATAATAAGCTCGGCCCAGCCTGCAGTGAGCTGACCTGGGGCACTGGACAACCTCAACTAGGAGAAGATTTGATAAGGAGACAGACAGGGAAGGAATAGGTAAGTTTAGATAATTTTTCTTTTAATGACAAAACCCCTTTAATGCTATCAGAGTGTTATACAGGCTTTTATGGTTCTTAGACAATGTTATACACCAGTTTTAGGGGTTTTGGTGAACTTTCAGTTCTGTTTGAACTAATTCAGACCGAATTGAACTTTTGCAAAAGTTTAACAAACTGTCTGAACCAAACTTTTCAAAAGTTGACTCATTACTAGTCCTGACCAGTGGGGTCCCAACAGCAGGATATCCTGTGATCAGCTTGGGAGAAAGGTATCCAAACTGGATTATCTCTTTTATCATATAAACTGACAAGGTAAATAAGTAATCTTCCTAGCAGTTAACAACAAAGGCCTGACTGTCTGAATGTACTTTTATAATTTTGGCTGCAGGAAAATGAGCTATAACTCAAGCTGTCACCTGAAAATAAGAAGCTAGTCTGGAATTTGTGCTTACAGTTATTTGGAATAGCGTCTGTCATTAAATAAAGCTGCTACTGCTTGCCTTGTAACTGTGAAGTTTCAGCTCACTAAAAATGTTCTGGTTTATCTCTAGAAAAAGCAGCAAGACTAGGTGTGAAATATTGTGTAGCGAGTCGCAGCTAGTAGGTGAAATCCTACAAATAGTGCTAAACTTGTCAAAGTTTTTTTTCCAGAACTACAAAACTGATAGCCTATTCTTAGGATAGGCCATTAATATCAGATCAGTGGAGATTTTACTCCTGGCACGCAGGCAATCAGCTGCTTGAAGTGGCACTGTTTGCCAAGCACAGCTCTGTATTTGATCTAGTGGCGATGTCTGGTACTGCAGCTCTCTTCCACTCAGTCCCACCTAAGTGAAGCCTTTTTCATACAGATGCTCTTTACTGCAATTAATGCAGCGTTTTGAACGCCGCGTTACTTGTGGAATAACGCTCCCATTGAAATCAATGGGGCCTCGCAGACATGCGTTCGATCACAGCACTGGACAGCGCCGCGGTTTTTGAGCGTGGTCTGCTCTATATTTGTCCGTTTAGCACACTTTATCCCCCATCACAATGATGGGGTGCGCTAAAACACACTTTCGGACGCAGGAAGCTGCATCCGAAAGCGAAAGTAAAATCACGGCAAAGCGTCGTATTTGAAATTGCAACGCTTTGCCATGTTAATGTGTAAGGGCGGCCTGAATAAGACTGAGCTTAAATACCAAGGCACAGTCACTACAAAAAGTACTGAGCCCCTTCAACAAACTGATCAGTGAGGGTGCCAGGAGGGGTATCCTCACCAATCTGATATTGATGGACTGTACTAATGATGTAAATGAACATCATAGACTGACTTGTCCTTAGCTGCTGTGACAGACATTTATGTCATGATACCTGTGCTAACTGACAGCTGAGCTCCCACTGTAATGGCCAGGATCAGAAAGACTCTGATCCCTATCATTTAACTTCGAAGGTGCCACAGTCAATAGCTGATTAGACAGACAGAGGGAGGGAGCTCCCTCTGTCCCTATTGGCCCCTCACAAATGCAATTGTGCTAATCAGCCTATTAGGCTGATCCTTAGCACAACCTAATAGATTGCTTTGCAGTTTTAGATGCATGTGGAATAATTCTTTGCTATACGGAGTATACCAAAAATGGAGGGAGATAGAGGGGGGAAACAAAACCCACAAAGCAAAGCTCTGCAGATGGTGGGTCCAATACAAAAATGCTCGAGTCTCCCATTGACTTCAATGGGGTTCGTTACTCGAATTGTGCTGTCGAATATTACGAAAAGCTTGACTCGAATAATGAGCACCCGAGCATTTTGGTACTCACTCATCTAGAATTGTGGGGCTAAATAAATAACAGAATGAATGTTAGTATAGTTTATTAAAGAAACACATTTACACTGTTAAAGAACAAACTTTTTTTCTATTTTGTAGAAATGAAGAAAAATAAACCACACATACAGTATCACTGTAACCTTCATGGCCCGTATAATTACCCATAATGTCACTGAACAAAACCCACTACACCAAGACCAACATTACTAATAATAGTACTATATAAGCTCCAAATTATACTGCCACAACAAGATCACACATTACCACCACATAGTGATTAATACTAATATACCATTGCAAAATTAAGACCACTACAAAAGATCAGTACTACCAATAATAACACTACATGAGGGCCAAGTAATACCCCTAGACCATGACCACATAAGACCACCACAGTATTGCTGGAAAAAAACACTATACAAAAGACCAATATTTACACCCCCGCTTCCCCCCCACCACACACACACAGTGACCATGACAGCTGTATATACTTGTTTATTTTCCCTTTTTCTTCATCTGACCAACACCATTGTGATGACTTCTCCTGGTTACAACTTACATTTTAAGAATTAGAAGTTTAGGCAAACGAGCATTGATTGTGGCTAGTTTTAGACTTAGACGCTGAACATGGACCAATCTGAGGAACAGGCTGCAGCCTAGGAGATAGCGGGGGTAGAGTAGTTCACTTGTCACAGTGGCTCTATCGTCTCCCACACGGAGGGTAACCAGGGACAAGTCCAAGGGGCGCGGGCAGACTATATTAAATAGGAAACCCACAAGTGGATTACCTTTGTGGTTCTTTGTCACTCGTGACGCCACCATTCCTTCCACCGCAGTGATCTCTCCGGAGAATAAATAATAGTCCACACATCGGGTAGAATTCAATAGGCCAAACCGGGAATGATCAGTAAAGCAGTTATTGAGTAACTTGAAATAACAACAGTCCTCTTATATCCACTGGAACGTTAGTGAGGGCTTATAAAACCTGAAGCGATAGGGAGGAAACACGGGAGAAGCAGGGTGACTTACACAGGCCTAGTTAACTGTGGTACAGGCCAGGTGCGCTCTCTCTCTGTCCAAGGAAGCAGCCAAAAGTAAAGACCTCTCTCACACACCTTGCACCCACATATATATAATGAGGTCACATGACATAGAAATAGATACTTTCCCAGACAGTAACCCATTTCAGTGCTGCAAAGGTGCAATACACGTCATATTCATACACATAAAAGACAGTGGGAAAACACAGAAACACAAGACTACATAATGCATCCAGAAACTTCCAGAACACATGTGCACATTTACTTCTGTACACTACACATGTAAAGGGACCCTTACGATATATATATATATATATATTATAGTCAGTATATTTAATTAAAATAATAGTCCAGTTTTTTTTTAATTGCATTTGAAATATTCTAGCTTTGGATCTAAAATATTTAAGAACTCCTTTATCGTCTTTGCAATTTGTTAAAGAATTGAGCAGAATGTGTGTGGTGTCAGGTCCTGCCATTGCGCATGTTGTTGTTTTTTTGTTTAAAGTCATAGTAGTGGGGGCGTGGCCAAGCAGCCGAGCAGACTGGCCGCATGTAAAGAGAGCATCCGCTCCAACCGACAAACCTATAATCCTGCAGCCATTCTGAGGGCCCCCAGACCTGACACAACGCCACTGGAGTGAGAAGAGAGGGGACTGAGCCACCGGCAGCGCTCCCATAGCACCCACAGCGGAGACAACACCAGCGGCGGACCCGAGGTGCCGCGACCGCCGCCGCCATACTGCAAATGGCGCCAACCAGCCGACGGGATTCCAGACTCGGCACAACATTGACGGAGCGGAGAGAGAGGAGACCAGACCACCAGCGGCGCTCCCGCAGCAGAGGCGGCACCGACGGCAGACCCGCGGTGCCAGGACCACCACCGCCATCTTGCAAGCAGCGCCAACCAGCCGACGGGCTTCCACACCCGGCACAGCACCGCCGACGCGGGGAGAGAGGAGACCGGGCCACCAGTGGCGCTCCTGCAGCAGAGATAGCACCAGCGGCGGACCTGCGGTGCCGCGACCGCCGCCATCTTGCAGGCAGCGACGGCCGGCCACATGGAAAAGAGGCAGCCAGGGAAGACACAAGGATGCCCCCCCCGAACGAAAGAGGCAATGCCGGGAACAGCTGCAGACAGATAAGTGTGCAGGGGGGAGAGCGGCAGATGTAAACTCCATATAGCCCTGAGACCGGGAGCAAAGTTTTTTTCCCGCCACAACCAGCGGGGATATCACGGGGGAAGCTGTAAAACACACCCAGTGGAGGGGGAATATAGAACAAACCCCAGAGAAAGACTCTCACCAGCATTAATACGCCACTGCCACTAACAAGTGCGGTCAGACGCCTACCTTTGGTAAAGGAACCGCAAACCGCGGTTGCCAGAAGAAAGGAGAGTGAAGCTCTATGCCCGCTAGTGTAACTGCCACACACTCAAACAAAAAGAGACCCATATATATCACGATTGTCGCTACGACGAAATCATTGTGATTCCTGCGTTGCAAATACTTGATAACCCGCAAAGATCCCGGCTCCGAACCTATTCCACCTGCTCCAGCGGGATCGCCAACGCTAAAAGACATCAATTCAAACCCATCTGAAGGCATAGTCCAAACCCTGCATCAACTATCCGAACAGCTTCTAGTGGCAATTCAGACATCCACGACCACTCTCACTAGTAAAATTGATGAAGTTAAAATGGATGTGAGCCTACTGAGACAAGACCTCCAAAACCTGAGAGAGCGAGTTACAAATACGGAAGACAGAATATCCACACTAGATGACACCGTCTCTCCAATGTCGGCCGCAATACGAGATCTCACACAAAAAGCCGAATACTGGAGGCAAAAAACGGACGACCTAGAAAATTGCTCACGTTGAAACAATCTGCGTATAGTGGGCCTACCAGAACGAGCTGAGGGACAAAGACCTGAGGAATTCTTGGAACGATGGCTCCGTGAGCTCTTCCCCAATGCTGGACTATGACAGGTCTTCGTGATCGAACGAGCCCACCGAGTACCTATGAAGTCGCCTATACCGGGTGCTCCACCTAGACCCCTACTAGCAAAACTACTTAACTCCCGCGACAGAGACATTATTCTGCAAGCTGCCAGAAAAGGAGGCTCCCTGCGCCACGACAACGCCACAGTATCCATTTTTCCAGATTTCTCAGCGGACCTCCAAAAACAAAGAGCATCATTCTTTGGAATTAAAAGGCAACTTCGAGATCTACAGCTCCCATACTCCATGGTATACCCGGCACGACTGCGAGTGTTAGATGGAGATCGCACCCGCTTCTTCTCTTCACCATCCGAGGCAGAAAAATGGATGACCACCAGACGTCGACCAGAAGGACTGTAACGTACACATAACCTAACCACTCCATTTCTCCCTCTAGGTGCTGGGACTTATATAATATACAAACGTATTTCTAAAACTACCTAACACTACTGCAAATTCTCGAGATAACGGCGAGTCGCTCTCCTTTGATACCCTTAACTCCTCTTCCCCCTCCCCCACTGGAATGATTGGAGAAAAGGAGACCTCTCTTCCCCTTTTAAAGGGGGCCCACCCAGTTAACACCCAACAGGTTAATGCCGGTTCTTGTTGTTGACCTAACCTAACAATACCTCAAGTATAGCTGAAGTTGAATCTATACTATGTAGGTTTCCCCCGAATACTAGTTTGCCACGAATACTAATTCAACAGAGAAAGTATTCAAAGTCTGTTCAATCACAAGTTGTATAAGTTCTAAGTTGGCAGTATACTACCGTAATGTTTACAAACCGTATGCATCAGATGCTCTATTTTATCTTTGAAAATGTACTGAAATACTGTTACATAACATGTGATAAAAATGTTATCAGGTGTTGCGGAGGGACACCTGACAGAAGATTATTATAAAAAATTCTATCCGGAACCGATTAACCCATCTTTGCCAATGGCTGAGGTAATCTTTGTGTCCTGGAGTGTCAGGGGAATGGGATCTGCCAGAAAGCGATCAGCAATAAATTCCCTAGTACGCTCCTGGCAACCACATGTATTATGCCTGCAGGAGACCCACCTCACGCCTGAAACTTCAAAAGTCTTGTTAAAGTCGTGGGTTCAGTGGTCAGCACACTCATATCACACATCATACTCTAGAGGGGTATCTCTACTAATAGGAAGGTCACTCAGATGGGAGGTAGAACAGCTAAAAAAAGAGACACAGAGGGTTGATTCATCTTCGTAAGATCCCAAATTAATAATGACCCATATGTCCTTCCATGCTATTATAACCCACCATCAGCGTCAACAGCCCTCTTAGCAGATGGCATCCAATTTGCCTCATTCTCACCAGATGCAACAATTATCTGCATGGGAGACCTGAATATGGTAATGGATCCTCTCCTGGATAGATTTGGAGGAGGTGCTCGGAGGGAGGGAGACACTAACTTGACCAGCTTAGCCTCTATGATCTGGGTGACGAGGTGGCTAGACGTATGGCGCGTATTCCACCCTTACCAACAGGAGTTTTCTTGCCATGCAGCCCACACCCATGCGCTGAGTCGTATAGATTATATATTCGGGTCCCCTTCATTATTTCCAAAAGTTGACTCCATAGAATTCCTCCCAAGGGGGGTCTCAGACCACTCACCAATTCGCATGACTCTTAAAAACCCAGGCCCGACTGCTATTAGAAGGCTGAGGATACACCCATTCTGGCTCTCACTACTCGGCCCAAATGACCACATAACAGACCAGATCCAAATATATTATGAGGCACATGGTGCACACTGTGATATGATGTTGGTATAGGAGGCGTTTAAACCTTATCTTAGGGGTTGCTTCAGATCCTCAATCTCTTTTATTAAAAAAGCCACAGCAAGGGAAGGGGAACACCTAGCAGAGCAATGTCAACTACTAGAAAAAGAATTTATCTCTGACCCCTTAGACACTAAAAGAGACAAGTGGTTACAGGCAGGCAGGGATTATCTAATATACCTAAAGGAAAAGGCCCAAAGGAATCTGTTCTTTACCCGTCAGTCCTTCTTCGAGCTAGGCAACCAGTCTAGTAAAATACTAGCCTTTATGGCCTGACAAGAGACCGCTCCTCCGTCGGTACTTAGGATCAAATCAACCGAGGGCACAATACTTACAGACCCCAAAGATATCCTAGATAGATTCCAACAATTCTACTACGATCTATATCAATCCCAAACTAACTATCCCCCTGCAGAATTAGAGACTTCTTTTACTAACATAACATTCCCAATACTACAAGAAACTCATAAATCCCTATTAGACTCCCCCATTACAACAGAGGAGATTGAAAAGGCAATGAAGGATATGGCAAAAAATAAGACCTCGGGAACAGATGGCCTACCAGTAGAGGTCTATCTACACTATAAGGAAGAAATTACACCACACCTACTCTCTTTATATAAATATATATTTGAAAAAAATCACCTCCCAGAGTCAATGCTAGAAGCCAACATAGTCCTTTTTTTAAAGCCAGATAAAAACCTGGAGGAATGTGACTCGTATAGGCCTATTTCTCTCTTGAACACAGATTACAAAATCCTTACTAAAGTGTTAGCCTCTCGCCTAAATCAAGCAATAAAGGACATCATACACACTGACCAAACTGGCTTTATCCCGGGAATGTCTACGTCGGACAACATCAGAAGGACGCAGGTGGGCTGGAGGTCGAGATCGGACTGGGCCTTGGCCTCACTGGATGTGGCTAAGGCATTTGACTCAGTTGAGTGGCCATACAGAAATGGGTTTTACAGAAATTCAGATTTGGAGATTCATTCATTAAATGGGTCTCTATTCTATATAGATCCCCAATGGCCAGAATAGTGGTGAACCGCCTGACTTCCACCTCCTTCTCACTTCATAGGGGGACCCGACAAGGCTGCCCGCTTTCCCCCCTCCTGTTTGCAATCGCCATAGAACATCTGGCTTTGAAGATCTGACAACACGCATTATATAAGGGAATCCAGATAGGACCCAGAGAGGATAGGAGGTTATACGCAGACGATATAATACTTTACATGTCGGATCCCAAGAACACTCTGCCACTAGCCATCTCTCTAATAGATAAATTTGGGAATTTTTTGGGCCTGCATATTAACTGGCAAAAATCCACCCTTATGCCACTGAGACCGAGGGGGGGGGGGGGGGGGGGCGATGGGAGATGTGTTCTGTAAACTACAAGTTGTCCCTCAATTTAAATACCTAGGAATTCATATTATCAGAGACTATACCCTGAGTTTTGACCTAAACATCACCCCTTTGTTGGCAACCCTACAACTAAAGTTAGACTTGGAGCTCCCTGCCATTGTCTGTAGCAGGCAGAATAAATCTTATTCAAATCATAATACTCCCCAAATATTTATATTGTCTAGAACATGCAGAAACAACTATACCGCAGAAGTTTTTCAAAAGACTAACTCGTTAATAGTATCATTCATTTGGGGGAAATCTAGAGCCAAACTCCGCATGGACACCCTACAAAGACCTAAAGAAATGGCAGGAATGGCACTACCACCAGACTTTAAACTATATTACTTAGCGGGAAAGATTAGATATAGCAGTCACTGGCTGTCGGGCTCTCCTCTCCCGAACTCCGAGCACCACCTGATGTTTTTTCTTTCAGAAATATCACTCTGGATCCTCCTGGAAAAACCAGGACTACTGACCAGACAAATGTTGCCCATCCATAGACTCACAACAAATGTGTGGCTGGCATGTAAACTATTGACCAAACAAGATGACATTCCTTTGGAAACCCCCCTATGGGAAATTAGACCATTACCACCTGATGAACCTGCCAGATAGACAGTTCTGGTCAAATCTGGGAATCACCACACTAGAACATTTATATATTGACGGAATATTGGCCTCCTTTGAGGAGCTACAGCAACTATACCAAGTCCCTAAAGCGGGCTTTTTCAGATACCTACAGCTTAGACACGCCTTGACAGTGCAATTCCTAGAGCCCAGATGACCTTTTTCTCTATACCCATTAATAGGCATACTGCGCACCCAAGGACCCAAAGGCCTAATTTCCGTGCTATATACTCACCTACTACATTCCAAGATCCCCCATACACCAATGACAGTGATGGAGAGATGGAAAAAACTTATCCCCTCTTTAACTAATAAAGATTGGGTGCCTGCAATGTCCACATACACAATGGTATCACCAGCCGCAAACAATAAACTAACCCAACTGTATATTCTACAACAGTGTTATCTGACACCGACCAGGCTTCACAAAATGAATAGAACGGCTACTAACCAATGACACTGTTGCCGGGCACCCAATGCAAATTTCAACCACCTGATTTGGTGTTGCCCGACGGACTACACGTACTGGGAAGAAATCAGAGAGTTTCTAACCCAACTGTTGGGAATGCCAATACCACCTGATCCAGCAATATGTTTGCAAGGTATTCTAGTCGAAGAACAATGGCAATATCATAAAAAATATTTCTCACCAAAGTACTATTTTATGCCTGCAAAATTATAGCCCTACGCTGGATGGATAGGCGCCCTCCGACACTCTCAAAATGGCAGAATATTATCAATTCTATCTTACCATATGAGAGAATAGTCTATAAAAACAGAAAATGCCCTGAAAAATTCAATAAGGTATGGGGGAATTGGTGCAGGTCACCAAATACAAATGTCACACAAGAACTATTTCAAAGTTTATGAAGGGGAACTATACCCAGACCTACTCTGTAAAATGAGTGCGAACTCCACTGACACCACGAACAGACCAGACCAATTAACACAACATGTCTAACAGTTGTAGAAACAATGTAACATATTTATGTTCTGATTATCTGTCCTAAGGAGCCTATGATGCACATGCGGACATAACTTAATAAAGAATTTAAGCCAAATATGTTATTTCTCTTCACTGCAGATTCCATATCTTCTCCTTAACAACTCTCCTCCGGAGGCACGGCCAAGGATGCACCCAGTTGTTTTTGGAGAAAGCATAGAAGTAAATCCACTGCCAATCCAGGAAATCAGGTAAATTTCAATTTTAGCACCTTGTCAGTTCATGATGACAGCCAGGAGCCTTTTATACCATTCAGTAAAGAAAAAAAACAATCCTGTACCTTTTACACTGAATAGTCACTGAGTAATGAGCAATTTGAGTGCCATTGCTAAGAGAAACAGACAAGAAAGACTTCCAGTGGGCAAAAGCATTGGATCACTGTGCAGTGGAAAAGTCTGACCTGGTCAAATGAATGCAGATTTCTTTTGCACCATGCTCATAGGAGGGTTAGAATTTGGCACAAGCAGCATGAAGCGATGAACCCTATCTATCCTGTGCCAACAGTTGAGGTTGCTGGAGGTAGGGTAGTGGTGTGTAGAATGTGTTCTTGGCACACCCTGCGTTCTCTGTCTGTGGATGGTTACCACAATTTATTGCTGTAGTTCTGAAGGCCAAAAGAGGTCCTACTAGATGGGTGCCGTTAATAAAGTGGCCATTTAATGTGTATTATAGTTATTGATAAGTGATAAAATAGGGAATACTTGGATGAAGATTTTTGGCTAAGAAATGTGATCCTATTTATTAGCCAGAATTTTTGTCCAGGGTTAGAAAAACATGGCTGTTTTCTTCCAAACACAGCACCACCCTTGTCCACAGGGTTGTATGTGGTATTACAGCTCAGCTCTATTGAAATGAATGAGAGTCGAGCTGCAATACTGGACACCCACAGACAAGGATGATGCTGTGTTTGGAAGAAAGCAGCCATTATTTTCTAACCCCAGACAACCCCTTTGAAACTGCAGATTATGTTAAATATGCCAATGTTTATACCAGTACATGTTTTTATTTTGTTCAAATTTTTCTTTGCAGGTGCAATTCAGAAATCAAATATGATTCAGAGAAACATTTTCGAGATCATGTGTTTTATGCCCCAATTCCAACGGTCACTTCTTTCAGTGAAACAATCATCTCCACTCCAAATTGCACGTGGAGGAATTACAAATCTCAGCTAGTTTTTGAGCCACGTAACAAGCCTCTGAGGTTTCAGAGCACAACCATCATCTACCCAAAACATGCCAAGAACATTTACAGAACAACACTCAACTACAACTGCGGGGGGCCAAAAAAATGGTTTGCCTCCAGTGTACATCTGGAACTGTGTGAGGAAACAAGCCCTTGTATGATATACACAGATGATCTGTAATCCACGGAAGTGCCTAAATCTTAACAGTGCAAACATGGAAGAGAGGATCTACAATCTGGATTCTTAAAACTCTCCTAACTATAAGTGAAACTGCAGAGTTAGATGCTGGAACTGGATTGACCAGTATCTTTTTTTTTTTTTATAATTCCTCTTGTATTTTTTAAAAATCTTTTTCAGGTTTTATTGTATGTAAATCATAAAGAATTGTACTAATCAGAAGATTTGTTGAAAGGGTTAACTGAGATTTATTGTGAAGTCTTAGATGGATTCTGTAGTCTCTTTGGCTTCAAGATAATGAGGTGTGTGATCATCTTACCACCTCTGTTATGCCCAGGGTATAACTAAGGAAATAATCCCTCAACAGAAAAACTCCTCCAAGTTCTGTTATCTTTTTGGGATATAAACGTGGACAAGAGAAGCAGGTCGGGTGGTCAGCTCTTATACAGAGGGATCTGTGCAATGGGTGGCTTGAGTATTTATCAGCTACCAAAACTTTTGAAAAGTTGGAAAGTTGTAAGTTGGGTAGAAATAAGGATGGTTGATTTTGGAAAGGAATGACATGACAACTTTAGTTATTATTTCCTCTACCACTAGTTGAAGAAACAGTATGTAGTGCTTTATTACCTAGTAATACTATAAATATGTTGATGGAGAACTGCGTTTGAGGCGACAACTGGAGGTTGTATCAAATGGCCTTTGCTTAACACAAGGGTTTTTTTTATTAATGGGAGTTTAATGACTCAAGGAGGTTTATATCAATAACCTTAAAGAGACCCTCATGTCTCAGGCCAAAATTTGAAATTGTACTAGGGGTGAGGAAGTTTGTAATATTACCTGGTGCTCTCTGCTTGCAGCATTCTGCCTTGGATTTGCTAGTTTTGGAGCCCTATTCTGTCTTTGCATATGGATTTAGTGCTTCTATGACTACCTTATTCTCACTGTGCATTGCAAGTGCATTACTAGTCTATGACACTACATGCTCATGTGAGCAGCACTAGTCCATCAAGGTGCAGCGTATACGGTCTTAGACTAGTGTTGCACAGTGTGCGCTGGGTAGTGAGAGGAGCACTGGGGCCATACTAGCACACAGAAGAAAGGCTTGGAAACCGGAAGTTCCACATCAGGAAGGCACAACCAAAGAGGGTACCAGGTACTATTACTCCCTTCCCCAGCGCCCTAGTGTAGCATCAAATCTTGTCCCCAAGAATGAAGGTTTGCTTTAACACCGAAGCTGGACAGGTATAGAGTAAGTTGACTTATCATGGACTAAGTAGTCAAAAAGATGTACTTCCCTAATGAAATGTGACAAGTGAATTAGTGCATTAGTAAGTTAATCTCCACCATTTATCATCATGCTATTTTTAGGGTCAACATTCTGTGCTGATTAATTTCTTAATACATCTTTATAGTGGCAGGAGCTCAATTTTTGTAGTACAGCGCTACGTAACCCCTGCACTAAGAGTGTTAAATGATAAAATCCTGGCTGCCTGCTACAACCAAAAAAAGGGAGAGTAGGAGCAAAGTGGATACTATATTTTCAATTTCAATATCATAACATGGATCCATCACCTAGGCAACCGAGTCGCCCACCTCCGGACATTGTACCTACCGTAAAACCCAGGAACTAGAGGTACAAATGGATATTGTACTATGTGGCTATTATCAGCAAGCTCACGTATATCATACAGTCGGGCACATTGATAAAGGGGGGTTCTGATCTTTGACAATTTACCTTTGTTGCACTCAATGAAGAGGGGTGTGTGGCTGCATGATCCTCCCAGGGGAGGAACTATAACCCTTTATATACCCTGCAATACCATGAGGCTGGTAATGCTCTATGTCCACCATCAGGACTGTGAGCACCCTTTTTTTATTTCCTGTGTGAATGGGGAACAATTGGAATGGAGTAGAGCATTTGCTTTAACAGGCTTAATTTATAGGGCATATTCCCAGGGCTATTAGCACATACTCTATCATGAGCCAATATCTGCTATAAGAGAGCCTATGGGTACAACCGTGCCCTTTTCAAAGCCGGCTGCAGGAGGACACACATAGAGATTTTACTATGATAGCCGTATCTAACTTACAGCAGATCAAGCTATCAGAAAAAGTTTGTAATAGGAACTAGATACCTACTTTAATATATTTATAACTATTACAAAGTGGAAGCTATATATCCTTGCTAGCTCCACCCACATCCCCCTCTATGCACATCTTTTACTACTGGAGTTACAGATATTTATACTGACCTCCAATTAAGAGCTATCAAACTATATAGTGCAATAGACAGTTACTCCCAACCCCGTATTACAAGCACACGGAAGGGTGTGTACATTCGCAATGAGCCCTCTATAGCAATCATTGCATGAGCTATATTATTAGCGACCTAAGCCTCATGGACCTTGGGTGATACACTATATTTATTACCCTAAGTTGACTTCCTGATGACCCGTGACACACACACACACGGAGAAACGCATCGAAGGTCTAATTTATTTACTAGGAGAAGGTCTGAATCACTCTCCAAGAAAACCTAAGTCACATACTAGTGGCTTTAATCTCAAACCATACTATAGGTCAACATTTTTAGGGAGTCTGGTATACAATAGCGACCTATGACTTTCCCTCTGGGCCCTCTCCCCAACACGAACCCAAGGGGTGTTGTATATTAACAAACAACCCACTATTGATGAGAAGTCTCTGACTCTCTGGGGATTTACTGTATTGGGCACTGATACATGATGAGAGGCAAGAGATACTGATGTCCACCAATCATCAAACACACATTATACCATCATACTGATTGCCAATCCTTTGTGTTCCACCCACACGTTTGCGGGTTGTGTTTTTGTTGTATTGTCAGGTGTGCCCTACTGTGGTTCATGTTTTTAACAATCATTAATAAAAAGTAAATTTTATATAGTCTAAACTGTGAAGGGCTTACAATTGAACAATTAGACTACTGCTTCTGTGAAACAATACTCTGTAGTATGGCAGGTTTCCTATCGGAAAACATTAACACCTCACAGTGGCTGACCGAAGCTGGATCAGTCTTTTCAGAGGACGGGTATAGTCCAAAATCACAAAGTGCCTCTATTAGTACTTGCTTTAAAACTCTCACACAAGATTATAAGGAATTCATGAGAAGTTGGTGGGAGGTCCAGGGCTTGGAAAAATATATTGAACATAAGATAGTGCCGAGAGGCCTGAGAAGCCCCCTATTACCACCACCCGTCGTAACGCACAATTTATGTCAAAGTGGGATGGATTAGCACACAAATTCTCCCTGAAACTAATAGATTTACTATTAGAAGAAGAAAAAGCTACACTTAACAAAAATCAAAAGGCCCTAGAGGATTCGGTACTTCAAGTAAAAAAATGTAATAGTGATCCGGAATTCAGACAACGTGAGAGAACCTTACAAGAAACTTAACAAATTCACACACCAATTAAGGACAGAAAGCATAATCTGTTCCTGAGGGACTTACAGGATTTCAGAGAGAATCGTGCGTTTCATACAGTAACACCCTCGGCGACAGGTCTGAATTCATCCGATATTGAACCCTCTGATGCGGAAGGGCCCAGATCGATTATTAATAGAGCATTACCACCTCAGGCCAACAGGGGGCGAAGACAACATCGTGGGAGGGGACGAGCGAGACCCCACACTGATCGTTTTCTCGACCAACCCATCTCACAATATTTTTTGCCGGGCCACAGGGAGTTTCCTCCCCCACATTAACACCATCTCCGCTTTCCTAGGAAGGAATCCCTCCTCCCAATCGAGAGTACAGTCACTAATCAGTCGGATAAAATGCAAAACATCAATCTATCTAGCCATATCCTTGATAGATATAAAACCAGGGTCTTGGAGAGGGGACTGTCCTTCGTCCCGACGTCCCGTTATCAACCGTTCGTCTGGAAGAAAGACATCTCCCTCTTTATCAGAAAATTAAAATGGAAGAAATATTTTTCTATTAAAGATAAGAAGATGGCAGAAGAGATGGGCTTAACGACCCAAGATCTCCCAGCACTTCATGTCTTTGAGAGCCTTGAGAGAGAAAACGAGGTGCAATCGCAATATACAGAACTAAAACGACCTAATAAAACAAATCCACCACAAACACATTGCCCAGAAATCAAAATATTTGAGGAGCTCGTATTGAGGGATATATATTATGTGGGAAGACAGCTCAGTAGAGTGCGGGTTTGCGGGGTGTTCGGCAGTCAGAGACAGACACATATTTAAAGTCCAAGTACAGGCATGACCTGTGTTTATTTCAGTCCATCAAATCAAAAGCAAATCGAACCTTGGCTTCAGGCATAAAAACAATAGTCCAGCATTAGGGTGCATTCAGACCAGCGTAGATCGGCTCGGTTTTCACGCCGAGCTGATATACGTCGTCCTCCTCTGCAGGGGGAGGAGGATGTAAGAGCCAGGAGCAGAAACTGAGCTCCCACCCCCTCTCTGCCTCCTCTCCGCCCCTCTGCACTATTTGCAATGAAAGGGGGCGGGATGGGGGTGGGGCTAGGTTCTGATGATTAGCCCTGCCCCCGTTCCGCCTCTCCCCATTGCAAATAGTGTAGAGGGGCGGAGAGGAGGCAGAGAGGGGGTGGGAGCTCAGTTCCTGCTCCTCGCTCTTCCATCCTCTCCCCCCCTGCACACAAGGATGACGTATATCGGCTCGGCGTGAAAACCGAGCTGATATACGTTCGTGGGAATGCAGCCTTAGGATAACAGACAGTACCTGCCCGTACATGTCACTTGCTGCAGGTGCACCAAACAGCAGGGCTTTTACCTCCAGCAGGTATATCAGGCTGCCTGGGTCCAGCAGCCATCCAGTCTCTGCCTGTGTTAGTGCACACTGCTTTTTATATACACCTCTTCCTGGCCCAGCCTCAGCACCTGTGCTGATTGACCTTGCACATAACCCAGAGTGGAGGAAGTGGAATGGATGGCCCCACTACGAACCTGTCATCCATTCCAAAAATCCAGGCCCAAAGATTTTTAAAGAAACCATCTCCAGCAACTACTTGCTGGAGATTACATTGCACTCCTGGACTTTCATGTCTCTAACAGAGGGACATGACAATCAGTAAACTTGGAAGATCAACAGCACACAAAAGCAGCAACTGCTGAGGGAGAAAAACAGTGCAACCGTGCGCCCCTACCCAGATGCCGGACTCCAGGCATCTACAAACAGGCAAATTCAAATAAAGGAGTAAGGCGGCACGTGGAAATCAATCTTCTTACCAGTAATTTTTCATAAAAGGAATCAAATCTTTATTGTAGTCCAATCTAACAGTGGGACATGGACTTCCTCCAGCCCCACTAGGCATAATAACGGAACCTAGGGGCGACATAGCGACCATCCACTATCACGCCCCTCAGTACCTCACATTCTATATATATATACTGAATCTTTTTCCACAAAACTATATAGGTCTATTTAGCTAATACTATGTATACTATAAAACCTGATTAAAACATACATATGGGGGTTCATTAACTAAAACCATCCATTTACCAGGCTAAATAAACATTGTGCCATGCCTAGTACAGTGCTTGAGGGGTGGAGCAGGATTCAAAGAACAGAACAGAAAAGTCATGTGCCACCCCCTTATTCGTAAAAATACATTCCCTTTAATTGGGCAGATGTCACCCTGAATAGTTTCTGAACTTTAAATGAAATGTAATATGAAACAAAGAACATTTTTCCCCACAAAACTATATATCAGTCTATTTAGCGCCTCCTGCTTCATAACATGATGCTGGCGGTTATTTTGGACATTTGGATTTCCACATGAGAAAATGGAGCTCTGACTGCTTTTAAAATATTTTAGGAAATCTATCATCATAGAATTTTAGACCAATTTAGATTTAAAAAATGCAAAAGCAAAATGGTGTGAAAAGGCAGATATTCATTTAAAGGACAAGTCTTGTATGTCAGTTTGGCTTGACTCATTCTATTTTACATTCCAGTGTCAAAGAGTGTATAGTTTTGTAGATGTGGGAATGTGTATGTACATTTGATATTTATTTGGTTGCTCAGAACTGACATCAGCTCTTTAACAACTGGATGATTTCGAGACTAGAGCTCCTGCTGAAATACAGTTAGGGCCAGAAATATTTGGACAGTAACACAATTTTCGCGAGTTGGGCTCTGCATGCCACCGCATTGGATTTGAAATGAAGCCTCTACAACAGAATTCAAGTGCAGATTGTAACGTTTGATTTAAAGGGTTGAACAAAAATATCTGATAGAAAATGTAGGAATTGTACACATTTCTTTACAAACACTCCACATTTTAGGAGCTCAAAAGTAATTGGACAAATAAACATAACCCAAACAAAAAATTTTTTTTTTCAATATTTTGTTGCGAATCCTATGGAGGCAATCACTGCCTTAAGTCTGGAACCCATGGACATCACCAAACGCTGGGTTTCCTCCTTCTTAATGCTTTGCCAGGCCTTTACAGCCGCAGCCTTCAGGTCTTGCTTGTTTGTGGGTCTTTCCGTCTGAAGTCTGGATTTGAGCAAGTGAAATGCATGCTCAATTGGGTTAAGATCTGGTGATTGACTTGGCCATTGCAGAATGTTCCACTTTTTTGCACTCATGAACTCCTGGGTAGCTTTGGCTGTATGCTTGGGGCCATTGTCCATCTATACTGTGAAGCGCCGTCCGATCAACTTTGCAGCATTTGGCTGAATCTGGGCTGAAAGTATATCCCGGTACACTTCAGAATTCATCCGGCTACTCTTGTCTGCTGTTATGTCATCAATAAACACAAGTGACCCAGTGCCATTGAAAGCCATGCATGCCCATGCCATCACGTTGCCTCCACCATGTTTTACAGAGGATGTGGTGTGCCTTGGATCATGTGCCGTTCCCTTTCTTCTCCAAACTTTTTTCTTCCCATCATTCTGGTACAGGTTGATCTTTGTCTCATCTGTCCATAGAATACTTTTCCAGAACTGGGCTGGCTTCTTTAGGTGTTTTTCGGCAAATTTAACTCTGGCCTGTCTATTTTTGGAATTGATGAATGGTTTGCATCTAGATGTGAACCCTTTGTATTTACTTTCATGGAGTCTTCTCTTTACTGTTGACTTAGAGACAGATACACCTACTTCCCTGAGAGTGTTCTGGACTTCAGTTGATGTTGTGAACGGGTTCTTCTTCACCAAAGAAATTATGCGGCGATCATCCACCACCGTTGTCTTCCGTGGACGCCCAGGCCTTTTTGAGTTCCCAAGCTCACCAGTGAATTCCTTTTTTCTCAGAATGTACCCGACTGTTGATTTTGCTACTCCAAGCATGTCTGCTATCTCTCTGATGGATTTTTTCTTTTTTTTCAGCCTCAGGATGTTCTGCTTCACCTCAATTGAGAGTTCCTTTGACCGCATGTTGTCTGGTCACAGCAACAGCTTCCAAATCCAAAACCACACACCTGGAATCAACCCCAGACCTTTTAACTACTTAATTGATTACAGGTTAACGAGGTACACGTTAACGAGGGAGACGCCTTCTGAGTTAATTGCAGCCCTTAGAGTCCATTGTCCAATTACTTTTGGTCCCTTGAAAAAGAGGAGGCTATGCATTACAGAGCTATGATTCCTAAACCCTTTCTCCGATTTGGATGTGGAAACTCTCATATTGCAGCTGGGAGTGTGCACTTTCAGCCCATATTATATATATAATTGTATTTCTGAACATGTTTTTGTAAACAGCTAAAATAACAAAACTTGTGTCACTGTCCAAATATTTCTGGCCCTAACTGTACTACATAGATATTCTCACTCTGTATCTTCCTATTGTCTATATACTAATTGTCTGTGATTACAAAATTTGTCAGTTGAAATGGTTATTCATGACTTGTACCAAATGTTAAAATGTACCACCGAGCAGTGCTAAGGCAATTGGCAGTACATAACTGGTGCATAAATGACACAGATGGTACTTTTCAGAATGCCCTGTAGTAGAGTGAGAGGTGAAGTGTAGGACGGAAGGTACATATTGCAGAGACTACTAGCATCTGTGATGTAGACCCAGTCCGTCCGTCACTCCAAGATGCAGTTCCACCTGGCCCAGACAGGTGAGGTGCATAAATGGGTTCAGGTTGCAGTGTGAAGGAGAGGTCCTGTGTGAGCAGCAGAGGCTCACAGGGAGTGCTGAGCTGGAGACACTGCACCACACTGCTGGGAAGGTTTGCTGTGGCTATACCTAATTGAAACCAAAGGACTTTTGTGTTTATTATTGCTGGACTGCTGATTTAAAAAGGACTTTCCTTCTATCTTTTGTTAACTGGAGACTACCAGTACTTCATGTTATGTTCTGCAAGCGTGAATAAAAAAAGGCAAGACGTTCAGCATTTGGTCGTGGCCAGTGTGTTTCCCCCTGCACTGCTACAGCCCTTTATATGGATGTGATGACCTTTTAAAGGATAATTTGTCAGTATGTAGTGTTATTGAATAACAATCAAGTTTTTTTCTCTTTATATAATATACAAATCAAAATTTCAAAAAATGTTTTAAAATGTCCAATTACCATGGTATTGACTATGCGGAAGATTTATGAATATTGGCGCACCTTACGAGTGGTGTGATAGTCTCTTCTTCCATGTGGTGTGCATCCTGTTGGTCAACCTGCCTGATGGGATACTTGATGCATCTTTGACGCCTTGTGCACATTTCCCCTGGCATATGTGCATGTGCGGCACAGAGGCTTCATAAAAATGGTCTTCAACCAGATTGCCACATTTCTCAGTGTATTTTTGCCAAAAATACATTGTTAAATCTGGACCTATGTTTTAAAAGTTTGAACCAATTTATAATATGATGATGTACATATGATTATTAACTTTCTGTTACATTTTGGTGAAAATAGGCTTCTACAAATGTGTTTCTAATTTATATGTTTGTAAACTAGAGATTTCCATTGGCATGTGTAACCACCGCTTACAAATATTACAATCTGGGCTCCTACATCATCCTTCAGTATTCTGTTTTAACTTATTATATTTATTGTATATTCATTTTGTTTCCTTGTTCTCTATTTGGTTATTTAATTGGTATCAATAATCTAACAATGTTGCAACTTTTAAAAACTGCTGTTTTAGTGACTTGCCATTGATTTGGAATCATTAGTTAGTCCTAGTTTCTAAGTGCAAAAAAACCCTCAAAGTTAATACTTTGAAAATTGCGAACACATTTTAGAACCTATATTACAGTAAAAACAGGATTTGATGTTGAAAATCAATAATAATTTGCTAGATAACATCACTTATATAGAAACATTTATACTATAAAACCTCATTAGAACACACATATTGGGGCTCATGCACTAAAACCATCCATTTACCAAGTAACAGAGCACTGGCTACATAAGCATCGTGCTATGGCTAGTACAGTGCTTGAGGGGCGGAGCATATGATTCAAAGAACAGAATAGAAAAGGCATGTTCCAACAGCGTTATTTCTAAAAAATATATTCCCTTTAATTGGGCAAATGTCATCCTGAATAGTTTCTGAACTTTAAATAAAATGTAATATGACACAAAGAGAACCTGAGTAACCACAGGACGCTGATTTTGAATCATTACTACAATTATTTAACCTCTTCAACTGGCTGGATATGTTCAGCTGTACGGATAAAGCAGTTGTTAACATGCATGGTGTATTATGAGAACATTGATAGTAGTAGTTCTAGTCATCATAACATTTTAAATGTCAGGTTAATGTTTGCTAGAGGTGTATGTGTCAAAAGATAACCAGCTTTTCAAACCATGATTTTATAATAGTCTGTCAGTCTGTCATAGTGTTCATAGAACTGTGCTATATGACAACTTGCTGTACGGGAAGCATCGCCGTTGTCCATGTGCTAAGACACCCTGCTTGCTAATTCCATCCCTCATTGCAGATTTATACAGTCACATACATATAAAGTTCAGTGTTGATGAATGGGCTACAATATTTGCCGTAAGGCTATTGCTAAGCACATATCATTGGTAGGGCTATATAACCCAGGTCTTTCAAGGTTTACATGGAGATATGAATTTAAGGAAGCAGCAATCTGATAAAGTTTCAATTATTGGAAAAGTAAAAGAGTGAAGCCATGTACACAAGACCGATAGCAAGTTGCACCCAAGATTCTTGGGCGCAACTCGTGTCGCACAGCACACTCTGTCCGTTTACTGTCCGATGTGCAGGACACCACACACTGTATGACCTATTTTTGTTCGAAACTCACACAAGAATAGGTGAAAAATCGCTTGTGTGCATGAACTCATTCTAATAAATGGGCTCTTTTCCCATATGAGTTCCATCCATGTTGCTATCGTATGAAACTCATGCAGAAATATCACCCATGCGAATAAGCCATTACATGGCTGCTGTGCTGGCACAGTTACCACTCATGCAAAAAGGCGGCAACAACCACCTCCCTAACTAATGATTTTAGACAATCTGGTAAATTCCTCATTGATCATAGGTGTTCTTGAAACATCTTACTATCCGCGGCCAACTTTAACAACTTCAGACAAGTAATGAAAAAAACTTTTCCAAAGCTGGATTAAAAAGTACTGCGTTTGCAGGACATTGTACTACAGTGCTGTAAACGGAGTTATGATGTGCCAGTCATGTTAGTGATTGCTATACATTCTTATATTCTCTCCATGGGTAGAGCTACTGTGCAGTACTTTGGTACTGAGACGTCCATCACACTTTATATTTGCATTGACAGAATAAAGGGGCCACAGGTAATTTGATTTCCCCTCTGCTAGTTTGCCTTATCGCCTATTCTCTATATTTGCCTTTAATCCTATATAAGGGCCCTTTTACACAGGAGACAGATGCCCAAGTTGCCCCAGTGATAATTGTTCCTGTATAAAAGCATCACTAGTGAATGGAGGTGCAGCGGTCAGGGGATTGTTTCGGCCCACCCGACTCCATTCACAGAGGCAGAAACTGAACGACGAATGAGAGGCAAACAAATTCTCTTCCGTCGTTCAGTCGGGGCATGAATATCCACTGAGCGAATCATTCAGATTCCTGTTGAATGTGGGAATCTTAACACTTTATCGGCCCGTGTAAAAGGGCCCTAACACATCATATAACAAACACATTGTGATTCATAATGAGCTACAGTATGATCTGATCTCTGCTACATCTGTCTATAAAAACACATTTCTTCTTTGCATTGTGAAATCTGACCTGAGATATCAGGAAAGACTTATAAAATAGTCTATATAAAGCACACATAGCAACAGCAGAACAGAAAGAAATCGCTGTAGATGGTGTTTGCAAACCTACGACTTGGAAAAGAAAGTAGCTAGGTTTCATTCCAGATCATTTGCCTGGGAGGCATAATAGCTTTTTATTTATGAGATGACAGGATGTTTAATCAAGCACACGTTCACATGTAAATAGTTTAGACTTCCTATCACTTTGCATTTCTCCATGAAGTCGATACCACCACAGTTGTCTGAAACTGGATGTTTAACTTTTTTTTTGAGCTTCATGGACTCTTCCTGGAGCTTTATGTTTAGTGTAAAACTAAAGAAATGCATTCTTTTTCAGCTCCAATTCAGCATAAGGGTAATTCAGTTAAAGGGGTTGTGCAACTCTGAAACTATTGATGACCTATCCTCAAGGTAGATAGATCATTAATAGTTGATTAGGGGACCAGGCCATTAGCTGGGTCGCTTCATGAGTATACAGACCTGCTGTGTTGCTAGAAACACACAGCCTTGTTCTCTCTGGGGTGGCCTGGGATAGTACTGCAGGCAAAGTTCCTATTGAAGTGAATGGGGACACTGCATGCAGTACTACCCTAGGCTGCCACAGAGAGAACAGAGCTGTGTGTTTCTAGCAACACAGCAGCTTTGTACACTCATACAGCGGGGGTCCTGAGTGTTGAATTCCTGCTGATCAACTTTAATAATCTGCCCTGAAGAGAAGTCATCAATAGTTTCAGGGTCAGACATTCCATCATGCCAGTCATCTACAGAAAAAAAATGGAGGCATCCCTACCAGTGTAAATTTAATGCAAAACAGAACACATGTATAAAGGTCCTTTTACACGCAACGATTATTGCTCAAAATTTGTCCAAACGGATGAAAATGAGGGATAATCATTACATGTAAACTCTGGCATCGTGCACTTTTTGTTTGAACGATGGATTTTAGGTAAACTTAAAATCCATCGTTCAGCCACTGAGATATAAAGCAAACACATTTATCTCGCAATAGACCCCACGCTCTTCTCTCCACAGCATGTTTACGCTAGCCAGGAGAAAACAATTGAATCTCCCGTTAGCTGCAAGGAGAACAATGCAGCTGTTTACACAGCTTGGCATGTGTTTAAACATGTGCTGTGCTCAGCAAACAGCTCCTGGAAGTCCTTTTACAAGCAAAAGGAGATGATAAAATGTTAATGGCCATTAACATGTTATGCAAATAGATCGCTATATCTTTTAGTGGTTTGAAAAATCATCTTTGCATGTAAAAGGACCTAAGGCCTCCCTCATGCAGCAGCGCTGCAAAGCGCCACGATTTTAATTTAGTTTTCAGGCGCAGCTCCCTGCGGCCAATAGCATGGTTTAGCACACCTCATCATTGTTGAAGTGTGTTAAATAAAAAATAGAACAGACCCTGCTCAAAAACTTTTCAGCGCCACGATCGAACGGATGTCTGCTAGGCTCTGTTGAAAGCAAGGGGAGCGTTATACTGAGATAAGGGCGGCACATAGAATGCTGCGCTAATTGCAGTAAAAAGCACCCGTGTGAGGGAGGCCTAAGTCTCATTGTCTACGTTGGAGCTTCTGTTTATAATGGAAGCCATGACACTGTTCCAGACCTATCATATAACATACACCAATGGTGCCTATGGACACCATTGACTTACAGTGGAGTTTGTTATATAGAAGACAAGAGTAGCACTGAATTCTGTGATGTCAAGAGCAACATTCTTCAACATTCCTTTTTGTCTGCTATGACAATGCTAAGACTCTGATGCAAGTCGGAAATGAACAAAGGAATCCGAGATGCTTTCCAGGCATGTCCTTTTAGTTAGTTTGTAAATAATGATTATAGACTTCAGTTTATTATAACTGAAGGTCAATTGTGGAAGACTTCCAATATCTCTCCATGCCAATTTTTGCTACAAAGGACATATTAAAAAAAAGTTTTATAAGGTCTGTTTCAGAGGAGCCTATGGAAACACCTCCGTAACACGGATTTGTATTACGGACATGTTCTAGATGACCTTACAATATACGTCATTAGTATTTGCCTATATGTATATTTTTTTTTTCTAATTGCCACATACTGATCCAACAGAAAAGAATAGCGACACGGTGGCCAAACAATCGGAATAGTAATTGTATGTACAGATTTTTTTTGTTGCAGTTCAATAAAATTAGTAAAACCTCCAACCATAAAACATTTGATCACACACCACTGCATGCGCTGTGAATGAGGTTAAGTGGAAGGTTAAACACGGCTTCGCTTTTCACCATGATCACGTAATGTGCGTGGATGTCTTTGTTCAAGTGGAAAGTGCGATGAATGAACAAGCAGAATACCCAAATCAAATCTTTCTCCATGTATTTTCTAATATAGTTTTTCAGACAAATTGGGGGGTGCGCTTTATCCTGCCTGCATTTGCATGTTAAGTATATTAATGTCACCTTTCTACTATACATTCTCATTTAGCCTCGGAACAATAATAATACTCCAAAAAGCTAACTATTATGAGTTGCAAAACCTTGAAAGTGAACATATATTTTCTCGTAGTTCAAACGACTCAATTGTATTTATATAAAATCTAGCATAAGAGCATAATTAAAATGATTAGTAGGGCGTGGTGGAGAATCTATACCATACACAAACCACATCTATAACTGCGATCCCCAGATGAATAATGTTGAGTTCATATTTTACTTGTGTGGTCACTATGCTTACGCATGCTTTCTTTTCCCGGTCTTCAATAAACCAATATTTCCTGAAGATGCAACACAGCCAATAGAAGTAACTGATATCGGAAGATCTGCAAATGAATTCTTGGGAGTAACTGATGTGGTGTAACTGCTGAACGCAGAATTCTTAACCAGTGGAATGCAGGTCCTGCTAGATTATAGCTTGTCCTAAAGCCTTCAACCTGATGAACGCAGGCAGTGGGATCCATTGAATGGATACACTGGGAAGTTGCTGAGGCTGACACTTTGTTACAGTTCATTTTTCCCCCCATCCAGTTCAGTAAATGTAAAATGTAGCATATTTGAATATATCTCTGTTCAGTTTTTCTGCAGTTTTCATATTTTACAATATGAATTTGTATGAACTGACTTCTGGATTTAAAGGGATTATCCCACCAAAAAGATCACCTAACCACAGGCTGTGATAAATAGAGATGAGCGAGCACGCTCGGTAAAGGCAGAAACTCAAGCAAGCATCGATCCCTCTCACTCTCCCCTTCACTGCCTCCCACCGCGCCCCCCTCCCCCCCCCCCCCCCATTTGCTCGGACGAGTATGCATTTTTCTCGAGAAGAGCGATGCACGCTCGAGCATCTTCATTTACCGAGCGTGCTTGCTCATCTCTAGTGATAAACAGATGAAAGCTGGGAGTTTGACTACGGGGCCCCTAGGGATCATGAGAACAGAGCAGACAGAGTCCCCCAAGTGAATGGAGTTTTGGTCACGCATATGAACCTCCGCTTGATTAAGGGCTGCTGCCCACGGACGGATATTTGCTGCGGAATCTGCGGCGGGCAGATCTGCAGCAAATAGCGCCCATAACATGCTATAGGAAATCAATTCTTCCTGCACACTTACAGAACCAATTGTGGTTTCCGCAAGTGGAGGAAAAATCGCAGCATGCTCCATTTTTTTCGTGGATTCAGCATGGATGGCTTCGATTGAAGTCAATGGAAGCAGTCCGATCTGCGGCCCTTCTGCAATCACAACGGGAGTTTAAAAAAATTCTGTACTGTGCATGTCCAATGGCGAGCCGTGCTGACCATCTGCAGTACAGAAGAAAATGAAAGCACGCAGGTACACGGTAATGCTGCTTCTGGCAGAGCCACATTCTGCTGCAGGATTGCATATGCGGAATCTGGCTCTGCAGTGTGCAGGGGGCCTAGAGAGCTTGGTGCACTGTTCTTGTAATCACTGAAAGTCCCAGAGGTCTGATTCCCAGAAATCATAGATTTATCACTAGGTATGAGCAAGTATGCTCGCTAAGGCACTACTCGTTCGAGTAATTTGCTTTATCCGAGTATCGCTGTGCTCGTCCCTGAAGATTCAGGGGCCGGCGGCGGGCGGGGAGCTGCAGGGGAGAGCGGGGAGGAACGGAGGGGAGATCTCGCTCTCCCTCTCTCTCCTGCTCCCCGCCGCAACTCACCTGTCAGCTACGGCGGCTCCCGAATCTTCATCCCTATTTATCACCTATCCTGTGATTGAGATGAAAAGATCATCCCACCTAAACATGTAACTCTAGTAAAATGCTCTATTAAACCCGGAAAGCAAAAAAGACTATTACTCTCTGAATAGCTAACCAGGAGGTACAGGAAGTTGGAAGTAGTTTATGCTAAAGGGGTTTATTCCAATTACTAAACGCATGAGAACACTTTTAATTTTTTTTATTTTTTAAAGGACATTGAATGCAGAATCATATTATCTGTGAATTAATTAAAGGCCGGGGGAGCCCAGGGTGGCAGTACCAATGTGGTCAACTTTTTGAGGTGCAGAGCAGCCCGCCAAACTATTATGGTGTCATTAATAGGTTGATGGTCTGCATGGTGCACTACATGTATCAGAAGGTCTGCCACTTTGTATCTACTCTGTGCAGGAGTATACACCAAGCAGCCCCCCCCCCCTATATATTAAGAGGCTGTGTGAGTGGCTCTCTCATCGGTGTCCCTCACAGGTGTAATCTGCCCCCTTATTTGGCAGCTTAGCTGCCTGTATGTTCAGAGGATGCAGCTATCTGCCCTCTTGTATCAGTATCTGGCCATGGTCTGTGATTGTTCCATTTGTTAATCGATTTACTAAAAAATATTGAAAAGTATAAAAAGGGTTGCAAACTTTCTAGGACCATTTTAAACATTCTAGCACTCATTAAAGGGGTGGTCTCGCGAAACCAAGTGGGGTTATACACTTCCGTATGGCCATATTAATGCACTTTGTAATGTACATTGTGCATTAAATATGAGCCATACAGAAGTTATTCCACTTACCTGCTCCGTTGCTAGCGTCCTCGTCTCCATGGTTCCGTCTAAATTCGCTGGCAGCTTGCTTTTTTAGACGCGCTTGCGCAGTCCGGTCTTCTCCATTCAGCACGAGCCGCTTCAGTGTGCTCCCCGCTACAGCTCTTCTGCGCATGCGCAGACGAGCTGTCACTGCTCGGGAGCGCGCTGAAGCGGCCATTCTGCACCATCCTCTGTTAGAGGAAGGTGCAGAAACTGGAGCTGCCCAGCGGAGAAGCCCAGCCCAGCCCAGCAGCCCCGAGAAGCCTCCCAGGTAAGTGATGGGTCGGGGGGGGGGCTGCCGCTGCGCCGGGGGGGCTGTCGCTGCGCCGGGGGGGCTGTCGCTGCGCCGGGGGGGGCTGCCGCTGTGATGGGGGGGCTGTCGCTAGGCCGGGGGGGGCTGCCGCTGCGCCGGGCTGCGCCGGGGGGGCTGTCGCTAGGCCGGGGGGGGGCTGCCGCTGTGATGGGGGGGCTGTCGCTAGGCCGGGGGGGGCTGCCGCTAGGCCGGGGGAACTAGCGCTGGGCTCCGGAACCTAGCGCTGGGCTCCGGGGCCTTCACCTGGGCTGAGGGTCTAGCGCTGGGGAGCCGGGGGCTAGCGCCGGTTACCTGCTGTCTGGTCGGCGGCTGCGGGGCGTCTGGTCGGCGGCTGCGATGCGTCCGGTTGCCATGGAGACACAGCTGGCGGCGTCTCGGGAGCGCGCACGTCGGGCTGCAGCGAGCGACGGGGAAAGAGCCGGCGGCCATCTTGAGGAAACTTTTATAAGTTGCTGAAACGCTGGAACGGTAAGTACGAACCAGCTAGAAATGTCATTTACAGGGGGGCTTTGTAATGTATGTTTAATGGGGGGGACTGGGCAAAAAAAAAAATTAACTGCTTCCTCGAGACATCTCCTTTAACTTAGAACATATTTAGTACAGGTGACCGCATTTATATGAAGGCTCTTGCATGCTTTATCCGTTCTTGTCAGAATAGCAAAAACATTCTGAAGCTTTTACATGTCTAGTAATTTTGAAGGAAATGTGTTTCTAAGTCTTAGAACTAGAAACGACCTTTCTGATTACAATCTGAATAATATAAGATGTTCTATGAAACCAGAGACAGTTCAAAGAAAATATTTTTCTCTGTGTTCAGCTTATGCCAGTGGCCTGCATCTGATGCGCTGCCAGCTATACACAAATAACAACCCTATCCACATGGCACAGAGTGACTGTTGATCCCTCTTGAGACCACATGGCTTAGCAATATAAATATCAGTCCTGATAACTTCATTCTACGTGGCACATATTTTCAATTTATACCTCTTCAATTACATAATTAATCCAATAGTATACTTAAGGCAATCTAAGTCCTACCTCTGCCCCAAAATTACCCTGCCCCTGAACCCGTATATGTAGTGAGAGTGCAGGTTCTTTCTTATATGAGAAACGAAGGCAGAAATCTGGCACAAGTAGAAGCTACTTCCCATCAGCCATGTTATCTACAAGCTCAGATGAGCATTGACTCTGCAAGTCTGTGTCTTATGGCTTCTTCTTTGCCCCATTCTCTTCCTTGTAAGACAAGAACAGACTGAAGGCGTAGATGGAGAAGTTAGTAACAGTCATTTACCAGTACACTTAGGCCATGCACAAACTTTAATTGGCCCATCATTTGATAGAGGAACTGTGGGCTTTAGGCTATATTTACATGGAAAAGCACAATATTGTTCCAATATCACACCTATAAAATTGAGATATTGCTGAACATGCGTTTTTCACAAACGTGAAATTTGCATTTTTGTTCAATAGGCAAAAGTAAAAAATTCTTCGGACTCACGTGTACATGCACAGGCGATGCAATTTTAACTCACCAATAATAAATAATGGGTGAGTTTTCTGCCAAATCACTGAAAAATAAAACATGTTGTACTTTTTCTATCTTGCAGCATCACTGTGAGAAAAATCACACATGTAAATACACCCATTGAAAACAATGGGATCTACTTCCCTGCCTCCTGCAACACACAAAGAATCAACTGGGATACTTGTGCATGTAAATACAGCCTCAGGGCTCTTGCACACTTGCGTTTTTCTTGCACTTTTCCCCACAATATCGCTGCGTTTTTTTTTACCCAAATGTCAATGGGACGTTCCAATGTTAGAAAAACGCATTGCACAAAAATTGCAAGTTTGTGCTTTGTAACTAATGTGCGATGCATTTTTAACATTAGACAGTCCCATTGAAAAATGCAAGTGTGCAAGAGCCCTTAGAAAGCAATATTTAACTGAAAAAAAAGGAAAAACAAAAAGGACAGTGGGCACAGCCCTTGTAATGTAAAGCACATTAACCCAATTCTTCTTTATTAATTCATTGTTAGATAGCCAGCACACAACGTTTTGGGGATACAGCCCCTTCTTCAGAAATAGCCGGATTAGTACAGGGATGTTATTGGATAATTTGGACCTGTACTCAAAAGGAAAGAATCTGTACTAATCTGGCCATTTCTGAAGAGGGGGCTGCGTCCCTGCATTGCATTGTATGTGCTGGCTATTAATAAATTAACAAACAAGAATTGGGTTAATCCTTTTGTCTGAATGTGCTTTACATTACAAGGGTTGTGCCCATTATTTTTCCTTTTTACTATTAAGCATTTCTATGCCCCTACTCTTGCTAGTTGTATCACATCCTTAGGCTATTTTCACACAGCCAAAAAAATCGCGCAAGATTTGTGCGTTGCGAGATGCATAACGCTCACATGAATCTCATTCTTTTGAAAGGAGTCATATACATGAGCAATTTTTGCAGCATGTCCTATCTTTGGGCGTTCCTTTGGAACACCTCGCCCATTCCTTTCAATGGGTCCAGAAAAAGCATTGCATGGCATGCGATGTGATGTTTCCCATTGAAAACAATGGGAAACACTTGCTGATTATTACTTCCCTGTAGTGATGTGAAGCGTTTTTGACACAAACACCTTGCATCCGCGGGCAAAATCGCACGTTCCTGAGTGCAAGATCAGATCAAGTTTCACGGCCCGATATCGATCTCACCCATGTAAAAATTAGCCTTGACAGGAGTCGCTCCACCTTTTACTTCTACTATAAAGCAATGTGGCCTCAGAATTACCTGACTGGTTTGTGATAAAATATTAAGTAACTGTACTGTCCACATATGGGCAAAATGGTTTACTGTGTTATGCCCTAAAAAACCGCCTTCATTTATTCATATAAAAAGCACATAAATAAAAATCTAGTGATCTAGTGCTTTATTGTAGGCAAAGAAATAGTGTGTGTGTATATATATATATATATATATATATATATATATACACACATACATACATATACACACATACATACATATACATATATATACATACATACATGCACATATACATATACACATATACTTGGACAACAACCCTAAACTTACCCACACGGCCTAACAATTACTATACAACATGGATACACGCACAGAAAGAAGCTCTATTCGATCCCAAAGTCCTGTTCATACAAGGATTTTTTTTTGTATGGATTCTGCACAGAAATCCACATCAGAATCTGCGTCCTTTTTACATCCATTAAAGTCACAAGGAATCCACACCATAATTTAGACGGCTTGGATGAATATTCTAAATACAGAATCTGCATTGGTAATTCCACATGTGAATTACTCCCATTGAAGGGGGCTAAACAACCTGCAGATCCACAGCATCTTCAGATGAAAATTCAGAAATTTGCAGTAACGGTGTGGATTTCTGATGCAGATTTTTCATTGCCACCTGTTTTCGATTTGTCTTATGTAAATTATTGTTATATGAACGAGATCTTAGTCAGTGCTGTCATGATTTGGACACATTAAAACGGTTTTCCGAGCCCGTGGAAGCTGAAGCACCTTTTACATTTCTGTGACTGTCCCCATTACACAAGTGTAATGGCCGCTTTAGCTTCCATTGATTTCAATGGGAGTGAAGTCAGCCAAGGCACTTCCTCTCCTGTTCCCTATGACGCTCATCCAGCCTGCTGCACTGACATCAGATCGGGCAATCATCTCCTCACCAGAGATCCCGAGCAGTGAGGCCCTGGCGATTAACTATTGATGACCTTTTGTCATCAATAGTTTTAGCTCTGAAAACCACTTTAAGTCTGTGCTGTGGGAGACCCAAGTACTCAGGAAAGTGGAAAGGAGAAGTCCTTTTCCTATATGCTTAATAGTATGTAATATATAATATTAGTATGTACTATAGCAGTTCATGTGTTTTGCTACACAGTTTGGTCATGCTGCGGGCTTATCACATGTCCTGAGCCTCGTGTTGTTAAGTCGGATATAAATACAAAGATCTTCACTTACACTATTCTTCCAGTTTTCTGTTGGTATTGTACTGGCGGTTCAGTCCTGTCCTTCACTTCTGCTTTGAAACTTGTGGCTGGAAAATTGGAGAGAAACCACATATTCTAAGCTTGTATTTTTCTTCACTAATAAAGTCTGGAACACAGAAGGGTTTTTCTATCTGTGCATCTGGTAGCAATCACTTTTGGGAATTGTGTTAACTCTGGAGGTGACCGCTTTCTCCAAGTTTTGCACAGTAAATCGCTGTGGTGGCAGAAGGACATTGTATTGTCATTGCACAACAAAGACCATGGATGTGAAAGGATTCAGAATTCTGCTTAATTAGAGACAGGAAAATATATCTCAGTGAATATTATGGCACCAAGGTGCATAGGAATTCATAGGTTTTACCAGTTATGCTTACTGTAGGAGAATTCTTTCTTTCCCCGTCCAAATAGGAGGGTGTTTCGCTCCTGAAAGAGAATATGGACTGTTAATATATCCCGCTTTTAAACTCGATTTAGAAGGATGTACGATATAAATAGAGAAAAAGTTAGAGGATGGAATTACAAAACCTGTTCACTAACTATAGGGGGTGTAGATGTAGCATCCGCATCTGAGCCCTTATTTCAGAGGAGGCATAAAGATCCCTTTGCCACATAAGAAGACACAACTATTAGAAACGGCACATGATGGGTGGGGAACCCTGGTACAGATTCTGCATTTAGGCCTGGGAGCTTCAAGTTCACTTCAAGTTCCACTTCTGCACAGTAAAGTCATAGTATCATAGAATGGTAAAGTTGGAAGGGACCTCCAGGGTCATCTGGTCCAACCTCCTGCTCAGTGCAGGATACACTAAATCATCCCAGATAGATATTTGTCCAGCCTTTGTTTGAACACGTCCATTCAAGGAGAACTCCCACCTCCCGTGGTAACCTGTTCTACTCATTCATCACCCCCACTGTCAGAATTTTTTTTTTTAATCTAATCTGTGTCTCCTCCCTTTCAGTTTCATCCCATTGCTTCTTGTCTTTCCTTGTACAAATGAGAATAGGGCTGATCCCTTTGCACTGTGACAGCCCTTCAGATATTTGTAGACAGCTATTAAGTCTCCTCTCAGCCTTTTTTTTTTTTTTTAAACTAAACATTCCCAGATCCTTTAACTTCATAGGACATGATTTGCAGACAGCTCGCCATCTTGGTAACTCTTCTCTGAACTTCATGCAGTTTGTCTATGTCTTTTTTTAAAAAGTGGGGTGCCCAGAATTATACACAGTATTCCAGATGAGGTCTGACTAAGGAAGAGTAGAGAGGGATAATTATGTCACATGCTCTAGACGCTATGCTTCTCTTAATAAATCCCAAAATTGTGTTTGCCTTTTTGGCTGCTGCATCACATTGTTGACTCATGTTCAGTCTATAATCTATTAGTATAACCAAGTCTTTTTCTCGTGGGCTGCTGCTTAGCCCAATTCTTCCCATCTGTATGTGCTTTTTCATTTTTCTTGCCCAGATGTAGGACTTTGCATTTCTACTTGTTAAATACCATTCTGTTAGTCGCCGCCTACAATTCAAGCTTTTCTAGATCTTTTTAAATACTCTTTCTCCCTTGCCTAGTGTTAGCTATCCCTCCTAGCTTTGTGTTGTCGGCAAATTTGATCAGTTTCTTATCAACTCCCTCCTCCAGAACATTTATAAAAATGTTGACCAACACTGGGCCTAGGACAGAGCCTTGTGGTACCCCAACTTGATACATTCTTCCACTTGGATGTTCAGCCATTTAGGACCATAATCACGTAGTCAGTTGTGAATCCACCAAATAGTTGCCTTGTCAATCCCATATTTGGTCATTTTTTCAATAAGTATGGTAAAGTATTGTCAAATGCTTTACTAAAGTCAAGATTAGAGATGAGCGAGCGTACTCGGATAAGCACTACTCGCTCGAGTAATTGGCTTTATCCGAGTATTGCTGTGCTCGGGTCTAAAGATTTGGGTGCCGGCACGGAGCGGGGAGCTGCAGGGGAGAGCGGGGAGGAACGGAGGTAAGATCTTTCTCTCCTTCTCTCCCGCCCGCTCTCCCCTGCTTCCCGCTGCGACTCACCTGTCAGCCGCAGCGGCACCCGAATCTTTAGACCCGAGCACAGCGATACTCGGATAAAGCCAATTATTTGAGCGAGTAGTGCTTATCCGAGTACGCTTGCTCATCTCTAGTCAAGATATACTATCCCCTTTTATTAGCTATATGTCTACCTAAGGTGCCACACTCTTACTGGAAGGTGCTACCCCCATTAATCCTGCTGTAGCACTGAAAACCCCATCTCTGTTGCTAAGTTGCTTCCTGCCAACCTACCCTGAGCTACCGCTGCACTGGCCCTTTTTTTCCCCTGTTCCCCAACCAAACACCACAGATGTGGGGGCAAATTCTTCCTTCCTTTTACACTTCAGGCACTAGCATTTGGAAACGTTCTCACTGCCAAATTGTCGCAGTGAAACGTCACTTTTTTTGTTTTGAAAATGGTCTCCGCATAGCAAAACTGCGACAATAATTGGAAATAGCTCTAACAAAACCAAATTTGCCATTAGCCTTGGCTCCTCCTATTCTCACAACCACCAAGCAATGCACTATTGTCCTTGGAAATATGCCACGAAATTTGAACTGCCCGCCAAACCTGTATACAAATGCCAGTCGTAATCCTCTGCCACAATAATTACAGATTTACTATTATAGTGTGCAAGGAACAACCACCACACTTGCAGATCAGATGTGTGCTCCTTTAGTAGACAAATGAAACAATGGGGTGATTTAATCTATGAGGTGGCGGCCACCAGCCTTCTACAGAATACCCTGCTCGTGGGCATAACGTAGCACCCAAAGCTGAATTTTCCTAACAACGATTGCAGCTTGCGCAGCCAGAGCCCTTTGTTCATGTTGTTGTAAGTCTTGTAATTTGTCCGTTGGTAGTCTGCATTCCATGGTCTCCAAGTCAATGGCAATGCCTAAGAAGTTAAGACTTGTTGCTGGTCCTCCTGTTTTGTCTGGTGCTAATGGAACCCCAAAGCGCTGGGCCACTCACTGCCCTGTCCCGAGTAGTGTCGCACAAAGAGGCGCGTTTGCTGGACGCACGCATAGGAAGTCGTCAAAGTAGTGGACTACGGATGAAATGCCGCAAGTCTGTTTTACAACCCACTTCATGAATGAACAAAAAGCCTCAAAGTATGCACATGAAATGGCGCAACCCATTGACATCTGTCAGCATAGTATTCTCCCTTCCAGTAACACGCCAACAACCGAATGCTTTCGGGGCATCCTTGGAGTAGACAGAAAGCAGAATCGATATCGGTTTTTGCTAACAACGCCCACCCTTTCATACCCATTCCACTGCAGCATCAAATGATGTATATTGTACTGAGCAAAGTTCAGGGTCTATGCAGTCACTGACGGAAACCCCCTTTGGGTATGATAAATGTTGAATGAGGCAAAACTTATTCGGTTCCTTTTTAGGTACTACTCCCAGCACTGAAACAATGAAATTTGGAAGGAGGATGAGGGGGGGGGGGGTGAAAATGGTCCTGCCATGTGACCTAGCTGTACTTCCTTTTTAATTTTATCATTAACTACCATTGGGTGGCAGAGGGCAGAGGGCAGATTTTTGTACAAAAAAAGGACTGGGTAATCTGGTGCAGGGATTCTCAAGCCATCGTGAAAACCCAAAAACAGTAGTCTCGCTTTTTCAGCATGAGGATATCCATTTAGAATTGGCACCATTTACGCTAACTTCACTGGAGTCATCCCTTTTTCCACCTGCGGCTGCAGTCTTCCAGCTGATTTTTAAAAAACATTTTGCAGCCCCGTGTAATCCTGCATTGCAATTGCCATTGACTGAATGCCATATTTATGAAGCCTCCATGCCACTTTTTTCAGCAGATGCAAGGAACGATGTTTCAGAGTGGAGCTGAGTGCAATTTATTTGTTTATGACTAACAATGCTTTTCTAACTAGGAAAGTGTTGGAAAACCATGATAAATCTGATCTGGCTTTGCTTTGCTCCTAAGGGTGTCAGGGAAATTCTGCGTACAGCACCAAATCAGGCTCACCCCAATGCCCCATTGCCGGCAGTAAAGAAGAAACACCACACACAGAGGTCTGGTATAGTTCCTCACACATGGAAATAACTGCACACTTTATTACAGATTACATGGGGTCTTATACTCTTTGGTCACTTCACTGGGAATGTGTAGTGGTCTCATTGGCTCAAATCCACCGCATAACCATATATGTGATGTCCCCAGTTCCGCCTGAGGCAGTGATAGTGATATACATAGTTAAACAGTCGTTATCTAGATACTGGGAAAATAGCCAAGCACGTGACCTTCGTAACCAGTTCTGTGTCATCTCTGAATTTCTGGACACATCTCTCTCAGCCTTGCAAAGCTTGGAATATCTGATATAAGGCTACATATTAAGTTTTTGTCATTTTAGCCTAGAATTAGTGTGTATAGAAAAATAGAATAAGAATACAGATAAAAAGAAAGACACATAACAATTTTATATATACACATATACATATACACATACATTCGTATTTTCTACCTACAAATGTATATATTTCCCTCTCAAACCCCCCTAAAAACTTAATATGGAGATCAAGCACCAGGCCTTGCACTCTCCCTCGGTCGCCTAGCCCTTGCGTCAGGGTTTCCCCACTGCCCGTAAGGCCCTACTCCTAGGAGGGGGGATCCCTACCTTACCTCAGAAGGAGGACATGGATTCCCTGGGCTCATTTTCCGGGCATCCATACCCTCTATCTGTACAAGTTAACACCCCGCAGAGTGCGCCCTCGCTGGAACCTAAGGTCTTCTACACTATCCCTAGGCAAATGGGAAATCCACTGACAGTCCATCTTAGGAGACCGAGGCAGGTGCAGTACTAGTCCATCTCTCCATGTCTTTGGTAACGTATGGTGGTTAGCATTATCAGGACTGGCTCTTCATCTTTTTTCAAACAAGGGAAATGTTGGTGTCACATTGTCCCGTCACTTACTCATACTCTTTTTGATCAAGGGGATAATAATTTATCCAGTCTACATTCCTGTTAACAGTGATAATAGCAAATAAGGACTCAAAACCTGCTTTAACCTGATCTCTGGCCTTAAATTCATCTGGCAGCCCCCTTGGCACTCCTATTGCATCTATGTATACATGTGGCTCAAAGCTACCACCGGGAGCGTCAACTTCTCTCTTAGTACGGTGCGGTGTTGGATTCTCACCCTCAGTGTAATCTTCATATTGTACATTTGATTGTTCTAATTTGTTCTGATTCCTGAAACCGGGGGCTAGTGTACAGTAGTCAAAGGTGTGTGTGGCTATGTGTGTGTTAGAGGAATAGTACCACAATGTCACTTCCCCTTCGTAATCTCCGGACCAGGGGTTCCAGTTCCCCTCCTTTCCTGCCCCTGAACATGTGACAGCCACTTCCGCCCAGGTCCCCCACCCTGCCCATAGCATGTAAAGGATATGCAGGATCATGAGTTCTGTGCTCCAAGACCCAGGGGCTTTTTGTAATGCGAAGTGTGGATCCAAGTGGGCTTTTCTTCAAGCTTAACTGAAGTTGGGGTGGTGGTGAGCAACACCTGGTAGGGACCTTCAAACCGGGTTTCTAGTCCTTCTCTCTCAAACTTTTTCACATAGACCCTGTCACCTGGTTTTAGATCGTGACACTCGACTGTAGGACCTGGGAGAGAAGCAGAGACTGCAGAATGCATTACTGACAATTCCTTGAAGAGACCTATGACAAAATTAACAAGAGAATCATTCCCCAAGCTCAGCTACTGTGGCATGTACTTAACTGAGAAAAAACTAATGGAAGACACTCAATTCAAAATGTGCCCATTTTCCTCCATTGCCTTTTGTATCTTAAATTTCAGGGTACCGTTCATCCTTTCTACTTTCCCCCTACTTCATGGATGTTAGGGTGTGTGAAAGGTCTGGGTTATACCCAAAGCAGACATGATGTGTTGCATTATTTCACCTGTGAAATGTGTACCTTTGTTTAACTCAATCACGTCCGGTACCCCATATCTGCAGATTACCTCATTCATGAGCTTCTGTGTGGTTATCTGCTCATTTACTTTGGTAACAGGGTAGGCCTCCGACCTGAAAAGACAACAACAAGCACATATTCATACTTCCCAACAAGTGGGAGCTGAATGTAGTCAATTTGCAATCCCTGAAATGGGTAAAGTGGCCCCAGCAAGAGTTATGTGGCAAATTTTACTTCTGCCCTGTTGCCTACGGCATCGCTCATGCAAGATTGGACAAATGATGCAACAGCTACAGAGAACCCAGGAGCCACCCATCCTTGTTCCAGCACAGACATAATTTCTGCTTCCATAGGTGTGTCTTTCCGTGCATCAGCTTGGTCATCATGGGGCACAGGGACCGTGGTAGGCAAGTGCTGCTGACTGTTCACCATACGCGGTCCTGTTTCTGCTGCTCCCATATTAGTCCGTTTTATTCTTTCCTTCCTTGCTGGCTTGTAACTGTAAAGTCCTTAGCATATCAAAGTCCAAAGTATGCATTGTTAACAAGGGGTTTCAGTAACTTTTTAAAACTTAAATTTTTTTGTTGCATCAATGCTAGACAATCATGCGGATATTCTATTTCAAATAGATCAGAATCTTGTTGCAAAAAATTTAAAAATAGATGATCTGTAATACCTAGATCACCTATGCCTCCTCTTCCCCCCTTTGAACCAGGATACTCAACTGGAAGAAGAGTAGCCGGGTTCAAAGTATTACAACATTGGAAAAAGATGCTATGAGACATCAAGAGGGCTAAATCTGACAGGCCAGAGATTAGGTGCTTGGGTTGCACTTGTGTGCATATGCTCTGGATATCATGAGGGGTGAGGACCACTAGGGGGTAGTCCAGAACCGCAACCTTGTTCCCCTCGCAGAAGTCACGGACCATGTGGTAGGTGTCCATATGGATACCTCTGTGTCTTTTCTTGACTGGAAAAGAAAGACGTTTGCTGGAGGACGTATCCTGCGGTAAACCTCATTGGAACCAAGTCTCCCACAAATCTCCAACATCTCTTGTGGGAAACTAAAAGGATACTGTTCGACACAGGGGTGTGTATCCTCGTTTCAAACACATCATCATAGGGGGTACATTCAATTTCCCTATGCCTGTCTTGGTGGTGGCCAACAATTTGTCAGGACCTGCGGAAAAACTGATTTTCTGCAGCAGCAGTCAGGGCAAACACATGAGCCGGATCCACCAAGAGAACAGTTAGTTTACAAAACTCTTCTGAACTGGCACCTGAGGTCTCAACTCGTACCGATCCATCCAGTGAGAATTTGGATGCAGATAAGGTCTGTAAGATGTTAGCGCTAACAGAGACATGAGTTACATCAGGGCAGAATAATCTACAAACATCTATCCATATTTGAAATGTGATATCCTTTAAGCAAATTCATTATTAATCTGATCCTGCCTGCAATGTCTCATCAAATTTGAGACAAAAAAAAACTTTTACTGGCTGCTCAAGATTCTCACCCCCTCCTTTGTGGACGAGAGGGATGGCCCATTACGTACTTTTACATAATCAAGCTCCACCCCTTTGATACTAGCTGTTTGCGTTTTTCTTCATACTTTCATTTAAACTTTACAGTCTGCACATCCACATCTCAAACAAGTAAAATCTTATGAAGAATGGGGAGGAACACTTTTATCCCCAGTCAATAAAGCATTACACATTTTACATTCATCACAGCCTGAACACTGGTCATTAACTCTAATCCATCCATGCGGTCAAGTCTGCCCCATCACCCCCCCATTTGAAGGTGTACCAGTACATAGAGATGGACATACAGACACACAGAAAAAAAATGCGACAATCATACATCAGTTGAAAAACATTGAGGTGAGTGCTATAATGTTATAAAGTACATGATTCTATTGAAATGAGATTGTGAATGAGTGCCATTTTTGACAAATTATGTGAAAAAGTTTGCTGAGTGACTGAGACATTCTATCTTTCTTATTTACTGAAGCTATTATATGCTATGTTAAACACTGATATATATTAGAATGCGCGGATATCTTTCAGCCCCCACCGTTACAAAATAACTGTTATCTCTCTGTGAATATGAAACACAGACTGAACAAAGTTGTTTTAGTTTACCTATTCCCTGCATTTAAACTCATAAATAATACATATGCTGTGACCTTCTGACAACGCAACATGTTCTGCATTTTCAACCCCTGTATTCTTAAAAGCCCCCACAGGATGTGAGTGGGGTATAACTTTCTTACACCTGTATGAAAGAGACCAAGACGTGTCCATCTGTGACCTCAGAACCCAGCAAGAATGTACCTTAAAATTCCGATCTTTCCTGCCTTCTAAGACAGTATAATTCATTAGATTTATTACAAGCTTCTATTCCATTACAGCAAACAAAGCTACTTTCCAAGGTTAGTATTACATTCTGCTCTGCGCTTATCTCTTGGCCTTGAGAAGTTAGAAGAAGACAAAAACAAAAAGGAGGGAGAGCTGTCTCACCTTGCAGCTTCAAGTAAACAATCCTTCTCTTACTAGAAGCGAGCTCAGTTAACCATTTGTGTGTGTGTGTGTATATATATATATATATATATATACATACATACATATATACATATATACATATACACACACACACACACATATATACATACACATATATATATATATATATATATATATATATATATATATACACACACACACACATACACATACACACACACACCCACCTAGTATTATACACCTTTTCCTCTCTCTCTGCCACCAAATCACATGCCAGTAACTTTTCTTTCCACTTTGCTTGTTCCCCTTATTTCTCTCCCTACCTAACCGCCAATGTAACCTTCAATAGACACTCTCCCGACACCCTCCCTATCACATACTGTACTTTCCAACATTTCACTTACAGATACTTTCTTAATACGTGTACATGCTTAACTTTCTCTGACTGTCTCTCTGCTCCTCATTCCAGCACCTTCTAGTAAACCTTTGTCTTTCAAGGCACCCTTCTTGGTCCTAAGAACCTCCTCCCAGTCACTATACTGTAATCTACCGTGCGGGTCCGTGTTTTTTTACATTTTACAAACTGGGACCCTTGTCTCTCTGCCACCAATTGATCCGCAAGGCGGCCCTTAAGGGGCTCCGCCTTCTTTAATAAGGTCTTACGCATATTAAAACAACAACAACAACAACAACATGCTCCACAGAGTGTATCCTTCTAATCCGAATTGTCACCCCCTTATGTATGGCAAAACAACCGAAGGTCTCTTCTTCTATAGAACCAGCCTCACAGAGTGCATCCCTCTAATCCGAATTGTCATCGCCTTATGAATGACAAAACAACCGAGGATCCCTTCTTCTGTGAGACTAAAAAAAGGAAAGAGAAAAAAAAATTCTGCAGGTACAACAAACAACCCCCACTACTGCTAAAACGCTACGGACTTCAGAGTACAAGTAGACTATAGACTAGTCCCTGGGTGGGCGATTGGTGCGCTTATCATGGTCAGTGGTCCGTGACGGCAAACCCGAAGCCCACAAATTACCATGTAGAACTCTTAACCCAACCCGTTCGGTCACAAAACACAGATAGTCCCTCCTGCTGCAACACTCCAAGCGTAAAACACAACATAAATATATGCTGGTCTTACCTCGAGTTCTGTGAGTTGATCAGGCTCGGTTTGCAGCAGGACGGCTTCCCCGTGGCGTGGATCCGGGTGGTCTGGGCTGCACGGCTCCGGTTTTGCCGCCTCCACGCTGAGCGCCAACTGTCAGGGAAATTTTGCGTACAGCACCAATCAGGCCCACCCCAATGCCCTGTTGCCAGCGGTTAAGAAGAAACACCACACACGGAGGTCTGGTATAGTTCCTCACACAGGAAAATAACTGCACACTTTATTACAGATTACATGGGGTCTTATACTCTTTGGTCACGTCACTGGGAATGTGTAGTGGTCTCATTGGCTCAAATCCACCGCATAACCATATATGTGAAGTCCGCAGTTCCGCCTGAGGCAGTGTTCGTCATATACGTAGTTAAAGAGTCGTTATCTAGATACTGGGAAAATAGCCAAGCACGCGGCCTTCGTATCCAGTTCTGTATCATCTCTGAATTTCTGGATACATCTCTCTCAGCCTTGCAAAGCCTTGGAATCACAGAAGGGACAAAAGGTTTCAATAAAGACTTATGGAACACCCTGTGAACCCTCCATGTAGCTGGCAAACCCAGTGCGTAGGCGAGCGGGTTCACCACACGTGTGATGACAAAGAGACCCACGTAACGCGGCGCCAGGTTCAAAGATGGGACCCTTAATTTGGGATTTTTAGAAGACAGGTATACCTTCTGTCCCACCCTGTAAGGTTCAGATACAGACAGACCTTTCCCACTACGCAACTGCATACGAGCCCCAGTTGCTTCCAAGTTTATCTGTACCTCTTTCCATACTCCTTGCAGAGTATCTGTGGCGACATCAGCTGCAGGACAGACAGATGGAGTAGGGATCGCTGTAAGGAAGCGAGGATGCTGACCGTATACACAAAAGAATGGAGATGCCCCAGTGGAAGAACAAGTGCGGTTGTTTAGTGCAAACTCTACCAACGGCAGGAACTCTGCCCACTGATGAGCCTTTTCGCCAGCAAACAACCGTAAATATTGCACTAAATCCTGGTTCTTCCGCTCAGTCTGACCTTTAGTTTGCGGGTGGAATGCTGAGGAGAAGGAAAGCGACATTCCCAGGTTTCTGCAGAAGGCACGCCAAAACTGCGACACAAACTGAACCCCGCGATCAGATACATTTAGTTCCCCAAAATATTGTAAGGCGAATTATTTCTTTTACAAAAATCTTGGCAAACTCTTTTGCCGACGGTAGCTTCTTTAACGCCACAAAATGTGCCATCTTTGAGAACCAGTCGACAACCACTAAGATAGTGGTGCACTTCTGGGATTCTGGTAGATCAGTGATAAAATCTACCGCTAACTGCAACCACCGACTAGAAGGTACCGGTAACGGTCTCAGAGGGCCCTCTGGAGGACGCCGCTGACTCTTATTGCGTGCACAGACAGAGCATCCCTTAACAAAGTCGCAGATCTCCTGAGACATGCCTGGCCACCAGAAGTGTCTAGAATAAAGATCCAGGGTTCCCTGAAACCCTGGATGACCTGCGAGAACCGAGGAGCGAGATTCATCCATGACTCTAAGACGTAAGGTCTCTGGCACAAACCATCTGCCCTCCGGCACCCCCGAAGGAGCGTCCTGCTGAGTAGTCTGTAGTTGAGGGACGAAGTTAGATTCTACAGCTGCCACCACCACGCCAGGTGCCAAGATATTCTCGGGGGTCAGTCTCATTTTCCGGCACCCCGAAACTCCGTGACAGGGCGTCCGCTTTCACGTTCTTCTCTCCTGGGATATATGTCACGACGAAATTAAACCTGGCAAAGAACAACACCCACCTGGCTTGACGAGCTGTGAGTCTTTTAGCATTGGAGAGATATACCAAATTCTTGTGATCAGTATATATGGTAATAGGGTGTCTAGCACCCTCAAGATGGTGTCACCACTCTTCTAAAGCCCATTTGATTGCCAGTAACTCACGGTTACCCACGTCGTAGTTGCGTTCTGAACTAAACTTCCGTGAAAAGAACGCACATGGGCTATACCCAGATCTCCCACTGACTTCCTGCGACAATACTGCCCCTGTCCCCACCTCAGATGCATCTACCTCAATGAAAAAGGGTAGACGCGCATCCGGCTGTATTAACACCGGGGCAGTCGTAAATGCCCTTTTTAGATGACTAAAGGCCTCTAGGGCTGCAGGCGACCATTTTACCAAGTCAGCCCCCTTCTTAGTCAGATCGGTCAAGGGTTGAGCAATAACCGAGTTATTTCCTAATGAATTTCCGGTAAAAATTTGCAAAACCCAAGAACCGCTGGAGAGCCTTAAGGTTGTCTGGGTCTGACCCATTGGGAGATTGCTGCTACTTTATCAGACTCCATCTGAATCTCCGTGAGTGAAATCACATAACCAAGGAAAGATACTTGTTTAGACCCAAATGTACATTTCTCCAACTTGACAAACAGTTGATACTCGTGCAAACAGGTCAGAACCAACCTCAGGTGCCGCACATGTGAATCCCAGTCAGGAGAATACACCAGGATGTCATCAAGATATATGACCAGAAATACCCCCAGGAAGTCATGAAAAACCACGTTCATAAAACCCTGAAACACAGCGGGGGCATTACAGAGTCCGAAGGGCATGACCAGACATTCAAAATGCCCTAACGGGATGTTGAACGCCATCTTCCATTCATCTTCCTCTCAAATGCGAATTAAGTTGTAAGCCCCCCTTAAGTCCAGTTTGGAGAACCAGTGAGCCCCTACCACCTGATTCAACAAGTCAGGAATTAGGGGCAAGGAGCACTGGTTCTTCACTGTGATTTTATTCAAGGCCCGATAATCCACACAAGGCCTCAATGTCCCATCCTTCTTCTCAACAAAAAAGAGACCTGCCCCGGCAGGGGACCTGGACAGCCGGATATGTCGTTTGACCAGAGACTCCGAGATATAGGACTTAAGGGCTTCGTGCTCACGCCCTGACAAATTGAAAATGGCTCCCTTAGGGATGGGACTGTTGGGGATCAGATCAATACCACAGTCCCACTCCTTATGGGGAGGCAAGGCCTCAGACAGTCTTTTGGAGAATACGTCCTGAAAATCCAACAAATATTCCGGAATAAGCACAGTATATGCGGACCACATGGCTATAGTAGTTAGGTGATTATGACAGGATGACCGCCAATGAGTCAATTCCCGGATGGACCAATCAAATTGGGGATTGTGCAGTGCCAACCAGGGCATACCAAGTACCACATCAACACACATATTTTCCATAACTAGGAAAGAGATTCACCCACAGTGAACTGCAGAATGGGAGTCCTCCATTTAACAACACCTGCGGAGAGAGGGGTCGAATCAATACCAATGACGCGCATGGGGGGGTTCAGCATGGAAAATTCGGTTATTAGAGGTCTGACAAAATTTAAATTAATCAAATTGACTGCAGTACCCGAATCAATATAGGCTTGACCGGACCGAATAAAATTCCAGAAGCCAATCTGACAAGGCACCAACAACCTAGGGAGTACCTGTGACCCTAGGCGACCCTTCAGAGAATCGCCTAGGATCGGTCGTTCTTCCGCCGCTTCAGACTGATGTTGCCGTTGCTTCTGTGGACAGGTTGCTACTCGATGTCCGTCTTCTCCACAGTAGAGCAATAAAGATGTCAGGGAGGCGTTACCCGTATTGGCTTGGAGCTATATATTCTCCATATAGTTACTCTAATTGTGAATTTAGAGTACTACTATAGATGAGTAAAGAAATTTAAATTAGACTCACCCGGTGTCTGGCGAGCACCCCTGTATAGAGGTCTCACCAGCACCTCCACATCCTCGTCGGCTTTAAGACAATCTGGCGTGTCCTTGCGGCTGCTAGGCTCCTGTGTCCTGCTGGCTAGCAGGACCCACTTGAAGAAACTTCGTATAGGGACTCCGTGTAAAGAAAAAAGGCCCGCGCTCTTTGGGACCTGAACACCAGAGTCAGGCTATGGACACCACTAATTTCAAAGCTTTATTTTAAAATACCTTCTGTGCAACGCGTTTCATCGTTATGCACAACGACTTTATCATGCTTGATAAAGTCGTTGTGCATAACGATGAAACGCGTTGCACAGAAGGTATTTTAAAATAAAGCTTTGAAATTAGTGGTGTCCATAGCCTGACTCTGGTGTTCAGGTCCCAAAGAGCGCGGGCCTTTTTTCTTTACACGGAGTCCCTATACGAAGTTTCTCCACAGTAGAGGCAAAGATGGTGAGTCATCCAGAACCGTCGCCAATCCCCAGGACTTAGCTGGTCCACTTCCATAGGCTCGGCCCCTGGAGCTGGCATGGGAGAAATGGGAACGGATCTACAGGACGCCCTAGTTTTACAGGCCTGACGTTCCTTTTCTCTAGATCTCAGTCTCCTGTCAGCCTTTACTGCCAATACCATCGCCTCATTAAGTGTTATGGGAGCGGGATGGGAAATAATTAAATCCTTGATAGCATCAGAAAGGCCCAACAAAAACACATCTTTGAGGGCGCCATCATTCCAGCAGGTTTCACCGGCATACTGTCTAAACGTAGAGCAGTAGTCTTCAGCACACTGCTGCCCATGACGCAAAGCCATGAGGTGAGACACTGCTAACCCCACCCAGTCTGGCTCATCAAAAATACCTCCTAGTTCCTGAAAAAATGCATCAACAGACTGCAGGCAAGCAGAACTCTCAGGTAAGGAGTAGGCCCATGTCTGGGGGGGACCCCGCAGCAAGGACAGAATCAATCCTACCTTCTGGGACTCAGAGCCGGAGGATCCGGGCTGCATCCGGAAATATAGTTTACATGCCTGCTGAAAAACAAAAAGCTTGCTTCTCTCCCCAGAAAACACCTCAGGGAGAGGAAATTTGGGTTCAGGAATAGATGGGGCGGCAGGAACCTGCGCCAACATCCGCTGCTCCTGGGCCACCACACGACCGGACAGGTCTTGGATAACGCCCACTAGCTCCTGCAACTGGTTAGCAAGGACGCTCATAGTCTCCATTGGAGACCAAACAAAAACCCATAGGGAAATTTTTAAGGGCCAGTTATTATGTTACGGTATCCTACCCGATGATACGCCAGCCTGGGTTGCCCTAGAACTTACCCGCAACCCCTGTCCCTGCCTACTTGCCTCGACTCCTGGCTAACCCCAGGCGGGCAACTGGGCGGCGGTCCCTACACTCGCTAGGGACCGAGGAGGGACACTGGCGTACCAAGATGGAACAGGGTAGGATACTGACAGGAATGGCAGGTGAATAAACCAACAGAAAATAAAGCAGACCGAGGCAGATGGGATAACCTGCAGATAAAGCAAACAAGCTGAATACAGGAGACAGAGGCAGGAAGCTAGCACACTGAGCAGAAACCAATAACTGGCAGTGAATGGACCTCACTGCCAGCCTTATAAACAGAAGCCTCCGCCCAGGGGCGGAGAGAGGGAGGCGACTACCTCCCAGCAGAATCTCATAAGAGGGACTCATGCATAGAGCTGCACTCAGACGCCCACGCCATCACCTGGACCCACGAGTGCGCGCACCGTGCCGAGCAACCACCCGCGGCCCTGGCAGCCGCCGCATGGTAACATATATATATATACACACACACACACACACTTATTATATATATACACACACACACTCGTATTTTCTACCTACAAATGTATATATTTCCCTCTCAAGGGTACCTCTACAATGGACAATTATTGGTTGAATAATCGCTCAAAAGAGTGAATTCAAGTGTTAGTTCAGTGTAAACATGGCCCCCGCCAGAGTGACAAGCGATAGTTCATTAGTTGCTTCACTTCAGCTTACCACAAAAAATAGTTGCTGATCATAAGTTTGGTGTCAAATCACAGTCGTTTGTATTTGAATGACTTGCAAATGAATTTGCATGGAGACCCTCTATGAACAGCATCTCGGGGAACAATTATGAACAATCATCATTGTGTAAAAGCAAATGAACGACTGTTGTTCGCAAGCTTCAACAACTTGTCTGAGCAACTGTCTGGACTATAGGTGCTCTGTTTAGAGGTACCTTAAGTCAGGATTATCAACAAGGTGCATCTGCCCTGTGGGAGAGACTGGCATAACATTCGTATAATGTGCCAGTAATGTGTTTTCTTAGTTCACTCAAAATAATTTCTTTAACATATTTTTTACAAGTTCTCTAGCTGGAATGCATTTAATAAGGTTGAAGATGTTGATATGCCACATAGAGGAGCTGTTCCATTTAACGAGTAGTCACATGGTATTTTCTCTCTGCAGAAGTGCTTGGTCCTAATGAAATCCAGGAGCAAGACGTTCAGTATGACTCCTGATCTTTGACTACAGACTTAATATAGTTTGTACCACCCTCCCCCACTGGTGGAACTCAGCATTCCAACTAAAACAGTATTTTGAATGAAATATTACAAATGTGTAATAAAACTTTAAGCAAGAATATTTTAAATGTGATTATTTTTACGACATGTGGCAATTTTACTAATACTAAAAGAAACCATAACATAGAGCCACTAATGGACTATGGATATTCTGGCTTCAGCAAATAAATATTTTTAGTACAATGAAAAGTTCTATAACTTTAATTATACTTTCAATTCCTCAAGATCTCTGGGTAACCACATGTCTAATACGTAAACAGAACTTCCAAATATAGCTATAATAGTTCAGAATGACAGTCCCATTTAGATGAGGAGAGCAGGAGTACGCATGCAGGACCACTGCTCCATTCATGCAGGACCCCATTCTCATTCACTGCACATGATGTGACAATGCCCCACATTGACAAGGTATTGTAGAGAATGTAGAAAGAGATGAGAAGGGGAACAGCACTTCCAATCAATATGTTGTAGCACTTACAGGCTTGCAGGGTGCACGATCCACAGCCAAGGTCTGGACCCAAAGACCGGAAGAAGCAGGAAATCCTTACAAAATGTGTTGAATCAGCACTCCAGGGGCGATTGCCTTCTGGGCTCGTTCGATGTGGTCTCCCTATACACTATCATAGATCACCAATATGGTTTGGAAGCAGTAAAATGGCATCTCACCAAGTCCCAATTAACTAATAACCAATTAAATTTCACGTTAAGCCTGTTGGAAGACGTGCTTTGTAAAAACGTTTTTTCATATGACGGCAGTCTCTATAGGCAGCAACGGGGGACTGCCATGGGGTCTAATATGGCCCCCAATTATGCCAACCTGTTTCTCGCCCATGTGGAAGAACTATTCATCTATACCTCCCCAGCCTGGACCTTTGTCCAGGCCTGGTGGAGGTATATTGATGACATATTCTTTATTTGGAGGGGCTCGGAGGACGATTTGAAATCTTTTCATGCTGAATTAAATGCACTGTTGCCGTCACTCAAATTTACCATGACACACTCACGTGAGGAGATACAATTTCTAGATGTCAAAGTACTGAGGCAGAATAATACACTAATTACTGACATCTACCGAAAACCGACAGACAAAAACAATGTTTTACAATATTCTAGTTTCCATCCTCCAGGCACTATAAAGTCCCTTCCATGGAGCCAAATGCTCCGTGTAAGGAGAATCACAAACGATGAATTTTTTGAAACCAGACTTGAGGAGATGGCGGACAGATTTCTGAATCGGGGATTCCCTTGCGAGCTGGTACATGAATATAAAGATAGGGTAAGAGCTAAATCGAGAGGGGATTTATTATCCATTAAGGAATCTAAGAGGGGTTGTTGCCGTATGCCTTTTGTCACTACCTTCTCCATGGTAAGTCCATCTATCTCAAACATTCTGAGAAGACACTGGCATCTCCTGAAGATTAGTCATCCTACTATTCAGGAGTTCCAGGCGCCTCCCCTCATGTCATACCGAAGAGGACCTAACATACGAGACAAAGTAGTCTGTACTAACAGAGTGATTTCTCACAATACATCTGATGTTCAGTATGCCCGTAATCGGGGGTGGTTTCCCCTGTATGGGCTGCGCCTCATGTGGGAATATGATTAAAGGAGATGTGTTCACACATCCCAGAACGGGACGAAGATATCGTATTAAGGGCTCCTTTTCGTGTCGTTCAACGCATGTAATCTACATGATTGTGTGTCCGTGTGGGCTGATTTACGTTGGGGAGACAACGATGGAGATACGCCAGCGTATCTCCAAACATAAAAGCACAAAAAACAAGGATGCTCCGGTATCGAAACATTTTGAAGAAGCTGGACATAATGTGAGTCAGCTCCGCTACCGGATCATAGACGAAGTTCGTGACTCCCCTAGGGGGGGTGATCGAGAGGGGAAGTTAAAACTCCTCGAACTTAAATGGATCTACGAATTAAACTCCTTGTCGCCTGAGGGCCTGAATTTGGAATTCAATATGACACCGTATATATAAGACCTGATCAACTCCCCACTGATATCTTGTCCAGTCTAGCTCATTTGTTTCCATCTGCTATTCTTTGATAACCATCTTGAAGCTGTGTATGTTATAATTCTAATCATTCCCGTATATATATGCATCTTGCTACGTGTATAATATAGTATATAGATTCTAATCATTCCCGTATTTATACGCATCTTGCTACGTGTACAATATAGTATATAGAATATTGATAAACAAAAAAGGGATGTCTATTTGATTACTATGAAATCTTGTGATTTTATATTTTAACAATATGTGTCTTTGTTTACTTACAGGTGGTGATAGGGAACCAGTACCATGCAGCAGGCGGATTACCTTTTTTCTGTCTTTGGATAATTTCTATACTTATTTTGGATATTCTTTTGAATAAAATACTTCATGTTTTGAGCAAAAAATTATCAATAAAAAATCTTTTCGAGCAGCATCTATGGTGTAACACTTCTATTTTTGGGCTATCTGAGTTGGGTGCCGATCTCCCCCCTTCTTTTATGGGGATTACAATAGGACCAACTTGGTGTGTAATGTAATGGATCATGTCCCTTGGGATTATTACACAATATATGTACATGCGTATGTATCTTATGGATGTATACGCTTGGGGACATATACAAATACAATCAGGCATGTATTTGTCCTAGTATTGTCTAGTATGGGCCTCAATTTCATATTGGACGTGTACACTCTAAAACACAATGAGTCACACATTGTTGTAACCATGCTTCAGCTTGAATGAATTCTGCGCACACTGATAATGCATGCATACATAGAAGATGTTATCAGCGATCTAGACATGCTAATTTATTAGCCCATCAGAGTGGATGTAAATTTCCCCACTATATGGCCGCTGCGTTACGGCATCGGCACATGCGCAGTAGTCTTTTTGAGCCCGTAAGGGCAAATATAAATCTCTCAGAGTATGGCTGCGCTTTTAGCGCATGCTCAGTGATCTTTTTGAGTTTGTTTGGGCCAATGTTTAATTCCCTACTATATGGCCGCCGAGCTGTGTCATTAACGTATGCGCAGCAGCGCTTGAGAGTCCATTTGGGTTATTGTCAGTTTCCTAGAAAAATTTTTTTTTTTTTTTTTTTTTAAACTTTATCTTTGTCTTTGCTGCTCGTTTGTTGATGTTTATTCTCCAGCTGCACTGCATGATCCTGGCCCTATGACTACCTGTGTGGGATGGGTGTTAACCTACCCTGGGATTTTGATTGGTTTTGTGTGTTATATGTGGGGGTATTTAACTAGGGGGGTTGGTATGCTGCTTTATGCTTGACAAAGATCCTGTGTGTAGGATCGAAACGTTGCAGCTATGTCTTTTACCATTGAGGAATAAAGTGCTGTTTTACTCATGATTAACCCCTGGAGTGCTGATTCAACACATTTTGTAAGGTATTGTAGAGAAGTGATTAACCTTATAGATTTAGTATATATGGAAGATGTGCCTTTGATGGAACATACGAAGTTATTCTTGACTTTACTCTATATGGTTTGAAAACTTATTGCCCAATATTGGCTGGGCGCACTTCCTCCGACTAGGAGTTAATCAATTCAGTTAAATACACACAAAAAAGGGTCTAGATGAAACAAGGTAGCTTAAAGAAATTTGAGGGTATATAGGCCAGCTGGTTGGACAGATCAGAACATGTTCCTTTTATCCTACAGTAATAGTCAAAATTATGCAGGAAATACTCACTGATGTGCAGGCAAGATTCCCGTGAGGAAGCAGCCCATGACCATATTGCAAACCTGCGATGGCCCATGGAAAAAGCTTGAAAATATCAAAAGGGTATCTATATGTGCTTCATCAACTACATCAAGGCCTTTGACTGTGTCGACCATGACAAACTATGGTGCCCCCTACAAGAGCTGGGCATATCGGTGCACCTAGTAAAGCTGATTAAATCACTTTATACCAATCAGAAAGCCACTGGGAGAACATAGTATGAAGGCACAGCCTGGTTTGGGATCAGCAAAGGCGTCCGACAGGACTGCATCCTCTCACCCTTCTTGTTTAACCTATACACAAGTGATTATGCGCAATATGGACCTATAAGAATTGAAAACCGGGGTAAAAATAGATGTCAGAAACATCAACAATAGGTGGCAGATGACATAATGCTATTGCAGAAAAAGAAGTTGGTCTGAAGCAGCTGATATGCAAGCTTAATACTGAAAGTAAAAAAAAACGGCCTGTAATAATAATATTTATTTGTATAGCGCCAACTTATTCCGCAGCGCTCTACCTGAATTTAACCCCTTCCCTCCATATGACATAAGGGTATGTCATGGCGGCGGGGTACTTCCCGCAACTGGACGTACCCTTATATCTTGTGGATAGCGCAAGATCTCTTATCCGGCAGCAGGAGCTGACTGTCACTGATAGCCGGCCTCCCGCTGCAACAGCGGGGGTGCATCCGAGATGTAGATCGCGGCTTGTGAAAGGTTCACAGAAAGAGTGCGCTCCCTTTGTGATGGTATCGGGCTCTTGTGATATAATCGCAGAGAGCCCAGTTGGTTGCAATGGCAACAGGACGCAACCTCCAGGCGTCCTGTATTACCATTGCCTCTGATCGCTGTAATAAGCGATAAGGCATTGCATGAGAGAAGTCCTGCAATGCCTCATCATAGCGATCATAGGTATTATGTTGTAAGTCCCCCAGAGGGACACAAATGGTGTAAGAAAAAAGATCAAAATGTACAAAAAATAAAAATGTTAAAAAAACAAACAAAAAAAAAACCCTTTTTGGGGTCTTTTTCTCATATTGGCATACAAAAAAATAGGAAAATCCCACATTTTTGTTATCGTCGTGTCCGCAACGACACATACCATAAGTTGAACATGCTTTTTATCCTGCATGGGAAAAAGCGTAAAAAAAACGCTAAAAAACTGGCAAAATTATAATTTTTAGCATTTTGCCTCCCAAAAAGAAACGTATGTACACCAAAATAGTACCAATAAAAACTACACCTTGTCTCGCAATAAATAAGCCCTCACAGAGCTCCATCCATAGAAAAATAAAAAAATTATAGGACATTGAATGCAGGGATTTAGAAGAAGAAAAAAAAAAAAAATCTATGGCAGAATTGATGCGTTTTCTCTCCCTGCAATCATAAAAAATTATAAAAGTTTTACAATATAGTCATACAATGTACCCATAAATGGCGCCAATAAAAACTACAGTTCGCCACGCAAGGAAAAAAAGCCCTTATACGGCCGTGTCAACGTAAAAATAAAGTTATGGCTTTTGAAAAATGGAGATTAAAATCCGCCAAAAATCGTTGCGTCCTTAAGCCCAAAAGAGGCCATGTCATTAAGGGGTTAAAGACAAGAAAAATTATGACTACAAAAAATGGCCAAATTCCAATCAAATTTGACAATGGGGCCATAGAATGCGTGCGAGACTCCATCTTCCTTGGTTCAAAAAATGACCAGGCTGGAGAATCTATGCCAGAGATAAAATGTAGGATAGCATTGGGGCGAAGCGCAATGTCAAACATGGACAAAATCTGGAAAGTAGCGATATCAGCGTCACAAAAAAAATGCAGGATAGTGCAAACCATCGTTTTCCCCATAGCCATGTATGGATGTGAAAGCTGGACTGCGAAGAAAGCTAATAGAAGGAGAATTGATTCATTTAAGCTGGGGTGTCGGCAAAAGCTGCTGCGTATACCCTGAACAGCGAGAGTAAGAGAGAAGTACTGAATCATACAAGACCCGATATATCACTGGAGGGCAAAATGGCCCGGCTCAGGCTCATGTATTTTGGGCATGTAATGCGAGTATATTAGCTAGAAAAATCTATAATGCCTGGACAGACCACAGTACTGTGAAGACCTGGCAAAAGAAGACCTGGCCATCAAAGAACACGATGGCCGACACTGTCAGAGCTGATAAACATTTTATGTTAGGCAAACATTCAGTTGAATTGTACTGTAAGCAAGTGTTAACCAAGACCATTGTGTGTTGTGGAATGTAGGATGTGTCAATAGATTGTTGTTTGCTGGCTTTTAACCCCCACCCCAGCAGTTCTGGAAAAGCTTTGTCCGTTCTACAGGAAAAGCATATTATAGTTTAGGACAAACAGAGCTCGTTCTACCTTAAACAGCTGACGCTCCAGGTTTGTCAGGGCTGGCAACATGCTATAGGATTCTTGCCTTTAAATAAAAGAGACACCTAAGGCCTGTTCGTAGCCTTACCAACATGAAGTTACAGCCGTTTGAAATGGAGTTTGGAATACTGAAATAACAGCTGTCATTTTTTTAATGTGTGTGCGTATGGAGGGAGGAAGAGGTTGGACTAGCAAGATCCGTGATTCTCCTGTATATCTCCCTTTCATAGGGGAGGGGGTGACATGAATTTTTATTTTAAGGCATGAAAAGCTTGAAAAAGTCCTCTGCGTAAGACGAAACATCACAAGCTCCTGTTTGTCAATGGAGTTTCTTTATCAATAAAGATGGAAATTGGAATTTTATTCCTTGAAGACTCCAGGATGATCTTTTGAAGAGCTCCCGGTGGTGCTGCTTACCTAGATATTTAACCAATAGAATCTATGAGCTGTGCCACAAAAACAGTCATAATAAAGCTCTGTAGACTGAAAAATAAAAATGCTCTGGTCCTGGAATGTGGAGCCATGCAAAAAGTATCTTTGTAGAAATAAAGAAAAGCGTTTAGATTGTGCAAAAGTGGTACTCTGTAAGGGCTTATTCCGACATGCGTACAAAGGCTGGGTTTTCATGCTTAGCCGATATACGCTGTCCCTCTCTGCGGGAAGGGGTGGCGGGGAGGAGCTAAATTAAGCTCCCTCCCATTGCAAACAGTGGAGAGGGGCAGGAGCTCAGTGCACTGCTCCCAGCCCGGCCCGCCTCCTCTCCCTGCAGAGGTGAAAACCCGGCCGATATACGCATGTCGGAATAAGCCCTAAGATTGGTGTCATCGTAATGACTCCTAGAATAAATGTAACAATATTTATATTGCACTGTGAATGGCATAAAAATAAATCACAAAAAACAATGGTGAAATAGCTTTTTTCCATTGCCCCCAGGAAAAAAAATTTAAGTTTTGCCATACATTATATGTACCCGAAATTGGTTGCTGTAAAAACAAGAACTCGTCACACAAATTACATGGTGTCATGCAGTTGCATTGATGAAAAAATAAATGCTATGACGACCTCTGAAACACAAAAGGGAAACTATTTACTTGCTCTTGAGGCTAAAATTAGTTATGTCTCTAAAGAGTTAAAAATGCACTTAAGGCAGCTGAGATCTGTGGTAAATATATTTAAATGAGACAATTTCAAAATCTACAATAAAAAATTTTTATGTGATTTGGGGGTTAAAAAGCATCTTCTTGGCATTTTCATAGAGGCTTTCCTAAAATATAAAACAGGCAAATTTTCCCTTCTCCTAGCACTTTCTCCATTTCATCCTGTTTCTCCTGTTTCAGCTCTAGATGTCTTCACAAATTTTGTATCCATCAGTAAAGTCATTAGTACACACGGTTTGTACCTTTGTTCTTTCTTCAGTACAAGTCTTCAGAATTTCTTGTTTTTCTTGGAATTCCTATTGAGTTCTTGGGACGGGTTTATTCTCACATTTTATAAATTCTTCTGGGTTATGACAGTTCGCTCTCACAACGGCGCAGGATACTGCAGGCAAGGTAAAGCAGCTATGGGAATTCTACAGATTCCTTCACTACAGAAGCTGTTCAGCGATTTGTCTTTTTCTAGTGAATGCAGTGAAGGTACAGCCCAGTATTAATCCACTCAATAAAGCTGCAGCTCATGAATCACGCTTAGGCTGGGTTCCCACTGGGCGGATTTTCCGTGTAGACTTTCTGCACGGAAATTCCGCCTGCAATTTTTATCCCGGGATAAAGCAGCAAAATGGATGAGATTTGCAAAAATCTCATCCATGCACTGTGGAGTAGCCGTTCCAGCCAAACCGCACTGGAACTAACATGCCACGCGGAAATCAAAGCCGCGGCATGTCAATTTTAGCACCATCTCTGCTGCGGCCATCTATGGGGAGAGATGGTCGCAGCAAACTACAGTCTGTGAAGCCGCTTCAACACCTGCACCGCATGGGGGAAGTTTTGAAGCTGCATTTCAGCTGAGGAAATCTTGCAGTATTTCTGTGTGGTCCTGCTGTGGTCATTCCGCGAGATTTACGCTCAGTGGAAACCCAGCCTCACAGCGCCATCATAGTATCGAGATCACAGTGATGTTGCAGTAGAGAAATAATGTAACCAGTGCACAGCTGGACGCACACAGTCCTCTCCAGTTGGTGCCTGAACCTCACCCTCTGCATGTACAGTTCAGCATACCTTTAGCCACAGCTGTAACATATCCCAGCATTGTTAAAGACGCCCTGTGCCTCAACATGCATTTTGTTGTTGGTTTATGTCACAATAAAAGTTGGATATACAGTATCTTCTTGCTTTTTTGCTTTCATTATTGGAAAGTTGCAGATAATACCAGTTTTTCTCTAAAATTCCAGAATCCACAAACACACTTTCCTTGGGGTGCCCACCTGGTCGGACAGTACCTCCATACTGTTGCTTCACCCGCCCACCTCCATGGCCCTACTATAAACTTGTAGGCCTCTGAGCATCTAGTCAGAGTTGCTCCACTCAATCCTGATGGTTTAAACCAGTGTTCCCCAACTCCAGTCCTCAGGGACCCCCAACAGGTCATGTTCTCAGGATTTCCTCAGTGTTGCACAGGTGATGTAATTATGGTCAGTACTCAGACATTACCACAGGTGTTGTTACTAAAGGATATCTTGAAAACATGACCTGCCGGGGTCCGTGAGGACTGGAGTTGGGAAACACTGGTGTAAATTAATGAAGAGGTCAAACACCAATATGTCTTGTGGCCCAAGTAGTTGAAGGGTTAATGTCTACATTAGAGATGAGCGAGTATACTCACTAAGGCACTTTACTCGACGAAGTAGTGCCTTAGCCGAGTATCTCCCCTCTCGTCTCTAAACATTCGGGGGCCGCCGCGGGTGACAGGTGAGTTGCGGCGGGGAACGGGGGGGGGGGGGGGGGGGAGAAAGAGAGAGAGAGATCTCCCACCCCCACTCCCCGACGGCCCCCGAATCTTTAGAGGCGAGCACGGAAATACTGGGCTAAGGCACTACTCGCTTGAGTCAAGTGCCTTAGCGAGTATACTCGCTCATCTCTAGTCTACATCCCTGAAGGTCTAGGGAAAGATATAGTTAAAGGGGTTGTCCCGCGGCAGCAAGTGGGTCTATACACTTCTGTATGGCCATATTAATGCACTTTGTAATGTACATTGTGCATTAATTATGAGCCATACAGAAGTTATAAGAAGTTTTTCACTTACCTGCTCCGTTGCTGGCGTCCTCGTTTCCATGGAGCCCGCCTAATTTTCGGCGTCTAATGGCCAAATTAGCCGCGCTTGCGCAGTCCGGGTCTTCTTCTTTTCTGAATGGGGCCGCTCGTGCAGGATGCCGACTCCGTGTAGCTCCGCCCCGTCACGTGCCGATTCCAGCCAATCAGGAGGCTGGAATCGGCAATGGACCGCACAGAAGCCCTGCGGTCCACCGAGGGAGAAGATCCCGGCGGCCATCTTCAGCCGGTAAGTAAGAAGTCACCGGAGCGCTGGGATTCAGGTAAGCGCTGTGTGGATTTTTCTTTAGGTCCCTGCATCGGGGTTGTCTCGCGCCGAACGGGGGGGGGGGGGGGGGGGTTTGAAAAAAAAAAACCCGTTTCGGCGCGGGACGACCCCTTTAATATTTCATACCTACTTTTCATAGGGGACCAAACTTTCTAGGTCTAGTAAAATCACAGAATTAAAAGCCTTAGAGAATGGGTTAAAGAAAATAAATCAGAATAATACACTTGATCTGTTGTTGCTGCTTACTGATTTTTTACAATTTTAGCAAACTATTACATAGAATAAAAATGGTAAAGATAACTTATTTGGGTTAGAAATGTTGCCTGTAGCATACTCTACAGCTTTCAGACAGACGGAAGATGGACACCAGCCTGAAGCAGCAGTTTTTGGTGCTCTTCCTTTGCAGGTGCATTCGGGGCCATCGTAATACTGTCAGCTATAAGGTACAAATGAAGGAACAGCCCTATCACCTCATATAGCAATAGGTGCCTACATATATGATGGCCACGAGACTCGTCACAAGTGCAGAATATGACTCCAGGTATGGAGAGACTTTGCACAGCTTCGTAGCAGCAGTTCTTTACTGAGACAACTGAAATGATCATTGCAACGTTAACCAGTTCTTTGATATTTACCAGTGTCACCGTTCTTTAATTTTCCTACGACAGTTACAATATATGGTGGAAATAATTTGATTCTCAAAGTAATGTCCTTTCTCTTTTATAAGGTGAGAAACGTTGAAGGGAACCCGTCACCAGATGCATGCTGCCCGAACCACAGGTAGCACAAACCCGGGACAGGTATGCCCATGGAGCTCTAAGTCAAAGAGGTAGGCCGCACCAACTTCTCTCCACCCGCAGCATGTTGGCTGACAGCTCTCTCCCTATACACAAGCAGAGTGCAGTCAGGAGAGAGCCAACAAAGCCCCTTACATTCGCAAACATGGAACTATAAATGCACATCTGTAGATGTACTGGCTGAGACCAACCAACTACTCTTGAGCATATACACAAATTAGTTTAAAGGGGTGTTCATCTTAGATTTTTAGGGCCGAGATAGAAAAACTTGTCTCTCCGTTTCCAACCACCTGTCAGAAACAGGCGAGTGCTTAGCACAGTGCTGTCTGTGTATGATTATTGAAGTGAATGAAAGCTACGTAAACAGTAAAGCAGTGCGCTACGCTGTTTCTGTAATATCCCAAGTCACATAAGCAGCATAGCGCACTGTTCTACGCTGTTTCCGTAGCTCCCATTCACTTCAGTTGGAGCTACGGAAGCAGCGCTGTGCTGCTGTTTTGGTAGTTACTAGTCAAGTGGCAGGTACTGACAAATCACTCAGTAGTTGCGAGTTGCATTCTTACAGATCAGTAAAATGAAGTGACTAATAAGTGACTTCTTGGTCAGTGTAAACAGGCAGTCGTTCCTTTTTTGAATGGTTGACTGTTCATAGTGAATGGAGGTGGGTGGCCAGAAGAGATCTCTGGCATACTCCATCTCTATACAACGAATGACTAACTCCTGTGTAAAAGTAGCCTTACACTCCCAAGCACAGTACCAGCTGTATGTCTGTCACTGATCAGCAGGAGGCAGCACTATGTCTCTTCTAAAAACTAGGGCACTTATCATGACTGCAGGAAGAGGGAGGAGTCTCCCAGGAATGCAGGACTGGTTCCCGTTGCAGACAACTTAAGAGTTTTGTCTACACATCTCTCAGTCAAGCTAACTATGGCCACGTGTGCACATGCTTCAATGCACAAATATATGTGCTTCATATATTTTATGTCACGTCGATTTTACTACAAAGACAGTCCATTCAAGACCTATTTAGTATTCTTCACTATTTCATGACATTGCAGGTGTGTCAGAAACATCTTTTTAAGTTGATTTTCATGCTTAACGTGTAGTGAATGCCTCTAATGCACACACTAAGCAGAACTCGTTTCTGAAGTGTAATGTGGCCACCTAGAGTCACAAATGTAGAGCGCAAACTCAACTGGTCTGAGTTGTAAAGACTTGTCTATTCAGAAGGAAGCAGGGAACCAAAGACGTCGGTACTGAACAGTGTGCACACCCTTCACATATACAGTACAGGTCCACTTCTAAGTGCACTTTAACCTTTTATTACATTTGTACATACAGGTCTTATAGGTATTACAATTACAGGTTATTTGTAGAAAAATAACCACAAGTGTGTTAAGTCACAGCAGCAAGTTGTAACAAGGCAGTAAGCACCCCCAACCAGCTCATCATCTTCCCTCTGGCAAGCAGATGGTTCCCTCAAAACAGTTGTACTCAGAGCTCTACTGCACCTCTAGGCACACAAACACTATAATTTTAAAAGGCTAATAGCATTCTAGTGTGCTGCCCAAGAGACTTCTGAACATCCATCCAAATTCTATTCTCTATATATTACTAACAACTCTACTGATCTTTATCTGACACCCAATTTTAAGGCCCTTTTAGACACAACGATTTTCGCTCACAAATCGCTACTGATACTATTGCTTCAGCTGTATCCCGCTCCCTGAACACAGGCGGTGTATGAAGAAAAGAGAGGTCCAGCTGTGTTCTTCATACCCCGCTCAGAGCGCTCAGTTGTATAACAGCCGGGCGCTCTGAGCAGAGAACAGGTGGATGCAGAAGACAAGCGGCCCCGCTTCTTTTCTGCATCCCCTGCTCAGAGCGCAAGGCGATTGCTCAACGTTTGAGCGATCACCTTGCGCTGTAAAAAGCACACAGCGATTATCACTCAAAAATTGCTCAAAAGATTTTTTGAGCAATATTCGTTGTGTCTAAACCAGGCTTATCACAAAAAATCTTACAGATCTATCTGAATAAACTAATACAGTCTACATCGTTTTCCAATACATCCTCAGGCCGCCCCAGTCCATACCTGCTTCTAGGGGTTAACTGTGAGGAATTGGTGGCACCACAGACTAGCCTTAAGTGAAAACCATTTCCAACCTAGTAAGTCCAGCAGGTTATTGACCCACTAGTAGGGTTATCCTTGGTGTCACTGGAATCTGGGCTCAACAGATAAGGGTCCACAAGTCAGACAGCCCATCCCTGAATGGGTCTTGTTTTTTCTTAAACCTGGCTTATTTTGCAGTACTTTAAGCTGATACATATAAGAATAGGTTTAAAATCTAGATGCTAAATTATAATGATAGGCTGCAAAATATTGAATATTCACACAACACAATTAGAGGGGAAAGAAAAACTTTTGCTTATGAGTTGTCTCAGACCAAGCATAGGAATAACTGCAGAATATTACAGTATTTAGCATGTATCTGGATCTTTGACCTAAAGGACATCTGTCAGCTAAACTAATAGCATGGTAGGAACGCTGACATGGGGAACAGGCTACACCTAGCTTGCTTCAAGAGCCCTGAAATCCCATCTTCAAGCCACACCACACACTGTATTGTAAATTACAAGGTAGGTCACTGGTTCATTGCCCAATTATCGTCATCCCCTTCCCCTGGCTCTTGATTAGCTGTTAGCATCATTTCTGTGACATCAATTAATAGCCAGTCAATGATTGCTTGCGGAAGAAAGCTCAGGTCCACTATCAGCAATGAACCACTCATAGGACCAGACCAGAGTGATATACATATGGTGTGTAGTGGCTTTAAAAGAGGATTTGGGGGTCCCTGAGGCAGGCTGAGCAGTGGGGCAACAGTCATCAGCAGTGACGGACTTACCCAATACCACAGAGCTGGAAGTAATCCAATATGTCCAGCGGTATGTATCTCATAAAATTCTCAGAGCTATATACACATAGTTAACCTGTTCAATGAAGACTGGGCTGTCTAGTTAGAAAAGCATGTCTGCTTTCTTTGAAAGACAGTGCCACCCTTATCCATAGGGTTGCATGTGGTATTGCAGCTCAGCTTCAATAAAGTGAATGGGAGAAGAGCTACAATACCAGACACAATCAATGGACAAGGGTGGTGCTGTGTTTGGAAGCAAGCTGCCATGTTTTTCTAACTCTAAACAACCCCTTTAAGACACCAACCTTCACAGAAGAGGTTAACTATTAATTGGCACTCCTGACATGTCTATTTTAGTAAATTATTGTTTTGCCCATAATATAATATAAGCGCATTTTTTTAAAGAAAAACTTTGCTGTTATTCCGACTACAAATACATCAATAAATTGGGTGTCACCAGTTGGGGTGTTCTTACACAGTCTGATACCATCCAATTCGTGCTGTCAGTGCCAGACTGAGTTAGGGCACACCCCTTTGAAAAGGAGAACACCAGTTGTCAATTCATTCATACATTTCTTGTGAGGAACAAAGGAACGGCACAACACAATGTTAAAGATGCTCCAGAATTGTTATTTCATGGAAAACACTGTACAAATACTTACTAAAACCGGCCTGACAGGTCCTCTATACATGAACTGACCTGGGATGCTGCGCATCTATAATGTTTTAAAGTCTGCTTTATATCAGACCATTATCCTCCTGGATTTAAAGGGATATTTCGAAGTGAATGAGAGCTACAGAAACAGTGTAGCACAGCGCTATGCTGTTTCTGTAACTCACTTCAATGAGAGCTATGGAAACAGCACTGTGCTGAAGCACTATTCACATAGGCTCCAGCCAGTGGCCGGTAACTATAGCAGCAGTTTCCCATTTGGGTTATGAAAAGCAGAGATGAGAATCCCCCCTAAAAAAGTTCTTCTAGTGCTGTGACTGGAACAATAGTCAGTATTTCCAGTTGGATGTTCCTCTTTCTAAACAACTTTTCCTGATGATGATTTTCAGCTAATCGTGAGTTTTCACTTTAAAACATTACATACTCTTTAGGATGCTTTTTAGTTAGATTATATTATTTACCAGTTTATTTTAAAATATACAATATAGCAGATGTCCAGAACACTGCAGCATGGTCAAAAATCACCTTATCCTACTTTCCTACTTTCAAAGAAAATCTGTCACCTTTTTAAGCAGTTTTAGTTACATCTTTTTACTATCTAGTGTCCGGTTGAGCCATTTGTTAAATGAAATAGAAAAAAAATTAACTATGGATAAACTTTGATTCATTCACAGATATCCCGACCCACTAAGAACCAATAACTTTCATTGTTACTAATGTATGAAGGGTCACATGGCTGTCATGGTAAGTTATGCATATTGAAGCCTCTTTCAGACGAACGTATTTCAAATATACATATCTAATCCATGTTTTGCTGACTGTAATATGGAGCTAATGAATATCTGTGAATGTATTTACATGGGCAAATAAAATACGCTTGGATTTTAAAAATGAAGAATGCACTAGTTTCATGAGTTTTACAGATGCAATAAGCTCATTGAAGTCTATATAGAGTGAATAAAATACCGATGCATCTCTATCGCAAAGTGAACAAGAGCAATGGAGGTTGAAACTGTGTGCAAACTGCAAAGTGAATGAGGTCTAAAACACTATTTACAGAAAAATCTATTTATTGTCTACACCTCGTTTCTTTAGGTTACTCATTTATATAACACCGCACAGAGATTCTCATTATGTGCATTGGGCTGTATCCCCATGGAGACTACCAAGCTGTATTCACCTTATAGTATGTTTTTGGAGTGTGGGTGGAAACCCATGCAAACACGGGAAGAACATACAAACTCCATGCAAATGTTCCTGGATTCATAACCAACTAAGGGCAACCCAACGCTGCAAGACAACAATGCTAACCACGGACTCACTGTACTGCTCCCATTGTGTCTCCATGGTAACAGACTACAAACAAATGCTGTGTCAAATGATCCTGCAGTCATGCTGTCTTTCATCTTTCCCATACTTCTAAGGGCTGATGCACACTGCCACAGATCCTGTATGCCAGTGCATTGAACTTCATCGGTTCCTTAATACAAGGCCATGCAGTCTGCTTGCATTCAGTATGTATGAAAATATTCTAGACTAGAAGCAATATGGAGTATGATGTAGCTCATGTTTTTGCAAATTCATAAAGAACTTGAGAGTGAAATACTTCTTTATTAAAATGTAGATATAGTAGAAGGCTTATGAGCCTTTATGGCAGCCCCATTATTGTTCCCTAGAAAATGAAGCCAACATACTGCCGTATGCATGAACGCTACCATACATTCAGTAGGTTGACAAGAAGTAGGAACAAGTGGATTGCTGCAGGGGCCGATTATACAGGGTTTGCTTGTAGTTTGCTATAATAGAGACATATTTTTACTTTATTTTTCACTTCAATTGCACTAGAGCTATAATACAAAAAGAAAAAGATTGCCAAGGTTGACCTTCCCGCTAACAGCGCTACTAACGATATTATCCCATTCATTTATAATCCTGTCTGCCAGAGTTCCAGTATTCTGATGGCAAGGATCCGCTATCAAAAACAGCAGAAATTCAGAGCAGAAAGAATTGTGAGAGTCCTCTAAAGTGACCATTCATGTAAGTAACATCTACAACATATTTTAAACATCAGATGACTTTTTGATAAGATGTTCAGAAACAAACAAGAGCACTACAGAGACATGCTGATAGATACGGATAATGCAGCAAACCCCACATCTGCCGCTCCAACGACCCCTTTGAATTATATTTCATCAACATTAGAAGACAGCGGCACGGTTTGATCAATATGGCACAAACCGCTTCCAGCAGTTTTCTGGACCTTCTTATCTTAGGACTTCATAAATCAATCTTAATGGTGTCTGAACGGTGTTTGGATAAATAAATATGATACATAATTTGCCGGTTCTGCCACATAAATTTGTAACATTTCTCTAGTTGCAACAATGAAAAACAAGCAGACTTACCAGACGGGAGGCAAAAAGCTTATAAGGCAGTGTCTATCCACCGCTCCCACAATGCTGCACATGGGCACAGCGCTTCAAAGTAACAGAAACTTCACCTTCGCTATGAGGAGGCTCCAGACGGAGGTTTTTGCACGCACAAAACGCAGAGAAGAGAACCTATTGATGTCAATGGGTTCATTCACAGCAACGATTTTTTTTTTGGCACACATTTCGTGCACACACAAAAAAATAGAACATATTCTATTTGTCCTATTTATTTGCACACCATGGGACCCAATGTAAGTCTATGGGAGGTGTGCAATGGGATGCACAATATGCTGCACAATTCTGCGGAAAAAAACCCCAACACATAGCATATCAAATCAAGGTGGGGGGATGTGTTGTGCGTATATGAACAGGCCCTGCATGCGCAAAAAAGTATAGTACAATGTGGATACGCGTGCAAAACCACCTCATTCATAGCAGAAATATCTCAAGCTAAAACGTGCGTATTTGCGGATACGCCCATCTAAAGTAGCTCTAAGAAGAAAAATAACGAATGCAAGCTGCATTAAATATATACACCTCTGCTCTATCTACGTACAGTCCACTCTATTATACATTGCTATTCAAAAGATTATATGCACGTTTTGTATTTCATTTGTTCCTCTCCATACAAATTTTTACATTGTCCCTCCTGGTCTTTGTCCATGAACACATGTGGATACAGTAAAACAATACATAAATACAACTCTGATGACCAGTTAACCATTTCCTGCTTAGAGCTCCAGCCTCTAATAAACCTGGTTGGTTATTTTTATAACTAAAACTTTCACTACACAATGATGTGCTATGCTTCACATTTAGCACAGATGTAACAAAATTAAACTTGACACTTAAGGGACCTTTCCTACGGGTGGAATTAGCCGACAGGAAGCACTGCACAATAAATTCTGCACCAAAATCCACAGGCTACCTGCAGATTTCCAGAGCTCTGGGTCTTGCAGGCTAATTCTGTGCATAAAAGGTTTAATGCCTTGTCAAGTTAAAGTTTGCTACATCGGTAAGCCAACTTGTTTGAGACCTTACCTCGATAAGCCCACATTTAAGCTTTCTGAACGCTTAACTAATATACTGTAAGACATCATGTACATGTAATGGAGGCTGTACAGCTGCATGCAGAGTCCCATCATACATTGACCTGCCGGGTGATGTATGGATGAAGCTTTTCTCCACTAGAAGCAATGCCTGCATGAACATACAGAGGCCAATGCACATTCCAAAATGTTTTTGTCAGAATTAGGATGTGTCCATGGGCGGGACGGAATATAGCGAACGATATTCCGCCACGGGGGAGCACTAATGTCACCGTGATGAACCTATCTTATATAGGGTCATTGCAGAGAATCACAGAATTTTCCGCTCTTGTACTTTGGGCTGCGCTTTCTATAGTTATCCTATGGAAAGCGTGTCATTCGTGCTTCGCATGCAATTTATCGCTGCGGATCACACTATGACAAATCGCCTGTGGACACTCAGCCTTACAGGGAAACGAAAAAAATCTTCATAAGAAATTTGAGGCATACAGAGGCTATACCAGCCACCCATAATACAGCTACAAGTGGATGGGTCTATTAAACTAAGCTTTAATCACCAGTGAACCGTATGGTGATGGAAATTAAACTGTAATAAAATTTTCCCTCCACATATGTACAATAAGGGCTCCTGTCCACAGACTATCTTTGCACTGCGTTACTCGCAGCAATAATCCGTACACGAGTAACGCAGTGAACGCTTTCCATAGCGTTGCTATGGAAAGCACGGCCCCCTGTCCATGAGCGGAGAATCATAGCAATTCTCCGCTCACGGGACTCAAATCGCGGCATTCTGCGATTCTCTGCGGTGAGCCTGTTAGAGAGGCTCACCGCTGAGACCCGTCAGCTCTTCCCCCTCCCGCCTCGGCTGTGGAGAGGAGGCCTAAAATGAGTTATTATGCAATCTAGCAATACATTTCATTACCTAAATTGGCTTCTGTCATGTTGAAAACGCCAGCCGAAGTTCCAGTCAAGCATAGTCTTCCTGCTTCTCTACTTGCATTGATTTTCTGGCTGCCAAGAGAAATCCGTACACAGTTTCCCAGTACTTGGGGTACCACTAGCTCAGCTTTGATAGGGCATCATACAAATCTAAATATAAAGGAAGCCTATCCTAATGGAAACTGACTAGTATTTGTCTTGATGTTAGTATAATAAGAATAATCGCATAATTCCTCAAACTGAATATCTACCTCCTATGACCATTGCATTCTGTGCTCATTCAACACATTTTTATTAGTCTGAGCTGCATTTTTCTATTAGGGGGTTTCACGAGTGGATTTGAATTGCGGATTCCATGTTAATGGTCCATGCAAATGATACGCAGGCATTGAAAGTCATTGACTTTTGAAGTTTCGCTCACACTTGCGGGTAGGCATTGTGGATTCTGTGAGTGGAAGAAAAATCACAGCATTATGTATTTTACCTATGTGTATGGGCTACATTGATATCTATGGATGCATTCGAGCTGCAGTGCATAAGCAATTAACATTGCGTATGGGAGCAGATTCATACACAAGTTGCTAGAAGACCAGATACTAATAGAATAAAGAAAGCAGGAATTTGTGGGCAGACAATGCAGGATGGAGTCTGAGGAGCAACACACCATCCAGACTGTCTGCAACCTCTGCTTATTCTTCTGGGCTCTTCCTCCGCAAGAAGGTGGCGTTGTTTTGTTTTTTAATGGTATAATACTACTTCCAAAATAAGTAGTATGAAACCAGCCACGCCTGGAGAGCTGTATCCCATTCTGAAGGCTCTCAGAACATCTTTCACCACGACAGAACAAGGGAATGTTGCCTGAGCAATAGAAGAGTTGTTCCAGGAGGGTTGGGCAACTTTCGGTTATTCCCAGCTTGTGATCTTTCTTCCACGTCAGACCACCTCTGGGGCACTTGCAGGAATTACATACGCCAGGATCAAACTTTTTTCCCCATTAACAGCATCACCACAGGTATGTTTAAACCCCTCTCCTCTACCCCTTCCTAGTGCTGTATAACAGTTTAGCATAGTCATAAGTCCTGCCAGACACGCTAACGTTTTCCTTAACAAAACATGTACAGAGATGTGTGGGAAAACTTATACTTCCATTGGATGCCATCCGTCACCCATAAGCTACCACATTAAAAGAAAAAAAAACAAAAAAAACACAACCAGACGATGCTTAATGTATAAGTTTTCCTTTTACCAGATGATGTAAATTTGCATTGATTTGGGATCCTGAGAAAGGTAGATTAGACTTACTGGTAAATTGGGTTTTCAGGAAGTCTCCACGACAGCAGCACCTGAGATTGCCTCCTCCTGATAGGACAAGAATACACATATGTTTACAGTTCACCCCTTTCCCACCCTCCTTAGTGGTTTATAACGGACAGACAAGGGTAGAAGCCTAACTGAAAAAACTACCTATAACGGTATGCTTAAAAGCGTAGTAAAGTATTTTGGGGGGGAATGTATGGGTGCTGTCATGGAGACTTCCTGAAAACCCGATTACCAATAAGTTCAATCTACATTTTCCCTGTTGTCTCCAGGACAGCACCACCTGAGATTGTTTTATCTAGCGCTACTTAGGCTTTGGTGATGTGATGGCTAGGTAGATCCCTCTAGAAATGTAACTTTTAGCTGCCTTCTTTCCCTTATTGTGGCCAAAGAACAGGACGAACAGATTCCTCTCTGACCTCCACTGACTTGCGGAGCTGATATACTGCAGTACAGCCCTCCTAACGTCAAGGCAGTGAAACCTCTGCTCTTGGTTGTTTTTTGAGTTAATACAGAAAGAGGGAATTATTATATCCTGGGACCTATGGAAGGATGATGCTACCTTAGGTGCAAATGAGGAGTCTCATTTGAAAAATAATTTTATTTTTGGTGACTCTGCAGAACGGTTGATGGTTAAAAAAAGGCCTGGAGCTCGCTTACCCTCTGTGCCGAAGTGATGGCTACTAAAATATGTGGTCTTTAGGGTCAAGGCTCTGATGGGAAGAGAGTCTAAGAGTACAAACGGAGTCAAGGAGAGGGCTTTGAGAACCTAGTTCAAATTCCATAAAGGGAATAAATTAATAATTCTAGGTTTCAACCGATCTGCTGCTTTTGGGAATGTAGTGATCTATCTAACATCCTTTAGTTTAGTGTCATAGAATACGCCAAGGGCTGCTACCTGGACCCTTAGTGTGCTGGGAAAGAGGCCCATGTCTAGGCCGCCTTGGAGAAAATCGAGAATTAACGAACGGTATGTCCGGAAAGGTGAAGGGGAAATTTTTCCCGTCAAATCATGATGCAAATTTCCTCCATAGTTTGAGGTAGATTTTGTTGGCTATAGCTTTCCTACAAGATAAAAGCGTTTGCATCACCCCATCTGAAAAGCCCCTATTCATCAGCATAGACTTCTCAGTATCCATGGTGAAAGATGGAGGCAGGTGCACTGGCTTCTGCGAACTCTGGCTTTTCAATAGGCTGAACCATCTTCTCCTGGGCCCGAAGGGGACCACCAGTATCAGGGTGCATCTTTGTCAAAGGAATTTTTTAAGTACCCTGGCATACAGGGAGATTGGAGGGAAAGCATAGGCTAGCCCCTGGCCCCAGTTCTAGGTCAGTGCATATACTGCCACTGGGTGGTTGCTTGGATTGTAGGAAAAGAACCTCTTTACTTTGTTTTTTTTTTTTCTTGAAGCGAAGAGTTTTTCTGCAGGATCCCCCATTTCTTTTTTAGGGCCCGAAAGGAATCCTGGGAAAGGGACCACTCTTAGTCTAGTAGTTGGCAGCTGAGGGAAAGGGCATGGTGTTCTGCCCAGCAGAAAATCTTTTACGCAACGCTCACAGCGAAGGGTGCCTTGTTCCTCCCTGATGTAGGCTACTGCTGTGACATTGTCTGAAAATATCTTCAGATGTTAATCCTTGGATATATTTTCCAAATGCAAAAGGGCTTCCCAGACTGCATAATATAGAGCTCCCTGGAATTTGAGGACTGACTGTTGACCTTCTGGGACCAAGTTCCCTGAAAGTTAGATTAGATTTACCGGTAATCCTTTTTTTGGGAAGTCTCCACAATAGCACCAGCTGATATTATCTTCCCTCGATAGGACAGGAAACCCACCAAGTTTAAAGCTCCCCCTCTTCCTCAGTATTTATAATAAACCAGTAGGAGGTAGGGATCGAACTTAAAAAAATAAGCTTTCCTTAATTAATCATGAAACCACGAAAACAAAAAAAAAAGGAAAATAAGGGAGGGGATATAAGGGTGCTCCTTTCGGGCAAAACCGATACTACAAAAACGACAGTGAAATTTCAATGCCTGAACTTTTGCAACACCCTGGGGATTAAGGGAACTGGAGGAAAGGCATAAACCAATCCCTGTCCCCAATGTTGAACTAGTGCATCCATACCCCTTGGATGATCTTTGGGGTTGAGGGAAAAATGTTTTTCCTATTTATTTTTTTTTTGGTGGCGAACAGATCTAATCGGAGGAAACCCCCACTTGCACACTATATCCTGGAAGACCTCTTGTGAAAGTGACCATTCTCCCGGATCCAAACGTTGGCAACTCAAGAAATCCGGCATCACATTTTGAACCCCCCTCAAGTGGGTCACCGATACCGACTGATCTGCACATCGAAAAATTCTTTGAACAAAGCTCTGCAGGGACACCTGTCTGGTCCATTGATGCCGAACATACGCCATGACTGTGACATTGTCCGATAAAATCTTTAAATGTTTCCCTTTGATTAAACTCTGGGATTTTTGCCAACAGCTCTCTGAAATTTGACAATTGCTCCCTGATTTTCTGAGACCAGGTTTCCTGGAAGTATGTATCGTCTACTTGGGCCCCCTAATCCTGAGCGCTGGCATCCATCGTGATCAGCACCACTGGGTTCGGGAACCAGTTTATGCTCCCCGCTGTTGATCTTGCACACCCACCAGTGGAATGAACTTTTCACCTGGCTTGTTAGTATTGCTTTTTTGTCCAAAGAAGTTTGTCTTTTGTCCCACACGGACAACACAAACCTTTGAAGTGTTCTTGAATGGTGTTGGGCCCAAGCCACCACTGGAAAACAAGCGGTCAGTTTTCCAATAGTGACATGCCATCCTAAATGGTACAAACTCTGTCTCAGAAATGGCAAAACTCGCAGGACGAGATCCTGTCTCCATACTACCGGCAGAAATGAACGCTGTCATACTGAATCCAGTATGATGCCTAGGAAATGTATCTGCTGACTGGGTTCTGTGTCCGACTTCTCCCAATTTATTACACAGCCTGGATGCTGTAGCAGTTTGATGGTAATAGTGACATGGGATAATAGTAGATCCCTGTAGTCAGCTGCTATGAGGATGTGGTCTAAATAAGGGATGATTATAATAGATCTTTCCTTAAGATAGCAACCAGCTCCACCATCACTTTTGTGAAAATCGCAAGACGCTGTATGTGAGCTGCCCCACGGGCTACTTACAACACCAGAGGTCGCAGCCTGGATGGGAGTTTCAGACACTGCAGCACTGATCCTAGGTAAGGTAGTACTGCGGGCTTACTCACGAGGATTGAACAAACAGCCGCAATCTTAAGGTTACAAGCACTGGCTCCTGATTTCTCTCGCTTCCTTTTTGAATTTGCCGCCGTCCAGAGCCTGCCCAGCCTCCCACGTCAGCTGATGCCGACGCATCAGTCACGCGACCCAAGCCCCGCCCCAGTGAGATGATGCAACATGGAAGTAACCTGGGCCGGCCACCACGCGCCGCCAAGACCAAGGCAGGGAAACATGGTGCCCAGCGAGCAGGAGGTCAGGTACAGCCCCACACTTAGCCCTTCTTTCACTAGCGCCTGTGGTGGGAAGGAACCGGCCTGAGAGGGCTGCCTTTCTGCCACAGCCGACGGAAGGAGACGTTCAGGAAGGGAGTGCTGCTCTTGTTCTAACCCTCTGATCCACAAAACCTCCAGCCGGGAACCCAGAAAGCTCCTAGCACTTCTCGGATAACCTTCCTTTGACAGGACTGGAAAATACTGAGGAAGTTGGGGAACTTAAACTTCTCAGTGCGTTTCGTGTCCTATCCGGGAAAGATTATCTCAGCTGCTGCTGTCATGGAGACTAAAGGGAAAATATAGTTGCCCTATCTAAGCCCCCAAACCCTGGCGTCTGTCATAATCTGTGTTACTGGGTCCTGTGGCCAGTGTACCCCCTTTGACAATGTTTAGGACTAACAGGCACCAGCGCAGAGACATTTTTACTGCATTCCCCCCTATTGTCATTTTTTTCAAAGGGGGAAATCGCTTTTTGTCCCAGACTGTGGGGATTGCTTCCTGAAGTGCCCTTGTGTGGGACTGTGCCCAAGCTACTGAAGGAATGCAGAAGGTTAGTTTCCTTAGAAGGGACACGGCTGACCGGATAAGACAGACCCTCCCCCTCCGAAATGCCATGATCTGAAGGTGCACGTCCTGAATTTTTATCATGCGGAGCAAGGAACACTGTTTTACTGAGTTCAGTACTATTCTTAGGAAGGATTTTCTTTGGCTAGGAGCAGTCTCTGATTTTTCCCAGTTGATTACCCAGCCTAGACGTTGCAGGAGCTAGATGGTTGCAGCTAGGTGGACCATCAAGAGATCACTAGTTTCAGCTACCAGTAAGATATCGTCTAAGTATGGGACTATTAGGATTGACCTTAGACTGGCTGTCGGCTCTGCCATAATCTTTGTGAAGCTACGGGGAGGGGGGTGAAAGAATATTCAGAACGGCAAGCGAGGAAACTGAAAATTGTCTACCTTTTCCCCCACTGGGATGGCGTCATGGTCTTGATTTTTGAGGCTCCTCCTGATTAGGGTTGGATAGGAAACTTTTCTCTCTGCCTCCCTTTGCATAGCTCCAGTGACCAGTCTTGCTTTTGTCTTTATATGCCTGTTGTCCCGAGAAATATAAAAAGTGTCTTTTCCTCTGTGGCATGATCAGTGAAGAAAAAATGCCCACGCTTTGGAATCCAGAGGGATCAGTAATAGACTTCAGTCCGTAGATTATATATTATGCGACGCGTTTCGGCAATTACAATTTTGCCTTTCGCAAGCATATCTCCAGGAGGCTGGATTGAGAACCAGAGGTGGTTGATAGTTATCGTGGACATTGGGTGCCAGTGGATTCTCTATCCAGAGAATTCCACTGAGCACCAGGTGAGTACATACCCACCTTTCTTTCCACTTTTATTTATCTGGTATAATCATGGTCTCTCTTCCAGAATGCCCTTTTTGTTTGCAGCCTTCTCCAGAATTTTTTTCAAGTCTGGAGCAAACAAGACTTGTCAGTAGAACGATAAGGAACATAATTTGTTCTTGGAGGCAAGATCCCCTGACCAAGATTTAAACCATAGTACTCTCCGGGTGGCGTTCGATAGAGCTGACATAGCCAGACATTGAGCGTTCTGGCCACGCAAGGTCTAAGCAGGCTTGAGGTCACCTCCCACAGTTTCTTCAGGAGGCTCTCTGCTTTCCAGTCCATAGGGTCTTTTAGCTGTGTGACATCTTCGAAGGATAAAGACATCCGCTTAGCAACTTTTAACACTGGAACATCTACTTTGGACATGGCCTCCCATTTACTGCAATCCTCCTCCGAGAAGGGGTAGCATCTTTTAATGCCCCTGGAGATGAAGGAACCACTTCGGGTCTACTCCATTCCTTCTTAGATTCTGAATGTTGCCATGGATCGGGAATGTATGTTTGTGTCTCTCGCCCAGCCCCCCAAAACTTCATGCTGGAAGGTTCTTGCTCTTTTTGTTCCTCTATATTAAGGGTAGCCCTAACTGTCTTGATTAGCTTACTTATGTCTTCAAGGTTAAATAGGAAAGTTTTATAATCCTTGTTTTCATCTGAGAACTCGTTGAAATATGCATCTTCCTCTACCTCTGAGAAGGTTATATCCTTTTTGAAGTTGGGAGTAAATACCAAAACTCTTCACCTGTCTCGGAATAAAGGAAGTAGATGGTGGTGAGTCCTGGAAGGATAGGGCTAAGCCGACCTTGTCTCTTAACAGCCTGATATCCTCCATGGAGCCTCTGGATTCTGCTTTAATAATCTGCGCTATGCATAACAGCTCAGGGTATGCTGGTAGCAACTTTTTCGCATAAGCCACTCTTTTAAATTTTGGAGTTCATAGACCCAGCCACATTTTTGCCCCTGTGGTAAATGAACAGCAGGAGAAATGGATATAAATGTATATATGCAGATACAATAGCATGCATGAGGCACCCAATGGGCTACTTACAAAACCAGAGGTAGCAGCTAGTTAAGGGACATCCGACACTGGAGCGCTTATACTTGTTAGCACTGCAGTTACATAAACCAAGATACTGTATTAAGACTAGGATCAATATCTGTTCTCTTCCGTTTTTCTCTTGGATTCTTTTTTTGAATTCGCTGCCATAGCCACATCCGCCCCACGTGATCACATCACCACGCTGGTCTCATAGGTACGCAGGCCTTGCCCACAGCGGGAGCCATTAGCACCACAGATTAGCAGCGCTGGAAAGGAGGAATCCGGCCTGGGAAAACTATCCCTGCAGTGACCCGGGAGCCGATCCTCAGGAAGGGAGAAACAACCCCTGCTGCCTCCGATCCATGGTAAGTAAGCTGTATCTTTATGTCAGGAACTCCTAGGAGCTCACAGCACCTCTCTGGATACCTGCCTACTGACAAAACAGGAAACCACCGAGTAGGGTAAGAAAGGCGCAGGGGGGGGCTTCAAACCTCTCATGTGTTCCTGTACTATCAGGAGGAGGCGATCTCAGGTGGTGCTGTCGTGGAGACGACAGTGAAAATTGGGAGTTCTTAAAACGTGTTCTGCCAAGCTGGCATCTCCTGTTTATATGCCCTATTGGGGCACATGAGTGATAAAGCTGGATCCACCTCTATGTCCCAGACCAATAGTGGTTGCAGTCTTGATTGACTTTCTGCCATACTGTAATGCTACATTTCCCCTGCATCCATTACTGCAGGGGAAATATCAGGTGGGCAACACCTTCTGATGACAAAATCAGCTAATTATTGATATTGTGACATATACTTAATAAACTTTACTAAAGCCTTAAAAAGGCTTTACGTTTTCCCACATATTTTCTGTGATTCATTTTTTCCACCTAAATGTTTATTTTACACTCGATGACTCATATTACTAGGCCTAGTATGTCCCAAGATTAGGACTGCTTGAACAGATAGGAAATCTCATTTGTCATATGACAGACAGTAAATGTTTTGGAGGTCACTGCCATCGAGGGCTAGACTAGAGCTGAAGGCTAAACTGGTCATAAGTTATTGGGGGCAGCATAGAACATATTTCAAACCTAAAATGTATAACATGACAATATGGTAATTGAGCGCCAACAACATGATGCACTAAGGAGAAATACACCACTTGTATTGGTGAACACAGGTATTGTGCCTGTAATGTGTATACATACTATAGAAAATGTGTATATTTTACCCCTACATATTGAGAGAGGTGAAAACCGCAGTAGCAATGGATATCCTGCAAATTTAAAAATCCAGAACAGTTCCAACATGGAAAAATTCCACAGCATGTGAATCAGATCTCGTCTGCATTCCTGGTGCTGTAAACTGCTGCAAATCCAGAGAGACACTTGTCCAAGACACAGGTGCAAAAATTCATTTGCATTATGCTCGTCTAGCAGCCGCCTTAAAGTTCTGCTGTACGTTTCAACTAAGGGAGCTTAAAAAGGGGTTGTCAGAGATACATTTTTGTCTTAAAAACAGGTCTCCCCGTCATAAAATAATAAACATATAATTGCCTTTCCTGCACCCCAGCGCTGGTCTTGCCTGTGATGGCCCGTTTATAGGCTGCAGCAGTCTGTGATATCCTGTACTCAGGCTGACTGCAACCTGCAAGCACACACTGAGGATGGAACTGCATTGTGGGAGATGCGGGGAGCCTGGAAAGGTGAGTAAATGACTGTTTATTATTTTATAGAATGATGAACTTGTTTTTAAGAATATGGTTTTTAAGAGCACTTTCCCCCCTTTTTACACTTTACTCGACACAGTGTTAAATACATGAACAAATGCATATACACGATATACATGAGCATTTTGTGGTCATCAGTTGCATGCGCAGTTTTTTCTCGAAACTGGAAAAATAAATTGAACTGAAGGTTGTAAGTTTCATAGCAGTTTGCATTCAGTTATTACAGCTTGTAAATTACTTTTAGGAGAAAGATTTCTTTTCTAGGTGTATACTGTGTACAACCAAGTAAGGCTGAAGCTTCACCACAAAGACTCCTGCTCTGTCTGCCTCCTCTATACCTTCTGCTTAGAACACAAACAATACAGAGAGCGCCCTTCTTCATTTACAGCCGGCTGTCCTCCCACGTCTGGACCAGAAAACAGTGATGGGGATGTTATTTTGGCAATTTCTTCTCCACTACCAAGTAACATGCCATTATTTTTATTGCCTGTGTGTTCTAGACCTTTAGAGTACAGAGTTCACTGGAAACTTGCATTCCAGGGAGCAGAGTGAAAGTAGTAATGGACCGAGCATATTCAATTACCCTAGAACTTCCATTTTACTAATGTATAAAAAAGTATCCAAGTTTCCCTTTAAGACAGAACGCTTTCTGGTTCAGGACACTCATTTTTGACCTGTTTGAATCCCATGGACAAGAGCTTGTGAAAGGTTGGATAAGAAATCTGTGCATGTGGTGAGACAAACATGTTGGGCAAAATATTTTCAGTTTGCCTGCAAGTACTGGGTCATAAGCTACTGCCTGAAGTATTGTTATGTACCAGCAATGATGGGACAGCAAGCACTAGCAGATTCCTTTGGGCAAGTATGACCATGAACTGGAAAAAAATCTACCACTGTTTGCACATTCAGAAGATGATCAATGATGGTATCCCCCCCCCCCCTTCCTGAAGTAGCACTATGCACTTTCATTCATGCTTTGGCAGGGTCTGTACATTGCACATCTTGGCCGATAATATACTCTATATGCATATATACTAGATTTGTAAGCTTATATAAGCATTACATAGCCTATTCATCGTGAATTGAATTCTTAACCAGCTGAAGAAACAGTGTAAGAGCAGAATTTCCTTCTACAATTACAGTTCAGCTATATTCAGCAAGCTATTCCCATAACCCATATCTTCAAATAACCCGTTGAAAGGCAAAAATTCATTACATTTTTAGTGTTATGTTTACTGACCTGGTGTGAAGTAATCTATATTAAACTGCCAATATCGACCGTGCCAAATTACATAACTAGCAAAACTGCTAAATGGCAATTAATTTACTTTATGCCGTGTGACAATCACCATGCATAACACTGATAAAAGTAACACTCTACTTGGTAATTATCCAGTTGTGTGAGCTGTAAAGAAACATCAGGGTAGACTCTAGACACATATACAGTTTTTCATCATCCTATAGCCTAAATAGTCAATTGTTACCCCGAGAAAACCTTTGGCGCAAATCTGTCAATCTTTATCCAGGATGATTCTGGGAGAAAACCAATAGGAAATGCACAACTCATCAACGGCAATGAAAATGTATGAATATACAATTTGCTATCGTTTGCTGTATCTTTTAAACCCAGCATGCTATATGTGAGGTCTTGTGGATGTACCACGATGTATAAACAACCCGTTACGGGAGACAGATCTGTGCTTAATAAACATACCTATCATTTTAGGTTTTTTTGTGTGTGATTATCCGCTGCATTAAAATCTCTACTATTTACCTGTTAATCCACACGTAAATGGGTTACAAAATGCATCAAACTAGCATGAAAATGTCAACCCCTGCAGGAAATATATTGGGGAAGTCTGCAAATGTAACATTTTAATTTATTTTTCTGTTCACAATATATAGTTACTATATCATTCCCTGTAAAAAAAAAAACAAAAAAAAAACAAAAACAAAATTTATTATACATGACATGTTTGCTTTACAGAAAATAAAATAACACCCAAAACTATGGTTTGGAGAGTCAATTTTCAAGTCACATCAACAGATGTACCAAGTTCCTATTAATACAAGGCTGTAGCAAGTGGTAGGAATAGGTTTAAGGTTAAGCATCTTAGGTGGCCTTCACACCTGCGTTAAAGCTCATTTCAGGGTTTCCATCTCTGTTCCATTTTTGGGGGAGAGAAACTGAAATAAGTCATAATTCAAAAAAAAAAAAGGGAAGCAAATGTAAAGGCTTCCATTCCGTCAGGTTTCCGTTTTTTTAGACAGAAAAATAGTGCAAGCTGCGGCGTTACTTTTCCATCCAAAAAACGTACATTTTCCATTTGCTTTCCATGTTTTTTTTAAATCCCATTGAAATCAATGGAAAAAAAAAAACGGATCAGTTTTTTCTGATGTATTTCAGTTTCTCTCCTCCAAAAACAGAGTAGAGACGGAAACCCTGAACTGAGCCTTAACACAGGTGTGAAAGCAGCCTAAGCCATACATGCACAACATGTGCCCTAGGGGCAGCATGTGGCCCACAACACTGTTCTATGTGGCCCCAGGCAGGAGGGATGGTGACACTTCATAATGTGCCTGTCCCCTTTGTGTCTGCCTGTCTCTTGGTGCTAAGCTCCAGAATAGAATTGGGAGAGTTGTAAAGTTTTATATGAATACCGCTCATTTAACTGAGCACTAAATATACTCTATGTTTGTAGCATACATTGTCAAATTTTATTGCGGCCCCTAGTTTGGTCTGACACTGTGGTGCTCATACCTCTGTTCTATTTTGTGTGTATATATGCATGTAAGAAATAAAGTATATAAGCAAATACACACAGGCCTGGGCAAAAGAGGACAAACAGTTGCTAGCCTCCTTCTCCTAGAAGGGTCTCCAGTCTTCGTAGAATTCATGCCAATTTCAGTCTAAGGGATGTGATGTGATCTTCTCACATTCTGGAACTTTATGTACTCAAATGCTCAATAGTGCCGTCACATTTGTCAAAACCAAAATGTATATAAACCAACCATGACTTACACTGCCCTTTTTTCTTAAGCCAAAGAGAACTACTTTTTGAGAACGTGCCTTTTAAAAGCATACCCTGTTTACTGACAGATATCAAGTGTTCTCCCAGGCTGTGCAGTTACATTGGAAGAGGTGATCATTCTCCCAAAAATGCTGTCCGACAATCATTAATACAATCACAGGAATAAAATTCCACTTTAAAACCTCTGTGTTCTTTATGGTCTTGTCTCTCAATTGCCTATTGACAGTGAAAGAAAAAGAAAATGTAGAAAAATAAGACATGAGGGTAAATGTCAGCATCATTAGGACTGGGTGACACTGAATAACCTACATGTATGTGTAGGTCTGTGCCACACTATGTACAGTGAGGGTGCAACAGCAACCATGGAGAGAACATGCAGTGTTTGCACAAAAGGTTGTCTTTTTATTACACTAATAATCCTTCAGCAGACTATTCCGTAAGTAAGGGTGAGGGTCAGGAAAAACAGACTAGGTGCTGTCACTGATGCATCAGGGAGAAGAAACACATGGTAAGGGAACCTTTGGTAGGATCCTAACCAAACTGGTAACAGTTCTGCAATGGCCATGCATGCAGCTGCTCTGCATTGCCAGGTCTGTGTGCAATAAATTGGAATGTGTATATATCTTAAGTGCATATGAACACATGTACATACATATACAATGTACACAGACATACGTCATCACGCTTACAAGTCAGCTTTGTTAACAAACCAATGCAATGTAGCAAAGCACCAGGTGGAAATATCCCCTGAGTATAGAGCTGAAAAATCCAATCTTCTACGAGGTCTGGGACCTTCTACTCCTTTGTGAGCAGTTGTGTGCCAGAAACTGAAGAAACATATGGACCCTCAATTGAAGATTAGGGAGTCATTTTAAGGCTTTTCATAAACTTTTCCTTTTTCCCAGTCTTTATATCACATTGGCTGCTGCTAGGCATTCGGATTGGCTGCAGGGATTCTTTCACGGCCAGTTTCAATCAATATTGATAAAAGATGCTTTCACTCGCTGTCAGAGAGTGTTTCATATTGGGAGCACAGCAGTGGTTTGGGCTCTTCATCACGTGCCCTCTGCGGGGTGGTGGAATTGCTCTGCGGAATGGCTGTTGAGGATGGAGCAGCGACAAGATTGGTAGGGAGCCGGATTGTTAATGGATTGTATGGAAATGGTGTTGACCCTAAAGTAAAGAAGATCATCAGTATTAGATTATGCCATGTATGTGATGTTCTTAACTCTTCTGGAAACCCTAAATTAAATACCCTACATGAGAAAAGTCTTTTCTAAACCCCTCTGTCTTATTGCCTTACAAATATATTGTGAGGAGCGCTAAAGAAAGGTGCCCCCTGATAAGCTTCCTTGCCCTTCTAATTGTTCGGCCTTGTGGCAAATTGGCCTCGAGCTAAGGCTCAAAACTAAAAAAACTCATCTCTTCTTAATTTTAAATTTGAATCTTGAATTTCTTTTGTTTTTGTTGCTGAACAAGCTAAAAATAACACCACACATTTTTTACTTAAGGGATTCACATAAAAGCATTTCCTTAATATATACTGATTATAAGAACTGAATCGGGCAATGCTGATAAATAGCACTTATCAATAAATAACTGTGCGAGAAATTCCCTTGTGTAAACGAGTGGGGTACAAACTTTAGTTATATACACATGAAGGATGGCGTTCTACACCCGTATCATCTAGCTCCCATGTAGTATGTACACACCCCATCACAACTTTTATATACTGCCCTCTCCCTCCTTCATTAGAGCCTCCATATGCTGCTCTTTCTCCAGTCATCACAGCCCCAGCCCCCGATGACCTACATACCTTACTTCCCCACCAGCCTGATAATAGCCACATTTACAGGCGAACAAGCTAATATCGAAATCACAATTCTTTTTTTGGGTTGAATATTTTTCATTGCTTTTTCAGAAACACCACTTTCCCCCAAGCCAACAGTTTTTATTTCACCCCATCCCTTTCATCAATATACAAGGGATAAAGAGCCAGAATACAAATATGTAATACAATTTGTTTTATATATCCTATATGTGTCCATCTGATGGATCTTCAGTCTGCGTCCATTCCACGATTCTGACTAAAATTAGAATAGTGCCTCAGCAAAAGGACGATTAATTGAATATGATTACCCAGCCCTACTGTGAGCTGAAGGCCTGAGTACTCAATCAAGGCTGGTGGGCATGTGCTGCCCGATAGCCCACTAAACAGATGTTGGCTGAGTTTTCTTAAAAAAAAAAAGTTTAAATATTATATATATATATTATTTTTATATATATATATATATATATATATATATATATATATATATATATATATATATATATATATATATATATATATATATATATATATATATATACACATACATACACACACACACACACACATGTGCAAAAACGCTTTAACAAATTTGCACATCAAACTGCATTTAGAAACCCTCACTTCTCCATGCTTTTTAACTAACTTCTTTTATAGCATGCTCAAAAGGAAGTTCTTTGTCTCACTGCACACAATTTCAATGCTTATTATTGCTTATTTTTTTCTTTACAAAGCACCACAAAGCTTCTGTAGCACTAAACAATGTTGTATTTCAATCCTTAATCCACTTATGTTGACATCTTTAAAAACCTAGAAAACCTATTTTATAGCAGAAGAATTTGGAGATTTAATAAGACAAATTTCAGTGATTTCAAGTACATGTTGGTTCAACTTTTGATTTAATTTTTAAGGCTACTGTGATGTACCTTTTTGTGCCAGATAGAGCTTTAAAAGGGGTCTCTAGTTGTAAACTACCACTATTGATTTCCTACACCCAAAGGATAGGTCATTAAATCATTGGGGTCTGCCACCTGGGACCCCCCACTAATGAGCTGTTCAGTGGGCCACTGTGTTTGTGCACTGTGCTGATTTCTGCAGGAAGCAGACAGCCCTGTTCTCAGTGTAGTGGCATGACCTCGTATTACAGGCAAAGTTTCCACTGATGTGAATAGGAATTTTGCCTGTGATACCAAGCCTTGCCACTACAGTGAAAATGTTCCTGTCTGCTTCCTGTAAAAATCAGCTCAGTGCAGGAGTGTATCAGCCCTGGGAACAGCTAATCATCAGAAGTCCTGATCACAGACTTCCGACAATCTACTATGGATAGCCTATTCTAGAGGATAGGTCATCTGTAGTTTACAATTCGACATCCCCTTTAATACAGATAGTATTGTTTTTTAGAATTATTAGACTTTTTCTGTCAAAATGGTAAAAAAGAAAAAAAAAATTAAATAAATAAAAATTCCAAAATAGAATTTCCAGTTACATGGTGCCCAAAGAGTTGACTCATGGGTCCCTATTGTGCTTCCAAATCCTCTATGGAGGCACAGTAAGGACCCATGAATCTACTCTGGGCATATTAGTATGCTCCATCATGTGCTGCATCATGGACATGTTTTACCCTAGAAGCAACTTTTAAAAATGAAATAGTGTGTCTCACAAAGACTCCTACAATGGCACAGAGTAATACAAACTTGTGGAGAAATGTATCTCCAAACAGGGTCTTGAGTGCAGTACCATGGTATAGACCATAACGTCTCTTAATGGACACAGTAACAATGACAATGGACTGAAGTTCTTAACTGCATTTAATAATCCCTGGCGCGTGGATAACTTTGAAGATTGATCCCAGAGCAGGGCTCCAGACTAAAAAAAAAAATTACCTAGGAGCCATACGAAATTTTTGGTTGTCAAATTGAAAAACATGTATAAGTAATTATATATTATGATTTAGTGACAGTATTTGTTCTTTTTCATGATTTTAATGTGACGTGCAATAAAGATAACCCTGTGCAACACAATTTTTGTAACAGATAAGCAGACAGGCGGCTTATAGTAACTTTATTGTGCTGAATTCAAATATGATATATGTTTTTTTCTGCTTCGTAAGGTTTTCCAATTATGGGGAATAATGTAATCTAGTTGCCGTTGTATTGTATGAACGCTATAAGGGTAGGTTTATGTAACATATAGGATACGTTTCAACGTGGCGTAAACACTGCGGATCATCCACTATTAAGTTGTAATTGTGGATCTGTGTTATTACAGGTCGTTGGTTAGACTAAATAAAAGAATCAAAATCATAAAACAAAAATACATGTTTGGTATCGCTGCATCCGTAAAAGTCCGATCTAGCAAAGTAATGCATTATTTACGCCGCATGGTGACCGTCGACTTAAAAAAAAAATGAACGCCAGAAATGTGCTATTTTGGTCAGTCTCCCAAGAAAAAAAATGCAATAAAATGCGGTGAAAAAGTCATATGTATTCCAAAATAGCATTATCGCAAACTACAGGATGTACCGCAAGAAATGAACCCCTGCACAAGTATGTGGGTGCAAAAATAAAAAAAGTTATTGAGCACAGAGGATGGCGGCTGAAAATTTGAAAAAAGTAAAGGTAAATAAAAAACAAATAAATAAAAGTACAGCAAAAAAAAAAAAAGAAAACGACATCAGTTTGGTATTGTAGTAATCATACTGGCCCATAGAATAAAATCATCATGTCATTTTTGTTGCAGTTTGTGGGCTGATGGAAAGATGGTGGAAATTTTTTTTTCTTCATTTTACAGCACTTAGAACTTTTTCAAAGATTTTCAGTACATTGTATGGCACATTAAATAGCACCATTAAAAAATACAACTTGTCCGGAAAAAAAGAAGCCCTCATACAGCGACGTCAATGGATACATAAAAGGAGTTTATAAAACGGAAAAAAAAAAGCTTAGTCACTAAGGGGTTAAATAACTTGAAAATTGAACCATTTTAGAACACTGGTCACACCCCTTAAAGTCCAAGCAGATAGGTGACAAAACTATAACATTTTATTCACATAGCTAAATTTGAAAATTATATTACTTCTATTTGCTGGAATCCAATCTGATTTTTGGAAAAACATTATGAAATTTTAACTGTCAGTTTGGGGTCCATGGAGATTTTTATTTTGTTAAAGACTAAAGGGAGAAAAAAGAAAGTGTTTAGTCGACACTGATGACAAGCATTGCCTTTTCCCTCACCTGTTGAAGATGGCCTCTCCTCCCATACTCTGTTTGCTAAGGGGGTTTTCCGGTTGGAGTCACCCTCTGAGTGCACTGATGAAGCAGAAGGTGGTCTTTCAACTGATGGTTGTCCAGGAGCAGGCGACTTCACTTTTCGGCTGCTTGATCTGGAAATCTTGGGCTTCCCTCCACTGCCTGAAACAAACAAACAACCCTAAAGCATTGTGAAAGGCCCCTAAGCCTACTCCAGTAGAAGTGTGTTTGTTGAAGTGATCCATCACAGCTAGCTAGTTGTTTCAATGGTCACTACAGTCATGCATCTGAATTACAGTATGGAACCTTAAGGCCAATAATCATATGATGGACAGGAATGCTTTGTATAGTATATTAGGAAAATGGTGAAGCAGTAGTTTGACAAACTATTGTTATGCTTTAAAAGTCTCATGCTATCTGTTGAGTAAAAACTAAATATACCGCCAGATCTTCCACTAAAGGTATATTCTAGGCAGATAAAACAGCCCACCACTGCTTATATACATATAACATATATACCACTTACTAATACAGGTTGTGTACTGTAATTGTGTTCTTCTGTAAGATTTCGATCTTACCCGCTGCTGAAAGTTGTATAGTTTGTCACAGACTGTCCCCACTGGGCTCTGTGCAGTGAGGAGCATTCCACACTCCCTTCATGGACGCTACATTGGATCTCACACAGTTCCATCCCCTTGGGGTTACGGCAGCAGTCACAAGCCCGCAAGTTCAGACTGGATGCATAGAAATGTAACAGTTGACGTGAGCCAAAATGGAGGGAGCTTGGTGAGATCTGATGTGTCTCCAAAGGGAGGGCAGAATACTACTCCTTGCACGGACCCTGGGGAGGACATTCTATTATCCGCTACACAACATGCGGCAGGACCAAGATAAAAAAATCTAATAGAAGAACTAAAATTACAGTACACTATCTATATTCGTAAGTGGCAAGTTGCCTGAATTTCTTTGAGTAGCCCTGCAGTGCTTTAAGATCATATAGGGGTCAGAATTTAAGTGAATGGACTAAAAAAAAAAGTCTTAAAATGGTACTATAATGTTTAAGATATTTTTAAGGCAATTTGGTGAATAGTCTACAACTGTTTAGTACCTCACAGGGAACCTTTTAAAGACCATGCTGAGCATCACTAAGGTGGGAGTGGTATCATCTCTCCTTAGGGAGAGCACCAAGAAGGTGAGTGAAGAAACTTATAAGGCCATCCATGCTCCTCTGAGTAATATGCAAATAAGGAAGATGGAGCAATACCCCTGCAGCACTACCTAATGGATGGCAGTATTCCTTCAAATCAGTGCTTGATCCTTTATACAGGTCTGTTGGGGAATTGAAAACCAAGCCAGAATCTACACACAGACAGCTTTTTGAAGGGTTTTGCCCCTCATCAGTGTGCAGTAGGATCCTGGCTTGGCTAGTGAGAGGTCTGAGCATCACTAAAGCATACCTGTCTTTTCAGAATAAGCTGCTGTGTGCATGAACATGAGAAATAACACTTTCCTGTCCATTATATGACTTGCACATGGAATTATTCACCAGTTTTCTCCTCTGGAGGGGTCATCTGCAATTCTCAATTTTCCCTGAGCTGCTTGGTGTAGACTGGAAGCCATCTGCCTCTCATACAGTGCACATGAAGTAGGTGAAAAGAAATCCTTCGCCCCTATCTCACTTTACTACACCCTCAGAAGCAGCAGCATGAAGAACATTATACAGCGGTACTGAGCTAACTGTGAATTCACTGGGTTAAGATAAAACACAGTCTTCAGCAGCGCATCTGTGTGTCTCTTTGCTTCTTCAGTAAACTGACCGCTCAGTGTGCTGATCCAACTCAAGACAGATTTTAGTAATACTCAATGATCAGTGCAAGAGGGAGGAGAAGTGTCTCATAAGTGGAGGCATAGGCATTTTCCTCTAATCAGAAATATTACAAAAGCTTTTTATATTAATTTATAATTTTGATTTATGCAAAGTTTCTTGAAACAGTGTCTATTTCAAGAATGTTTTACAGGGTGTCCAAGCTGATGTTTCCCTGGCATTATCTAGTACAAGATAATGGCTCATCACTCATGACTATATAAAATCTACAACCTCATGTTACATGAGCATTTAAAAAAGTAAAAATAAAACAAAAACCCTGCCAAAACAGCAGCAATAAAGCCATTCTCAAGGGCAAATATGTTTTCAGAGATCTGCAGTGCAGAACAGGTGTCAAACAGGCTTTCAAGCATGGGGGTTTATATGGTATACTGCAATGAGGAGGACCATAAACTCCCCAAAGCCTCCACACAACATGCTCCTATTTTTTGGCGTTACTTTACTGGGTTTTTAATATAGCCTATTCACCTATAGATCCGTATATGTGTAAACAAGAATAACCACACAAACCCATCAAGTACTCCTGAATATTAAGACATTTTTTAAATGATTAAAAATCAAGTGTTCACGCTGGTGTTACAACTAATAAAAAGAAGACGACATTACTGGCTAAATAAGGCAGGCAGAGCTTTACACGGTTAATAGGGAAAGAGACAATACAATTAGAGCCTTAGAAAAAGGTCAAGAAGCAGAATTGGAAAAGAAATTAATAAACATTAGAGCAAAAGTGTGAAATGAAAAATAAAGCAGCAGACCTGGCAAGGACCGCATGTCGTCATTCCGTCCATCAGCAGCAGTTATGGGAATAGCAGAGGGCAGGCTTGCATTGCCATTCAAAGGGTTAAAAGCATTGGTACTGAGTGCTGAGCGGTCTTCCCACTGCTCATCATATTTACCCATTAGGGCCTTCCTAATTATGGCTTCCAACCCTATGTTGCTGCTGGAGCTCTCCTGCACAGCCTGTGTTCTGCAACCTATTGGTCCTGGAAAAAGGGGGGGATGGGCAAAACAGAAGAATTACAATGATTGGTTTACAACAAAGGGTTCCTACACGTCACTGCAGTCTTCATCTAGACCAGTATTCGTTATGTTTCATGTTGCATAATGTCCACCATGCTAGAATGGTAGGATTAAAAAAATGTGTAGACATAAAATTCTTCCATAGGTTCACACGAGTTTAGTTATGCTGTCTCATTTACTGGACTTCTTAGACGTGTATTATTTACAGTATACAATAAGAGATGAGTAAACTCAAGAGCCGTTTGTGGAACAACTCCTCAGCCATCTTTATTTAACCCCCTAACAGCTGCCCATACGTCTTGGCGGTGGCCGTTAATGGGCTTTCTTCTGATGCATTTGCCTTCTTACAGCGACTGCATCAGAATCCTGGCATGGGTCTCCTATGCCAGATGGAGCGGGTGCTCAGCTGTTGGATAGCAGCCTGGCAGCTGCTCAAACAGCGCGGACCAGAGAAACCTCCAATCCCACCTGTTTAACGTTTTTACATGAAAAGTATTTAAAAAAAAAATACAAGGAAAAAAAAAAACGGCAAATGCAAACCCCATCCTTCACTATATTCTTTTATACATACATACAAAAAAACAAAAAAAAACAAATCTGAATCTGATATCACTACGTTCATAAGGTACAGGAGAAAAGAAGTCAGTACATTAATTAACCTGCACAGTGCATGTCATTAAAAGTAAAACAGAATACAGAAAACATAGCAAAATAAATAATTTTACCTATCTCTCCTTACAAAAAACGTAATAGAAAGTGTCGCATAGATCAACAAATGGTACCATTATAGAGGTACAACTCATACCACAAAAAAAAATCCTCTCACAGCACCATACTACATGGTGAACGCTATTACAAATAAAAAGAATGCCAGAAGTGCAGACCGTTAATCTGGCCTCTTGAAAACACTAGAATAAAAATCAATCAAAATGATTTATGTTACCAAACATTGGGTAAATGAAGACTACAGTTCATTCTACAAAAAACAATCCCTCATAGAGCTCAGCTGATAGAAAAATAAAAATGCTGTGGCTCTAGGAATACGGCAGCACAAACGCAAATCTTTACAAAAAAAGGGAGGTTTTGGTGTACAAAAATAGCAAAAAAAAACTGTAGAAACTTTGTGTCGCTGGAATTGTGGTGACCCAGAGAATAACGTTATCTTATTATTTATTTTGCACACTGAACTCCGTAAAAATGAAAAAACGAAAAACATGCGATGATGAAAATTAAAATTTAGTTTAGCATTATGGCGCAAACCGACTTCGTTACTATGTGGTTAAACAAAAAACCCTCAAACATAAACACATGCTTGCAGTTGAAACAAAAAAAAATAAAAAATTTCCATCTGACACATTTTTCTGAAGGCGGACTCCCCCAATCTTGCCTTGAACTGATTAAATCCTTTCCATTCACAAATATGCCGCGTACAGAGAAGCACTTCAGAACCTGTAGAACAGTGAATGTATTACCTGATCCAGTAATGGCCGGCATGTTAAAGATTTCTGTTCCTGGCTGCCCAATATCTGATGATAAAAAAGGAAAAAAAAAAAAAAAAAGAAAAACATAATTCAACAAAAAAAATTCTCAAAGCTTACAGTTGAATAAGGGCTCAGTCAGACAAGTGATTTTTTTCATGTATGTATAGGCTCGTTTTCCAAATGGATCTATTACAACCAATGCTTTCCTATGAAAGCGGGGTCAAATGTCTGTTTTACAAGCGGAAAAGATTTGCACGTGCAAAGGATAGGACGTCAGTGCAAATGCAGCCGGTCACGCAATTGTTTCCGCGCACCTATACATGCGTGAAAAATTTGCTTGTCTGACTGAGCCCTAAAGAAGAATCACAAAACCTGAAACCAATGAGACTATTACTGGAAACTATTTTCCCGATTCTGTAGATCGCACCTATATTTAGGCCAAACCGCGCCTGCGCCTACCAGCTGTACGCTCACACACGCAGGCTTTTGTGTTTTGTCAGTAAAGAAAAATCAACTAAAATAGCTCTAGTTTGTATGTGTATGACCGAGATAGCGAATTTACACCGGAAGTCCACTGCAGGCAGGAACCAGTGTGTGGGGGCATCTCTGTACAGCGCTGTAGAGTACATTGGTGCCATCTAAGGGCTCATGCCCACGGGCGGTTTTCACCACATATGTGTGCGATGCACAGCCGCATAATTGCGGTGAATGGAGTCAATGAAAGTGAACAGACTTTTATTTATCCATGCACATGAGCCTGTGGACACTGCATGTAGATACACACGAGAAACAGATCGCACCATGCTCCATTTCTCATGAGCCCTATACTTTTGTATAGCCGTTGTATACAAACGCTGTCTATATGCGATACATTGTATAGGTGTACATTTCTTATACAACCCTGCTATAAAACAGAGCGGGGCATTTAAACTGCGCATGGCTGAGTGCGTGAGACACGCGGGTACATGCAGTACACTTACTGCCCATACACGGTATCTGCCGGCGTTTACAAACATCGGTGTAATGGTGCGGGGAAGCCTGCAGCGTTCTACCAAACACCTGTGGACATCCGGCCTTAGTGGCAAGAAATACATTCTTCAAAAGGTTTTAATTTCCCTTTACGTGAGGAGGCGTTTCAATCTGATGCAAGTCAAACATTTACAGTTAGTGAACTCTCTAAATACCACCTCAGATAATGTGTTTGCTCGCCCTGTGCGTCTGTCTTAGCGCTCCAACTGCGACTATAGTCAGCATTTATCTGAACGGTCATCCTTACAGAAAACTGTAGTCTGTATTATTAATCTCTCACTGGGATTTTCCTGAAGGCAAATGTCATCAGCTGGTCTTTTACTTCACTCATTTAGACTCTAGTGCATACCTATTCCACAATGCTGACCGCCGACTGTCAACCCCAGCATTGGGTCCTGTCCCCATTGGGAATCACAATTTATATAATGTTTGTGGAGTGCAGGAGGAAACTGGACTACCCAGAGGAAACCTACACAAACCAGGAGAGAACATATATACAGTGCTGCAAGGCAACAGTGCTAACCACTGAGCCACCGTTCTGCATCATTGAGCTTTGACTCTTTCAGGCTATCATTATTTTCGGCAGGTACAATAGTCATCTGCTACACTATTAAATCCAAGGACTCTGACTTTTTTTAACCGTTATTCATTAATGGCATTGGTTACTCTGCTTTGATACAGTAAAGGGGTTTTCCAGGCAATCTGTATTGAGGACCTAAACTCAGGATAGTTCATTACTACGAATTGCCCGGAAAACCTCTTTAAACACATATCTGTTAGAAGGGGAAGTCTTTATGCTCATGTGACTAGAAACTAGCTGGGAGGCCGTTTAATAATATTTAGTATTCTCCAGAGAAAAAGTAGGGAACCATGGATGATGACCAATTCGATATGAGGTATAGTATAGCCACACCATGGCAGTAATCAGGGGAGAACGAGGAGGGAATTATTTGGACTGTTGACAGTATCAGCCTACTGTAGGGGGGTAAAATCATTGTATTTATTTGTATATCAAGCATTAAACTGCTATTTACACAGAAAGAGTTGGCTCAGCTAGCGCATGGGGCTCGCTATATGCCACTAGGTGCACAGATTGTAGTGAACTGTAAATCTAGTTGCCATAAATAAACCGAAATTCCTCAACGTGTAGGCAACACATCCTCTACATCCATTCTTATTTGTACCACATATACATCTCTGGACCCAAGAACTATCCTGGCCAGGTAGGTTCAAAAATAGCACGAGGTGACCACCCTCCCCAATTCCCATTCCAATTGCTCCTTGTGAAAAAAACATGGAAACTCTTACTATACTCTGGCTCATTCCTGTTGGTTGTACTAAGCTTTTTAATGATCTCCTGTTTCTTGGATTTAACCATAGCTGAGGTGCTCTCAGTCAGCTTACTGAAGAACGCTGGGGGTTGAGTGTTGTTCCCTGGAGATTTTGAACCCATCCTGTAGAAAGAAAAATATGTATCATTTATGTTGCAGACAAAGCTCTAGTCGGGGACCTTCCAGTGTCTCAGATGGGAGGAAAATGCTACAAAGTCTGCAACATGAAAATTGTAGGCTACATTACAAGAGTTCATGCTAAAATGTTATTTTCTGAAAGCCTATCGTCCTAAGCCTTACTCATATTAATATTTTAGCACTTTGTGCAATTTCTTTGAAATTTACTTCTTAAACCATCATGTTTTCCAGGGTGGTTACAGGCACTGAATGTCTACTCATTCAATTTCACACTTGAAACAGAGAACCCCAAAAATAATATATTAGGAATATTCAATATATTTTTAAGAATGTTAATACTGTAATAGTGACCTTTTTCATCTCCAGTTTCAGCTCCTTAGTCGCGGGTTTTGGAGCGGCTTGGCCACATGCTTTTCTGTTGCGGCTGGCGCTCCCACAGAGAGGAGCGAGGCCGCAATGGACAAAGACGACATGCTGTGGCCGGGGAATCCGCACTGCAGCGCCGGCTTTGCCGTGACGGATTGGCCGCCCCGTGTGGATGAGATCTTTGACAAATCTCGTCCACATGGCTGGCTAATCCCGGGATCAGCAGCTGCAGCGAAATTGCAGCTGTGTGAACCCAGCCTAGTAGTTTCTTGAAGGGGCTTTCTTAGATTTTAATACTGATGGCCTAATCCATGAATATCAGACTGGTAAGGGTTACTCTCCCGACACCCCCACCATTCAGCATTCCCTTCATGGTTTCTCAAGCAGATCACTGTATTTCTTGTAGTGACTGCCTGGTACTGCTTAGGACTATACAAGAGAGCTGTAACACTAGGCATGGCCACTAGCAAACTAATAGCAATGTGTCAACGAAAGAATGTGATAAAGATGTCCAGCTCATCCAAAAGTTTAAGAAAAATTTAAGCAAAAAAATAAAAAAATCTTTATTAAATAATAGTTTTAAAAATCCCCTTAAATTATGGGGGCGACGACTGCAAAACAAAGGTCTACTAATTCTGCTTGCATGAGTGAAATTAATACATTTTAGGGGATTTTTCAACATTCCTTATAAAAGATTTTTGGCTTTTAAAACAATTTTTCCAAGCTTTTGGATAAGCTAGACTAGTCACATTTGCTATATACATTTTGGCCACCTGCATTCAGGTTCCGTAGTGGATTCTGGTACTGACCGCGGACGGCGATCCTGCGAATGGCTACTGCGAAATACCATCGGACATGCACAGTATAGATTTTTTTTCAAATGCTTTTTTTCCCACACCGTCGCTAGGTAACGATGCAGAATCTGCGACCTTTCCACAATGTCAATGATGGACGAGCTGCAGGTCAGATGACTTCCATTGACTTCAATGGAAGCCGTTTGCGGATGGAGCATGCTGCCATTTTTCCTCTGTTCATGTGCAGGAAAAAGCGATTTCTCATAGCATGTTGTGAACGGTATTTGCTGCAAATCCACGGTGCAGACACCTGCCGCGGATTCCGCAGCAAAAATCTGTTTGTGTGCAGGCAGCTTTAGTCAAATGTGTCTGTAGTCTGCCTATTTGGTTTAGAGGTGGCTGGGGAGCTGGATTTTCTTAGTTTTTTTTCCTATTGTCTACTAAGCAATGTTGGAGTGCTGTGGTGCTTTTTTAATTCAGTTAACCTGCGGGGGTATTGGGAGAATGACCCTTACCAATCTGATATGGACGGCCTATCCTACAGAGAAAATAAATGGGTACGAGGATGTGAGCACACCCAAGCTAACTCCCACTGACCTTCCTTGTGTTACAGTGCAGAACTCTATCCTTTTGAAATGTGGTTCTCTATTCCATCTAGTTGTGAGTAAGGCTTTATAGTCCTACTGTTAGATATAGACAATCAGTTCCTGTAAGTGCCCAATAAAGATTATTCCATGTCCAATGATATGGGAATATTAACGGCATTATGAAGTGTTTGGATAACATTCCTTAATCATTGCAACAGTAAGCTAATTTTCAAGTACCTGAGTAATGTACAATATAATTCTATACTTTTTAATGATACCTTTTTTTTACTTTTGTACACTTAAGCTGCAAAAACGTTTGAAAACCAGAAGCTGTAACTCATTTAAAGGGTATGTGCAACTTTTGTCAAGCAAATAATGTTAGATGTGTATACCTTGAGAGCCTCAAGTTATATACTACAGTACGTTTGGCCGATTTCTGTGTTCTTTAACTTTCAAGAACTTTGTCTGATATGCCTGCTGGTTGGCATGCAAACGTTCTGTGCACAGTGCCATACCCTGTGCAGCATGCTCTAACGTGTGTCCTCCACCGTCGTCTGACATGGCTTTGAGAAAATGCAGTTTGGAAGCCTGCTCTGGAATATATCACCTGCATCTACAGTGCTCAGGAGTGACAGAGCATAAAGCAGAGCGTGGAGCAAAACATGACTGCAGGATTAGACTACACTTGGGGATAGTTTGTAGTATACAACAATAGGGTAGCAGCTGCATTCACCTGCTTCCCATATAAGCCGTATACAGAAAGCGGTAGGATTTAATAAAGACCATTTGCAATTATATTTTGACTTTTTATTTTAGAAGCACTGCAGAAGAATGTTTGCAAAGGTTCACATACCCTTTAAGTGACATGTTTAGGATATATAGTAAAGCATGCACACCTTTTCAGGAGTTAGAAGGCTATATATATTTATATAGAGCTCATTATTATGACAGTAGCAGTTTGAAGGAAACAGAACAAGTTGTTCACTTGTGAAACCATAGAAATGGTAAGATGGAGATGAAGACAGGACGAGCGATGTCTGTTGGAAGATTTTGTGTGCAACCTAAAATATAGTAGATATTTGTAGCTTCCTCTATTGTCTATGTCTTGTACTCTTACTATTCAAAATCTGTTATCCAGGCAGCACTCATGCTTGTTTGATAACTTTTCTCACAATGAAAGCCTTCATTCTATTTTTTTAAGGCTGTGGAGTACAATTTTTTTCATAGCTGCTCCTTTTTTATCAAGTCTTCCTCTTTATACAGTGTTTTTCCCTTCCCCAATTTATAAAACGACTTGAAATGGAAAGAGTTCCTTTAAGTTGGAACTCGTCATGTGTCATTAATAACAGGCTTCTATAGTGTATTGTAAAGCCCTAGCTGGTTTTTAGTGCACTAATTCAGTAACTTGTGAGATTTGGGTAAAATAAGGGCAAAAAGTTCCCAGCAGGAAAAAAACAAAAAAGCCCCCAACTTAATATGTTAATCATAATTTGACCAGGGACTAGGCCAAACAAAATAACTGTTGTACAAGCTGACGATTACTCTAAAACTAATTGTTTGTGGTGGATGTTACTATAGTTGTCATTCCCATTATACACATCAGCAGCTAATGTCTGAAATCCAATATTAGCGTCTACTGTTCAACAACCTACTTCACTAGCAGCGGATGTTCTCATCAAAAAGCAGTTGGAAAAGCAATCTGAAGGGAAAGTATGACTGGATACTGATGGAAAAGTAGGCTGGCATGCTTTGAGAGTGCATTACCTTGGTTCTGTTTGCTCTCCCTCTCTATATAAAGTGGTATATGTGGAACTTCTAGAATACTCTGGTTGTCCCATGCCCTCTGGTGGAGAAATGGGGTCGATACCATCTTCTGAGCCACTCAACGTAGATGCTTTGTTTTGATCTGGTGATCTATGGATCAACGAAGCTCAGGTTCATCTACTGCACACATAGTTTAGAAGTTTGACCTACACTTGGTAGAATTTAGTTATAGTTTTCATAGGAGACAGTGCAGTTGTCAAAGAACAGGCTTAGTCAACGCTGATGACATGGACCACCTGCACTTCTGATTTAAAGGGGCATAGCTAGACATTTATAAAGGGGGAGATACCATCATGGCTGAATTTAACATACAAACCCTTTCTGTGTGGCCAATGTTTTGTTATGCATTATCTGCTGATCTCCGTTCCCAGCTCAGATACTGTAGGTCACACCTCAGGTTCATGAAAGAACACATACCTTTTCTCTGCATTGTTCCCAGGAGATATCCTTGCTGCCTGACTCTGTTCTGGCTGCTGATGGAGGGTATCACTGGGGTTCTGCCTTAGGTCTAATACTGGACATCCTGCATAATAAATCTGTGCTGGAATTTGAGGGTGCAGCTGCTGGGGATGGTTCCGGGTGTAGTCCTGTGTAATAACCTCCTGAAATGAGAGTCAACATGCAATGGCTGAAAATCGCTTTCTATGACCTTTCAAGCACATTACTAATTCAAATAGTATGAAGGTATCCAACATCATTATCCACAGTACCCCCTTCTTTAATTATACAGAATAGAAAGGTAAAGCCCCCTGCTGTAAGCACCGAGTCATGACTGACCACATCGTGATGTTTTCTTGTCAGACCGTGTTTGCGGGCTAGTTTGCCATTGCCTTCCCCAGTCATCTTTTACCTCCCCAGCAACCTGAGTACTCATTTTACAGACCTCGGAAGGATGGAAGGCTGAGTCAACCTTGAGACGGCTATCTGGACCAAGTGGGGATGACTGGGGAAGGCAATGGCAAACCACCCGGCAAAAACAGTCAGCCAAGAAAACGTCACAATGTGATGTCACCCTAGGAGTCAGTCATGACTCAGTGCTTGCAGCAGAATAGAAACGACTACTAAACACAATGTCTTGTACTGGAAGAATTGAGTCATTGTTAAAGATCAATACAGTATAGGCCTCATGGCCACGGCCGTGACGGATTCCGCCAGGGGAATAAATGCAGTGGAGTCCGTCACGGTGCCCCCCAAAGACCCCATACTCACTCCTCCAGATCGGAAGCTTGAATCCCGTCCGGCGAGCTGGCGTGCATGTGCACTAAAGCGCATGGCGCGCTGGGAGTGGAGGATGAAGCGGCCGACGTCGACACAAAATTACGCAACACTTCCGCTGTGCTCACAGCGGAAGTATCACGTGACGGCCGGCTTCCATTAACTACAATGAATGCCGGCCACACATTTTTCTGCAGGAATTAGAACTTGCCTCAGTTTCTTTTACGCTGCGGAACATTGAGCTATTAGGTTTATTAGAAACTAATCACTGCGGCATAACGCCGCGGATTTCTGCCACATTTCACGTGGCAGAAATCTGGCCATGGGCATTAGCCCATGAAAAGAATATTAAGGAAACTGCCTTTATATAACATGTTTGAACAAAATATACTAGTATCCTTTAACATACTACACTACTATGATGCCATCAATAAACAGCAAGTGTTTACTTTAGGGCTCATGCACATGGCCATATTTTTATCGTGCATTACAGAAATGATATAAGGTGCATAACACGCAGTGAATGGAGTCAATGAAAGTCTATTTACTTTCATTGACTCCATTCCCCGTGTGTAGATACATGGAAGAAAAAGATTGCAGCATGCTCTACATATCCGCATACTATGCAGCGCGATCCCTATTATTTTCTATAGGCAGCTTATGCAATACATTGCATACGGGTGGTGAGTGTTACACAACCCCGCTATGAAACAGAGCGGGGAATTTAAAAAGAAAAAAAGGCAGTAACACTGTGCGTGATATACGCCATCATGTGCAATAACTTAGTGCCCATACGTGGTCTCTGCATCACACAGACTGATAAAATGCTGCAGGACACCCGCAGTGTTTTACGCATATGGTCGTGTGCATGAGCCCTTAAGGCCCATTTAGATGGGACAAATGTCGGGTAAACGATGTCCGACACTGGTCCACGCACATACTAGCTCATGCTGCTGCACGGGAGCTAGTATCCCTGGCTCACAGCGGGGAGGCTGGAGATTTCACTCCTCGCTCTACCCCGCCCTCTCCATTGACTTAACATTGCAGCCGTTCAGTACTGAATGGCTACTACTTACACTCATCGTTCAGCTCATCGTGCATCGCTTATGCTGCATAAACGATGGACAATGAGCTAAACCATGATCATTCAGTGTAAATAGCAGCCGTTCAGTATTGAACGGCTGCTGTGTTAAGTGAATGGGGAGGGTCGGGGGAGATTGAGGTGTTAAATCTCCTGCAGCCTCGCCGCCCCCCTGCGGGATGCTCTGTGAGCGAGCCAGCGATACTAGTTCCCGTGCTACAGCACGAGAGTGAGTGTATGTCGGGGCGAGTGTCTGGCATCATTTGCCTAACATTCGTCCCGTCTAAATGGGCCTTTAGTTAGTGGCATTTTGTATTTAGAACCACAATATGCATTTATTTCACCAACAACTCACAACTACACCGCAGCAGTGGTGTTATCAACATAATAGTGAAACATACGCTGATATGCTGAGCCAAAGTGACAACACGTTGACTTTTCAGGTGTGACTGAGCCTGCGGTGTATGACATGGAGATTGCTGACCATCTGTTTTCTGTCGTAGATGTCCTTCAGATATGTGTTTTGCAGGCACTGAGAAGAACATAAATATGCATTATTCTGTATATCACTGCATGAAAAATATCTGTACAACATATTAAATGATTGTATAAATTTCGTTTTGCATACATGGGTTTAGACTGTCTACTTTTCACATGTCAAATTAACAAATACAGAATAGTTTTTTCTTTCAGATTATGAAAAACACTATTTTGTGTGCAGGTTCAAAGCTAATAACTAATATCAATCAGTTGACACAATTTTTCTGCATTGATCCGAATGGTCATCATGTAATAATTAGAGATGAGCGAGCGTACTCGGATAAGCACTACTCGCTCGAGTAATTTGCTTTATCCGAGTATCGCTGTGCTCGTCCCTGAAGATTCGGGTGCCGCTGCGGCTGACAGGTGAGTCGCAGCGGGGAGCAGGGGAGAGCGGGCGGGAGAGAAGGAGAGAAAGATCTTACCTCCGTTCCTCCCCGCTCTCCCCTGCAGCTCCCCGCTCCGTGCCGGCACCCGAATCTTTAGACCCGAGCACAGCGATACTCGGATAAAGCCAATTACTCGAGCGAGTAGTGCTTATCCGAGTACGCTCGCTCATCTCTAGTAATAATACATTTCCACAGGGGAAATGCCTGGTTGGCTGCGGCTTTCCTGGGCAAAACCAGCTGTTTGCCAGGGCTTACCAGGAGAGGATCACCGCAGGGGTCGCACGCTGAGAGGAGTGGTTTCTGATTGGACAACCATTTTAAAACTGATTGTTCATGAAAAACAATAATCAGGGCAGACAAAAGGTTTTAAATGTGTTCATTGATTTTTCCACAGAAATTATTCTTGAGGATCAAATGAACAAGTAAACTAAAGGCCACAAGTGAATTTGTGTTTAACTATAAGGATGGTTCTGTCCATTTCTTAATTTGACGTGACATGTGAATGTAGGTTAAAGAAATTGGGGCATGTGTATTAACATTTGTACGGCGTACACGTTGCAAAACTTAAATTTTCCTCAGGGTTATTATGAGATCAAAGATAGATCCGTCCACAGTTTAAATTCATTAATTCACTAATAATTAGGGAATATTATGGTTTGAGCCAGGGTATTTGACCCATATTGCTCTTTCCTGTCAGCAGGTCTCTACTCTCATTTTGTACATCTTATGAGGAGTCCCTTTTAAATGAGATGCTTGCACTTGTGAACTAGTGTCACTTATACTGTAGGGTGCTGCCCACATTCTACTTACTATGGCATTATAAAATAAAACACCGGTAACTATGAATATATATATCCGCATGATAGGAATAGCAATTTGCTGCCACCAAGATCTTGCAATCACCTTGTTTGAGTCTTGATTCATGCTCCAGACGGGCATTTTCAGAGTCTTGCATGGCAGCTCGGACCTGCTTCTCATGAGACAGGCGCGATGAACTCAGGGGGCTCACTGCATCAAGTCTCTCAGGGCTGTACCCAGTAGGAAATCCTAATCAAATGCACAGACATTAGCATTTTCAATCCAGCTTCCCACCTCTCGGAACAGAAAAAAAAATGATGCAACTGTGCAAAATGTTCTCACTTTGATGGTCAAGATTTTATAAGAAATCAAAACTGGAAGATTTATAGTTAAAGATCGTGGAAAAAACACACTTAGCAGACCTTTATTCAGACTGTGTCTGTAAGTCACAAGTGGAAAACGACAGGGAATATAGTCATCCGCTCAATTCAATAATCACTAGGGAAGGAATTACAGTATTTCTAGGATTACTTACTAATGAAGGAGGTAATAATAGTACATCTATCTTTCCCATCTATCACATGCGGCTACCCAATATTTGAACACTTTAGCTAATGAAGGATATGTTACAGAAATGCATTATTTTCCTCTAAATATGCAGAATCTGGTAAAAGGAATACATGTACACTTCAGTATTTCGCACCCATCTCCAATTTATTTCCTTTCCACACCTCCACAAGATTATGGAGCTTTGACCAGTCCAATAAGACTAGTTGGGCAGAGGGGAGACAACAGGCCTAATGTAGCAAATCAGTCTCGCAGAAGAGCGTCTTCTTTCCTATTATGACTATAGTTTCCTTATAATTTAGAATGTACACGGTGAGTTACACAGGAGTTACAAGCAACACCACCACTATTTCACCAAGACAGTCTTGATACGACGGGACCCAATGAGCAGCCATCAATATGTATCACACAAATAGGATTAAAACTATCCTTCGGCATTTTATTAGAAAGGGGTCTGAATATTTCGAATTGTCCCACTGCCCATCTATGGTCACGCTCAGAATGGGATGATTTTGGAAAAGCTATTCTATATACTACAGAATGTAAAATACACAATAGGGTCATATTTTGCGGTTTGGCATTGCTCCACACAAACCGCATACAAAGTGTACATTTTGCACAGCTGTTGTATCCACAACCCAGACAAGATATCTCCGTACCACATAGCAAGCGATGTAAAGGTCTGCTTGGCATGACTAGAAGCTGTTGAGTAGAGCTGAAAATGTCACAGTGAGGACACGCCACCAAGCCAAGCCACCCCGGGGTGACTGCAATCTGCACGCAGTCAGACCCGTCATCTGCATAGATAGGAGAGCAACTAATCCTCGGAAGCCGATGGAATCACCAAATGCTGCAGCTTCTCCTGGGATCTTCAGGACACGGGAGCTGCTGCACTTCAGCTGAACTTTGTGCTTTGTTAATGAAACAGCTGGGCTACTTTATGGGTTATAACTAAAGCAGCATTATGCATGCAGTTCTCATACGGCTCGACGGGGAAACAAGATCGCTGCCAAGACCCCCCCAACAAGACGGACAACCACAATCACAGGTACATCCCATTCCCTGAGGAATACCCGTGTTGTCAAGTGACCAATAATGCTCAAATGTGCACCATTCTATATTTTGTACGGCTGACGGTACAGGCAATCATTACAAACATTTTACCGTTTTATCTGTTTGGGATTTTATGAATTATATTAAGAATTCATGCCGTGATTTTCTCTCCTTATATACCTCATATAAGTAAAAAATGGTGTTTAAAATAAGGACATTAACCCCTTGGTGACCAAACCACCATTTTCCCCACCATACTTTTTACATAGTTAAAGGTGGCGGATTTGAGGCTTTTATTTTCTTTACCATTTAGTTTTTTATACTTTTTTTTTTACTTTTTATTTTTGTCCCAATAGGGAACTTGATTCTCAGCAACTTTTATTATCACTCTTCTAATACACTGCTATACACGATAAACTTAGTTCTGATGCTTATAAGACCGGTCCTGAGGAGTCCAGGGATGTATTTTTTATACTTGCCAGACTTCTTGCATCTGCACCATCAGCCTAGTAAGTCAGTGCTCTGTGCAGGAGAGTGACTTTTCTTCGGTCCGTGCGTGCGCAGTCCCACTGTTCTCTATGGAAGTGCACGCGCACAAACTGAAGAAAAGAGTTGCGCTCATGGATGGAGCGCCGATTTCCTGGGATGATGGTGCAGGAACGGGGAGCCCAGCAAGTATAAAAAAAAGTGTACCCCTGGACTCTCTGGGAACCGTCTTAGAAGCAGAGTCCCTTTAAATTTTTCGATCATCCAAGTATCCGCTCATAGAAGTGATTACAGTATTTATTTGCCCCCACTGCCTGCTTTGTTAATTTCCGAAAAATAAATGATTTGGGTGATGTACTGAAATTAATGAACTCTATATATATATATGTATACTCAGCTCCTCCTGCTTCCTACAGACGGACTGCATGTTTAACTGAACAAGTTTGCTGTAATTTACAAGCGTTTCTCTATACTAATCAGCGGAAAATAAATGCAGATTAACCCCTTAATGACACAGTGTTTTGTTTTTTAATTTTGTTTTCTCCTTTTCATTTTCAAAAAAAATTATAACTTTTTTCTTTTTACATGGCTTTCTTAGGTCATGTTTTTTGTGGGACAAGTTGTATTTTGCAATTTGTTAACGTATCGTATAATGCATTACAACTTTTAAAAATGTCAAAGTGTAGTAAGAAAAAAAAGGAATTCTGACATTTTTTGATGTCCTATTTTTATGGTATACACACCGTGTATAAAAATATAATACCTGTTGCCATCATCTGACCACCATAAACTTTTTATTTTTCCGTCCATATAGCTGTATTTTTTCCAGCCTTCTTTGCCAGCCTGTCAAAAAGTGGGCAGGGCTTTCAAAAGGGAGCTTGGCTGCACTGGACTGACAGATATATTTAATTTACACCAAGGCGTAAATGTCAAGATGCACAGAGCTGCTGGGGATGCACTGAATGCATGAAGAGGTGTGTGCATCTTCATGTATTCAGGCCTATGTGCATCCAGGAAAATTTTTTACTAAGCCCGGGGAAGGAAGTGTCAGGCTTAGTAAATCTTCTCTTTACTTTTTTTGTAATTATTAAAAAAAAAAAAAAAAAAAAATTATTCAAATCTTTTTTTAACTTTTGCATTTATTTTAAAGTTTCCCTAAGGTAGTTCAGTATATTGTATTACTGTAGGCAGTCTATTAAGATGTGGGGTCCAGGCTGCCATGACACCTGAAGGGCGCCCTGAAACCTCATCACGCTTTACTTGTACACAGGACGTCACCAATGGGTTAAGACAATGTAGTCTATTCTAAAATGTGTTCCTCATCTGACTACAAACATTGCCCGAAATTATGGACCCGTCGAAACTGGAGGATCTTAAGGGCTCCCGTCCACGGGCAAATTTTCACTGCGTTCCCCGCGGCGATAAACCAATGCTATGGAAAGCGCAGCCCCCCTGTCCACGGGCGGAGTATCATAGCGATTCTCCGCTCGCGGCCGGCGAATCGCAGCATGCTGCGAATTGCAACGATTCTCCGCGGTCAGCCTGTCAGATAGGCTCACCGCGGAGATCCGTCAGCTGACTCCTGCTCCCCGGTGGAGATCCACCACAGGATATCGCAACGCCCATGGACAGGCAGCCTAACTCAGTTTAAATTTGTACTTTAGCAAATACACAAATTACAGAAATGACACAAAACGTTTAACAGCTGAACATTCTGGCCTTGTTTAACCTGATTACCCATGGAATCTAAATGTCCCATGCATGGAAATGACACGAGGTAACACCTCTGGTTAGGAAGTGGTTAATATACCTCAAACAAAATGCAATTACATTATTTTAATTAATGGAATATTTTTTCCAGAACAAGTAGAGGAAAAAATTATTGAATTTTCAACAAAAAAAAAAATTCCAAATTTGTTGCTCCTGCTCAGAGTTTTCTAACAGCCGGAATTCTTTGAGAACCAGCTGGATGTAGAATATTTTTTTTATTTTCGTGAAATCCAAGCCTCAAAGTGCAGTTGACTGATTTACTTTGCAGAATGGAACTTCGGCATGGACCAATCCTTTTCATTTTCAGCATAAATTTTCATTAAAGTTTGAGATCCTGATTGCTGACCACGTTATTGAGCCGATATGCCTTTCCTGAAGAAAAAGCCTGTCTTGAATTTCCATCTTGACGGAATTTTATAATCCATTCAATTGCTTGAATTAAAATCTGTGTTGGGACCCCGGTCATCCTGAACACAACTTCATCCTCACCAAACCTACATCCTACTGATGGAATGAGGAACGTGTCCACAATTTCTATTTATACCTGTGCTCTGACTGTTAAGGCAATGATTGCCATCTGATCCCTTTCTGATATGCAATCCCATATCACAAATGAATGTGGAAATTTGATTGCAGTCTTCAGGCGCCATCTTTATATATTATCACGGCACCAACATCATCTCCTTTGCTAATGCAGATTCCCGATTCATCACTGAATATCAATTCCATCCAATCACCCATACTTCAGGATTGCCTCACTTTAGCCTTCTGTAATCTTGTTTTCTTCTGGTTAGGGTCCTTTTACACCTGTTTAAATGCTGATGACAAGCACCAATCAATGAGATCAGTGTTTAATTGGCCTTTGCACAAGCAGATCTGGAATATATGTGGGACAAAGGATTAATCCTACACATGGCCGTTCATCTACTATACAGTTTTATCATAGTCAGCAGCACATCCGCAGTTCACAAAAGTGCTGTTGCGGATAATGAGGATTTTATTAGCTGCACAAAAAGGTGATCAACCTACAAACCGTCTTAAATGGGAAGTAAGGCTTGTTGACCAATATACCCAATGGTGGTCGAAACTTTGAGCGCAAGGCAAACATTTTTGGAATCCACAAAACCAATGAACTAGAAACTAAAAAAAGCTTTCCATCGCCTTCAAAAAAAATTATATACGATATGCATATTATGTATATATAAAATCACAATCTGGGATCATGCATTCAGAATTTTTTTGGCTTGTGGGTTACATACATCAACACAATAAGGGTTATTTCAGACAGCCGTATATCGGCTCAGTTTTCAGGCTGAGCCGATATACGGTGTCCTTGTCTGCAGGGGGAGGAGGATGGAAGAGCCAGGAGCAGGAACTGAGCTCCCGCCCCCTTTCCACTATTTGCAATAGGAGGGTGCGAGACGGGGGTGGAGCTAAGTAATGACGCTTAGCTCCGCCCCGTCCCTCCTATTGCAAATAGTGGCAAGGGGCAGAAGCTCAGTTTCTGCTCCTGGCTCTTCCATCCCCCCCCCCCACCCACAGACAAGGACACCGTATATCGGCTCGGCGTGAAAACCGAGCAGATATACGGTCGTCTAAGTAAGCCCTAATTAGTATGTCCTGCTTTTTAATTCTATTGCATCGTATATTGAGGTATGGATATCAGTTTTTCCAATCTAATACCAAAGAAAATCCTTCCTACAATCATCAAGCTATGTAGAAGGCCGTTTGGCGTTGGCGTTTGTTTGACCCATTCATTTTGCCGACTTTGTTCGAGTTCTGTCACAAACAGACGTCCATTTATGCCCATTTGTTTTGTTGTGCAAATTCTATTTTCAAGGCATATTGCTTCGAGTCTTCTATTGTGTCACTTTGACATCTTCCTTGGTAGGTTTTCTTTTTATGACCTTCCCATTTGGGTTACACGTACACCGTATTTTACACACAGACGATTAGCAACAACCAACATCTTTTGCCACACTCCATCTAGGTTTCCCATCTTTAAAGAGTTCTATAATCCTTTCCATTGCTTTAATTGTTAACTTTCTCCTAGCGGCCATGTTTTCTTTCAATTACCGAAGCCCAACAGCTAGTAAGATCAATAAAGACTGCCTTCTAACTGCAGACCGGTTTACATTTTTTGACTTGTGCTGCCATTTGTCTTAGAAATGTAAATTACAAGGTGATTCTATTATTTTTCCTCTACAGGAGCTGAAAAAAAAAGTCAGCCATTAATTAAAATAACTTTCATTTGTTTCCAGTACGTATAACGAAATCAAAATATTCAGCTATTAAACATGGTTTTGTGTTCTATCTATCTGATTTGTGTACATGTAACACAAGGAAAAAAGCTGGGTAAAACATCCTAGATTTGTGGCGATTCCATCATTTTTGCGACAGGTTGTACCAGATGATGCACAAGAAATTTTAGCACACTGCGTAGCAATATGGTAGATAGAGAATACTTACACCTTAGAATTGAGTGCATAGTTCTTTTTACATGATGCAAAGTTCAGAATTACAGTTATAACAAACTAACCCGAGACAAGTTTGACTGCATCTCATCGCAGCAAGGATTCAGCTATCATTTTAGGCCCCTCAAATTAAAACATCCAACAAGGCAAGCCAAGCAAAAATTGGACCCATGAAATAAAAAGGTTTCTAACAAAAATATATATCTTTTCAGAAAATTGAAAAGTAATGGAAAAATATTGAGACAAAATGATTTGTAAAGTAAAACAGAAGCAAAAAATTGGGAAGCTGAAAAAGCCAATCACCGAAACGTGCATTAAAACAAAATGGAAAAAAATTATATATATAAATGAGCTGTAAGCTTTAAACTACCTGCTCCCATAGGTCTTACCATCACTACTGGCGTCGATATTTAGCGAGGCTCTTTCTCGCTTCCCGTTATCACAAGAAATTTGACGCATGATAATGGCGTCTATGAAGTTGGCCGCAGTCATGGTGGTCTTACCGAGTGATCGAAGCTCCTGTTCCTGCATGGAAAAGGGTTTATTTGGGGTCTTGTCTCTATTATGTTGCTCACTGGCTGGCACTGCTGTCTGGTCCAGGGGCTGGTGAGGTTGGCTTTTCCCCTGTCCGTTGTTATACTGATTAACTGTATTGATCACAGCTGAAGAATGAGGCCTGGACTCAATGTTCTTAATGGGAGATGTCTGTTCAAGGGCTGTTGATGGCAACTTGGAGTTGTATATGTTTTCAGTCCTTGAACGCTCCATTTTGGCTTCTCGTGACCTTGCAATATCCTTCTGTACCATGGTATTTTCAGCAGATTGAAAGCTTTCCCGTTCATTTGCTGAACGATGAGAGGATGTGGATAACTGTGAGGACCGTATGGGTGAAGAGCTGGAGGATGTTCTATTCAGAGAAAGAAAACAGTAGCCATTATTATAAAATACCTTAAGAGTCACTTTAGGTAAATTATACTCAGAAATGCTGCTAAGAAAAGTATGTACCGCAATACAGAAGGAGTGGCACTCTCCACACTTGTCATGAGGTTTTTAATTCCGGTATTCTGAAGAACACTAGGACGTTGTTGGATATTCTCATGTGTTCGTGGCGATGCCGGAGAATGTTGATGGCCGTGACTTTGAGCCGACAAGCGTCCACTGCTTTGCTCTGTGCCTGCAAGACAGAAAAATCTGTAGAAATGCGTGGCAATATAAACTCTGTGGTCAGTAGACCAGTTTACATAGGGAATGGGCCACATTAGAGTAATGCCCCCAGTAGAAATGAATATTCCTTACCTGGTCTCCATATGGGAGCATGCTCCACTGTTGTTGTAAGCACAGATTTCTCCCTATCTCTTTCTCGCTCTGAAGTGGATGAGGTCTGCTTGGTCATGTGTGTGGTTGTTGCTGTAACAGGAACATGAATTGTGATATATAGGTGAAGCATACAGAAACAATAACCATTAGATTACTATGTGCATGAAAAGATTGAAAAATAACTTTCATATCCATTCTATACAAAAAATCTGGAGTATACAAAGTACATTCAAGCTCTAAGATCTGCTAATTCTTCTCTCGGGAACAGGAGCAGATAGAAATATGGGACACATTTTAGAGGATGAGGGCATCCTTCGGGACATGAGTGAGACAGATTGTGTAGTGTACAGAACCCGAGAGAGAGAGAGAGAGAGAGAAAGGGCACGGTTAGAGTTTAAAAAGTTTTCAATACTTAAAATAGCGAGGTTCATATTTCTAAAATAGCATGTTAATCATCAGTTTTCTTCATTTGTGTGGAATGACACCCATCAACATTCACAGTTAGTTGAGTGATACAAACCGTGAAGGCATCATGGACGAGAAAAATGTAGATCTGTGGGTGTGATGGTTCAAAGACGACCGAACTTCTTGTGAGAATAAACCAAAGGAGGCTTGGACAACATGACTGCACGACTTAGGCCGCCTGCACACGAGCGGAAATCCCGACGCGGGATTTCCTGCGGGATTTCCGCCGCTGAAAGTTTGCATAGGAGTGCATTAAAATACGCACTCCTATTCAGACGGCCGCGGTTTGGCCGCGCGAAATCTCGCGCGGCAAACAAACTGCGGCATGTTCTAATTTTCTGCGGGGCACGCACTCACCCGGCCGCCGGCTCCGGTCTGCGCATGCGCCGCCTGCGCGGCAGCCGGCACATGAAAGAGCCGGGGCCGCCAGGAGCGGGTGAGTACGCGCTCGTCCCTGCAGGCGCTTGGGTCGGATCGCGCGGCGAGAATTCTCGCTGCCGGATCCGACCCGCTCGTCTGCAGGCGGCCTAAGGCAAGTGGTTATGTATGACCGCCGAATGACTGTGGAAGAGAGTGCTTGCAAAGTCTGCATTTCTGTAGGATCTGTTTGAACCATCCTGCATGCCTAAAGGCCTGAAAAAGAGGAAGGTTTCCTCCAGCTAGCTGCCGTGAATTTTGACTGGCAATCACAAAGCTGCATGCGTGGCAATGTATCAGGCAATCTTGACATGTGATGACGACATGAAAGGTGCCGACATGCCATCATTTATCACAATGGATGAGACTTTTAATGAAGGATGCCATTTGTGCTTGCATAGTTTTCAGTCGTGCTGCTCTTGCATCAACGATTTTTAAGTGGGCAAAACAGACCCCTAAAAAAAGTGTTCGTAGGGGCCATGCAATCATGGTGTCAATGCTGTGAAAAACGTGTCCGTCGAGGGAGAATACGTTGAGCAGTAACAATACTCTCAGCTTTCTGGGGAAATAGCTTTGTTTTGTTTTTTTTAATTAGGAGACCATAGAACTTGAATGCACCTCATACAGTTGTGACTGAGGCTGCGTTCAAATTAAATGTTAATTTTAAGTCTTAGGTGCAAAAGAAGGAATTATAAGTAGTAGCTTGTGTGAAGTGTTGAACAGAACCAAAGCTCACCCAATAGCACAATATTTCAGTATAGTCTTAGAATTATTAGGTTGACTACTTCAGGATGACAGCCGTTTGCCCATACAACATTATTTCTGTAGAAATTTAGGCGCAAACTTGGAAAAAACAAAACAAACGAAGCATCTTGGTATCTTACAAGATAACTTCTATCAAGAAAAGGACATGCGAATACCTGGGGAGAGTGGGGAGCTACTAAGTCTGTTGCTGAAAGTTTGCGGCCCTCCAGAGATGTAAGTGATTCGGTCCATTGTGGCAGCAGATGAAGCTGAAGATTGAGGTATGAGTACAGGAAGATGTGGCACTTGAGACAGATCTATGATTCCTGTAAGTGGTAAAATGAGACAATTGATATCAATGTTAACCATTCTCTAACAAAATATGATATACTTGATACAATAGAACTCATCTCAGGCTAGGTTCACACGGGACGGAATTTCAGCAGAATTCTAGCGGAACGGCCGGACTGAAAAACTGCGAGAATTCCGTTGGAAAATTCCTTAGCCTTGGGTTTTGGAGCGGTTTCGCTGTCGGCATTCCGCTGCGGCTTTCTCTCCCCATAGAGAGGAGACAGGCCACTGCGGAAAAGAGAAAATAATTGACATGCTGCAGAACTGAATTCCTCGCCGCATGTCAGTTTTTGTGCGGCTTGGCTGCAGCATGTGGATGAGATTTTTTGCAAAATCTCATCCACTTTGCTGGCTAATCCCAGGATTAGGAGCCGATGGGCGGAATTGCCGTGCGGACTTTCCGCGGCAATTCCACCCCCGTGTGAACCCAGCCTTAGACCTGATATTTTCTGGAAAGCTAGCCTATTTGTAAACATGCATTATATTTGCTATTCGCTGTGAACAGATGTTAGGTTGTGTTTGATGGAGTTTTGTTGGCTGCCGACTGTACAATTCTTGCTGTCAGAAATGCAGAAAATTTTGACAGAAACCTCAAGGAAATTCCATCGTACAAGAGTGTTAATGGACAATAAAGCGGGCACTTGGCATGTTTAATCTCTTAAAGAAAGTATTGAGGAAGAGAATATTAACAATAGCAAGCAAGTGGGTTGCTGTATGTGAAACCCCTGGAGATCAGCTGTTTTAAATGGAGAAACTGTGGAAGGTCATACTACAAATTAATGGACTGCTATGTGATAAATATCGTGTTGTTCGAAGTCCTCCAGCACAGGAGCACTCTGCATCAGCTCTGCACTGTGATCGCGGAATGGAAATCAAACAGTGAGCTCCTCTGGGGTCAAGGACTGATGGAAATGCATATTATGTGAAATATATTAATAGAAATAACAAGGGGTCAGGTTTGGGGGGGGGGGGGTTCTTGTGTGATCACAAAAACTAGAAATAAGGAGTGAAGTTAAAAATCAAGGTACTGCTTCAAAATGGACTACTAAAGACAAAAATTAATGGACAGACATTCAGTGCATACTTCGAGGACCTGCTGTGTAGTTCAGAGCCATGGCCGGGTCCCTTGGTTGCAGCCCACGTAGCATTTCAGCCCTCTGCGCCATGGCAGTTGATGGATTGTGATGCATATGCTGGGAAGTGATATAGTCATTGATGATCGTCTGGCGGTTCTCCATGGCAGCAGTGTCTGGATACCCACGGATGAGGTACGGTGGATAGAGGTGGGGGTATGCTGGATTCGGGGCCAAATGTCTAGGCAAGTAGTAAGCAGCTGTAAATTTAAAAAAAAAAAAAGGGTCAATTAAGACTAACTTGCATTTATTCATGATGTCATAAAGGCATTGTGGTAGATGTAAAAATGATAAAACATATACTTAGTACATTGGCTCATGAGAACTGCAGTGCATGCATTAAAGATTTCCATAAATCCCACTTCTATGCAAGTACATAAGCTTCAGACAGGGTTGCTGACTTTGGCAACCACTTCTCACACTGGACCTCTCTCTGCTGGGACCATCCATGATCAACTAGGTTTTCATCAAACCTTCTGCTTTACAGAAATAGTGACCATGTCTTGCACCTTTATTGGCCATCAAGGCTAAAACAACTGTGTACAAGTAGGAATAAATGCTGTGTAATTCAGGTTATTCCTCTATAACTGGAAAATAGGTAATGACGATTCTAGAGAGGAATAATCCCACTAATAATGCCTACAATCCAGAATTAGCCTCCTGTTTCCGATGCTTATCACTGCATGCAAATAATCTATTTAAGAGGGCAAACAGTGTTTCAGTGATGTGCTTTTTGTTCCTTTTACCATCTCAAAAAAAATTATTGAAAAAGGGAGTTCTCCCTATTTCTGCTCATTTGTTATTTAAGGCTTCCAAAAGTAAAAATAGTTCCAATTTGAAACAAAAAGTAACAGTTTCAGCATTTTCGAAAATGGAATAGTGATTCTACAGGCCTGTCATATACCACTTGTCCCCAAATCTTCAGCAAATCCCAGAAATATGTGTTATCTTTCTTGCTCCATAGCTGGCGTTTTATACCACCAAGATAGCAATTTATAATTTTTCTCCTGTAATTTGCAGCAGAGGACGGAGTGCAAATAAATGCCCCTGTCCAAACCTCTGGATCAAAGGAACACCCAAACTCTCATTCCTAAATTCCAATGAATGGAACTGGGAAAAAGTCTCAACTCCATTCAACAGCAATGCGTACAATAAAGACACTAGATGAGAAGGGAATGTTGCTGTAAGCATAGACACGGGAATTGTGTGAGGTTCATATGTAGTATAGACCCTGGTTCTAATTTCAAAATACAGCAGGACAGTTGGGCATACTGCAACCATGCCCCCCGGAAAACCCCATGATAAAATATAACAGATGACGTAAGTGCCACAGCTATTCACCAGCTGAAGGGATACGGTGATTGGCTGTAGTGGTCACATGGCCCTTTTGTCATCGCCAGCTCCCTGCACCTGGTAGTGAAGACCAGTGGAGACCGGAGAGCTGTCAGCAGTGGGGGGACAGCGGGAGGGTGAGAATGTAACCTGTTATTTTAGGCCTGCAAGCTGAACGAAATTTTGCAGAATGCAAAATAACCCCCATAGCGTGTGCACCAAGCGCTCCATGACTATATAAATCACATTTTGAATGTAGCATAACAGAAGGTAAATTTTTGCTTTGGACATCAAGACCTGAGACAACGTTAGTTCTGAAAGGGTTAAGTTAATTTTATTGTAGCCATTTGTTTGACAATATTAAAAATGTAATAAAACAGAGCCAATGTACAAGGTACAAGTAATTCCTCTACCTGCTTCCAGTGGGATTCCTCGGGAAATAGCTGCAGGGTCAAATGCTAAGGGTATGTGACTCCTGTACAAGTCAGCTGGGCTAACTCCACGGAATAAATGCTCATAGGGAGACATGGCATGGAGATGTTCAGGGACTGTCGTATGAGGGGACTTGGAGTTGGACATCTCTCTGGGATTAGGGGTGCTCTTCCTTTCCTGGGTCACTGGTTTTCCAGAACTAATACCTCCTGCAGGTAAAGACAAGACAGGAACCAATAAAGAAGCAAAATAGTTTTATTATAGCCATTTTAAAATAACTGCTGGGTGGTCAGAAGTATTATTCTCTAGCACTTTACCCTTCAGTATGAAGTGAGGAATAACTATGCATATTCAAAATCACTTACGCCTAAATTTGTCAAATTAGAGAACTAAAATGTATGAGCTCTCAAATATAAGCTGTCTTTTTCCTTATGATTTTGACAGTTGAAGCGTTTCATACATAGATTCTACAAATCCCTTCTATAAATATCTGATATGTGAACCTACGACAGAAGTAGATCATAAGGATTTCTACCTTCATGGCTTCGCTGTGCAGATTCTCTTGTAGTCACAGGAGATCCTCTATTCAGGTGGCTGCTGTATGATGCTCCATGGGACAACTGATGATCTTCATAAGAGAGTGGACTATGTCTGGGCTTCCCAGGGTCAGGAACTATTACAGGAGCTCCTCTAGTTATTGAACCAGAGCTAGGTCTACTTTTCAGCATCATCTCATCATATACTCGTTCCATAGTCCTTGGGTCTTGCAGGACCTCTATGGGATGCAAAGGATGGTAAGGTCTACCTGTGCTACCAATTATGGATCGTACATCATGCTTCTTGGCACTGACTGAAGAACCACTGTCATACTTCAAAGGTGTACCCTGTACAAAAAGGGAGACATTTACATGACATTATCGAAAGTGGTTAAGCACGATAATATTGCCCATAGAAATATATATAGGCACTGCAGAAAAACAAATGATTCACATATCGTGATGGTACATAGGATTCCATTTCTGTTACTATTCATTTAGAAAGTTTTGTCTATTTGAGGAGATGTTCTGTTCCGAAGATTAGATCTTTTGTTTTATTCAATGATGACAGGGCTGCTACTGAACTAAAGTTCTTTGCGCAACAAGTCTGATGTATATTCAGGTACACTGCATATATCCTGCTGGGTTTGGTCTGTCTCACTCACACATGGCTAAACTAACAAACTTAAAACTTTACTCATAAGTGCCATTTCAAGTTCATGGTTAGGTGGTATTCACATTGCCATATGCGAGTTGTGCCCGTGAAACTTGGGCGCAACTCACATCGGTCTCACATGGACACCCGTCCGTCTGGTGTCCAATCTCCAAGGATCTTGCTTATTCTATCCTCGTCCATGAAAATAGACAAGAATAGGACATCTAGTGATCTTTTTTATATGGACCATCGCCCTGTGTGGAAAAAGCTCTGACCACCATAAAGATAAGTTAAGAAATTAATCAATGGCCATCTTTAAAGAGAAAGGTGGCTATTTCCTTTATAGAGAGGTTCACTTACCTGCTAACATTTATATTTTTCAATGATAACACACAAAAGTCTACTTCCACATACACACATTGTTTTATGTCCAGAGGAGCCGTTACAGAATTTCCATCTGTTTGGTACAGGCCTTACCCCACAACCCCCTTCCGAATGGACATAATCATGCCAGGGGACAAGTCTATGCTTTCCAAGAGATCCTCACACATCTGTTTTAGTTCAGAAACCCAAATTTAATCCAACCAGAGAAAAAAGGAAAATACTCCCAAAGAGAGCTTGGGAACGTTTTACTTAGAATCCAAAATTTGCGCCTGTCTAAACAAGACCTTCATCTGTAAACATGGCAATAATCTATGACTGTGTTCTCCACCCAGCCTTCTCCATAAATAAGTATATCCCAATCAAGAAGAGAATGAAGACAAGGGTGTCCCTCAAACCAAGGGAAGAAAACACTGTATAACACTGAGCATTGGCAGTTTTACATAGCGCAGTCCTTGGAAATAGGAGACTGAAACATCTAAGCCAAAGTAGCTGTTGTGCTATTAGAGGAATTTACGCAATATAGAAAATGTGTGATTTTAACAAAACCATGCAGTGTTGTATAAACATTTCCAGGATTGTATCCAGGGCTGTATACTGGTATGTGCAGCCACTCCAAGACTTCTATTTCAGTATCTGGCTCTGCTGTGCAGCTCCATGGGCTGGCCCCACATACGCTTTTATGGCAATCTACCCAGTGACTTAAAACAACAACAAGATTTGCCTCAGGACTTCCACTCTCCGATGCCAAGTAGGCTAAAGTGCGCAGTGATCTATTACCCTATCAGTCACAATGGGATTGCACAAAGCATGTGTTTTCATAGATACATGAGGATAATTCAGAAGAAACAGCCCTGGTAATTATTATAAAAGTTCATGGAGTTTGGCTCGGAGCTGAGCTCTGAGTCACAGAGGTGGGCCGTGTCGGCTTCTCCCCGGCTGCACCACGCAGACCGGCAGCTCTCTCCCCTTTTGTGTGCAGGGAGAGAGCTGTCACAGTCTACATGCTGCAGGTGGGGAGAGGCCGGTGCGGCCCGCCTTCGTGACTCAGAGCTCAGCTCCGAGCCAAACTCCATGAACCTGGTGACAGAATCCACTTAAAGATGTATTTAAAGGGAACCAGGACTGACCATAGTGTGAGATTATTCATACCACATGCATGTCAGTTTATCAAGTACTAACACCACCCCCGAAATATACTCGATTAATGATTATTAATCTATAGATTGGAAACCATTTCATATAATACACTAAAACTAGTGTTCATTAAGAGGAATATAAATGGCCTACTGATTAAATCAAATTTATGTGCTAAACATATATTTTTCCCATGTCAATATATTTAAAGATACTCCTCAGTCGGAATGCCTGGAGTTAAAGCCCTTCTGGGAGGACGTATTCTCGATGCATGAAAAGGTAACACATGGGGTGGTCACCCAATCACCACAGCTGGCACTGCTCTTCATCATCCCTGGGAGCTTGTGGACAATAAAAAAGGGCCTCTTGTGTCACTTCCTTACAGCAGCGAGAGTCGCAATTCCCAAACATTGGCGGAGTAGAATCTGTCCAGGAATTAGGCCACTTGAGACATATGGAGGAACTGATGGCGAAAGAGCACCTAGAACACGGGGATCCCCTTGGAAAGTGGGTAGCCTGGTCCTTATTCCTGGAGTCAGAGTTCCAGGAATTTTTGGAGTAGGTGAGCCAGTGTGGATACAGATCTGGGGGTAAGTGGGCGGCCTCTCTCGCAGCTATTTCCCCTCATTCCCCAACCCTCCATCCCTTACCTTCCCACCCTTTCCTCTTTCTTTCGTTACTCTTCTCTCTTCCCTAGATCTCTTCTGTATACACTGACAGACCATTGCTGAATATAGAGTATATAAAGTGTTCAATACCAGTCAGTGTCATACTAACACAAGACAGGACAACGGACACAGAGATTGCCTTGATGTCGGTACCATACGCGGTTGAAGAATCCACAGAGGCCTCCTTTTGTGGCTCCGGCTCATGGAAGCTCACAGTTAAAGGACTATCACCCTGGTATAGCATTGGTGCTGCAAGCATTTCTGCCTGCTATACAAATGTTGAATTAGTGCTATAATTTTGAACATAGTATACGATATACACAGGCTGCTATATACTAATAAACAGTTTAAATGTAACATAGAAAGTAAAACGTAATAGCCTACAAGTGATGGTTCAAAGTTACATATGTAAAATGTTTTTATTCTTCTACCTCATTGTATGGTCCTGCCAGACTTTTATTCGTTACTGTATATTTAAATATCAAAACTTAAATAAAACCGTTTAAACATAAAGATACTCCTAAAATTTGCAGGTTTCACACTGACCACTAAGCATTATAATAAGTCCGACAGTTCCTACTCTGTTGAGAAAACTTGCAGCAATTCTCTCATTATCATCACAGGCAGGATTATACTGAAGGGTAACTCCTATGTATAGAGAACAGAGGATCCATCATTCACAATAGGTGATGGTCACATCCTATCTACTCCCCTTCCCTAGACAATGACCTCTGCACAGGTCACAAACATAATACTCTTCCACAAAAGCCCATGTATATGTTCTATCTCCAGACTACAGGTTCCTATGTCCATGTCGCTGATGTAAAGTAGATCTCTGAATGCTGTTAAAAAGAGAAGAACAGCAGCTCAAGGAGAATAGCTGCCGCCATAATCATGTACACATTAATAATAAAACTACAATCAGAAATTAAAAATGAAAAGAGCTTGCTTCATTATATGAATTTAATTGATAAAATACCTAGGTAATGCATCCTCAACCCAAATCATTTTGCTTTGTTCTCATTCCCTTTATTTGATTTTGTGACAAGGGACTAATTATATGCTATACCCATAGGGGCAGATTTATAAAAGCTACTGTCTGGCACAAAAAAAAAAAAAGACTATTTTTTGGCCAAAAATATGTGACTTTTTAGCCTTCTGCGTCAAAAAGTGGTCAGGGCTTGTCCGGAGGCTGACAGAAACTGGGGTAAATTATACCAGAAATGTACGCCAGGTCTGGCCTGGTGTAGGTTTCTGAGGGAGCGCACGGAGTTGCCAAGATGCGACATGTGCCTCTTCATGTATTCAGCACACCGTGTGCTGGGGGAAATTATACTAAGCCCAGAGTTGGAATTGCCAGCTTTGGAAAATTTCCCCCGTTATTTGAACAACATTAAATCCCGTCTCCAGGAAGCGCTGGCTCTGATTGGTTCTCGAACACGGCAGCTCAGCCAATCACTGCAGCACTCGATGAACCAAACACAGCCAACGCACTGAATGGCTATGATTGGTTCATCAAATGCAGCAGCGACTGGCTGAACCAATCAGAGCGCCACAAAATCGCTGCGAGAAAACGTAGTGATATCGCACAGAACACAGCTGTGATAGCGCTGTCGCCCGTGTGAAAGAGGCCCAAGAGTAATGTATTAGCACAAAGATCAGGATTGCAAAACTCAAATGACTCATTGCTTATTCCATAATATGTTAATACCAAATATGCCAACTTGCTTTGCTGACTGCAACGTGGGTTTAGACCCCAGACATTGGCTTTCAAGTTGGCATCGCTTAGGAAAAGCAATTGCTCATTTTATATTTCTAGTAACAGACTGCCTATCTTTAATATGATTGATTTTTCACATAAGTCTATTTGTCTCTGCTGACCAAACTTTCAGAAGATTTCACTACATACCTGTGTAATTGACCCTTCCTTATGTGGTCGGGGATTAACTTGCATTTCAGAGCTATGCCTCATTTCTTCCCTAGGAATCTCATGTACAGATCTACCAATTTCTTTGACGGTGGCCACCACTTCCTCGTGTGTCTTCAGTTTGAGTGGGCCTGAAAGACTCTCATGTGTTCGGACTTTGTAGGCATCAGATAGGCTTCGTGGTGGAGTGCTTTCTCTCTTGAGTTGCTTGGCTTCCCTCCTGAGGTAGTCTTCTTGAGCCTCAATGTAGGCTCGTGGGATCCCTAGATAGAAGGCACAGCAGAAGAGGTTACAGAAAACAGTCCCATATAAAATATTTTCTTTATTTATAAGATATATAGAATCTTCCATTACACAGATTAATCCTACCACATTTTATCAGATAAAAACTTTAGTTCCTGTGGATAACTGGTTTTTCATGGAGAAAAATAGGTTTTGTATTTCTATGTTGTCCTGCATGTATGCAAATATCCACAGTACTTCACATTTACCAAAAAATGCCACAAAATGGTTAAAACACAAGCACATAATAAAACCAAGAGGTGAAAATGTCCAACCCTCAGGGCTTTGTATATGCAAAACTGACTTCAGATTAATTGAACCTACTTGGTGTAAATCTATGTATCAGGTTAAAATGTAACAAAGTAGTAGGAATTTACTAAACCCTCTGCACGTCCTCAGAACACACACACCACATGCCTGAACAGTGATCCTGTCCCACTACAAGATTTTTGCATGTTCACTAACATTTCAAATATGTACAATTCTCACATGACACCTTTGATAGACACACTGGCGTGTGGTAAGAATTCTAACCCGTAGTTAGTTTCTTTCAACGCTTTACAATAATCCCAGATGGAAACAATGTTAAACACAATGCCATAGTGAATACAATTAGGCCAAAGTTAAGGGGTTTTCCAGGAGTACAATACAGGGATATGTGAAAAATCCTGGCACACAAGTTGTAGATGTGCAACTGGCCATATTACCGTAAGTATCCGATATTGGGTACTGCCGCATAATGCCCGATAATTACAGGCTCACCGGCTGAATGAGGGAGAGATTGCTGCAATGTGATTGACAGATTTCTAAGATCCCGATATGCTCTCAAGTCCTTGGATATCGCAGCAGACAGCTTTGTAAAACATTTTGCTGCAAGTTAAATGAATAGGTAGCAGCTTATGTACAAATATTAGAAAAAAACATTCTGACAGTGAGGGTAATCAATAAATGGAACAAGTTACCACAGGAGGTGGTGAGTTCTCCTTCAATGGAAAGGTTCAAATAAAGGCTGGACAAATATCTGTCTGGGATGATTAAGTGAATCCTGCACTGAGCAGGGGGTTGGATCCGATGACCCCGGAGGTCCCTTCCAACTCTACCATTCTAGGATTCTAAATATTGTCTATTTATATATACACTATGCAAGGGAAAAAATACATGTCATAAAAGGACTGTAAAAAGCCTTCACAGATGTGCCAGGAGCAAAACATACACACGCACATAAAAGCAGCAGCAGGTAGTTAGGGGACATACCTCCCTCAGCCCATGGACAGACATGTATATCTCCCTTGGATACTAGGCATAAACTGTGTTTCTTTAAGGCCTCATGTCCACGGGCGGATTGGATTGTGCATGCGGGAGCCCACAGCGGAAACAGAAGCGGCCCTTGGCCGAGGACACTGCTTACCCGGCCGGGTCTTCTGCGTGCCTGTCCGGGTCTTCTATTTTCTTTACTACATATGGTGGCTGGCACACCACCACACATGTGCAGTGGAGTTTTTTTTTTAAACTCCTGCTTTTCCGCAGAATGTCCGCAATTTAATTGCGGATGGGCTGCGGATAGGACGGCTTCCATTGACTTCAATGGAAACCATCCATGCTGGAACCGCACTGAAACGGAGCATGCTGCCTTTTTTTCTGGACCAAAAGATCCGCAAAACAAATCCACATGCTTTAATCCAGCTGCGGATGCCTGCGTTTCTCTATGGGTGCCTTGAACTGCAGATTGTCTGCGTGGGGTACCAGCAATTCAAATCTGCCAGTGGACATTTGGCCTAAAACTCTTGAAGTAGAGGTAGAAATCATGACAATTTAAATCACACTGTATATACTAGTAAGTTGCTTATCTTGATGGTTCTTGTCTACTACCAAAATCACAGAAGACGGCCACACTTACTTGTATACGGATACATAATACAAAAGCAGATCTAGACTCCACATCCCACAGTATGCAGACAGGCAGATTGCTATATGGAGGAGTAATATTACAAAATATTAACCAGTATCTCATATTTAGTAGTATTTATCATAATTTTTGTAGTGTACAGTTTGTCTTTGAATGGCAGGAAAACCTGTGGTGTCAGTACCAATGTGGTTTACTCTTGAGGTGCAGGGCAGCCCGCTGGGATTTATCATATGGGGCGTCATTTATAGGCTGTAAGCCTGCATGGTGCAATACACGTATCAGTTGGGCTGGCAGCCTTTATGTGCAAGTATAATACTAAGTAGTCAGTCCCCTCAATAAGTGGTTGTTCATCAGTATCTGGAACCTGTGCAATGTTCCTCCATATAGCAGTTTGCCTATAGGATGTGGTGTTCCTACCTGCCCTTGTATTTTGTATTAGTATACACCAAGTATGGTCGTCTTCTGTAATTTTTGAATATGCCCTTTTTTCTGTAATTTGTTGTCTACTACACTTTACTGAAAGCAGATTATCCCTAAGGCCCCTCTCACACGAGCATCTAGTCAATGCGTATTATGCGCACAGCTTTTGTACACGTGATATGTAGTACCAATCTCCCCTAAACTACAACAGTGCCTTTCACACATACAGTGCGAGAAATACGCCTGCAAAAATACCCCCAAAATGCAGCATGCACTATCTTGGGGCATATTACACAAGTTAGTGTGACGACACGCAGCAGCTTACACTGGTGTGAGAGGGGCCTTAGTGGCTGGTGACCACCACCCGTAAGTATCCCAGCTACGTCTCTTTTTACACATAAGCTACATTTTATTAAAAGATTTAGAAAAAAAAAGGAACATTTCACAACAGTAAGAGGTATAAAGGGGAAAAATATTCTGGTGAAGATTACCCTGTGTAATAGAGCCTCGTATATGCTGCGACGGTTCTTTCATGCTGTGTGGACTGTGTCTGTCACCAGGAATTGCTCTTCCCATTAAACCTGCACATAAAAGTAACAACACTAGGCAATCCATGCTCATGCTGATTAAATAGCATAAAAAGCTTCCAATCTATGGAGCTGTATAACTATACATTTCTCTCCATACTTCCTTTTTACAGCTCATTTACTTTATCTTACCTTTTATTGAAGAGATTTCTCATAGCTAATAGAGCTAATTACATCTTACATTACCATAACATTTCAAAATATATATAAAATATTTAAAATAACGGCAATGGCAGAAAAATCTCTGCATTTCTGCAACGTCCCACTTTTTATTTTATGATGTCCACATAATGTAAACAAAATCAACCAAATTACCAGTATCACTGTTAACGGCCAAGTGTCCCAGTTTTCAAAGGGAAGCTTGAAGCCTGCCATCGATTACATGTGCATATGACACTTTCCATTGACCTATTGAAGCCCTTCATGCCTACCTTCTATTGGACCTGTTGGTATCTCCCGAACTTGTAAACTTCTTGACATCTGCCCTTCCATCATGTCGTAAGTACGTTTGGGAGCACTTGCCTCTTGAGAAGACCCAACAGTCCGACTATCCTCTTTGGGGTTTTGCGAAGCTGAACTGCCTAAATAAGAATACAGTGTCAAAAGGGGACAAAGTTATACATTCAACATTTGCATACACAACAACGGCAAGTAGCAGAATAAAATACATTTTTTTCAGCAGTAACTTAAAATGAACTGCAACAATGTAACCAATCTTCTATTAAAATCTTAATATGCAATATGTACCATTAGCCAAGAAAATGTGTTACTTTGTTTTTCCCAGCAGTGATGCCCGCATGTTCCCCACAAAGCAGCACTGTACAGAACAGATTAGTCTTTCCATGGAAACACCACTCAGCAGAAGAGGAAGAAACTTCTGTACAATCCTTACTCTTCGTCGTCTTTGCAGAATGAGATTAATATCACTTTTTCTATTAGTACTAGATAATTAATCTCCTCAAACAGAAATCCTAATTTTAATTAGTGAGCAACAGAAAGAAGAACTTCACATGCAGAAGATGCCCCAATAAATTACATTAACGTATTCAGAGTGGGAAGGAAAAAAAAAAAGTTGAGAAAAATGAGATGTTTTTCCCACCCCATTCCCGACAGTGTATGGTTGTTGTAAGGCTGGAAAATCTAGGACATAAAAGCACAATTCTCTAATAACTGTTGGCATAGAAGTGAAAGACTGCACAGTATTCCTGACACTGGAAATGCTTAACAAGCAATATCTAGGAAATCCTTAAGGTCCATTTAAATGGTTTTGATCTGAACCAGATGATGAGCGCCAATCAACAAGATAAATGCTTGCTTAAATGGCTTAATATAGGCTGATTCAGACTGTATGAGGGATGAAAGATCATACGATCAATCCTTCACCCCTATACACTTTGATCGCTGTTGGCAGCATATCCGATTTACACAGAGAGACGCGCTGCCAACAAGGATGATTTTCACAGCAGCACAAAAGATCAGATAAGCCGACAAACACGCTAATTGCTGGCCTGTTTACATAGATTGGGAATTAATATTTGTTGACCCGATCACTGGCCAAAACAGCAAAATGGGCTGGCTTACTTATTAAGATGATTAGAACAGCCAGCCGCCTCTGATAACATGACGGGCATGGACAGAATCCCTACCACATGACTCTTTGCCCAAACTGGGGCAGAAGGGCAGGTTCCAACAGTGCAGGCTCAGGTACGGATTCTGCCTCCCTGGAAAAAAACCCTTTAAAAATGTAAATAAGTTATTCCATTTCCACAGGACAGGAAATAACTTGCTGTTCAGCATGGTTCTGACCTATAGGACCTAATCGATCTCATAAACAGGGCTCCGAAGCATTCCTGGGTGGGTCCCACATGCCCATTTCAATGTTACCACTGAAGATACCCAAATTCAAGCAATCAGCTAACTCCATCAGTCTCACTGTAGGAAATGGAAAGGCAGTGCGCAGATGTAACCACCAGTCCATTCATTCAGGGATGCTCTGGAGACCCATTCTCCGGATTAGTGGGGTTCTCAGGAGTCAGACCCTCACCAATCAGCAAACTATCAACTATTGTAGGAATAGGGGATAACTTACTCTGTGGCAGAATCCCTCTAAAGCCTCACATAGATGATCTAATTACAGTTCCATACTGTATAATCCCCTAAGTTGCAGACCAATAATACTGCACTTCTATAGAACCCATCCATGCCTCTGTAGGACTGCGAGTGCACATGGAGACAGATTTTTCTGTCCGAATACATTTGAGTCCAATAAACAAAAGCATCAGATGCTCTATTATGGAGCTATTCTCTCTTAGAAACATTGTATTGTACCGCACCACACCAAGTCAATAGTGCAGAAAAGCACAGGACTGCATGCAAGTCTGCCACATGCACGATGCCAAAGGCTGCGTTAATGGGATTGCACCCCAAAAAGAATTTATCCCTTATCCACAGGATAGCGAATAAATGGTGAAGTACAACTGGTTCTATTAAAACGAACTTGGATCACACTAACAAAAAAAAATTAAATTAAAAAAAGGTAACATGTCCAATTATGTATCCCAAACATAGCGAGGAAGCTGCCCTAAAGAGCAAAACACATTCAATTGTCTGCTTTTAACCTTGTACTTGCCTCTACTTACCATGTCTAGGGGTAAGATTTTTCTCACCCCTGTGACTTATATATGCACGACAGATTTGGTTCTTGGGAATTTGTGTGCTGCCCAATATAGTTTGTGTGTTTATTTCGCGAACCCTTCATTCACATTATTGTGATGCTAGTAATGCTCATTTATTATATGTTCTTATTCTGCCGTTAGGTTGTGCACACCTAACATTCACTGTACTTTACGATTTTTGTATACCCCATATCCTAGTTTATCCTTGTCTTTTATTCCTTATTTAATCTGGATATATATTGAGAAATTGTATAATGCTTTTTCGATATATATTTGAGGATGTTAAAATGTAATTTATTTGCTGTGGTACAGTTTTAAAGGTAATTTTTAGACAGTGTATTGAAGGAAACATCTTATATATTAGATCATAGTATCTTGCTGTTATCCATTTGGTTCAGTAGTATAAGAAGAATATGCCCATGTGAAACTAGCCTCAACTATACAGAACCAATAGAAGTGTCCATTCACATGTTCCAGAAGCGCTATGGCTTTTTCCCAGCGGAAACGTTCACTAAAGTAAGGGCCCCTTTCCACTGGTGAGGAAATCGCTCGTTTTTTGTGCGATGCGAGTGTGAGTGAAAACGCACGATAATGAAACCGATGAATTTCAATGGCTTCATTCTCATTTGCAATATTGCCCATTGTTTTCAATGTCCTGGCGGCAGCAGCGCCAGCCCCATTAAAAGTAATAGGAGAGGATCGCTATTCCCTGCTGCGGCTGTGACAGTTGCAGCAGGGGCCTTGGATGTGAAACCCCTGGATGCTGTCACATGCAGGGGCTTCACCTCGTTGTCAATGGGGTCGGCAGCAGGGAGAAGATCGCACTCCTCTGCCACTGCTGTGACAGCTGTGGCAGGGGATTTCTTCATCCCCGCGGGGAGTCCCCTCACCACTGAATACGCTGCCGCTGTTGTCAGTGTTCAGTGATGAGGGTACTCCCTGCAGGGATGAAGGAATCCCCTGCTGCAGCTGTCACAGCAGTGGGAGAGGATCGCGATTTTCTCCCATTGCCTTTAATGGGGCGGGCGCTGCTGCGCCTCATTGAAAGCAATGGGATGAAGGGAACCCCCGCAAGGATGCGAGGCTGCTTTCACATGAAAACGCCTCGCATCCAGGGGTTTCCCCTTGATTGCAAGAGTGAGATTGGGCTGTGAATCATAGCCCTATATCGCTCTCGCCAGTGTGCAGGAGGCCTGGATGTGATTAAAGCAAATCCTGTAGAGGGGAAAAAACTAACTCTAACCTGCGGTTTTGCTGCAGATCCGTTGCAGACATTCAACAACAAATCTACAGCATTTCCGCAATGCATGAAAGCACCCAAAAGACAACTACAGATTATACTTGACTTGGTGTTGAAAACCTCATCACATCAAATTAGAAGCTTTAAAAGTGTGGTTGGCCCAATCTTTACTTCTTTAAGAAAACAAATTGCAAATATTCACAACCTAAAGAAACCCATTATATTATCATGTTTTACAGTCTTTAACAACAGCTCCAAGGAAAGGAAATCGTCAGACTTGCCATCAAGGGACAGGATGTGGCCTTTCTTGCCTTTATAAATGACCTGACCTTTGGACAGCGGTTCCTCCCGCATTCGGTCTACCCTGCCAGGACTGTTTTCTCCCATGATCTTCGAAATGGTTCCTTTGTAGAGCACGTCTGCTGGAGTGCCCTTAAAAGTGTGCAAAAAAGTGGTGTCAGTGCAAAATGTAACAAAGTTAAAAAGGATTATACTGTGGAGAGCAAACATTATACTGGCAGTACATAAGATCAACTCACATGTGTTATGGACCCTCTGTACGATATTTGAGGATCTGGTGGCCGATTGCTTGGCAAACCCTTACTGAGACTTCCTCCATGAGCTGTTCCTGCAAAGTAAAAAGTAGCCATTTAAAAGGACTACCAAATATTAAATCAACAGAAAGTGAAAATGTATTGAACTCTAACTAATGGTGCTTTTACACGTACCGAATACCAGCCTGATGTAATGAGCGCCATTCATCATTCATGTTATTCGGCACTCGTTTGATTTTCTCTTACATAGGCAAAGATTTGGCTTATGGAGACCAACAATCGCTAATAAGATCGTTAGTCTCCATAAGTCTGCTATACATCCGCTTGTTCACACAAGGAGATGTACTGCAGATCACCAAGCAATTTTATGCACACATTAATGACCCAATCAACCAAGAAATGAATGTTTGCTTGTCTGTCGGCAGATCGTTGGCCCAATTGTGGGGCGAATTAACATTCGGTAGAATGCTCAGGCCTGATAATCAGCCTGTGTAAAAGGACCAGTCGTTTACCATCATCATAACTGTAAGAACAAAAAAAATTCACTGGAAGTCATCATATCACTTGTAGAGCGGATCCGGATATTCGAGTACAGCATAGATTGGAAAGGCAAAACTATGTAACCTTCTAGCCCGACCCATAGCGATTCTATAACATTCAAACAGTACGATGGCGGCTACAAACTGCTTGCTATATCACAGACGGATGTATAGAAGCAGATACCCTGACCACTTCCATCCCTACATATAACTGGGGAGAAGTGGGTGAGGTCGGACCCTTGAGACCCACCTGTTCCTGAGAACTAGGTTCCGGAGTGCACCCCAATGAAGGGGATCACACGTGCACAATTAATTTCAGTGGGGCTGCTGGAGATAACCAATTTCAAGCCCTAGGCTATTTCAAGTGAATCCACTGAAATGAATGGCGCAGCGGTGCGGAAGCATAACCGATGCGGCCTTCATTGTGAAAATGCTCCAGACCCCTACTGATTCGCAAGTTATCCCCTATCTGCTGGATAGCTGATAACATGCTTTAGTGAGACAACTCCTTTAAAGGGGTTGTTTCAAAGCCTTTCAGAAATCAAGCTGCCCAATGACCAGATGACGTACATCTGTAGAAAAACCACACTGATCTGCCATTTTGGTCCATCGTACACTGTATTTTTCGGATAGCACTGCATGTACAACATACAACACATTTTTAGTTCTTTTGTTTAGGTGTTTGATAATCCACCATTCATTCTATAATGCCAATTGCTCCCCAAGTATGATTGATTTATATAGTTACACAAAGGTTTCTAAGAAAGTAACATAATATCTCACCTCTAAAAATGGAGCTCTCTTGAGTGGTCTGCATCACTAGGTTCTCAGGCTGGCTCGGCTGGCTCTTGGGAGAGAGCTGTTCTTGCTTAACAGCCAAGAAAGGCACTGAAAAAGAAAAGGTAAGGAAATAAGTTCCATCAGCAGTGAAATCACTAATTGTTCCAAATAGAGGGTCACTGACCGTTTTGCAGCAGCCACTACAGAGGGTAGTACTATATAGTTGACTATATAGTTTATTTTAGTGGAGAATGCAGTGTGCAGTTAAGGTATAGTACAAGGAAACAAACACAGATGTGAATAAAACGGAAGCTCATGTTATTCAATTAATACACATACTTTTGTTAAATCCAGAGTTATATCAGGGTGTGAAGTGTATCCACATACAATATGCCCTTTATGAATAGGGACAAGAAATGTAGTTCAAACAGTAAAATCTGTAACTCATTTGGCATGTGCATTAGGCCAGGCTCTCACAGCCATAAGCAAAATCTGTCGGGGGCCTCTTGCACCGGATTCCAGTTGTGACCAGTGTACAGCCGCGTATGCCGGCAGAATTGTACTGCACATGACTGTGTACTCACGCAGGCGGCCATGCTCAGTACATTTTTTGTTTGTTTGTTTATATCTCCTGTACCACCGCTTAGTGATAATGCGGATACCTGCATCTCATACGCAATGTAATTGCATATGGGCTGCAGGAATATCCGCAACCATAGCGAACGGGCTCCATGTCGCGGATATGCACGGTAAAATACAATATACAGCATTCTATTTTTCGCTTACAGATTACTTAATTCCGACCCGCTAATGTGATTAGAATTGCGTAATTCAATGCATTTGATTGAATCGCATATTACTGCGGATCATATGATCACGGAATCTGCAATTCAAATTGTGTGATACCGGTCTAAAACGCAGTACCGTTTAAGACCAGCTCAGTTCGTTTTGCAGGAAAAGGACATGACTGTTTTGGATGAATACAGCTCGTTCTACTTCAAGCGGATCTATCAGTGCTATCGACATGTTTTTGGTGTCCTTTTAAAGCCAATCAAGATTTTTGGTCATGAAAGGTTTCTCCCTTTCGCTCTTCATTCATACCTCTTCGAAATTCACAGCACTGTTGGTAATGGCTGACCCCCAAATTGACCGCTCATGGGCCAGGGCTTTAAAAAGTCCTCGATGTCCATGCCACAATTTTTAAGGTTAGCACTAAGCCTATGTTTAAATCTCCTTTTCTTTCCACCAACATTCCGTTTTCCGTGCTTGAGTTGAGAGTATAGTAATTGCTTTGGGAAACAGGAATCGGGCTTTTGCAGAATGTGGCCAGTGCAGCGAAGTTGACGGCGAAGGATCATCGCTTCAATGCTGGTGGTCTTTGCTTCTTCCAGAATGCTGACATTTCCCAAGAAATTTACAGGATTTTTCGAAGGCAACGATGATAGAATCGTTCCAGAAGTTAAAAGTAACATTTGTAGACAGTCCACGTTTCGCAGGCCTATAACAGGGTCGGAAGGACAATAGCTTTATAAACAAGCATCTTGGTATCCTTACGAATGTCCCGGTCCTCAAAACACACTGCCTCATTCAAAAAGGTGCTGCACTCGCACCATGTTATTTTTTGGGGAGAGGTGGCCGACAAGGAAGCAGAAATGCAAAGTATGTGTTTAGCAGCACAAAAGTGAAACAAAAACCACACCTGTAGTTGGATCGTTTGTTGATGCAGCAGCCACAGACGGATCCGACCATTTCCGTGAAGGTTAGCAATACATGATGAAATATGGCAGCATCCAGGTATATTGAAAAACACAATCCTTTATTCTCCCATGGTAAAAACAGCAACGTTTCGGTCCAAGAACCAGGACCTTAGTCAAGCTTGACTAAGGATCAGAAATGGTCAACATTTTCCAATGTTACACCATAAGGGCTCCTACTCACAGGCAGATATGTGCTTCGGAATCTGCGGTCGGCGTCCAGATGGCGAATTCGCAGGAAATATCACCCGTTACTTGCTATGGAGATCCGCTGCTTCCTATCCATGAGCAGAAACAATTGCAGTTTCCGTTCATGGAGGAAAAGTCACAGCATGCTCCATTTTCATGCGGAATTCGAGCGGACGTCCTCCATTGAAGTCAAAACCTTCAATGGGTCACTTTGGGAGCCACTGCTGTCCAAGACCATTGCCATCATGGAAGAGCCGCAGGATGTTCACAAATTTATTAGGGCATCCAAATTTTTGGAGGATGGTCCACAGAGTACTCATCCAAATTTTTGGAGGATGGTCCACAGAGTACTGTGATTCACTGTTTCTAATGCCTTTGCGAAGTCAATGAAAGCCATGTACAGTGGTTGATTTTGTTCCCTGCATTTTGTCTTGGAGCGGTCGTGCCGTGAAGATCATATCCACTATTTGTCTGGAAGGCCGGAAGCTGTTCTGAGATTCTGGGAGGATGTCTCCTGAAATGGGTAGAAGACTGGTTGCAAGGATTTTTGCGAGTATTTTCCCAGCAGAAGTTAGAAGGGAGATACCTCGACAGTTTCCACAGTTTGTTCTTTCCCCCTTTTTGAAAAGGGTGATGATAGTGGCATCCTTAAAGTCCGACAGGATTTTCTCAGTTGCCACACTTTCTCAATCAGCTGGTGGAGTCGTGTCAGCTCAGGCCCACCCTCTTTAAAGATTTCAACAGGGATCCCATCAGGTCCATGGGTTTGCTGACTTCATCCAAGCTAGGTAGTGATGCAAACTCGTCCGACTTCCTGTTTTGGGATTTGCAAGAGAGCCTCTTCAGCCACATTAGAATTATGAAGTCCTGACTACGAAGAAGAGTCTAGTTGTACAGGCTCAAAACACGTCCTAGTGTTCCATTTTCTATGTATTACTTCTACATGTATGCTTTTAATACATATGCAATAAAGTGAAGTTTCAATTTTTGAAGTGCTGGAATATATTTTTGTGATTGTAACAGATTTGTCCAGGACTGGAATGGACCATTTCCTTAAACTCTTTGGATTATTAGATTTTTGGGAGAGTCTTTCTAAATTTAATTATATGTTGTGGGGTTAAAGAGGCATGGAATATAACCAGAGAAAAGGTCATATAAAAATATGGCACGGCATTTCATCTCTCTGGTATATCGGGGTAAGTCAGTCAAATGCTGTGGTACTGATGAACATATTGTGACTCCAAAACCAACAGTTATAAAATGTTCCAGGTACAAATAAACATACAAAGCAATTACAACATGCACTAATAAAAGTATGCCCTCAGTAGACTCCAGTATAGAGAACACCATGTTTGAAAATAACTTTGTTTACTCCGGGCATTGAACTGGTGTCAGTACTGTAGACTGTTTCAGGTGATTATTCTTGGAGGAGATAACCCCCCCCCCCCCCATGGCCTCCCTCACAGAGGCGTTAGTACAAATGCAGCATTTTTTTAATGCTGCGTTTACTGCGGTGCTGGCATACATTTTGCCAGCATTTTGGCTACGTTTTCATTGATGAACCAATCACAGCCATTCAATGACTACGTTCAAATGAATGACTGATTGGTGCATCAAGCGCCGCCTCCGATTTGGTGAGTTGGCACTCCTGAACCAATCACAGCAATTTCTTACTGGAGGCGGGAATTTCAAACCCCGTCAGCAGCATTAAACGGTCTATCAGCGTTGACAAGTGCCTGGCAGCCTGCCTGAAGCTCTGGAGAACAGCGGTGGGGACCCCAACAGCGCCAGCTAGGTGAGTATTACTTTTTTTTTTTAGGTAGTGCAGCTAGCACTTGCGATTAGCGCTGCCAAAAATGTGGTACCAAGTTGTGCAGAACTGAGGTTAATACACTAGATAGAGCCCACTTGTGTCTTCTTCCCTTTTCGTCCGGTTCCTAAAATTCTTCAAGCCAAGCAACAAGGCAGATTAGTTCGATCAAAGGTTGGAGTAGCAGCATGACAAATGCTACTTAAATGATACTCTAAAACAATTATATCATGAGATTCAATTATAAACACCAAAGCACAACCCTCCCCAAGTGCCAAAAAAGGGGTCTGAAAAGAAACACTTCCTGGTCCCATGGAGCCACATGATCCCGCTCAGGCAGTAAACAGCTCTGAAATGGATCAAGCGAAGCAATCTGACTCCTCTATTACAGTAGGTCATCACACTGATGCATTCATTTAAAGAGACCATTTAAAGTGATAGGTTCTCTTCATGGCTTGGGCTCCTTGAAGGATCACATACTGATCTACAGAAATAGGTTGCTCTCAAGCACTAAACAAAAGTTTGCATATTACACAACACAGTGCTATCAATCTGTGCTAAAGGGGACAAGACGCATCGTGAATGATGGGAAGGAACTTCAGACGTACTGTCATCATCACTGAACTTTGCTTTAGAAAGAACTTTGAGTTCATAAGAGTTTGGTCCCTGCAGAGAAAAAGGCCAATGACACAGTCTGTTTGGCAACACTGTATTTATATTGGACAAGGATTCTTGTACCTAGCAGACACATTGCGGACATAGCACAAATAGACCATTATGGAGCAGTCTACTTAAATGGCACATGTCTGGGGGGAGAGTAGGGACATGAAGCTTAGCATCTGGTTGGCATAACAGTGCAAACAATACATGTAAACAACTATTTTTAAAGAGTTTAGAGAATAAAGAGCAACAGGACAGAACAGATTTCAACTTACGCTCCTCACCCAGTTTTTTAGGGTCCACGCTCATTGGTATACCCATTGTGATAGACCCAACAGGAACTTTTGCATGTTCAGAGCTGTAAGGAGTATGAAGTGGGATGGGGACACCCTAAAATAGGAAAATAACCAAAGTTAAACAAAAATTGCAACAATACATTTCACATCTTCCTCCTATAAACTGACAAGAACACACAGTTTACTTCATAATGACTAATGCATAAAGTCTTAAAGACTATTGGCAGTTTTCAAAAAGTGACAAGAAGATGGCTGCCACTGACCAATTTCTAATTATGCAGAAATCTAGCTGTATACTTTCAGAACTAGAAACATTTGTCATTCGGGAGTTGGGAAAATAGACTCACCACGCCTGAAGAAATTGTAGTGGCAGCCATAATGGTTATTGACCAACTTTTCTAGCTAGGACTAGAAAATAGCCACAGAGCGTTTAGAAGAACTGGTCAACGCATTTTTAAAAAATATTACCTCTTATTAAGCAAGAATAACATAATGTGGTTTGTCCATTTAATGGCATGAACATTATTTGGAGTACAGAGGACTTTAGTCTCTATACATGTCAAGTAAAAGACATAGCTAAAGATCTGCACAGCATAAAATAACAACACGGTACGGAAACTGCACATAGTTATCCTTTATAATGAAGTCCAATTACCTGAGATATGGAGCCCATGGGTCTTTCAATAGCAGCTGGGTGTTTGCTAGAGGAGATGAGGGGAGGTGGGTTTGATATGTTGTTAATACGAGGAGCCAGTGATCGCGAACCATCGTGCAGGTTTAATGGCATTGAATGACCTGCGATAAAAGATGGAATGAGTTAATTTTACAGAGTTACCTAAAGCAATGGCAAATGTTGAGCTGTGGGACCCTGGCTCCCCTCTTCTGTTAGTGTACTGTACAATGTATAGAGAACACCAGTGCAGTGCATTGGCTTGTATGCATGGAGCCATGTACCATCTGTGCAGTAAAAGATTTCCAAACTAAACTTTAATAGCTTGAATTCTTTTCAGCAGTTTTCTGACTACACATAGTTATGGATATACACAGAATGATTTACAGTGTTGGTAGAAGAAGGAATGCTGGGTCTCACACCAACCAAGAAGACAGTGCTACCATATCCCTCATTTGGAGCATTGAGGGGGCTGCACATGAGTGGTCATCCTCCATTATAAACTGGAGCAGGTGAGCACATCACTCAGTGTAATGGACAGCGACTGGGGTCAGAGGGGTAAAGCTTCTCTTTAGGGAGAGCAACTACCATAGTAGGTGTGAGAAGACTTCTAAGACTGTTCATGCTCTTTTGGGAAATGTATGCAAATAGTAAGATGGAAGAATGCCTCTACAGTGCCACCCCTCCCGACCCATGTCATAAGCCTCTGACAGCCAGAAACCTATGGTTCACTGATGCCCCAACATAGTCTGCCTGTATATGGCTAGTTTGTTCCTTCTGAAGAGGACTCTGGCTTTGACATATACCCAAGTTATTGCTACAGGGTTTGTTAAAAAGTGTGACACTGCCTTGCAGGGTTGCTGCCTTCTAATAGGTGGCGTCCTGGAGACATTGTTCTATCTCCCCATTTGGATAGTGACTGCACACACTATAGGAGGGTACAGCTTTCAGGAGGGTAGATTGTCTTACATGGACTTTAGTAGATGAACTTTCAACCTCCCAATTTTAATATATCTAATGCTTTTCAAAATACAAGCAAGTCCTGCCTTTCCTTCCAGGTTTACTGCAAGAGCCCATATACATATAGTTCCGGTTCTGAACTACATGTCATCGCATGGTAACACAACATACAGTGGATAATTTACGGCATCTGCAAGAACGCTATATTTCTTACCTTGAGGGTTATACGGGGATGTTGCTTCACGCTGTGGAAGGGACTTTAATACTTCTCTGGCAGGCACTTGATACTGTGCTGCAGGGGGCCAGGGGGGAAGGCAAGTTTGTTCTGCACTTAACCTCTGACCTTCTACCTGTAACGCCATATATGCAGCCTGGTCTGAAAGCAAAAACACAAGAAGTTTACAGAACTGCAAAACACAATGTGGATCACATGACATTTACTCCGCAGGACCCGTGTACTGATCTCTACTAATGGCTGCACGCACAGGTCTGCTCAGTGCAGAGACTACATATTAGGCTGCGGAGGGCTGGGAAGGGTTAACATACTGCCCTAGGCTGCAAAACAAATGGTGACTTTCTCATTTCTTGAACAGTCGTGTCACTGTTGCAGCAAGGTGCGCGGTATAACAGGTTGGGTCACTAATAAGCAGCAGTATAAATAGTACAAGTGTATAAAACATTACCAAACATCCTGCCAGGTGCAACACTCTATACAATGGAGGATCTTGTAATAGAATATTCCGCCATAAAGCATGACATAACTGCAACATTTTATACACTGTATATTACACAGACCATATACAGTATATTAGAAATACAGTATAGCTGCAATTTGGAGGTACAGATACTTAGAGATAGCGACGCTCTGTGAAGTTCTGCCACTTTGCAATGTCACCCTCCACCTAACTGTCTCAGAGTTGCAACACAGCCTCAATTCATTTAAATGGGTTGCAGGTATTGGCATCAAGCTAGATAGCAACTATGGATATGGGTAGAATAAGGACCCACAGAATCCAGAGACCTATGCTTGAAAAGGACAACAATGCTTTTACAGGGTGGCCATGGAGAAGTAGGCCGGCACCGCACTCTTATGACAGGGGTCTAAAAGAGTCTTTGTAGCAAAATGAAAGCTCTGCTGTGATTGGTTGCCATTTCCTTTACTGCTGAGGTAAAATGAAAGCTCTGCTGTGATTGGTTGTCATTTCCTTTACTGCTGAGGTAAAATGAAAGCTCTGCTGTAATTAGTTGCCATTTCTTATACCGCTGAGGTAAAATGAAAGCTGTGCTGTGATTGGTTGCCATTTCTTATACCGCTGAGGTAAAAGGAAAGCTGTGCTGTGATTGGTTGCCATTTCTTATACCGCTGAGGTAAAATGAAAGCTGTGCTGTGATTGGTTGCCATTTCTTATACTGCTGAGGTAAAATGAAAGCTGCGCTGTGATTGGTTGCCATTTCTTATACTGCTGAGGTAAAATGAAAGCTGCGCTGTGATTGGTTGCCATTTCTTATACTGCTGAGGTAAAATGAAAGCTGCGCTGTGATTGGTTGCCATTTCTTATACTGCTGAGGTAAAATGAAAGCTGCGCTGTGATTGGTTGCCATTTCTTATACTGCTGAGGTAAAATGAAAGCTGCGCTGTGATTGGTTGCCATTTCTTATACTGCTGAGGTAAAATGAAAAGCTGCACTGTGATTGGTTGCCATGGGCCACAAAGACATGTTTTCTTCTATACCGCTGACGGCCTACTTCTCCGTGGGCACCCTGTATTACTCTGAACTGACGGCCCATTGTATTTCATTCATGTGACTGGTTACTGCAATGAAAGTTACCAAAATAAATGAACCCGGATTCATATGGTTCACATGAGAATGTTAAGCCAGCAAACTGAATGAATTTCACTGCCAATATTTGTGATTTTGTCACTCCTAAAAATACCTCCATGAGAAATGGCGGCTTGAATCCACACAGAGCTAAGAATAACCATCCCACCTATTTTTTCCTGTTAATCTTCAAAATGAAGGTTTAAGTATACAAGCCGTCAGCATGTTTACCTTCCAGGATATGAATGAGCTTAACCAGCGCCCCCCAGCCTAGCCGCAGAGCAGCGATCCAACAAGCCGTGCGGACAGATCCTCATACAATATGACAGGTGGACCGGCTTCCTAATAGCTCAGGTTTTATGGCTCTGTAGCAAGAGATGGCTGGAATAGAAGTCCTAGGTCTGACTATCCCAGCTCAGTACTGCAGGGCTCGGAGGGCAGAAGCGTGAGCCCATCACAAATGCATTCTCTCCGTAGACTGCCAGCCATTATGCCCGCTGATTGCTGGAAATATTTAAGTGCTCACAATGTGCGAGGAGGAAATGTAGAGTAATAAGTGGAATTTGGCCTTGTTTTAATGCACTTGGCTCGCAGTTCAACTCTACAATTATAACCCCTATAAATCACACCCCCTGGAGTGCGCCTGAGCACACAAAACCGCCAGTCGGCTCAGCACAAAATACAGCGCTACTACTAAATAACGGTTGTAAGACTTCTGACCAATATCGTCTAAGCTGTGCCCCCATGCAGTAATCTGGAATGTGTCTGCTTTAGGACGGCTGCACACGGTCAGATTTGCATTGCGGAATCTGGAACGAGCACCGGCCCCCGGATTCCGTAGCATATACCTGCCATAGCATGCTATGGAAAAGCGCTCTTTTCTGCCCATGAACGGAAATCAATTGCAATTTTCCGCTTGCGGGGGGAAAGCATTGCAGCATGCTCTATTTTTAGTTGGATTGCATGCGGACGGCTTCAATTGAAGTCGATGGAAGCTGTGCGACCCGCGGCCCTTCTGCAATCATCATTGCAGAAAGGTTGCCACATCCGTGCCATCGCCTGGTGACGGCACGGCACATCCACAGCACAGAATAAGAAGAATCTGCACAGGAACGTGGGGGGCACCGACCGGACACAGGGTCGAATTCCGCTGCGGAATCCGACCCGATCGTGTGATCCGGCCTAACATAGATGCAAACACCTAATAGAGTTAACTCCCAAAGTACCATGTTTCAGGTTCAATCATATTGGGTTGGTTTGTGCATGTATAGTATAGAAGTATAAAAAAGTACTAAGAAACGTGCTCAATAATGTGGAATTATTATATGGAGGGATAAAAAAAAACTGAGCGGAGGAATGGCTGTCTGAAGCGAGATTAGTGAAGCATACTTTGGATGTATTTGATGTGTGTCAAAATTTAAATTCAGTTATAATGATTGGATCAATAAGTTATTTATTGTTAAGGTCAAATAGTGTTTGGATTTGACGAGTCATAATCATTGTGACCGCGTATACGTAGAGACTTCAGCCATTTAAGGGCGTTTTTCCACTAAACCAACAATATCTCATAGAATCTAGTGTGAAAAATAATTCATAAGAAGGCCGCCTGCAGACGGCTGGGTCGGATCTGGCAGCGAGAATTCTCGCCGTGGGACCCGACCCGAGAGCAGCGCGTACTCACGTGCGCCCCGCGGCTCTTTCATGTGCCGGTTGCCAGCGCATGCGCAGACCGGAGCCAGCGGCGGGTGAGCGAGCCCTGCACAGAAATAGAGCATGCCGCGGTTTGTTTGCAGAGCGAGATTTCGAGCGGCCAAATCACATCCGTCTTCATAGGATTGCGTATGTTAACGCAATCCTATGCAGGCTTCCAGCCCGTCTGCAGGCGGCCTGACAGACTGACCTAACTTTCACTGAGCCCTTTAACTGTATTAATAGTAGGTCAGGGCATATGTTGTATATATGAGCAATGATGGGAGATGTAGTTACGCTGTACTGCTAAGTAGGTACAGATATTATGCAAGACGTAACTGGGAATGGCGATTTAGATGGAACCCGTTAAGCTAACAATACCACATTAGAGTTACCGATCTCTGCAGGGTTGCCCGACAATCTAACGAGTGTAACAGCAAGGGAAAGGAAGGATCAGGCATGCTGAGTTTCAATCAGGATTGTGGAGTCAGATTTGTGTGGAGATAAAAATGCGGTGGAAATGCACCGAATCCAACTCTGGTTTCAAAATACAAATATTACATATTAAAGGGGTTGTCCGGGTACCAGACAACATTTCTGATGTAGGCTCAACTGTGTGAAAGCAATAAAAAGAACTGTACTGGCCTGTCCTCTGCCATGTGCATCCAGCACTGTAGCGCCACTGTCCGCCCGGTTTTTATTGTGGAAGGCAACATCCCCACGTATTACCTGACTGCTGCAGCCAAGTAAAGATTGGCGCAACACCGTTTTGAACTCCCTGCATCATGGCGCCTAGGATAAAAGCACCAATACCCGGAGAATGGGCAGTGACGCTTCAGAGGAAATCTGATGACTTCACCTTCCACAACAAACACAGGGAGAATGGTGGGGCTACAGCGCTGGAACCCCGTGGCAGCGGATGGGGAGGGACTGCTCCCTTTCTTATTTTAGTGCAGTTGGACCTATAGGGGACATGTCCAGAAACCTGACCACCCCTTTAATATGTAACATATTAAGCTTGATGTTAATGTTTAACACAAACAATTTGTTATTAGTAATTACTGTAAATGAGCCATTCATGAAGAAGTCAGAGCTGGAGTTTGAGTGCATAAAAAGAGTCGGCAAAGTTTGGCTTACTGACGCAACAGTCTTGATCCACTATTCTTGTGGGGGCACTTCGAGTAAGCATATTTATGGGGAGTCGGGGGAGATGTCTGTGGGTAGGACGAGTGCCCTCTTGGAGTACCACTAGCTTTAATGTGCTGATAGACGGTAACTCACTTAGCAGTAGGATAACTAACGACATGCTGGAAATCTCCTTTCTGTGGAGTAATGGCATCAGCGCACTGCCATGAATTACATACCATCTTTTTCTGCAGCTTTCCCTTTCGGGCTACTGATTGTCTGTGGCTCTTTTTCAGATGTTAAATGAGAAGAAAGATGCTTATTCAGTGCCTGTCCATCCAGGGCCGACTCATGAACCTTGGTGATCTGTTCTTGATAAAGAGCCAAAGCATCATGAGGCTTCATGGGAACATTTTGAGAAGCTGATTCAGAGAAGCCTTCTGAGATCTGAAAGAATTAGAAAAAAAACGGACTTCATCTTAATACAAGAATTCAAAAATAGCATTAAAGAAAAAAAAAAAATCAGACAGCGTTCTGGTTCGAGTTGACAGGGATCGTGGCACAATGAAAATCATTTGATCGCCGACTGTAATCGTGGTCCTGTGGGCTGATTCAAAGACCGACAGATTATGCTGCATGAACACAGGTTACAGAAACCGCAAAGAGCACTCGGCTTACTCAAATTGGTTGATTACTTCCTCATACCTGTTGAGCCATTGATAGCCATGTGACACACTGCTGTATTTTCCCATACTATTACACTTTCTATTAACTCCCCGACTGCAATGACCGGAAAGCTAAGAACAGAAAAAGTCCCTAAAAGCTGTGCAGGAAAAGAAACATTGGCACTAAAAAGGGGCTATAACATGCTAAATATAAGTGCGTAGTTATCCCTGATCCGCAAATTATACTTCAGCATTTTGTTTACAAACATGAAAATAAGAATAAACATGGAGCATCTAATCACTGTTCCATCTCGGCATATATCAAAACATAGTATTGTACAATAATTGTTCACACCTAAGAAACAAAAACGGTACACAAAACAGTATGACGCTAGGGCTTATTCACACGAGTATAAATACGCAGCATATTACACGCCAGTAATATGCAGTGAATCGATTAATGAAAGTACATTGATTTTCATTGAAACTCACATTTGTGTATATACATGGCGTATAATACATGCGTGAAACATTGCATGTTCTATTCCACTGCGTATTACGTGCGCCCAGCCCTACTGTTCTATATGGATGCATATTAAAAGCTGTACATGCGCAATACACTGCGTTTGCGGCATTTAATACGCAACACAGATGGGGGAATTAAAAAAAAAAAAGACTAATTACACTGCGCACGACAATGTGTAAGACACGCTGTCCTGTGCAGTACACAATCGCTGACATGCAGTGATGACTGGCTCACCGCCGGTAAAACTCTGCGAAATACACATAGCGTTTGATGCATACGGTCATGTGAATGAGCCCTGTAAGAGCTCTCCCAATTAAGACATTTTCCTAGCACTTCATAAGTACAGGAGACATATTTCAAATTTTCCTGGTTATTTGGAAGAACAGACTGTAGCGTAAAAAAAAATTGCATTCAAGTGGAATTTTTTGTGAGATTTTTATTAGGTTTTCCAAGACTAAAAAATGGCATCACTATAATCAGATTGGTTTAGTAGACTGGAGGGTCCCCTATTCTGTTAACCAGGCACAGCTCTGTGCTTTTGGTAGTGGCTGTGCCTGGTACTGCAATTCAAGTGAACTGGACTGAGCTGCAAAACCAGGCACAGCCATGACCAAAGGGCATTGGTGGTGGTGGTGGTGGGGGGGGGGGGGGGGCAGGAGTCAGTTGCCTACTGTTCCGATACCGATGGTCTGTCCTAGGATAGGACTTCAATATTTTACCCTCAGAAAACCTGGTAATGCCCATGTATATATAAAAATGGCAGATTGTACGCATGGCTTCATTTCAGAGGAGTCTGACAACTGCTTCTCTGTTCAATCTCCTGCTTCTGATAATCTCCCAGATTTGCATTTTTTTGCTGAAATTTACAGGCTACCTGGACTATCAGATTGCAAGAAATGTACTGCAAATCATGGTGGTGATGTTCCAGAAAGTCTTTATCAGAGGTAAATAAGTAGGTCAGGGTAATGAAATAAAAAAAAACACGAACAGGGAGACAAAGCAGAAAAGCAGCCTTCTCATCAGTACATTTAACAGAGTCAATAGACAGTAAACCGAAGAGACAGGTTGCTTGATTGTTTCATACAAGTGAACACCATGAATGATGACTGGAATCTGACGGGCAGAACGTCTCTTGCACGAGAGACCTTGTTGTGCATCTACTTACATCATCTGACAGCACGGACACGCGAATCAATACGAGCGGCCAAACACAGCAGACACAGATACAAGACCTTAGTAGTAGGAATGATCACTAACATTCAGAACTATTAGAGAACTGCGACGTTGGCCAACCCGTCAGACCTTCAGATCCTACTGTTCTCATCCCCACCTTATGGCCACTTACGGTGCTGGGATGAACCAACAGAATGAAGTGCAGTCACTTACAATGGGTGGAATGGCAGCTGCTCTCTGCTTCAGCTGTTTCAGGTCCATTGGTTTCTGAGGCGAGGCGTTCACTCGCATGTCGATGACAGCGTTTAGGAGACTAGGCCGGGGAGACATCAGCCTGCACACAGAAAACACAAGGATTAGCCAAGTTCCACACACTAAACCTATTTGCTGCTTCAGTGTCATTTTCACATTTAATACTATTGAATGAATCAACTTTGGAAGAGGCTTTCATTAGTTTCCCCAGATCTACTGCTAGCAAGACAAACTGCACCAAAATGATGCACATGGTATGATAGAGTGTGAATACATCACTAGACCCGCAAAAGCCACTTTTTACCCCATATCCTGGCTGCTGTACATACATTTTGTTTAGTAAATGACCCCCAACATATTTGTATACTTGTGATGCTTATAACGTGGGTCATGAATGGTATAGTGTATTCTTACGGCTCCTACACAGACGGATTTGATGAATCCGCATCCGCACTCACTATACACTGTCTCAGGCTCCCATAGAAAAGAATGAGCTTCCGCAGCTCCGGAATTGATTTGTGGATTTCGCAATGTGTAAATAAAACGCAGCGTGCTCCATTTTAGCGCAGATTCTGCACTCACGCACGCAAATACATTTAATACAATATGCAGGTATTTTGCAGCAAAACTCCGCTTGCAGAATTTGCGGCTGCCGTGTGCAGGAGGCCTAAGTGAGAGCACCTAAAGGGTACAAGAAGACTTAGGCCTCATGTTCACGGGGAAAATAAAATTTAAAATCCGCAGCGGATAACCCGCATGCGTGATCAGCACCTAAAATTTCCCATTGGAATGCACTGACAGACCCGCAGGTAGATAAATAGCTGCGTATGGTATTTTAAAGTGATTTAAAAATTTCATGCGCATGAAAAAAAAACCCGCAACATGCTCCATTTAAGTGCAGATCACGCATGCGGGAGCTCAGAGCTCATAGCTCAATTGATCTCCTGCATGAAAAAAAAAGGAATTTAAGCTCATCCGCAGTGCATCCGCAGCAGAAATCCGTGTTACATATCCGCAGACCACCGCCAAAATACGTGGTGAATGGAGGCAATAAAAAGTCTATGGACTTTCATACTTCCATTCACACTTGCGTTGGAGCTGCAAAGGACATCTGTATAATTCACAGCATGCTCTATTTCTCTGCATTTCATACGGAACCCTTCAAGGGCTGCGTCTTGAAACGCTGCCCTTTCGCAATGCTTGCGAATGGACAGCGTTCAATACAGAGCGAGGAATTAGAAAAAAAAAAGTCATACTGCGCATGTCCGTGCCGTCACAATCCCGGGCATGCGCAGTGCCTATCGCAGCCCATACGCAATCAATGCTGGCTTTCTGGCAGAGCATACGGGCTGCAATAAGTACAACGCTGCGAGATACTCACAGCACTGTACGCATACGCCTGTGTGAATGAGCCAGAAGGTGCCAAAGTAGTCGCCAAAAAGTTTACAATGCCATGCATGTAGAGTTTAGTGGGAGTAAGTGGTCATTTAGAATGACATATGGAACCAAGTGCCATCACAAGACAAAAATGGAGTAGGTGCAGTTTCAGATGACATTGCCATGAAACATATGCCAAGACTGACCATGACTCTTCTACCCCCCTTACAGAAGAGACCATAGTCCACGAATCATTACATTAGTATACCATCTAAAGTAGATCATACAAATCTCATATTAGAAATACCATGTTGTCTAGAAGGTAAGATGACTGCAGGATCAAACTACATACAATATTACATGGGTCTCAAACACAGCTGTGAACACAAACCTAAAAGACTCCTAATTAGTACTAATTGGACAGGTGCTTCAGTATCCTATTTTACAGGCTTTGGAACATTCTAAAAGAAATAGTCCCTCCTTTTAAAGCTTTTTTTTTTCAGTGGCTTCCGTTTAAGAAATAACCCTTGGGTTAAAATAAAGCAGCCGCTGAACTACAAAAAGGGCCAATTACTGTTTCCTGACTGCCGAACTGCATGAAAGTCACAAACAATGCTGCTAACCCAAGATGAGAAGATTACCCGAGTAATGGATACCTAAAGCTACTTGCTTTCCAGCAACAGAGAGCCCAAGTGTAGCCCATGACAAACAGAGTAAGTAAGGCCAATACATCATGTAGTGCTTACAATGAGCTCGGCTCCAAATATAGGATTCCAAGAAGACAAGCAATCAGTACGCACTTTATGCTATACAAATATAGATCCATGCTAACAAAGGTGGATTGTGCAAAACAGCAGACAATGTTCATTACTAGCGTGATGCATTTCGAGACGACACTTGACTGAAGAGCTCTTCTAAAGGAATACGGGGATAGAGACGCTGCTGGTAAAAAGCAATTTTCTTGGGGTCAGCTAATTGGGTCTTATTGAAAAAGAGGTGCTGCTATAATTATCTCTAAAAAAAAACAAAAAACTAAACGAATGGCGATGCAGCAGTCTTGTGACACAAGAGGTTAATAAACTACAGCTATACACTAACCTGACTGAGAAATTACCCCAACGTAAAGATTTTGTCGCAGCATTATTCCATTGTCGGGGTATGTTCAGACAAACAGGTTATGCAACTTGATGCAGTTTCGGGCCAATCACATGGTCTGGGAGCGTGATAAAAGGTGAAAACCAGTCTGTGAAGCTAACTTTGGCAGCACTATTATGTCTAAAAACTGCTTTATGTTGTTATTTTTGTATCTGGATAAAGATTAAGGAGTGAAGACGCCTCCAAGAGGCCATTGAGAGCCATTTATTCGAATAGAGGAGTTAAGCAAAGGCATCATCACAGGGCTACATACTGTCAATTGTCTTTTGTCATAATGAGGCTGAAAGTCAGCGGGATACTACAACCACGGGTCGAATTTGGAGATGGTGTTCAGCAGAATGAAATGTGCATCTTTGTAGTGGGACTGGAGCACCGAGACAAGCGTCACACAGATCGGTGCATCCAGCACCAAGCAGTAGCGGCTCCCCAGCTGATGACCTGCTGCGGAGTGTATGGACAGATTTGGATGCTCCAACAATAATAGTTTCTCGAAGACCAGCTGATGCAGATTTGCAGTCAAGCCATCTTTTGTGAAGACTAGACCTCACAAACTACCATAGTTGTGAATATTTGCAGTGGTGTTGCTCCAGAGCTAACTGTCAGGGTGTGGTGTTAAGTGACAAACAGATTCTGTCTCAGCAATGATGATCGCCAAAGGAGGATCTGGAGGCAACATGGCAACTGGGCTCATCTACCTTCCATTTTGGAGCAGCACACAGCTTGTCAACATGGAATCATAGTTTGGGGTGCCATCAGTAGCTGCAAACCATCACACTACCATATTTTCCAGCAGGATAATGCTTGGCCCCACATAGCAAATATTGTAGGTATCATGTTTCCTCGAAAAGAAGACCCTGTCTTCTATAAATTTTTGCCCCAAAAGAGGCGCTAGGTCGTCTTATACTTACCTAGCTGACACCGCCCATGTCTTCCCACTGGTCTCTGGAGCGCTTGCTTGCAGTCTACAGTCACTGGCAATTCCTAGTTCTGGGATTCATAAATCCCACCTCCAAGAAGCAATGGCTGTGATTGATTCTCGAGTGCTGCCAGCCAATCAATGCAGCGCTCGATGAAACAATGCGATGGTTGTGATTGGTTCATCAAGCGCTGCATTGATTGGTTCTTAAAGCGCTGCTCAGCCAATCAACAGCCATCGCGTTGTTGTGGAGGGATTTTTGAATTGGCTGAGCAGCATTCATCTCGGCGGCGGCTTCTCCTCACTCTGCAGCAGACATTGCTATCGCCGCCATCACATTGTTTCATCAAGCGCTGCATTGATTGGCTGGCAGCACCCGAGAACCAATCAGAGCCATTGCTTCCTGGAGGCGGGATTTATGAATCCCGGAACCAGGAAGTGATAATCTGTTGGCGGCTGAGGACTGCAAGCAAGCACCGGAGCTCCGGAGACCAGTGGAAGGACAGGGACCAGGGCTGCTAGGTAATCTATAGCTTTTTTTTATGTAATTCAGCTAGGCCTTATTTTTGGGGGTAGGGCTTATACTTCACCCTTTACCCCCCCCCCCCTACTTACTGATTATCCTGCTTATTGGACCACAGGAGAGGTGTAATTGTTTGAAATTAAAAGCGATTGTTCAGACCGTAAAGAGAACCCATCACATCCCTGCAGCACTATAAAGTAAGTTATGGTGCTGTTAAGGGACGTGACAGGGAGCTGGGTGATGTATTTTTTATACTCACCCGTTTCCTGGATCCAGCTGTGTCCCCCTTTGAAGTCCTGATGACGAAAATCAGACTCTTTTCAGAGTCCCGCGTGTGTGCTCCGCTTTACAAATCTATAGTGCATTGTAATTCGCATAATACGTTAAATGCCAAATTAAACTTTGCCACAGCTGTACCACCCACCATCAATACTACCATGCAGCAACTTGTACCCACTGTACAGTCTAACAGCCCTCCGTTGTGGTAGCGATAGGTCCAAACATAACTACAGTATGGATTCTTACAAAGGAGTAAAGAATTACTTCATCTGAGTGAAAGGAAACCCCCTAAAGGCTTCTATGTTTCTAGTTTCCACATACCTGTTCTTGTCAGTGGAATCCTGCTCTTCAGCCTCATCTGCACTGCAGGTGGCACTAGAGTCACTGTCTGTATTCGTCTTCCCCTCATGTTTGCTATGCTTCTTTTCCACTTTCTGTGCCACTTCTGAAGCCTCTCTTGGTGGCTCTTCAAGATTTTCCACAGCATTTTCACTATAGTCCTCTGTTTCTTCCTGCTTTATTTCACTTTTGTGTAGCTCCTCACATGATCTTCCTTCATCCTCCTCTTCCTTTTTGACTGTACTAGCTTCTGGATCATCTTTGGGTTCCTCCACATTACTAGTCCTTTCTGTAATTTCCTGAGATTGCTGCACAGTTGAGTCACCAGGATCAGCCGGCACCTCACTGTTTGTTTCCGCTACAGAGGTTCCTACTGGCTTGGCGTCATTGTCTTTGCTCTCTTTGGCTTCCTGTCTTGGCGATGGAACACTCTCCGTATCTGAACTGTTGTTGACTGCGGCTGAAGGAACAAAGCAAAGGCATCAGGAAGGGGATCGCCTAACACGCCTGCAGCACATCAATAAACATGGCAATACAGAAATCTATTATCGCTGGGGCTGCTGTGGGGAAAGGGGGTCAACACAGAAATCTAAAGTCTACTTATTTCAAGTCTACCTACTTAGATTGCTGCATGCTAGGATATAACTGCAACCAAAAACAAAATTGTGTATCCACACGTTAAGTCTGATTTAATTTTATTCTCTCACTGCATCTAAATGAGATTTATAGGGATTTTTTGTGACCACTTAGCCAATCATTGGCTTCAGCTATGATACTGCTATGCAGTTGACTGAGCGGTCATATATACAATATGAATGGAACATGACTGTTGCAGTGGGGAATGGGGCTCCTCAGCTGGACTCATGGGTAACATCTAAACAGTGAGTATTACGTTAGCCCAATCCCTGCCATACGATTTTTTTCTCACCGTCAGACAACCCCTTTAATGTATGAAAATGCAAGGTTATGCACTTTTCATGGATTTAAAAAATGGTGAGACATTTTTCTCTCGTATTCTCTTTTAGAAATAACTTATGATCTCAAAAGCAACACTAGTAATACTCACCTTACCAGTCCTGTGCTGCTCCTATGCCAACACATCCCTGGTCCCCAGCGGGTGTCTCCAGCAACGTCATGTCGACGTGATAGGTGACTGCTGCAGCCATTTACACTGGCCACAGCAGTGACCTTAGCAGAGTAGACCCGTCCCCATTACAGCCAATGACTGGCTGCAGCAGTCCCGTGCCGAGACGCCACATCATCGCTGGTAACTGGTAAACCGAAACAGTCGGGGGTGAGGGAAGTGTGGGCAGGGCATTAGAAATATTACTGCATTTGGTAATTTTAGATTATAGTTAGCTCTTTGTAAAGGATTACAATGCTTTAAAATATCAAAAAATACTAGGTAACACAGACATAGAAAAAGGCTTATGGATATTAGCAAATAAGGTAAACTTGCAAGTATTGCCAGGCAGCTGCTTCGAAGGCTAATACCAACATGAGATGCAGTATAGGGACAGATGCACATTCTTCAGACATGCTATGGGTTTTCCTTTTAGAAGTCAGTAATTTGACTGCACACGTGCTATTGTGTGGTTTTAATGCATAATGAAGACATAGCAGTGTTGCAGTGTGTAGAGGCGGGTGGCCAAAGTTTTTCAAGAAACAAATTTATGAAAAAAACACAAAAATAAACTCAAAAAAGTAATTTGTGATTGCCTAAAGAGGATAAGTATTTAATTTCCTTATCGGGTCCCTCTGTGTCAGACCAGACACTTCCCCCTGTGTTCGGACAAGGTGTCACGTGGTATTGTGGGTGGCTGATGTCGGGGAAGTAATAGGTGAGGGATGAGCTGTCGGCCTATTATAAGTAAGCAAGCTCTCCTTCCATCACTGCATTAGCGGGACTCAGAAAGAAATTTAAAGTCCTTTTATGTGGCCCGATGATCAGACACATGAATATACCCCAAAAAGGTCTGCTGGTTGGCCGTACATTTTCCCAGAGATATGCTGCTGAACAATGCATCGTGTATGGGACGACCGCTCTTCGTAACAATCTCTAGTCCTCAAGCTACAGATCATTCGGCCATGTACACAGCATTAACAATCACCATGCTCATTGTTTGTTGGTGCTAGTTATCATGGGCAAATAACCCCCCCCCCCCCCCCCAAGGCCTTGTTCACATAGAATTTAGCTGCAAATTCAAACATGAATTTCCTGCCAAAATCCGCACCATTTTATTAATGCTCTGAAAGTCATGTGCAGATTGTAATATTCATGCTGTAGAAAAAAGCACTGCCATTTCAATTCTTGGCACATAAACCGTGTCAGGCTACTGTAAGTGGATCTGGCCCATTGACAGAGCCTGCATCAAAATCTGCAGGAGAACTGCAAGGCTCAACCTCAAGATTTCTGCCATGGATTACATGGTCAGATCAACATTGGGTAAATTTGATATGGATCTGACAGGTTACAGCCCGTGTGAATAAAGCCTTAGGCTGGATTCCCACAAGGCGGAATTGTCACAGAATTTCAATGCGGACCTTCTGCACAGAAATTCCACCAGCAATCTTTATCCTGGCATAAAGCAGCAACGTGGATGAGATTCACAAAAATCTCGTTCATACTCTGTGGAGAAGCCATCGCGGCCATGCTGCGATGAAACGGACATGCCGTGCGGAATTCAAAGAGAAGGAGAGATGGCCGCAGCACAATGCAGGCAGTGAAGCCGCTTCAAAACCCTGTGCCGATTGGTGTGCGTTTTGAAGCTGCATTTCTGCTGTGGAAATCTCACAGCATTTCCGTACGGTCCCGCTGCGGTCATTGCACGAGATTTCCGCCCAGTGTGACCGCAGCCTTAGCACGGAACAAAAGACCATGACATGCTGGTGACTATTCTATGATGTGTAAACATATCACTACAGTGATTATTTTGAATGCAGAAGTAAACCATAACCAGAGGGTATGTACCGCTACCACATCCAGACGGAAAGAAAGTTTCAACAGCATAGAAAGTTTTTTTGGACTGTAGGACCTATAAGTACTCTAGGATGTTGCAATATTTTAGACATTAACCCCTTGAGTAGCAGGTTTCCTACCACCCTGTCGTGCCCACCAGGGCAGGTTTTTTAAAATGGTCTAATCATTGAATTTCAACTAGTTTTGCAGTTGCATCTCAAGAGCCATAACTTTTTCATTTTTCCATTGACATGGCCATATAAGGGCTTGTTTTTTGCGGGACAAGTTGTGATTTTTTAAACAGGGGGGAGGAAAAAAAGAAATGGGGAAAAAAGAAAAAAAGGGGCCATGTCATTAAGGGGTTAAATAATGTATTAACTTCCTTCTCTGGGTCATTACGACGCATGGATACCACATGTGTGATTGTATTTTTGATTTTTTACAAAGTAAAGGGAGACAAGTGTTTTTTTTATTTTTTTTTGTCCCTTTAGGGGACATCCACAGGGACCCATCAGGACCCCTGATCACATTCCAGGGGTCCGATGGTGACAGCCCTTTACATGCTGCAGTGACAGCCCTTTACATGCTGCAGTCACATAGACTGCAGCATGTAAAGGGTTAACACAGCAGAGATCGGAGGTTTTCTCCGATCTCTGCTGTAAGAGCTAGTACCTAGCTGTCCTCTGACAGCTAACAACCAGCTCTCCCTGCCACAGAGACCATCGGCTTGCTTCTGACAAGCCGATGGTCTCTATGGCAACTTGTAAACAAAGCAGGACATTGCCGACATGTCGGCAATATCTTCTGCTGGTTTTTCAAAGCCCTTGCACTGCTCTGTGTGGGTCTGTGCAGGCAGAGCACAATGTCACAGCTTGTGGCATTGTGCTCTGCAGCTCCCATAGTGATACATAGCCCGGAAATCTTCCGGGCTATGTCACTATGAGCAGTGGAGCTCGTCCCGGAAAATTTCCGGGCGTGCCACTCAAGGGGTTAATTCAAAGGGGGTTTTAATGCGTTTAGAAAGGGACAGTATTCTACGTTAATCTATACTACATCATTACAGAGGGATAGTTGATCCAGGAATTAAGGCAATTGCTACATACAGATATTTTGTAGCGCTACAGATCCAATTTCAACAATTGTGCAGCTACAGTGACAGCTGGAAGTGTTGCCAACTTTTCGCACAACAGCTGCTTGAAATGCTCATGAAGGGTGGATGATTATTATATATTCCTGTGGTCGGTCACGCTGCAGTTGAGCTGAAGTTGTTGCACTACAACATTTTTGTGCAGCAGAGTCCATTTGCTAATTTTGGAATCAGGAAAGACTTTTTTCCATTATGCGAGGACAATATAACAGGTGAAGTCCAAGCACTGAAGGTGCTTTCACACAGAACTATTTATTTTTTCTGCTGGATCATTCAAATTTAAACAATAATCAGCCAATGATTGAACAAACAATAATTTGCTTCCTTATCGTTCATTTCATGTGAGCGAATGAGCAAACTGTCATTCCTTGCTTGTTCACTGGGGCAAACGATTATCGCTACGTGTGAACGTGCCCTAACTATCTTTCAAGGTTACTAACCATGCGGCTATATCCAATTATATTTGATAAAAGATGTTTTTGAAGGTTTTTCATGTAAAGTGCAACTGTAATGACTGCAACTGTAGCTGAAGTGAGCAAGTGGGAAAGCTGGTCCATCTTTGCACCGCTAAGTTAAATTCTATGAAACACATCTGACAGTAATTCACATAATATGATATCTGTGCATATAGGGATCAGTTCACATCGGCATTACACTTTTGTTTAGAACGGAAGTCACAGCACTGTGCCAGATACATCCTGCGGGGGCAACTGGTGATACCTGACAGACCCCACTGACCTACAATGGGGTCTCTCAGATCCAACTGGGGTGTCAGTAGTATTCTTTGCTGTCCAAACAACAGAGTCTGCTATAGAGGCTAAGAACAAAAGATCTGATGCGGATCTAAACATTCCTTCTTAGGGCTTCCAAACACTATTTTTTTTCTTAAATGCTGCATTTTTTTAACCCGAATGTCAATGGGACTTTCTAATGTTAAAAATGCATCACACAAAAAACGCAAAGCACAAACTTGCGATGCGTTTTTAACATTAGAAAGCCCCATAGACGTGTGTGGGAGCCCTCAGACGTTGCTAAGGCAATCCGTATGAAGATACACCTGTATCACACATCAGAAAAGACCAAAGTAAGCCTGGAGAGTAAGGCCTCCTGTCCATTGGCGAGTTGTCATTACGTTACCCGCAGCTATAATCTGGCCGTGGATAACGCAGTGAACGCTTTCCATAAGCTTACTATGGAAAGCGCAGCCCGACATCCACAAGCGGAGTATCATAGCGATTCTCCTCTCACGGAATTCAAATCGCGGCATGCTGTAATTTTTCTATTAGATAGGCTCACCGTGGAGACCTGTCAGTTCTCCCCCGGCTCCCCTGCTAGCGATATTCCACCTCGGCCGTGGACAGGCAGCCTAAGAACTGCAGACAATCAAGTTTACTTAAAAGCTTTAATCCATACAAAAAGAAATGAGAGCAACAAACATTACAAAGACTTACTGTCTCCTTCTTCTGCCATTTCTTCTTCATTACCACTAATCCCTGATGCCTCCATCTCTTCATCCTCTGCAGCAGGTGTGTACTGGACCTCCTCCTCCATTTGCGCTGCTTTTTTCTTTTTGCGCCTGTTGTTGCGCTCCTTCTCCTAGAAGAAATAAGTCAATTAATAGTAAGTCTGTCAAAATATTGTATACCTGAAATAAGATGCTATGGAAGCTATACAGAAAACGTAGTAAGACTGACGTTTTATACACAACTGATGTGTTATGGAGTAAGATGTATTACATTTAGTAAGAGGCACATGCCTCGGAGACTTCTGTACACGAGAAATTGAAATATACCTCTGCAATGACCTGGCATAGATTAGCACTATACTCTATGCCAATTTTTGGCATAAATACATAATAAATCTCTGAGGGTAGAAGCACTTTACACCACCGGGTATTGGGTTCTGTCCACATTAGGGGGTACAATCTAGATTCAAGGTTTGACTGAAATTAAACAAAAAAAATTCACAGATTTTAGAGCAAATAAAGGCATGTGACATAAGTAGTGACTTCTCCTTGCCAGAAAACTGGCATAAATCAATTGTTAAAACTTCCCCTAAGATTTCACAAACACAACCCATGGAGTTAAAAAAATAAAAAATCAACAACATGCGGAACTCTTATGGTATGTGAACTTGCACAAAATGTTGGCAGCGAATTCGTGGTAAAACCCATCTCCACGCAGATATCCTGTGGATTTCACCCTATGATAAGTGTAAAGATCTGTGACAAGACGCGCCATGCTGCAGATTTAACATACACACTGCAAGTCATCATCCGTCCAGATTTAGTGTTTTGTGTTGAGGTTATGTATTGGTTAAAAGCTCATCCACTTCGCTGCTGAAGGAATATGCTGCAGATTTTCTGTCCACAAAGCTGGACGAAAAGTGCATCTGCCCCATGTGAACATGTCTTTACTGTAATACATGGGAGAGAATTAACTAGCAGTTTCTGCCACTTTTCTGGCAAAGATTGCCAATTTTGGCACAGTAGTTTTTTTTTGTCAAAATTTGCATCTTTTCCCTTTGTTCTCCACTTCTGATAAGTGTTGAGAAAAGGTGCGAGGCGTAGCGGGAGGAGGCATGGCCTCAGATTATAAACGTATGCCAGAAACTGGAGGAAATCAGAGGAGATATTCATGCCGGCTCGCAGTTGGCATAGATTTTAGATAAGCAGATCTTTGGGTCATCCATGTGCCACAAATTTATTAACAGCCTATCGGGTTCTATTGCATTTGTTGCCCTTCACACCAGCACACATTTTTCCTACACGGTTATAAAAAACACACCTAATTAAATCTCCATCAGTTATTTACTTTATTGTAGCGGCAAATGTCCGGTGAGGCCAAGGTAAGAGACCATCTGGGGCGCCTCTTTGCCATGGGTGAGGAGGCACCATTTTATCAATAAATAGAGTTTATTACAAACACTTAACTTTCTATACATGGAGTGCTTTGATCAGTGATGGAAGCGCTCATCGTTACAGGAGTCCCAGGGAGTAGTGAGCGTGGTTTGGGTTGCTCACAGCCCCCTGCTGGTCCTCCTCTGCACCAGGTTCCAACACTGCCCACGTCAGGAAGTAGTGTGTGGCAGCATCAGGAGGTGGCACACAGCCTGCAGCAGAGGAGGACCCAAAGGGCCGGAAAGGCAGGAGCAGTGGCAACACCAGCACCCATATCAGGAACAGAGCACTGGCAGCAACGCCTAGACAGGAGCAGAGGTTAAAATTCAGGGGACTGGGGCTATATTGCTATATTCATTATGGGGTCTCTTAATCATCAGTCTGATCTCGCCTGGGGTGTCTTAATTATGGGGTCAGGTCTGTGCTATGTATTAATTTTAGAGTTGGATTTGGGGTCTGTATTAATGACAGTGTCAGATCTGGGGGTCTGTTTTAACTATGGAGTTTGATTGGGAGTCTATGTTAATTAAGGGGTCTGATCGGGGGTCTATGTTCATTATAGTGTCATATAAAGGGCCTGTATTTGTAGGGTCTGATCTGGGAGCCAGTGCAAAACCTGAAACAGAGTCTTCCCCACTACCATATGTCATTTATAATTCTGTTTTCTTTTGTGGCACAGGGGCCTTTGGGCGTCATTAGGCTCCAGAGCTCAGGTACGACTGCTACTTCTGCATCTACTATAGCTATACGCCTGGCCAAAGATGTTTCAGCAGCAGACTCTGTAGTTTTCAGGTGAAGTCACTAGGATGAACTAATCCAAATTTTAGAAGAAAATTAAAGTGAGTCACCAAATTAAACATTTATTCTGCCTATATCTGGTTTTAAGAGGCGTTTTAATCTTTCATTAGAGTGTAAAGTGATTAATTGATTCCAGCGGTTGCGTGGGAACAATTTGCCTAGTCTGCCTAGGGCACCAGATCACCTTGTCTTGGCCCTGATGTTACTAGCAACAAATGGGAGGAAATACACCTGGGTGGGCAAATTACAGTAGCTCTTAGGGGCCAGGTAAACTGCTCCGCGAGCCAATATGATTATTAAGTGGTTTGGCAAGGATGTCCACAGACAGCAATGTAGTTGAAGAAGGTGCCAGTAGCCAATGCGCTTTTGGAATTTGCAACCTGGCTCCTAACATTTGTGGGAGTTCCATACGACTAAATAAATATTCACATGGGGGACAATTCCAGGCTGGTAAGAACTTTTATATGTAAAATTGAGTTACCATATATGACTCAATAGGATAACATGATAAAGCTATCTTGTGTGAATGTTCAGCCTCTTCATCTCATCTTATTCAGCACACGTCACAGTTGGGTATTTGGATTTGACAGAAGGCAAATCTACATACAGCATTTACAAGGCTTCTTATAAGCATAAGAGGTCTAGCAAAATATGAGCAACTCGGTAGACATGCTGGCATTAGTAGTGTTTCAAGCAAAGAAGGCCATACACATGCAATATTTGTTGACAGTCATTTTTCTTTTCTTCACCATACATACACACTTGGCTGGCAAGAAGAGTGTCCGGTATATAGAAACCCAACATGCTGAACCCTTCTCCCCACCAAAATCTGCCCCCATGGTAGGGTCAGAGTGCCCTCACACACCTTGAACCACTTATCTCTGTATGGCCAGCCTAGCTAGCATGAAGTCTGCAGTAATGAAACTTTAATTTCCCCCCATGACAACATTTCCAGATAAGTTCAAAAACTGATCTAAGGAGTATTTTTTAGAATTTGATTCAGTGTCTCCATACAAAACGCTGAGGGCTCGTTCACACCAGCGTCAGGGCTCCCTGTCTCTTCTGTACCTGCTTTGGAGCAGAAGATGGAATTAACAGTTTTCCTTTTTTCCTATTTATTTCAATCGATTTAAAAACAAAAAAAGGAAAGCAAACAGAAAGCTTTCAGATTGCTTCCTTTCTGGTAGATTTCTGTTAATTAATGGAACATTGCTGTAGACTGCGCTATTTGTTCTGTTAAAAAGAGGGAAACCTAATGGAACGGAAGCAAACAAAGCTTTCCATTTGCTTTCGGCTTTTTTTCCTAAAACTCATTGAAATCAATTGGAAAACACGCTTAATTCTGTTTTAATTCTGTTTCTCTGCTCCAAAAAAGGAACAGAGAGATGGTAAGCTGTAGTGCAGATGTGAACAAGCCGTAAATATTCAAGACTCATGGAGGAAGTCTGCGAGTCCTGCTCCCCCACCCTCATGGACTGACTGATCATTCTGTTCGAGCTGGCATGCAATCCCTTTATATGCGGAGATTGTAAGCAACGACGCTAAGCGACAAAGCAGGAAACTGAAAAACAAAATAAAACGTCAGACCGTGTGAGATACGCTGTCATAGGCAGTGAAAAACCGCTGCAATACGCGCCGTTACGCTGGCTTACGCAGCGTTTCACAACTCGCTTGTGTGATCCCAGCTTTAGGCTGGTCTCACACGACTGGATTTGAATTGCGGAATCCACGATTGTCACCTGCGCGCACAATCCACGGTATTCCGCACACATTACAAAAATAGTTGAGCAGATAGTGATTCCGATTTTCAATTTTTGTGTGGACACCGCATAGACGGTTTCCATTGAAGTCAATGGAAGCCGCCCGTCCAGCGGTCATCCGCAGTACAGAAATGAGATGTATGCGAGGTCAGAGATGGGGTCCCACATACAGAATCCGATCCATCTGTGTGAGACCGGCTATAACTTTTATTAAAAGTGTTTAAAATAGCATGGACTGAGCAGATAACTTCAAAAACATCAACAGCAATACTAAAGAATATACTATCTATGCATTAATGACCCTCAAATAGTCAAACAAAACCCCACCTAGGGGATCAGAGCAGTAGGTGTACACACCTAAGCTGTGGGGTGGGGCATATAGCAGAATCAAAAAATGTCAGTTGTGGCTATTCAAAGTGCTAACGACCAGTTGTCTGAGTGTATGAGTGAGTGCTTCTCATGCTCTGCCCCTAATCATGTGACTGTGCCGTCATCACAGGTCCTGCAGCATAAAATATGCAAAGCCTGACAGTAGCCGTGTGCTCACAGGACCTGTGATGTCACCATCATGTGATCATTTACCTGGGCTCTGACTTCCACCCCTGATCACAGGATGCTGAAAACATCACAAGTGCTTCACTTTATTAAAAACCAGCCTTCCCTGACAGGACCTGTGATGATGTCACCGTTATGTGATCAGTCACCTGTGTGGGAGGAGTCCAGGGTCACAGCTCCTAAACTAGCACAGCCCGACGAAGAATGTATATAGTACAGTTGTATGTCTGTGACATGCCCATGTAATGTAGCAGAGCCGTGTCTGTGACACGCGCATTCAGCAAAGCTGTGTGTGATGTGCGCATGTAGTAGAGCTGTGTGGGACATTGCGCCACCAGAAACACTGATGCTAGAAATTTCCAAATAATTACTAGTCTATGCATATTAAAAGGACGAGGATTCTGACAGGTATCAGAAAGATCCCCCTCCCCAATGGCCCACAGAAGGGGGCTAAGGCCTCAAAGGAACTCCTGCATATGACTATCTAGCAGGACCCTAAACTGAAACTGAAAATAATGCTCAAAACTTATTAAAAACTTACCAGACAAGCTGACTAATGCCCCATTTACACGCAAAATTTGTTCAAAAGATAAGAATGACAGTTTTGAGCGATCATTTTGAATACATTACTAATGGGCACTTATGCCCATTAGTACTTTATCAGCTTCATTTGCATGCAAATGAGCCTCCAGGAGCTGTTGCAGAACTCAGTAGCTGGTCAGAGCTCTGCAATTAGCTCCGTTGTTTAGCCACAGGCTAAACAATGTAATCTCTAGCTCCCATGTAGAAAACAGCCTGTGGGTTGTTTTCTCTCACTGGCTGCACAGAGAATATAAGGTTATCTCTAGCTCCCAGCGTGCAGTCTGAACGATGGTTTTTAAACTCAACTAAAAATCGGTTAAACGAAAAGTGCACGATGGTAGCATTTACACACAGCGATTATCGCTCAAAAGCCATCGTTTTAATGAATTTCGAGCTATAATTGTTGCGTGCAAAAGGGCCTTAAGTGCTACACGTTTTCTAGTCCACTTTTCTGAGTTTCTCATCAGGAGCCACATATCAGCTTCTCAGAAGGAGAGCATGATGAATATAGAGATCAAAATGTCAGCCCGGATAACAAAATTATAAGGCCGGGCTCACACAAAACAGGCAGGATTCTGCATGCGGATTTCTGCAGCGGAAAACCTGCGATTGTTCCTGAAAAATAATCGCAAATGATCTGAGGCATGTGGTTTTCCACGCGGATGTAAGCGTATCGTCCGCGCAGAAGAAAGGCATTCCAGCTTTTCTCTTTTTCCGCCGCTCATACGCAATGTTAATTACATATGGGCTGCAGATCGCTCGCCTCCATCAACTTCTATAGCGTCAGCCCGTGCAGAACCCGCATTAAAATACAGCATGCTGCGATTTTTCTTTCGCTGATGAAATATGCAATTCGTACCGCGGGTGTGAAGGAAAATTTGAAAATGTCTTTCAATGCCCACGTTTTACCATGGCTCTTCTACGCGGACAGCGATTGCGATATCCGCAATTAAAATACGTTCTTGTGAGACTGGCCTAAATCAATAGCGAACTTCCAGCCGGATAACTGCTGTACATGTTTATTTTCCAAAGGAGTACCGCAGTAGTATTTATCCGAAAGGAAGCCGCCTGAGCACTTCTCATCTCAATACTAAGTCAGGGGGGGGGAGGGGTCACCTGTCCTGGTCTTACCTCAATCGTGCAAAAATGGTGGGGAGGAAAAAAAGAAGTGAATTGACCCTGAATGCACCTTAATGTTCCAATGTCTGCATGCAGTGTTCACCTGAGCACAGATGGAGTGCTTCAGTCATCTGGCAGCTGGCTAGACTTGTATTGGGATCACTTGCCGGAGATAATGGCTGCTCCGGATGCCGGCTATTTATACACATGTTGCAGACCGGCCCTAAAAGCATCTGAAATACTTCCATTCAGGGACTGGAAAACTGCAGCAACATTCACAGTGTAATTCTCTTCAGCTACAAGGTAATGAACGACCTGACATGGCTCCTCATTAGAAAAATCACTTTTCATGGATTTATTTAGTCTTTAACCAAATGCAAGTCACAAGAGTTGGGAACAAGCACTCTACTCGCATTTTAATTGCTTTCCTGTTGCCTAAAAAGAAACCCGAAGACAAACAGACCATGAAAACAGCCATGCGGCGACAAAGCACAATGGTTACTATGGTAAAACTCTCCTTCACCTTCACCGTTCCAGCATCTCGCTGATGAGTAACCCTTACTAACAGCTACATTAGTAGCACAGATTTAACCAGTCTGCTGCCAGAAAGTTTACACACCCTGGGGGGACAATGGTCGACTCTCCTGTGTCATGTGACCAGCACTTAGTATTATTGTATCTTGATGCCACCGAAAGCTAGGGTTTTGACAGGGAGAATGCCCCTGTCACACCCCCAGCTTAGGCGCAAGGTCCTAGCAGCGTGTATAGCTTTTTGCGGGCCCTGCTGGTTTAGGCTGAGGGTTTGTTTTCCACTTACACTAAGATTATGAGCTGTGAATACTGGCAGGTTATAGCTGGAACACGGTAGCCTTTACAGTGTATACTAACCCTCACCCTAAGCCTGCAGGGTCAGCAAAAAGCAATGCGCACGCTGCACCTCTGATTCTCACCGCTCCGTTCCACACGGCTTCTCTGAAATGGCTCCCGGCCGCCTGGGGCGTCTCATGCTCACTCTCCCCCTTTTAGCTTCCACAAGTGTCTTCATTACTTTGAGGCTCATTTATCTCCATGTGGCTCAGTTTATTTGGCTGGGGGGAAGCTTTGCACCAACACTTTAGCCCCTTTATTACTGTTATACATATTGGTATACTTGCTCATTGTTATGCTTTCGGTTTTAGGCTGCTTCCACATCTGCACATTTGAGAGCAAGAAACGAATTCCTGCAGCTAAACGGTTCTGTCCAGAGATGGAACCAAATCGCACCAGGCGGACCCGTTGACCATAATAGGGTCTGCCCACTTTCCGCCCAGCTGCCCAGTTTTGGGATGGAAAAAAAGGCGCTGCATGCAGCGCTTGTTATTACGGTATTTTTAGCTGGATCTGCGACGGAACCTCCGACCGAAGGTTCTGACGTAGATGTGAAACCACCTTACTCTATCATCTTGACTGTACTTGATCTGCTCTAACTTGAAGGAACAATCAGAGTTGTTTACAGACCGGGAGGAATGAGGAAGGATGGTAATTTATCAGGGTAACCTCTCATGGAGCAATATTGTGTCAGTTCACACCGTTTTATATTGTTATATTCATTGTGTGTCTGTATGCAAGTTTAATAACAGAATAATGGGGGTAGAATAGCACAAAATAAAGGAGTGCTGTGTGATTTGTATACACATGGCCTTTCCGTGCAGAAGCACAAACGATCCGCTCTCTACTATCTGCAGGCTCTCTGAACTGGGTGTATCACCAAGTCTATTTTAGGGCTCATTCACACATAGTTCCTGTCTATAGTAAATCCATTTCTTTTTTTTTTTTTTTTTAAACTGCATACTACATTACTGATTTGTAAATGAGGATTTTTTCATGGGCGGATTGTTCTCATAAAAATAAATGGACTGAAATCACCTATTAAATTCTATGGCGTTGTGTAAAAATGCAGCCATATGCGTATTCGCTGCCTTTTTATGCTTGTTCACAAGGCACAATGGAAAAAAATGACTACAATTGGGCCTTCTTGCACTTAAAATTTTTTTTTTCAAGCGCATGGAAAACACAGTGAACACTAATGCACTACAGACGTAACAAACACGCACAGAGATACGCAGTGAAAACGGTGAGCTTTTCACAGACTGAAATTGCATAGGTCTGCGTGAGGATACAAGATTTGCTTTGTTTACCACAAGTTTAGGGTGTATTCACACTGGCGAACTTCATGTACAAGTTCTGTCCGATAGCGATATGGATGGAATTGGCGTTTGTTTCGCTCATAGCACTGCAGCGAGATTGAAGAATCACTGCATATGCTATTTTTGGGCAATTTCTTGTAATAAATTAATTTCCTGTAGGATCTTGGGGAGAAAAAAAATGCATCGCACTCGCAAGCCATGAGATTTTTACCATTACAAACTATTAAAAGCACGTGTGATCTTTTCACATGCGTGAGAATCGCAAGTACGTAGATGCGAAGCGATACATTTAAACGCATCGTGCGCGCATCCAGAATTGCAAGTTTACAAGCGCGATATCAATCCAAGAAACTCGTACCGACATTGAGCTTGTTAAATTGCAATACTGGATGCAAACACGATGCGTTTTTGCCCGTGCGAATGCACCCGCAGATCCCTACACGAGTTGGACAGCGCAAGCATACATTAGCTTGACTACCTTCATCCAGAGCAGCAGCAATAAGCAGGCAGAGCTCTAGGAAGCCCCGCACCCCTGTGCCTGGTTTATTAATCTGCTGGCAGAATCATAGACCGTCTGTGCTTATTTTTCAGATGGAAATTTCAACACCAGAAAAGAATTATATGTGTGGAAATCTTCAAGTGTGTCAACTGATGTTAAAAAAAGATGCAGAAAAAGTTTTTGAAAGCACCGTGGGAATCTGCAGTGTCATTTTTGGTCTCCAGAAATAAGACTGCAATCATAGCTACATGATGTAGAAAGTTCTTAACGCTCAAGGGCACACAAGCTAGAGAAGAGGATGAGGATCCAAAGCCTTATAAGTTCTCCACAACTAATACGACAACTTTGCAAACAGGCAAGATTCACATCATTCATTGCAGAGATACACAAAACTAGACAAAACCCTAAATTTGACCTTTTTTTTCAATCCTTACAAAAGTTTCAATGCTCCTCCACACAGCAAACAAACCGTACCCAAATAAAGAATGCCGTTTTAGTGTGTTATATGAAGCCTGGCTCATTAGTGGATTATGCTCATATTTGCAAGTAATGGGAACCTGTCACGTCCCCACAGCACCATAAATTAAGTTAAGGTAGTATTAGGTGAGACGACAGGGCGGTGTGATGCGTTTTTTACACCTGCTCCTGCTATCCAGATGTCTGCCCCCTCTAAAGTTGGCACAGCACAAAAATCAGACTCTTTTCAGAGTCCCGTGGGCATGCTCTCCTATACAAGTCTATGGGAGAGCACACACATGGGACTCTGAAGAGAGTCAGATTTTTGTGCCGTACACAAACTTTGCAAGGGGAACACTGCTGGATCGCGGGGGCAGGTGAGTGTAGACGATACATTACCTGGTTCCCTGTGACATCCCATAAAACTTTATGGTGCTTTGGGGACATGACAGGTTCCTTTTAATCTTTCATTGGATCCAGACGCTTAATACTAAGGAAATGACTACAATAGCGAGAACACCTTTTTATACGAAAGATAGACTTTGATCCCACCTCATAACATTAGAATGGGACCCCCCCCCCCCCCCCCTCAAAAGAAAGAAAAAAAACGAGAGCTCTTAGCAACTTTGAACAAGATTATACAGAGAATTGTGTGATCGAGGAAAAACAAACATTCAGTGAGAGGAGATCCTGTGGTTGTAAACTACTCGTTGATGTAATGGGTCAGAGTAGGATGTCAAGAATTAATTTGACGAACAGAATAGGTGATACACAGTCAAGCAAACTGCAGCCGAATACAACGCTGGTGCTCCAGCCAACGTGTCAGATGCACAACTGGTTGTTCCTCAGCATGGACGGGCTAGAACAGAAATCTACCAATTTGAGTGCCATTTCGCTCTAGGAGAAACGGAAAGGCAACACAGCAAGGGGTAAACAACTGCCAAAATCAGATCACTGAGCAGTGGAAAAACATCGCCTGGTCAGATGAATCCAGAGTTCTGTTGCACCATACTGATAGGAGGGTCAGAATTTAGTGCAACACTAATCAATAAACGTTTTTTTGCCGGGTGTCAACAGTTTACACTGATAGAGGTGGAATAATGGGGTGGGAAGTGTCCTCTTGGCACACCCTGGGTGCTCTGATGCCTGTGAACGTACACCAAGATGAATTGCTGTGGTTCTGAAGGCCAAAGGAGGTCCAACGTGTTACTACATGGGTATTTCTAATAAAGTAACCATTCAGTGTACATCATAGCAAAAAAATGCATTCTTCTGGGAGTATCATGTGTAATAATTTGAGAGGGAAAATTGTGGAGGACATGTACATGTCACTGAGGCTGCTGGCTTCAGTAATGTAAATCCTGGAAAAGTTGTATACCAATAATAATAGGTGGCTGGGTGACTTCTAAGTTTAGGTGGAATTTGAGTCCAGGATTTAGGAGTGGGAAGGTCGCCTCCATATTCCAGCAAGGGTTTTTACCTGCCTCTTCTAGGCTCAGAGCAGACACATCCTGCTACAAGCTTCAGCAGTGCTGGATGGACGAGCACTCTATTGGAGTGCTCTGCTGGGAACACACTCTGTGTACTGGGGAGGTCACCCTGGCTGATTAGAAAAACTTTGTTTGAGAACTTTATGTTTCACATGTTATCTGACATCCTGCTGGAGAAGGCTGCGTTAATATGGACATTTTTGTTTTCATTTGCCCAATAAACCAAACTGTTGGGTTCCAAAGCTAATCTGTCTGTATGTGAACTGTTACCAAGCTATAACCCTCACACTTGGTGTTTGTATGCGGGCAAACGTGGTTCCTGAAAGATACAGGTGGAAAATGGCTTGAAATGTCCTGGATTAAAGCAGCGGCAGAGCTGCAAATAGCATCTACCAGCATGGAGAAGCTGATTAAACAGTTGGTACAAGTCAGTCTACTGCAACAGCAGCTGACTGTTCAGTAGCAAAAAGCCCACATGAAGGCTATGCAAGGCCAGCAGGAGGCAAAATCAACCCCTCATGAAGCAGACTGCTACACTGACAGAATCCGCCAAAGCTAAAGAGTGTAACTCTCCTAAACCAAAATGCCAAGTGTCAGCGTGCGGAAAACATTGAGGGGACTTACAAAAAATGACCCGAGGATGACGCTGAGGCTTTCTCAACGGTCTTTGAAGTGGTGGCAGAAAGAGAGAAGCTGCCTTCAGAGCAGTGGGCAGAAATGTCAGATCCTTATTACTGGGGAAGACTCAAAAGGCGTATTATGATGTAACGCGGCAGGAGGCTAAAGCGTTCAGCAAATTAAAACCTGAAATTCTTTCTCTCCTTAGAGTAACTCTGGTGGTCAGAGCTCAGCGTGTGCGCCACTGGATAAACTGCAAAGACAAGCCTCCCAGGTCCCAGATGTTTGACCTGTTTCATCTGCTTCAAACGTGGTTGCAGCCCGAGTCTTCCTCTCCTGCACAGATGGTGGAAAGTAGTAATGGATTGGTTTATTCAAACCCTTCTTAAATCCATGTAGTGTTGGGCTGCTCAAGGAGCTCACCAGAATACAGATGACTTGTTGAGCCTGGTGCAGAGATATTGTGCCATGGAGACTCTTTTGTCCACCGTTTTGGTATGAGACCCCCTTACTAAGGCTCCAAAACTAGGTCAGATACCACGAGAAAAAGACCTGAACCCACCACAGAACGGAAGACAAAAGAACAAGGATGGATTGGATTGTGGTTTGCGGAGCCAGGCTAGTCATCTTGTCTCCCGGAAGTGTCATGTTTGGGACATCAGCAGCTCATTGCCCTACGTTTGCAGAGCCTATGGAGTGCACTTTTAGCTGACGTTATTCCCCATTTGCGCATTTTGTGTGCAGTGCTTTTCCTCACTGCGGACAGCAACCTCATGTGTTAGGTGACCATTCCACGTTTGCTAGAATTGGTCTTCCTAAAGAAATATTGACCGATCAAGGGACACCATTAATGTCCAAAGTCACGAAAAAGAGTTCTGTAAAATGCTAAAAGTTCAACTACGTATAACATCCCCAGACAGATGGTCTGGTAGAAAGGTTCAACAAATCACTCAAGAGTATGTTAAAAAGGTAGTAGAGAAGTATGGCCACAACTGGGACAGTCTGCTACTCTACCTACTTTTCTGCAATAGAGAGGTTCCTCAAGCTTTCATGTGTTTTCATCCTTGTGAACTATTATACATTTAGCATTCCCATGGATTCCTTCACGTAGCAAAGGAAACCTGGGACAGTGAAATTACTCTCAATAAAACAGTTATTGAGCATATTTCGCAGATGCAGGAGATGATTTCTAAGGTTATGCCCATAGTAAAAGAACAATTCCTCAAGGCACAAGAAACTCAAGTAAGGGTATATAATAGATCAGCCAAAATCAGGTAGTTCAGTCCAGGGGATCAGGAACTGGTTTTCAGACCCACAATAAGAGTAGATTTCTTGCCAAGTGAAAAATAACCTGCAACGTTTTCAACTATTTCATAAGGGAATTATAAAAAAATTCACCAAGCCGGTAAAAGTAGACCTGTTCAGCTATATCACATGAATTGAAATAAAACCTTGGAAAGAATAAGACTACTGAGATGGCTTGTTCGGTTGTTGAGCCAAAGGGTGGCCTCCAGGATGTAACAATTGCAGAAACCTTGTTAAGCTCAAAAACAGCAGTACAAGAAATTGCTACAGCAGAATAAGGGCAGGTTTACTGATTTGCCAGCCCTTACCAATGTTATTGAGCACGAGATAATTACTGAACCTCACAAAGATAAATATAAAGACTTATAGAATTCATGAAGCCCGCAGAGAGGTACGGTAGAACCTAAAAGAAATGTTAGAACTTAGGGCAATTGAGGAGTCCAACAGTGGGTGGGCAGGACGGAAGTGTGAAAACCATTTGGGGAGTGGTGTTTCTGTGGGGATTACAGAAAGCTCAATGAGGGTATGCATAGGGTAAATGAACTAAATGGAAGGTTAGGTCCTGCCCGGTATATTACAACACTAGAACTCACACAAGGATATTGGACAATTCAGAGAATGTTATACCCTTTGGGTTAACAACAGCCCCTGCTACTTATCAAAGAACAATGGATAAACTTTAAATTCCTCACAAGAAGTAGGTAGCTGTCTACCTACGTGATATTGTTATATTTAGCCATGATTGGAAGTTGTTTGGGTAAAGTTCAGGCTGTATTAGACTCTCTCAGAATGGCTGATTTCACTATAAACCCCAAAAATGTGCCATTGAATGGAGAAGGTTAAATATTTGGCCTATATAGTGTGAAGGGGTTCGATCAAGCCTCAAATGAAAAAAATTGAAGCAATGAAAAACTGGTCATGTCCACTCATAAAAAAAACACAAGCGAGTTTTCTTAGGGATCATGGGCTATTGCAGATGCTTTGGGCCCAATTTTTATACAATAGCAGCCCCATTAACGGAACTCACAAAAGGTACAAAAATTCATCATGGCTCAATGGTCTCCAGAAGCTGAATAGGCCTTTAAAGAACTAAAACTTGTATTGTGTCAGCAGCCAGTTTTGGTAGCACCTGATTTTACAATGGAGTTTAGAGTTCAGACCAATGAATTGGATGTGGGCCCAAGGGCTGTCATGTCTCAGGAAGTCAATGGGGAAGAGCACCCTGCGAGGTTTTAAAGCCGAAAGCTTACCTTCTGTGAAAAGAACTACTCTATTGTTGAGAGTGTGTTTAGCAACAAAATGGGCACTGGGCTCCCTAAGATACTATCTGTTGGGTAGGAAGTTCACACTATTCTCAGACCATGCCCCACCGAGATGGAGGAGTGAAAAAAAGGAATAATGCCCGAGTAACACAATGGTTTTTGCCATTACATGATTTTAATTTTCATGTAGAACACAGGCCAGGAATCTGCAAGGGAATGCAGATGCCGTATCAAGGATACATTGCTTGGTAGCAGCAGATGCCAAACCTCTCTGCTTTGGGTAGAGAGGAGAGATATGTAAGGATCCAAAAGGGAACATAGTGGATGACATGTACGTGTCACAGGGGCTGCTGGCTTCAGTGATGTGCACCCTGGAAATGTTGTATACTAATAACACGTTATTGAGTGGTTTCTATATTTAAGTGGAATGTCGGTCCGTGATTTAAGGTGCTTTCACACGGAACGATTATAGTTTTTTTTTTAACACTGTCAACAATTGGACAATAGTTTGTTCGCTTATCTTTCATCATTAATCTTATGTAAGTATAAAAATCATTGTTGTCTCGTTCGCGAATCATTCGGTTTAAACACTGATCGTTCAGTCGTTCTCATTCACTGGTACAGAAAACAAAAACAACTGATCCTGTAAAAAAAAAAAGAAAAAAAAAGTATATGATTTATCTGTGTGTATGAACTCAATGAATGCGCAAACGGTCATTGTTTGCTTGGGCAAACTATTTCTTGTTACGTGTTAAAGTACCCTAAGGAGTGACCTGTGAGCTGAGTGGGAGGGTCACTCCCATACTCCAAGGGTTTTTACCTGCCTCTTCTAGGCTCAGAGCAGACACATCCTGCTACAAGCTTCAGCAGTGCTGGATGGACAAGTACTCTATTGGAGTGCTCTGCTGGGAACAAACTCTGTATACTGGGGGGGGGGTCACCCTGGCTGATTAGAAACTTTTATTTGACTTCAAGAACTTTATGTTTCATGTGTTATCTGACATCCTGCTGGAGAAGGCAAAGTTAAGGCTGCTTTCACATCTGTGCTGGGGATTCTGCTTTCCTGCTCCATTCGGGGAGCAGGAAAGGAGAATCGCTGTGGCTGAACTGTTCCATCTCTGGAAGGAACTGAACAATGCCGGACAGGCCCCATTGACCTTTAATGGGGTCCGCCTGCTTTCCACCCAGATGCCTGGATTTTAGACAGAAAAAAAAGCACTACAGTATTTTCAGTCGGATCTGCAACAGAAGCTCCATCCGTAGGCTCTGACACAGATGTAAAACTGGCCTAAGCTGATCTATTTTGGGTTCATTTGCCGGATACAAACTGTTGGATTCAGAATCTAATCTGTGTCTTTATGTGAACTGTTACCGAGCTATAGCCCTCACCACTGGCGTAACTATAGGGGATGCAGTCGCACCTGGGCCCAGGAGCCTTAGGGGGCCCATAAGGCCTCTCTTCTCCATATAGGGAGCCCAGTACTATGAATAAAGCATTATAGTTGGGGGCCCTGTTACAGTTTTTGCATTAGGGCCCAGGAGCTTCAAGTTACGCCTCTGGCCCAAACACATGCAACATTTACATGTCAGCAATAGCTGCAGGTCAGTTGATTAATAATATACCTGTTGTGATATTTTTATGTGATTATGTACTGGCCTAGAGTTAGTGGGGCCCCTCCATAATGTTATAGGTCTGTCTCGTGCCATTGTCTTGTCAATGTCTTATGTGAGGCATGCATTTGAGCTATGTGTATTGCACCTCTGCAGCACTGAATGGGTTAATGCCTGGGTTATGTCTGAAAATGTATCATGTTGCATGTCATGTGACCCTGTGATATATATGTGGTTGCAAGGGAGTCTGGGTGTTAGCCTAGAGAGTCTGAGCAAAAACAGTGCAAGTGCAAGACGTTCTGCTTTCAAGTCAGTGAGTGACCCCCCACAGACATTTATCGGTCTGTGTGGGGAGAATAGAAGAAGCTGAGCGATTCCCTTCTGCTTGGCCTGGGCCTACTCTACCCACTAAGCACTGCGAGAGAGAGAAAGGAGGACTGCTGCTTGAGAGAGGAAAGGCACCAGAAGTGTGAATGTTGACTGGTAGAGTGTTGGAGAGTGAAAGAGTCGCTGGGAGTGGGATCACACAGATAACTAGGACTGTGGATTGTTCTGATTACTGCAAGAGTCCTCCCTGTCACACCACCTTCTATGTGTGTATTTGTGTAAAACTACTGTTGTAAATTGGGATTTGCCGAAATTACAGTAGACCGAGAATACCGACCGTTCCCAGTTTGTCCAGAAAGTTTCCCTGTGTGTGTACCAAGTTATTTACTTCATCAAGATTCACTGTAGAGAACAGAACGGTGGCGTCACGATTGACAAAGAACTTTAAGGTATCTCCTGGTTACTTTTCCCTGTGACCTCCCCCAGGAGTAACTTGGACGGGTCCCGAGCTACCCCCAGGGGAGGAGATGGTAGAGCCACTGTGACATAATTATCCTTATCTACCCCGCCATCTCCTTAGCTGTGGGCCTGCTCCTCGGACTCTGCAAATGCTTGGCAGCAAAAAGTAATCAATGATTGGTAAAGCAACGCTACATGTTTAGCACTATACCCAAATATTCAAAATAACAACCATAAAGTTTAGATAAGAACAAGAAACACAAAAATTAACGCAACTTGCACTTTTGGTGGAGATTATTATATGGCATGTGAGAAAAATGTAAGAAAAAATAAAATGAAAATAAATAAAGCAGTAGGACAACCAAGCCACAGATCCTTACCATCTTCAGTTTGTGCTGCTGTAAGATGCTGTCTAAGTTCTGCCTCTTCTTGTAGTTGAAGTAAAAGTTTTTGCACTGGGACACTGTTTTGGAGCCCACCATTCTCGCAATGGCAGACCAATTACGGCCATATTCAAACAAACCTGAGGAAAAGAAGGAAACAGAGAATTGTATAGTTAATCATTGAAAAGGACAAAACTGTGTGAAATGAAGGATTACTACGACATTGTTAAATCCCAGACCTTGGAAGGACGCCCGCTGATATGGAGAGTGAATGCGAACCCTGTGTCACTGGAGTACCAGCTCAATCAGTCACTAGCCTGACTAGTTCAGGGTAAATGTAGGACACAGATCAGGCGCTATTAACCTCTCACACTCACGTCTGACCATTCTTTTCATTGAACAGACTTTCGCATCTACAGTTTTCATAGCTTTTTTTGCCATTTCTCTGCCAACAGCATTTCAGATTCCCTGTTGATTTCACAGCTCTTGTGCATTTCTGAGGGTCTAAAAAAAGACCCCAAACAAAGGCTGATGGTAAACTCTACTGGGAACAGACAGTGACACCGACCCCTGAGCAAGGACAGTAACTTGTAATAGAGACCATTTAATGACCGATTAATCACTTGGCATCGAAAGGGCAAAGCAGTAACATCAACCCCACCCACCCCACATACAGTATGATCTCCGCTTATTTCAGGACATTCTACAGGGCGATTCACTAGGCAGGGCCACTTGGAATATCTTCTGAATGAACAGGTTACAAGTAGGAAACTTTGTAGAGAACTTATATGGGTGGGGCAAAACTTTTTGGCGCTATAGTGATACCTGGCAACCATCTTGGATTCGGCCCAAGAAACTTCAATGGAAAGGGGGTTATGAAATACATGATTTAAGGGTAAAATTTTATCAGAAATTGAAGGGTGCAGTCATTTTTTTAAATACCTGCATGTTGTTATGTTGAATTATGTGGTATGGAAAACACTAAATCACAAGTCTTTTCAGGTACAAGAAGAAGCTACTAAATCCAGGACAGAATTGAGTCAGTCATCGCAAGGGTCAGGGGACAGAAAAACAGATATGAGCCAACTAGTGGATATTTAAAAAAAAACAAAACGTTGTTTTAAAGTTGTATATATATTATATAATAATATATTAGTTTTAAAAGACTCAAAACCAATAACACCATTAAACACAGTTCACATCCTTTATCCTATGCGTTTCACCCTTAAAATCAAAGTGCCCGTCAGGGACCACAACCAAACACAGTATGCTATGCTACGGTCAAACCTATATCACTTCCACTCAACAATTGTATATAATGCCAAATGCATAAATTGTATATCACCTACACAGGTAGACGTGGAACAAATCTCATATTAGAAGGTCACATTTTGAGTTTACAATAAATCAGTGTATCAAATCAGTTTTAGATATTACACAGATATTTCAGATATTACACAAGGCCTCCCCTTGATGGATAGCCCCACTCTGGGATACCTGTTGATGTTGGATATGAGCCCCACAAAGTGATCTAAATATCTCCCCATAATCTCCAGCTACTACTACGTTATCTCCGCACACCTTGCTTGGTGTCATGGCACAATCTCTACAGAACTTTGATCCTTTTCTAGTTCATGCAGGGCTCCCAACTCCTCTCTAGTTAGATTGGATGTATAGGCTGGTAGGTCTAAAGACAGGGGCAAGTTGCAGAAACTAACAACCCTCATAAACAAGCAGAATTTTTGTACTCCTTTGAGGAGTACTAAAGGGCTCTTTCCTGGATCTTGTTCATTTTCAGACAATATTTACAATGTTTGGACGTTGGTCCAATCTGCCCTTATAATACCCAATCCTGCACACCCTGTCAAGTCCTTCAATGAAGAAAACTTGTTTCATTTTAATTTCCTGGCAAACAAATTAATATCTTTAATCCAATCAAAGATTTTTAAATGATTTTTTTGGGATAAAATACAGACTTATTTTCTGCAAGACAGAAAGGGGATGACTCGACAAATTAATAATCACTGTGGTTATCATCATAGGTGAATGGATCTAGACCCTGACTTTACAGATTCACTTGAAGGTCCCAAGCTGCTCCATCACAAAAAAAAATGAAAAAAGGATGTTTGCTGTGATGTGGATGCAGAGGACGACAACAAAGAGGGCAAGCCAGGGGGAGTTGGCCTCACTTCTAAAGGGACCAGCCTTGGCGTTAGATATTTCTCCCATATCCTCGTTGCCCTACTCAGTTCCATCCTTCTTTACCTTGTTGCGGGTGCTGTAGGGGGACCTTATTACTTGTTTTAGCCTCAGAAAAATCGGTATCCAAAGAAGAAACCTCCATAATCGGTACCTCTATTGGTTGCCTTGTTCAAAAAAAAAGATTCCTTATTATCTTTAAATTCATTCAGGTCTTTCACGAATTGACGAGGTTTGCAACAGGAACTTACTGTAAGAATTTACAGTAATGGTGGGTCTTGGAACCAACAGACTATTAATCAATACAGTATACGGAGTATTAATAAAGGGGAAGCACAAATTCCAAGATACAAGAATGCCATCTATAACAGTCAGATGCTCAAATGTCACAGTCAGCCTCTTATTAACTAGCCAGCACTCAAAAACCAAACCTCGTGAGCAAGAACCCATTAGGGAAAAATACTAGCAATGGGTTAAATAAACTGAACTATCTCATGTCCCCAAACCTCTTGAACTTATACTCTCCACAGAACAGGAGCATGTCTAATGCACAACTCCGTTTTCAAGAATTCATGTTGGTTTTCTGCATTGGCATTATGTTCTACAAGACCATACATTAACATGTCTTGTAGAAGCACTGGCGTTAGACTGCAGTTATGGCCTAATACATATAACCGTATTACAGCTCTGTATAACCTCTGAGTTGAGCAGAGCTTTAATAGGGTTACCAATTAACTTTTCTGGGGCCTTATGTTTTCCCCTATATAAGTATAAAGAAGCATGCTAGATTAGAAAAAAAGAAGGCTTGCTTTATTTAATGGCATTCCCTACTAGGAACACTGCTCACAGTGGAGAATATACACAACATGCAGAAGATAGGTGATAACTTTCAAATCAATGGGGTCTGACTGCTGAGATCCTCAACAATCCTGAGAAAGAGGGTCCTGAATGTCCCCCAGTGGAGTGGCGATCGTGCATGTGTTTTGCTGCGCCATTCATTTCAATGGGAATGCCAGAAAATTTCCAAGTTAAACCGCTCAGCAACCTCTGGTGCTCCCATTGAAATGCATGGAGCAACAGCATGCCTGCCACTCCATTCATGTGAGGAACTTTAGGACTCCCATTCATGGGAGTGGTGGGAATCCCAGCAGTCAATCCACCATCGCTTAGACAGTTAACCCCTATACTGTCGATAGGAGATAAAAGGGTTGTGCCAAGACAGGAGCCAAGTGCTATAAATTACAAGGTGAAGCCATCATGCAGTAGATTGGACTGGTCTTTCTGGCACATCCTATAGACACTAGATTGGACGAGAGCTGAGAATCTGCATGCCAAATCAACACCTTAAACAAGGATTATCCTTGGCTGATCACCTGCATAATCTCTAGTCTCATTTGGGAATATCTACACCCCTGGCTCTTATTATTTTCTGGATTAGATCACTTCTCTACTTTTAGCCTGAGGAAGGACTATGGGCAAAAGGTCCCGACTACTCACATTTTGCCTTCTGAAACCTATGTGAAATTCAAATCAAGATTCTACAGTTCTACTTGCATCTAAACAAGTCTGAGGTGCGGTTCCTTCTGTCTAAACACCTTAAAACTTTGTCATGTTCCTCAAACCATTCCTGAACGATTTGTATGCAGTGTTGCAGATTGATACATCCTGCAGTGTTGCAAGTATACTTAGGCTGAAACAAGGTTTAAATGGATTGTGCATGTCAAAGTAACATCCACATTAATGCCAAGGTCCAAGAAGCCTAGCAGAACATTGTCCAGAGCATCAAACTACCTCTACTGGTTTGTTTTCTTTCCATAGTGCACCTTTGTGCCATTTCTTTGCCAGATTAGTGATGCACTCAGCCATCCGCATGGTGTGAAAGAAAATATGATTCATTTGACCGCGCTACCACCTTCCATTGCTCCATGATGCAGTTCTTATGCACACAAGGCCATTGTAGCTACTTCCAGCAGTTGACAAGTGTAGAAAGTTAGCACACAGAATGGCCTGTAGGGGGCTGTAGACAGGCATTGCAATATCTGAAAGGAGAGAAAACACCTGAGGGTGTGGCAGGAACTAAGATAAAAGGATTAGTTCCTGCCACACTAAGGGGGAAATTGGCTGCCAGTCAGGGTGAGAGGCTGTGCAGCAGCCATCAGGCACTTGGAGCTTGAGGTCCATGTGGACCAGTCTGGGACCCATCATAACAGTCTGACAGAGGATGACGCCCACTAGATGTCCTGGGTGGGTGATAGTGATTGCGATCCTGTGGAAATTCTATGTACCAGTGACTGCTGTATGTGACATAAATACTGGCAGACACCAGAACTTAAGAAACTGCAAGTCTCCTGTGCCTTTACGAGAGTCTGTGGCTATGCAGTGAGCTGCAATACACTGTGTGCTCTGACACCTTAAAAGTAATAGCTAGCATTATTTTCTCAGCAACTTGTGCTATGATAGCCCTCTTGGGATTGGACAGCTAGCCTTCACTTCTCAAACAAACTCGTGAGCTTAGTGAATCCATGCAACTGTCGCCAGTTCACCAGTTCAACATTCCTTGGACAACTTTTGGTAAGTACTAAACACTGAATACCAGAAACATCCCACAAGGGCAGAAATGTTAGAGACGCTCTGACCCCAGTCATTTAGAATTTGGGCTTTGCTAAACTTGCTCAGATCCCTTTTTTGCTCATTTTTCCTGCTTACAACACAAAAATGTCAAGAACTGACTGTTCACTTGCTGCCTAATATATCTACTTGATGGGTGCTATGGTTACACACAATACATCTTTATTTTCATTATGGCTGTCAAAAATGTTCACTTCTATGCCGAATGTTAGACTCTGTTCACATTTTTCTGTTCTTCTGTCTCGTCATGGAACAGAAGAACGAAAAAAAAAAAACTAGTCCAAAAAACGGACGCCAGATCTGTTTACCGATGTAAACTAGCAGAGTCTAACAGAACCCATGTCTATAATGGTTAATGCCATGGTCATTTTACTGGAAAAGTAGCACATTCATGATGGAAGGCACCAACCGAAGACTGAACAATCTTGAATGTAGCAAGTGAAATTGCAGCTTACGAAATAAGACAAAGAAATCTATTGTGATAAGCAGCTTAAATCTTGGTGTAAGTGATGGACCTGAATTAACACTCAGATCTTCGTCAAATGTTTAGGATCAGCCACCAGGATTCGTGCGGGGACAGGAGAATGCTGACAAGCGTTAGACCGCGAGATGAAACCTGCCTGAAAAGTTACAGTATGCGTTTGTTCTGCCCTAATGTATATAGTGATCCACTGGGGCCTATTCAAGGTCAGAGTAGCCGCGCTCATCAGTGCTTGCAGTTTAGGTTTGCTGCCAAATCTAGCGTTGTTGCTTCATGAACTACTCAGTGACAATCTGCCAAACATTAATGGAGATATCAAGCTGAAGAACATACAACCTCATTGTTTAGTCTCTGACTGACAACTACACCATTAATGAACGTCTGTCTTATCCTGCACTCTGTAATGCTTGGAAATATTGGGCACTAAGTGACTTACAACGTTTGCTTTGTGCATACAGCATTTATTGTTTTAGGTTTTTTATCATTTCCATTTTACCAAGTTTTACTTAGATTTGAGGTGCTTTTTGGACCCATTAAAAACACTCTTTTTAGGTAAAAAACGGAAAACAATCAATTATTGTGGCTGATCGGGTTTGTATATTGAAAAATACAAATAAACTTATGCAGCTGACATTTCTTCTCTGATCACTACTGTTACTTCGTATAGGAAAATCTCACTGCACAAAACTGAGCTGAACATTCAATCATAAGGAATCCATAGGTTTGCTGATTGATGTAAATGTATCGTTGGTCCCACCACATCTTTATCTCCAAGTGATGAAGTCATAGGTCCAGTGCCAACATGGTAGCCAATTAACCCTTTGCAATCCAATTTTGGATTCATGGTTTCCTAGGGGGCTTTCTCTTTCTGCCAATATACAATGGCAGCATCTGCTGGCTAGAGCCAGTGCTGCAGTATGTGACATGCCGGAGATGCCCCGACAACAAAGCGGCTGGCAATATATAGTAAGAATACCCTGCTGGTATAGTAAGAATACCCTGCTGGCAATATATAGTAAGAATAGCCATTTTTGCCTCCTTCCAGCAGCTGAAGGCAGCCATATATAGCGCTGCGTAAGCGCCTAATGTGGCGGTCTTCAGCTGCCCGAAGGAGACAAAAAAGGTCGACAGAGCAGAAGCGCTCCAAAGATGAAAGTGCAGGTACTCTAACACGTTTGTCAAAAGGGTAGCAACAGCTGATAAGAATACATTTTGAGACAGATCTCTACACTATAGGTATAGGGCATCATAGTTCTCCTTTAGTTTCATCTCTGAGTGGCATCACAATCTATTATATTACATTTTGCAATTAAGTATAGTCCAGCCATGCTAAACCAATAAAAGGTTTATGGGAAGTGCTATATGGCGAGATTTAAACACTTGTAAGTTGCAGCAAAATCAACAAACTACCATAACATATTTCTATATGAAACAGATTGGCTGGTGACTTTACAAAAAGTCCATCACAGTTGGATCACCTGTGGTCACCTCATGAATTGAGCATGACTGGTGAATGACTGAATATCACTCTGTAGGCCTTGATCTGTATAATAAAACTCAGAATAGTATTAAAGGAACATGTCTAGCTTCTCCTTTGAATCATCCTACATATATGCAGCGACATAGGGAGGCACACAATGTTAGTACATTTTCCGGCATTAAAAAGAAATTCTCTCAGGAAAAATCTTGACCATTCCCTGGTATCATATGGTGTTCGGGCAAGACAGAAAGATTTCCTAACTCCAGTCCTCATGGACCCCCAACAGGTCATGTTTTCAGGATCTCCTATAGTAATTACACCTGTGGCAATGGCTGAGGACTGACGATAATTACATTACCTGTGCAACACTGAGGAAATCCTGAAAGCATGACCTATGGGGGTCCCTGAGGACTGGAGATGGGGAACACGGGTCTAGACACATAATACTTTTTCCCACTGGCCATGCATTCTTTGGACAAGTGAAGGTTGGATTTTCTTCAGTTGGTCTTCTTAATTCCTCCCAGAGACACCAGAAGGGTTCGGTACGTCCCATTTACTTTCATATGCATTACACGGTGAGATTGGGAGAGCCTTATGAAAGGCCCCAGTGCTGCCTTAGGAGACTGCCTATCAAGCCATCCCCGTGGGGTGGCTTGATAGACTGCCTGTCAAAAAGCAGTATGACATAATGCTATAGCATTATGTCATACTGCAGGAGCGATCAAACCATTGCATGTTGTAGTCCCCCAGGGGGGCTTAAAAGAAAAGTGCAAATGAGATCAATAAAATTAATAATTGTAAAAAAGAAAAAAGGAATAATAAAAGTTTAAATCGCCCCTTTTTGCCATATCTATAATAAAAAAAAATCTAAATCATTAAAGAAAAATACATATTTGGCAGCACCGCATTCATAAAAATCTTATGTATCAAAGTAGCGTTATTTTCCCCGCACGGTGAATGTTGTCCGAAAAAAAAAAAAATAAAGGACGCCAGAAATGCACTTTCAGTTACTTTGTCTGCCAGAAAAAAAACGCAATAAAAAGCGATCAAAAAGTCATATGCATTCCGAATTGGTACTAATGTAAACTACAGGACATCCCGCAAAAAGTGAGCCCTCGCTCAACTACGTCAACAAAAAAATTTAAAAGTTATTGCGCGCAGAAGATTGCGGCAGAAAACAATCTAAAAAAAATTAAATGTCTTTGACAAAAAAAAAAAAAAAAAGGAGTAATATAGTAGAAAAAAAAAACTATACAATTTTGGTATCGTAGCAATCGTACTGACCCATAGAATAAAGATATCATGTCATTTTTGTTGCAATTTGTGCGCCGTAGAAACAAGACGCACCGAAAGATGGCGGAATGTGTTTTTTTTTGTTTATTTTACTCCACTTTAAATTTTTTTTAAAGTTTTTCAGTACATTATATGGTACATTAAATAGCACCATTTAAAAATACAACTCGTCCTGCAAAAAACAAGCCCTCATACAGCGACGTCGATGGATAAATAAAAAAAATTATGCTTTTTTTTTGGGGGGGGGGGGGGGGTGGAGGAAAAAAAACGAAAATGGAAAAAAAAAAAGGGGCTGTGTCATTAAGGGGTTGGTTAACCAATCACAAACCTCAGGGCTTAGACACAGAGATCCAGGATTGGCTACAGCAGCCTGTGACTGTCTACACAGGCTGATTGAGGCTTGTAAACACAGACTGCATCTGGATGGTGGAGCTGCGGCACGTGACACGTGTAGGGAGGGGAGTATCAGCGGTTTTATTATTTTTTGCCAAACTAACTAGATCATCTTTAAATTGAGAAGTAATATATGCCCGTGCATGAGCCCCACAATGTGTACATAGATCGATTTTATAATAATCTTATCTCACTACTTCACAAATAATCCATTCAATCACATATTAGAGCAGAACGCATAACAGAAAACCAAAAATACGGATTTGCTATTTATGTGGTTGTTTATGTTTAATGCTATTTTTTCTTTAAATCACCCTAGACAATGTTAATTTGCTTCATTATTCTACTGAAGGGAAAAAAAACAAACAAAAAAACAAAACCCCACACCTTCAAGTACACAAGATCCATTAAAAAAACAAAAACAAGTCTGCACTCCGATGCTGGTCATTAACTTGTGGCATTCGGAGCTGGCCGGTATTGCCTTACCTCTACCAGGCCCTATGCTCTGCTCTTCACACACATGACTTGTGGAAATCAAACTCCGCCATCTCTCAGCACTACACCACATGCTTTATTTACAAGTACACAACACACAAAGGGGAGGATCTTCAAGTTACACCCAGGGAGGACGTGCACTTGTAAGACAAGAAGAAATCTGAAACTTCATCTTGAAGATCTACCTTTCGATTTCAGAAAACAATCTCAACAAAATTACTGGATTACCGGATCACCATATGTTGTGGGCAGATTATCTGCAGGCCAAACATAAGGGATCAATCCTCCACAAATCTGAATCTGAAACACTGGACTCTATTCTCCTCAATTGACCTTTGAGACTAGTAATGTACACAAAGAAGTGGCAATATAACCCAATATAAATATATAGGAGAGATCTGCCATTTCTATCACACACATGGTTGTCACTTGGGAGGTTACCAGACGGACACAGCCTGACCCTCTGAACCATATTCTGTATTCCAATTATATTCAGAGGAGAAACTGCTACATATCACAGCTATCCGCTAATCTTCCATTGTGATTCACTCAGAAGACTATAAGAAAACCTTTGTATAAATGAGCTTATGGAGAGAGCACATATTTGTGGACTGTAAGGAAGTCACACTGCGGGCGCAATTAGCTGAACAAGAGCTCTATAGATACAACAAGTAGTAAAGGTTTTACGGATCTGCAGATTATTATATGCAAATAATTCCCAGTGTTGAGGCCTTGCCATACTTACGGCATAAAAGGCCAATATCAGGCTTACTACTTGACACTCATATGTATGCCACCAGTCAATACAACTGTAGACATTACAAAAAGGTCTTCAGTGCCACAGCATACCACTGTAGGACAGAATGGCCAAGTGCTTGCAAACATAAATTAAATGACGTAATAGCCCCGCACTGAATTCACAACCCATGTGGCTAAAAAACGTCACCAACACGACCTGCCATTTAACACTCTTCCACACGTATATGTAGGCTATAAATTATTGGCATCTACCCCTACCCTCAGGTTTGCTACTTAATATTGCGGTAGTAGTTGTAGCAAAAAGATAATACTGTATATCAAAGTACTTTTACATGGGCTAATAGACACCGAAACAATCGCTGAAATGAGCGACTGTCCTCCCAGGTACACACGGCTCCCAACAGGGCAGCAAGTGGTAACAATCCAACTAGTCAGTGATGTATAAAAGAGGAACAGAACTGAATGTGACATACTCAAAGCTTGTGATCAAAAGTATTACAGTAAGTGCTACTCTAATAATAATCCCTCAACAATAGTAGTAGAAATATAAAGAAACCCGCCATACCAGCATTTGGCTGCCAGGCACATTTTCAAATATGCAGTCGTATTTGCTGCATCTCTCAGATTTAAAAAAAAAAGTTTTAAGTATGTAAAATTAAACCCAAACATTTTGAAGGTTTTTCTAGCATGTCAAACAAGGACTAATAATCATTTTAAAAGGATATGTAAATAAGGCAGCTTTTCATCATCTCTCAAACAAAACTAAAAACTTTTACTTATTTTTAGAACCCATTAAAAAGTTTAATTTACTAATGAGTGCATTCATTTACATTCGGGAAAAGGTGGAGGCCATCATCAAGTTCAGATGTTCTTCGTGAATCAGGTGAAATTATGCCTCCTAGGCATTATTTACATATCTGAGACTGTATTCATATTTTTATTACTAATAATGCTTAAATGACCCCCTTAACCACTTAGGGACAGCCAATACACCTTTTTACTGCCCTCACCAATGGGCTATAAACCTGCACATGCATCTTTTTAAGGCAATAGATTGGCTGACTACTGACTGCCAGGCTCCTGCTCTATCCACCAGTAGTGCAGAAACCTCAGAGCCTGGCAGCTTAACCCCTTACATGCCAAAATCAATAGCAGGTGCAGCATGTAGGAAGAGGATAGTGGGAGAGGGCTCCTTCTGTCACCTATCAGCATAGTGCAGCGCAATTTCAAGGTACCAATTGGTTCCCATGGCAGCCAGAAGCCTGACAAAGCCTTCCATGTCTGCCATATAACTCAGTCTATGAGGCCCCGCCTCCCACAGAATGTAATAAGCTGTTGTCATAGGCTTAGTAGAAAGCACTCCACTAAGTAATACAGTGTACTATCTTAACGATCGAATGATAGCGTAAGGCCTCATGCACACGGTAGGTCCGGAATCTGTCCCTAACAGTGGCGGGTGACCCTGCGTACCCGTCCTCTTTGCCGACATCCACGTAGACCTGTCTTCTTCCAGCTTCTCTGTACTGCGGATGGTCGGCACAGCTCGCTGCCAGACATGCGCAGTACAATTTTTTTGTTTTAAACTCCTGCTTTTCCCACGGAATCCATGGCCCATCCGGAATTGACTTTAATGGAAGCGATCCGTGCGGGAACCGCAGGAAAATGAGCATGTTGCGATTTTTCCTCTGTGAGCGGAAATCACAATCGATTTCAGCTCATAGGCATGAAAAATCACTTTGCCATAGCATGCTTATTGCTGTGGAATATAGGGGCGGACGCCCACTCTGAATTCAGCAGCAAAAATCCTCCCGCGTGCGTTAGGCATAAATAAAAAGTTTGATGAAGTTTAAAGGAAAAAAAACTGTCAAAAAAAAACACATTTTAAATGGATAATATACCAAAAGAAATTTTGAAAAAGCAACACATAGCAGATATAAAACGTTCATAATGACCCAGACAATGTTATTTATCTCACACGGTCAACACTGTAAAAAAAAAGTTTAAAAAGAATTGCCATTTTTCTTCTGTCCAGCTCTCCAAAAACACAAAAGCAATACAAAAGTCACATGCAACTCAAAATGGTGCCAATAAAAACCAACTCTTCCCACAAAAACCAAGCCCTCACAAAACGGTCGTGGGGAAAAAAGAAAAGGTTATGGGTCTTAGAATGCAGCGAATTAGATTTTAATTGTTTTTCTTTGAAAACTTGGTTTCATTGTGTAAAAGTAGTAAACAACAAAAAGAATCTATACAAACTTGCTAGCACAGTAATCATGCTGATCCAGATAGGATATTTTTTCCAAATGGCGAACACCGTAAAAACAAAACCCCAAAAACAATGCTGGAATTTCTGCAAAGTTTCCCCCCCCCCCCCCCCACCAAAAAAACAAAAACCATAATAGAAGTTATGCAACACATTATATGTACCCAAGAGTGGTGCCATTAAAAAAACACAACTATTCCTAAATAAAAAAGATACCGCCATACCAATGAGTTATGGCTCTTGCAATGCAACAATGAAAATCGCTTGGTCCTCAAGGCTAAGAAATAAGGCTTTACTTGTGGTCTGGAAGTTGCTCGATTGTTAAAAATGACAAAAATCAAATTTCCCATCTGTGCCAGCGTAACAAATATAGGAGGTCCAGACTGCAAGAGGCTAATGAGAGGCAATGTTACTTTGTACATCTTTTAACTGTGGAACATCTAACAAACAGCTTTCCTATTACACAAAAACGGTCCAATATAGAAACAAGAAGTGTACTAACAATACAATCTTGTGAACTGGTTAGAAAAATGGGTACAAATCGCACCCCTGCATTTACAGTAGCAGGAGCGTTGCTGGAATACGCAGCCCATGCTTCTCTAGTTGCCAAAGAAACGCTAGCGGTATAAACATCCTTAGAAAAAAACGGCATCAGTTCTTACATTCCCAACGACAAAACAGCGGGACATACGACTATTAAAATGAAGAAAACATCTCTGGCAATTTGATGAAATATTAATAAAAATATTCATTTTCCACTGGACAGTAAAAGCAGGTTAACGAATATTGCAAACAAACAAAATTATAGCAATGAATTACGATTCCCAAAACCCAGAGCTGGACGTCCCCCAGCTTCTATACTCCTCATCGTAAGCTATATTAAAGTACAGTAATGCACGCAAACCAAAACCATCTATAAAACTGACTGTCGACTCCAAGAACGGCACTTTCAAACTTACTGCCAGAAATCTCAATACCATTTCCGTGCCGGAAGGGGCATGTAGATACAAACTTGGCGCGTTCATAAGACACCTCTTCTTCGGCCACAATTTGCAACATAACAGTATTAAACGGGTTACAATGTCATTGATCCTGAAACATAACACACAGTCACATCTCCCTTCGGTGCTGGTATCCAACTCCCTAAACGGTGCAAGAACTGGAGTTTTTGGGTCTGATGGATGCAGAAACAGAAGTCCACAGCTACATAGTGCAGTTTCCCAGACGCAGGTGGAAGGAAGTTCCCCTATATTATAGACTCTGGCCGGCCCAGATTTTGTTGGCAAGAAAAAAAATGAAGGGACTGCCTACTTAAATCTTTCGTCGACTTCCCACTGAAGCAAACTGAAGCAAGCATCCACCAGCAAGTGTGATGTTAAACCAGGTCACCGTCATTGAATCCGACTGATGGACGCCCAGAAGTTGTCAGGAACACATGTTCCATCCTCTGGGGCTTTTAATCTGCTTTCCTCTCTGCCGATTCCCTTTGCTCCCTCCTCCTCTTCAGCGTTTTCTGTATAAAAGTCTCTTCCATCGTATTCTACATCTCTACGACAACCGTCCAAAGAATTCTCTGCGTCTGCCCCCTAAAGCTTTACAATGCTTTGCTTCCTTTCATATTACTCACAGCACACTTCAACACAAATCAGCTTTCTAGCCCGGCTACGCTTTTTAAAGCCCTTTAAAAAAAAACCAAACAAACAAAACAGCCACCCTTTATCTGCTGGTTCAAACAGCACGATTGCCATCTGTCAAACAGCGGACTGCTGCGAGTTGTGAGGAACCCAACTTTTGTGCACTTTGTTCTCCGAGCTCCCTTGCACTTACCTGCCTCTTGCTGCAGCTTGCCAGGATGGGCAGATAATGCCGTTTTAAGTCTCTGTATCCGTGGTTGCCAAAGAAAATCTGTGTACAGTGGAGGAAAAAGGCCACCAAACGAGGAGATAACAGCACTGCAGATGCACAGCTCCTGCCAGCTGGGGGACTGATACTGTTGCTATGTGTAGGAGTCACAAAACGAGTGCTAATCGCTCTCCTGCCTGACCTGCAGGCTCATCTCGTCTGAATGTGACCTCTAGACAGAACGCTAATAGCAGAATGTGTGGCATGGACCCAGGTTGTCAAAGGGTGCGGCTATCTTGGCACCAGCCTTCCCTCTCTCTCACTTTTTGTCCCCCCCCCCCCCCCCCCAACCACACACACAGGCTTCATCCTCTGCTCTTTCAGATCTGAACAGGATCCAACATAACAAAGCTTTCTGTCTCATTTGCAGCGAAGGGGTTATTCAAGTGTATTGAAGCTCTATTTCCCCCCTCGCTCTCTCCTTCCCTGCAGAGAAGATATGGATATCTTCACTACTACACATGGAGACCAGGCAGAGGGACGGCTCAGGACTCTACATCTGAATGTATATTAAACTATACATTACGACAATCCAATTAACACCGCTCTCCGCCATATACAACATTTTAATTAGTCTCTCTGGATTTTCACCAGCACATTGCTACTTTTCAATGTTTTGCTTTTTAGGCAGTATACTTTATTGGCACTCTTTTTACAGTTTTAGAGCATTTTTATGGCATGTAGCACTGTGTCACATAGCTCACTTCCATGCAAATAATCGGTTTCCCCCTGGCGGCTAATGATTTACCCAGAATTGGTGGCGTAAAGGACAAGAAAAGGATATTACTAATACCTTACAAAGACGATGTGTTAGGCCGGGCTCACATGGGCGTATGATTACTACGTATTACGCATGCGCTGTACGCCCGTGTGATACGTGGTAACTTGCATTGAGTTATGCAGTTTTGATCACATTAGCGTGTTGGAATTGCATAATATGTGAGCGCAAAAAAGAAGACAGCATGTACTATTTGGCTGCGCAAATATGCGAGATGAAGCTATATTGTTCTCTACGGGCGAGTAGGAATGGCGCAGGAAACAGCCAAAAAAAATAAAAAATCCCTGGCGTACTGCACATGGCAGCGTGAATGAGATACACTGTCATGCGCAGTAGAATTTGCCACCATACGCGGCAGTATGCCAGTCACTACCAGCTCCACAGCACTGCATGAGCCACACAGCGTTTTACTCTTACGGTCTGTAAGCCCAGTCTTATAAAAATGTACAATTTAAAAAAAAAAAAAAAAAAAGCACAAACTTGAGGTGACGGGTCACTGCTGGGGGCCGCTGTGGGGGGCACTATCACAGCTGGGGGTCACTCCTGGGGGCCGCTGTGGGGGGCATTGTCACTGCCACAGGGCTACTGTCACTGCTGGGGGGCACTGTCACTGCCAAGGGCCACTATGAGGGGCACTATCACCGCTGGGGGCCGCTGTGGGGGGGGGCACTGTGACTGCTAAGGGCCGCTGTGAGGGGCACTATCACTGCTGGGGGGCACTCCTGGGGGCCGCTGTCACTGCTGGAGGCCGCTGTCACTGCTGGCGGCTGCTTTGGGGGGGCGCTGTCACTCTTCTGGGGCGCCGCTGTGGGGGGCACTGTCACTCCTCCGGGGCGCCGCTGTGGGGGGCACTGTCACTCCTCCGGGGCGCCGCTGTGGGGGGCACTGTCACTCCTCCGGGGCGCCGCTGTGGGGGGCACTGTCACTCCTCCGGGGCGCCGCTGTGGGGGGCACTGTCACTCCTCCGGGGCGCCGCTGTGGGGGGCACTGTCACTCCTCCGGGGCGCCGCTATGGGGGGCACTGTCACTCCTCCGGGGCTCATCATTACTGAGATAAGTGAGGGGAAAGCAGCGAGAGGCGAGGGCCTGTGCTATGGGTATTTTGGGTTTATTAAATACAGTTTTATATATTACAATTATACATTTTTGTTATTTAAACTATAAATATCGCGAATTTATGTTTTTTTTTTCTCGAAGTGACACACCACCCAAGTTATGCTCGTTTTTTTGGCAAATTTTGACACACCGAGCTCAAAAGGTTGCCCATCACTGGCATAGGGAATGCATGTTCTAAACTAAATCAGATAAGTCAGGAGAGCAAACAGGTCGTCTTCAAGATGGTACATGGTTCCTTCATGGTTAAAGGTTTCCCGTTTGTCTATTCAACGTGCTTCTGGGGCTGTGCACAGGAGCGGACCACGTTTATATATGGTGGATGTGACTAGAAGAACCGCCTCTATATAGGGGGGATAACAAGTAAACTAGAGGTGTTCAGATATCTCTAAGCTAAAACATATTGAGCAGAACCCAATAAAAGTTGGTGTACATACTCAGTGGGGTGTGGATTTCTCGAAAAAAAAGGAAAAAAATAAAAAATGGCACCAAATGTTTCCACCAGGGGAATATTTGGTGATGTAGATGAATGGTGTGTTGTATACAATGCAGCGGGTGAAAGGATTCTGCCAATCTGTCGTTCAGATCAGTCTAGTATGACGGAAGCGCTAGGACTCTCCGGGCACCTTCACACAGTGTAATGGAAAACTGCATTGGCCAAAACGTCACCTAAATGGTGCGGATTTGGCCGCAGCTTTCACAGCACATCTGCAGCAGGATTTAACCCTTTTATTCCAAGAGTTCAATTCTGCAGCATAAATAGACAAAGTCATTGCGGAAAAGTTCAATTACATTTGAAGGAGATTTTTAAAAACCCTCCGCCATGTCTTGTCCCGTAAATGCTGTGGATTCCTGCTGCCAGCCATCCTGGCAGTATACAACCCGCAGCACTGTGTGTAAACAGCCTCACATTGCCAGAACGTGACTTGCTAGTTAAACTTCATTATCAGCAAAGTGCTAACAAGTTTGCAGAACTTGTACAAGGAGCTCACATTGAATCATGTCTATAGGTTTTTCCAACATGACAAATCACTGAGCCATTGTACAGTAAACCTAATCCTGTCCCAAATCACAATGGCTGGTTCTTCGCCATTAGCTGTGACGTACTCCTACATCTTACACATCAGCAGTGCCAAAGCATACACACTGAGCATACACATCAACCTCTATTGGGTTCTGCCCCATCATTTTTTTGCTGGAGACCTCAGAACACCTCCAATTTAATTATGATCATTCTGTACAATTTGCCTTACAAGTTGAAGTACTACTTCATTGATTTGTGGGTCATTGATTTTTTTCGTCTCGCGCAATATAAGGGAGCCGCTTTACTACATACAGGGCTGTCAGCCTGTGCACAGACTATCTAGAGAAGACAGATGCTGTACTCGAATAATGGCAGTGAAATGGTTAAGCCGCTTCTGGCATAGAGACTGACAGTCTTCCCCCGCCAGCTGTAACATGCTCTGTTCATCCCCACGTAACACTCCTGTTTGCCATAGATTTATTGTGCCAGAATACTGGACAGGTCAGGGCAAGTAGGGGGCAGATATGAGCCTTGCCAAAGAAACAAAACTTGAGTCATCTGAAGTTTCCTAAAGCATGAAGAAGAAAAATCCCAATCTGCAACAGGCTGCTGAACCAGCAAAAGGCTTCATTTGTTCCATCAAATACCTTTGTGGGCCTGCAGAGCATTGCATCCTGTTAATAAGCAGATGTCCTCCACCCAGGAAGCCACATCTTATCTGCCACAACTCCCACAGCCTTTCAATTTCTGGAAGTTTTAAAGGGTCCTCATCTTTCCAGTCTTCTCCTTACACCAGTAGAAGGCATCAACAAGCAAGGACTCTCCATTCTTCTCCGAGTCTGAATGCATTGCGCTCTCTGGGACTTGACTCTCAGCTGAACAGACCAATGAGCAAATATCAACCTACGCATCCCACTTCATATAAAAAGGTGAACTAGTAAACTATTCCGAAAAGTGCTGTAACTGAGTTATTACTCTTCTGCGATATACGGTCTATGCCCCGGCATGAGCAGACACATTAGGCCTGCTGCATACAGCCTTATTAAAGGGAACCCGTCACCTTGTGCATGCGGTCTAAACTGCAGGCATCATGTTATACAGAGGGAGAGGAGCAGATATATAGTTTTAGGTCAAGAGATTTAGTATAACGTAAATGTATTCATTTATATCTCTGCTCATTCCGAGTTTAACCCCTTAAAGACAGGCCTTTTTTTTTTTTTTAAATTTATTTTCAGTTTTTCCTCCCCACTTTTAAAGAATCATAACTCTCATTTAGCCATCAACATAGCTGCCTGTGGGCTAGTTTTCAGCGGAAGGAGTTGCATTTTTAATGGTATTCTTTAAAGCACCATAAAAAATACTGAAAAACCTAAAAAAAAAAAAAAAAGTGGAGCAAAATGGGAAAGAAAAATAAGCCAGTTCTGTCATATTTGGGGTGGGGGGATGGTGATTTTATTTCTATGGGGTACTCGCTTCAGCAAAAAATGACATGCTAACTTGATTCTGTGGGTCAGTACGATTACTACGATACCAAATTATTATTATAATTTTTTTTTTTTAATTCTATATTTTATCATTTTCCATTTCCATGCATTAACATTTTACGTCATTTCTGCAACAACAGCGTATATGATACAATATCTCCAGGGTCCATTCCACATATAAAGCAGTTACAAAGATAACAAAACAATGGGAGAACCTAGGTTTCTGTTTAGTAATAATCAAAGTTTTCGATTTCTCCCGCCTCTAAACTCTCTCCATCTTAACGCATAAACACATTTATTCCAGCCTTGGTCACCAAGGTGGGACCAAACGCACGAACATCCTGTCCTTTTCGCACAAATAGAATTAAGATTAGGGAACTATAAATGAAAAAAAAAGGGCACTTTTTGTACACATTACCCCTAACGAAAAATAAATAAACTGCGTAAACCTACTTTAAAAAAAGAAACCCACAACCCTAAGGCTGGGTTAACACGGGGCGGATTTGCCACGGAAATTCTGTGCGGAATTTCGCCGCGGCAAATCCGCATGCGGCCGCTAATCCGCTGCGGCCAAGCCAGCAGAAGCCGCTGCGGCGCGGATTTGCCGAACGCAGCATGTCTTCACCCCCCCCCCCCCGGCTGCGGCCGCGCTCTCCTCTATGGGAGCGCCAGCCGCAGCAGAAGAGCGAGCGGCCGGGCCGCTTCAAAGCCGCCGTGGCTTTTTCCGCAGCGGTTTTCCCCGCGGAAATGTCGCGGTTTTTGCTGCGGCCAAACCGCGCCCTTTCTGTCGGGAATCCGCCCTGTGTGACCGTGGCCTAAGGCCGCTTTCACATGACAGTTTTTGTGTTTAGTTTTCTGTGAGCCAAAACCAGGAGGGAGTCCAAATTATGGAAGAACTGCAAATCTTTCCATTATACTTTCTCTCCACTCCTGGTTTTGGCTCACAAAAAACTGAACACAAAAACTGTCGTGTGAAAGCGCCCTTTGTTATGACAAAAAAAATGCAGCAAGAATGGATTTTGGTAGCCCCAGAAAAAAGAAAAAGGGAACCATAAACGCCCACATGAATAGAAATCACTAAAGAGTGTCTCATCCTTTAGAACCAAAACTCTCTGGTCATTGAGGGGTTAAGATTGCTAATATGAAAGCTCAAGAGGAAAAAAAATACTGCAGCATGTCCTACTCTGGGGCATTTTCACGCACCAGTATTGCCCATTCAAGTCAATGGGTGCATGAAAAAAACCAGAAGGCGCTCACACCGCATCCGGGTGCATTAAGGTTAGTTTTTCCCCCCATACATCCACTGACTTGATCGAGAGTTTTAAAAGACATCAATTAGGTCACTTTCCTTTTTTCCCCACGTGCAGGAAAAACAGATGCAACTTGCAAGACTCATGCAGTAAAAATACACGAATTGATGTAAAAGGAGTATACACTTGCAGAGAAATCGGTCGGTTTTATCGCTGAACACAATTGCACTTGACTGTGACCATCACTGGTGTGACTACTTGGGAGCGGCTGCTGTGACTACATGAGAAGTATGGAGAGCAGCTGTGACTACTGGGAAATGGAGGCCTGCTCTTAGAACTGGACAGTGCGGGGTACAATATTTCTATCATAGGGTATGGGGGAAGGCAGCTTTTTAATTTATGGAAGCTTCGTTCTATCTACTAGATGGCAGAATCCCAAGTGGTATTAGCTCACACATCCCTGGTTGCAGTGCGGATCAGAACATACGGTAATGCCAAACTTTTGGCGCTGGTTCCTGTACTTGCTCACAGGCATAAAAAAGGTTCCAGGAAACAATGGTACACCGAGACTCTAGAATGGCAAGTACGGGCTAGTTTTAACTTCTTTGAAAGTGGTAATATCGAGTGGATTTACATCCTATAAACTCGTTTTCTAGGGCCGTATGCCTTGTGCATGCCATCATTATGGAGGGATGGGATAAAAGCCCTATACACATGGGGGCCAGTTAGGTTTCCACTGAGTCTAGTCTTGTTTGGGATGTGAGAGAAGCCAGCAGCACTTTCCTCTGAGCTGTCACTGTTTATTCTACACATCAGGGTGTTTGTCTATGAGACAGCTTGCCAAGACTATGATCCCTTCAGCAGACTGCAGCGCTCTCGGAGGTGCCGTGTTACTCATCACATCTCACAAGTCATCTACTCCCTACAACATCACATAGCACAAGACATGATGCTATTCGGAGTGAGCGGCTCTACTCAGGGAATGAAGTCACAAAGCAGATTACAGTGACATTATTGGAACGCTCTCAACAGAACATTACCCATATTACAACATTGTCACTTTAGGTAAAAGTAGATATCCTCCTAGATTCTGCTGGCAGGATGTAATACACGGATTTGGTCTACATGTAGCATAAGATGAAGTCAATAGGAAACAGAACTGCAAATGCAGTTTTCATGCAGATTTAAGTACAGTGGTGCCTTGGGTTGAGAGTTTACTTCGTTCCGTAACGTAGCTCTTAACCCAAAACACTCATATGGCAAATCAATTTTGCCCATTGAAATGAATGGAAAAGCCATTAATCCATTCCGGATTGTGAAGCTCTCCCACTGATTTCAATGGGGATGGCATTAGCCGATTGAAAGCAATAGGACGCCGGCACCCCCTGATTACTGCAGGAGTTGCCGGCAGGCCATTGCTTTCAATGGGGTCACCGGCAGCAGCGTCGGCCCCATTGAGAGCAAGGCCCGTAACTCAAGTTTTTGCTCTTAAGTCAAAAAGCTTGTAAACTGAAGCACTCTTAACCCAAGGTATCACTGTACAGAGAAAGCAAACATTTTCTATTGCTTTCAGTAGAAGTTTTGTTATATAGTACAGATGCAACAAATAGAAACAAAACCCCAGCACTTCTGTGGATTCCAGAATAAAAACAGCGTTTTCCTTAAATTCCAGGGTTGAAAACATGTTCCAAAACTGCACTTACAGGTTTGAACACCGTTCTTCTTCATTAGCTATGAATCTATTCTGGAATCCACAGAAGTGCCAGAGCTTTGTTACTATTGCTGTTTACGGTACCTGTCCGTGCCCCCGGAGGGAAGTGTATCCATGCGGAGAACTGGCATTCGGAGGTACAAATGTGAACTTGACATTTAACACGTTATGATAACTACAATGATGTAATGTGACAGTCATGGTAAAGGGGTTATCCGTCCTAAATTTTTTTCATATAGTTTTCGGACACCCATGCCCAAGACTATATAAAATTAATATACTCCCTGAGGCACTGGAAGGCTGCTTCAGCGCCATGGCATCTGACAGGTGACATGACCATGTCTTCTGGCCTGGTGACATCCCATTAACCTGTCACATGGGCTTCTAACATAAAAGCCTCTGGAAAGTTTACAGAACATCAATAAAGATAGCAGGTTAGGCAGAAAAAGACAAATATCCATCTAGTTAAACTTATCCCCCTTTCTTCCTTCCCCGATGTTTATCCAAAGGAAGGAGAAAAAAATGGAGATAGAAGTCAATTCTCCTCATTTAAGGGGAAACATTCCTACCAGAGTCCAAGTCTGGCAATCGGAATAATCCCCGGATCACCGACCCTTCTGAAGTAATAAGGGTTTATAAGATATAATATTGTGTCGCTCAAGAAAGACGTCCGGGCCCCTCTAATTTTTTTTTTATGGAGTTCACCATTACCACAGCCTCAGGCAGAGAGTTCCATAGTCTCATTGCTCTTACTGTAAAGAACCCCTTCTATGTTGGTGTAGAAACCTTCTTTTCTCTAGACGTAGAGGGCGCCCCTTTGTTACAGTCACAGTACTGGGTATAAATAGATGATGTGAGAGACCTCTGTATTGACCTCTGATATAGCTATACATAGTTATTAGGTCGCCCCTCACTGTCTTTTTTCTAAAGTGAATAACTCCAATTTTTATAACGTTTCTGGGTATTGTAGTCCGCCCATTCCATTTATTACTCTAGTTGCCTGACTTTGTACCTGTTCAAGCTTTTATATGTCCTTCTTGAATAACGATGCCCAAAATTGCTCCCAATACTCCATGTGTGTCTGACCAGTGACTTGTAAAGAGGAAAAACAATGTTCTCGTCATGTGCCCCTAGACCTGTTTTGATGCACCCCATAATGCTATTTGCCTTGGCAGCAGCTGCCTGACACTGGTTGCTGTAATTAAGCTTACAGTTAACTAAAATCCCTGAGTCCTTTTCCATGTCAGTGCTCCTCATTTAGTGTGTAATGGCGACATACACTGGACATAGTCACGATAGCTAATGTTTTATAGAAAACTACATATACGGATATCAGTATATGTTAAAAAACACTCTTTCTACCAAATGTGATGAATATTGCATCTGAGATGAAAAATGGCATGGTGGCTTCACACCAGCTCTAAAGTCACCATAGGTTCAATCTAACTACACCTTAGGTGAAGCTCCCGGGCCCCAACAGGAAATCTACAACAGGGCACTTCTAGTACTGCTGTCCTCTGGCAGGGGCTATTTCGACTCCACCCTCTGCACCCCTATAGTAACACCCCTGAATCCAACTCTGAGCAGAACAGCACAGTGGTATTAAACAGCTTGGAAGTCATTGGCCAACAACCTTATTGTTTGTAAGGGGATTATCACATAGCACATTTCCAGCAGTCAACCTGCTGCAAACCATCCAGAGGGTCCTCAGTACGAAGGGCATGCTCATCCTCAGGTAGCATAAACTATGTAGGAAGTAGACAGGGTACGTAGTTAAACATTAAAAGATGTAAATTTCTTCTATAAAAACAGACTTCAGCAAAAATTGCAAGATTCCACATCCAAGGCAACACGCCAATGACAACTCTTCTGTTCATCAATTATATCTCGCTGCCCAAGGTTATGACATAACAAATCTTTCTTAATGGACTTGCATCATATGCAGACAGCATTCAGCAGATCTATGTCACTTCCCACAAATACAATGTAGCCAGACACTAGCCCATGGCGAAGAATCATAGAAAGACGACGACTATTCTTCATTTGCAGAAGGTGGCACGAAGCCTGCAAGCCCATGCATGAAAGCTGGAAGAGGGTATACAATCCGGATCATTTAGATAATTACATTTTATTTTGTCATTTTAGACAAAAGCGTTGTATAACGTATAGGGCAATTCATTAACCTGGAAAAAGCAGCAGGTGCAGGTAATTGTGCTGCCATAGCATTACCTGCCCTTTCATAACTGGCAAGCATGCCACACACAAATTCCTACACCCCCGCCTGGATAGGACATGAAATCAATGCAGCGTTGCTTGCCTGCCCTGGCATTAACATCTCCATCCAGAAGCTGTCAGCGATGACACCTGACATAGCAGGGAGTGTTAACCCTTGCTAAGTGACCGAATGTTAGCAACATACGGTGAAGAATAAAGCCGCTCCATACTTCCAAAGCGTGGGAGGAAGATCAGTTACAATGCTCAGTTCTGCTTGGTGTTACATTTGAAATGCTCATTAAATATTCAGTTTCCAGGCATGCGTGGATTTCCTGAAACCAATGCAGACAAGACAAATTTGGTAGAGTCATCCATTATTTATTTAGCTATGCACAGACCTGCACTCCGTAGAAGACGAGCCGCGTTTGACGAATACATTTCTGCAATAAAACCTTGAAACTGCCGGTGAAAGGCTTTGTGTTCTGTTATATTGTGAGCAGACAAGGCACACAATCCAACCTTGATCTGTTAATAACACTCTTCATATGGAGAGAAAGCAATCGCTATTGAAAAGATAGCACAGGGATTCAGCTTCAGAGTATCGCCGCAACAAAGCCGCTCTCTCGCAATGACAAAGCGGAAAACTCTAAACACGGGGAAAGAAAAACTAAGCTCACTCTATAATGATGCTGTCAAGAAGTCACGAGCCAAGTCTCGTAAGTGGCGAAATCTACCCCAAGATTGCTAGTGCGTGTAACTGCTTACGTTTTAAGCACGCAGGTAAATTTATTGACTTAACCGATCTACAAATTGGCACAATCCAATATGGGACCTAATCAGATCAGCAAGGCCTCGTACTCCTGATTCAACGCACGCCATCTTCAAAGTAGCACAATAAGGAAGCCTTGGCATGAAAGAGTTACAGCAGGTGGAGACCCAGCTTCCACGACAAGAGAAGTACTCTTACCTTTCTTCGCAGTCTCCATTTCCTCTTCGGTCCACCGTGAGCTTTCATTCATTTCCATAGCTGCTGCAAAAACAAAAAATACGGCAAGATTTGAGTTAATCGAGAGCGACAAGCAAGAAGCGCGCACAGGTACGCCACTGTCTTCTAACTTCGCAAGCTCCAAGGTTGTATCAGGACGTACCCAACGAGTGCCAGAGGGACATACTACGCCGTTAGCTCTAATAGACATCTACATTTCGAGACTTGCTCCTGACGGAGGTGGAGCATGACTCAGTTTAAGATACAGGGCAGCAGTCCCAGGTCAAGTATTAACTACACAATGAGATCCGAAGGCTTCAAGTATGAGATGCTCTTGCCAGTGTGCATTGTAGAAATTCAGTTTATCAGGCTGAAAACATTCACTACCATTCCACTTCTAATGGCCCATGAAAGAGAGAGCAATGGGCTGCGGGCACTTAAGAGTACGGCACTGATTGGACTACGATAAAACATGAACAGTTCACATAAAGGACAAACATGGGACAAGAAGGGGGGAAAGTTGCAGAGACAATTAAAAATAGCAGTGCTCTTCATGCAGAGAGTCTAGTCTGTGGCTGCAAACCTCTGACAACTATTAGGCCTGGCCCTTTGGGGGACATCGTTTACAGTTCACCGCACAAGATTTCAGTTGGCACCTCTCGTAGGCACATCACAAGTAATTTTCTTTCATGAGATTCCCCACAGCCACAGTATGGTAAGGGATAGGACACCAGCAGCGTATGTTTGCCATACTGTGCGACGGAGGGGAAGCTCAGCGCCCGCATTACACGGCGGCAGAGCGCCACCGCAGTGGAGGTAGTCAAGTCTCACAGCAACAGATGGCTTTCTTGTGTATTCATTACTCCCAACATTCTATTAAAGAGTCGGCACTCGTCAGGTGACGATACAAAATACATAGAGTTCTCAGTAAACGGGATTGATGGGAAGGACATGCACTTTGTATAGGTAGCGTCTTAAAGGAGGCCCTGATTTTAGAATGTATCTTGATGCAGGAGTAAATACCAACTAAAAACTAATTTCTTTCCCCTCTTTGAAGGTTAAGCTATATGAACATGGGGCAGATTTATGTCTTCTGCGCTGTTGCAATTTATGGTTGTGACGAGACGGAACATGCTTTAGGTCTGGTTACGTGCAGATTTCACACCAGCTTTCTAATTCTAAGAAAATTCTACCATTTTGCATCTACAGCAGACTCGGGCGTCTCTATGGTTACAGACCACAAACAGACCCCGTGTGTAGGTCTGGTCTTGCAGACTTGTTAGGATATGTTCACACATAGCGTGAATGCTGTGGAATTTCTGCACGGACAATCCATAGGATTTAGGCCCAATGTCCACAGGCGGATCGAATTTGTGGAATCCGCGCGGGCCACCCGCTTGGAGGATCCGCAAATGAAGCCGCCCATAGGGAAGCATGGGTGTCCGCACATGAATTAAAGAATGCAGATTTGATCTGCGGACTTTTTCGTCCGAAAAAACAAATGGCAGCATGCTCCATTTCAGTGTGGTTCCTGCACAGACGGCTTCCACTGAAATAAATGGAGCTGCCCGATCGGTAGCCCGCCTGCAATTAAACTGCGGATGGGCAGCGGATTTCGCGTTAAAGTAGGAGCTTAAAAAAAACTCCACTGCGCATGTGTGGTGGCGCACCAGCCTGCGCTTCCGCACACATCAGCAGCAAATAAAATAGAAGACCCGGACAGGCACACAGAAGACCCGGACGGGTAAGCAGTGCTCTCAGCCGCGGGCAGTGTTGAATTCCGTTGTGGGCTCCTGCATGCAGAATCCGATCCGCCTGTGGACATCAGGACTTCCAGTACAAGCCGTGTGGATGAGATTTTAACAAACTTTATCCACATGGTGCGAAAAAACAAAAAAATGCTTGGAATGTGCAGCAAAATTGACATGTGAAGATTTTAAATCTGCAGTTGGTCAATTTATGCTGCGAGTTTTCACAGCGGATTTTACTCTTCAAATAATAGATGAAGCACGTGTCAAAGGTTGCACCAAAATTCACGTGCAAATTTTGAAACAGATCTGCACCGGAATCCGCAGCTCATGTATCCACTGCAGAAATAGTGCCATGTGTGAATGTAGCCAATGTTACCCCCATCGTACTGTTCTCGCTGCACGTAAAGATAGATTGGCAAAGTTACTTTACTTTTTTCCTTATTTCAAATGCATTGGACCAATATTACCCTATATACTCGAGTAGAAGCCTCGTTTTTCAGCACATTTTTTTATGCTGAAAAAGCCCCCCTCGGATTATACTCGAGTGAGGTAAAAAAAACAAAAAACGCAATACTCACCTCCCAGCCTGTGACTGTCTCCTGGCGATGCAGGAAGCTGCTTGAGAATTCTCCCCGCTGTCATCTCCCTGCTCAGCTTTGAATTCCCCCACCGTCGACACTGAGTAGGTAAGCACTGTGATTGGATTGAGCACCAGCCAATCACAGCCGATGCTCGATCATTCACAGCCATTCAGTCCATTCATCCAATCACAGCGCTTACTTACACTGCGCTGACGGCGGGGGAATTCAAAGCCGGGAAGGAAGATGACAGCGGGGAGAATTCTCAAGCAGCTTGCCGCACCGCCAGGGAGACCATCGCGCTGGGGACACAGACGCCGGCTGGGAGGTGAGTACTGCGTTTTCTCTTTACCTAGTATATACTCGAGTATAGCTAGGCTTGTACTGAAGTCAATAAATTACCATTTTTTTTGTGGTAAAACTTATTGACTCTGCTAATACTCAAGTATATACGGTACATCACATGCTATTTTTTTATATAGCACTTAACATGCACTAAAATGAAATTGGAGGCACCCCAATCCGGTTTGGAGCATTTCCCTAGCACGGCGGCAGCAGCTGTGATGCTATTGGAGGAGCCTTCACATCAGACACGATCACCAGGTACAGCCGGAGGAAGGGGCCTCTGGCTGCCTTATGTCTCCTACACCCAGGTGTCAAAGCATCTGCTCATACATTTATAAATCAGTTCAATAATGAATGGGAATCTAAAACTCATAATGGGAGAATCTAAGAATCCCTCCGCTCCATCTACTGACCGCGGGCGGCTCTAGTTTGCAGCTATATGTCAGGTTTTAAAGTGGCCAAAGCACTGAAAGAGCTTTTATAGTTTTAGGTAAAGCAAAATAATCAGCATTTTTTTTGCAACCGTGACAAGTATGATAAAGGATAGTTTTCTACTACTTTCTCTTGCTGTAGCCATGGTAACATTTCAAAACTTCACTTTATTGTACATTTTGAATTTATGTCTCATGTAAATATATTTGATGCAGAACGTGCTATAAGTGCATTTTTATCTCCTGAAAAAACACATTTTAGCCTTAATGGGGTTTCATAAAACTCCAGTATTGGTGGTAGTGGTAGGAAGACATAGCTTACTAAAAAGCCCTCTATACTCCCCCCTCCTGTGTGCCGCATTGTCCCCGGCTGCTGCGGTCATCCTCCGGTCTCTGTTTACAACGGCTGCAGCGGTGACATGGGTTGTTTACCCACGTGACCATTGCAGCCAATAGGATACTTGCAGGGATGTGATGAAACCTGCCTCTGGGGTCCCCCCTGCTGGTTGGGTGAGGTTACCAGTCAGCGCCAGAATGCCAAAACAGAGGTCCAACGCTGCGGTGAGATGTAGCAATGGGGGTACCAAAGCTGTATAAAACAGACAACTCACAAGACCCCTTTAAAGGGCTGTACCAGAATATGAAGATAGGGGATGACTTGATAGTCCGGTACAACCCCTTTGAGAACCAACGGTCATAACCTTTTATTTTTTCGTCAATATAGCTGTAGGACATCTTAAATTTTGCAATACGAGTTCTAGCTTTTAAAGAAACCATTTTCGGGTACATAGAATGTGTTCATATTTTTGCTGGGAGCAGTGGAAAAAAAAAACTAATTTCACCATTGTTTTCAGGCACTTCGTTTCCATGGTTTTTACAGTGTGCGCCCTTTATTCTTGGGGTCATTACGATTATGACAGCACCAATTTTATAGAGGTTCTCTCATGTTTTACCACTTTTGCACATTTTTTTACTTTTTGTATGGCACCACATTCCAGGACCAGGGTATTTTTGGCTTTCAGTCGACAGAGCTGCATCAGGCCTGTTTTCTGTGAAGCATGTACATTTTTAAAAATTTTTATTCCTTGTTTTGGGAAAGGGAGATGAACAGAAAACAGCTATTTTGCCTTGTTTTAATTGTCTTGAATAAATAATGTAATATGTTCTAGTATGGGTTGTTATGGATGTGGCGATGCCAATTATGTGTAGTTCTGTCCCATCCCCCCCCCTCCCCTCCAATATTTCAAGCTTTGTCGAAGATGAAAAAAATTGTAAAAACGTATTTTCTTTCCTTTAAAATTGTACCGTGCATGACAGTATCTCCTTTGCGCTCTAGTGCGCAGTAAACTTTTTGTTTATACTTTATAATGTAATGGAGTATGGGCGCGCAAATATACATGCCCATAGAGAACAATGGTCTCTATCTCATGTATATACACGGCGAAACAGAACATGCTGCGCTCTTTTTTGAGCTCACGTATTACGCAATTCTAAGCTAATGTGATCGGAACTGCATAAGACAATGTAATTGATTGCCTGCAAGTTACCGCGTATCACATGGGTGTACAGCGTATGACACGTGGTGCGGTGCTGCTGCCGGCTCCATTCTAAACAACGTGAGAGCATGCAGAAAGATTTGTTTCCTGCATCGCTAATTGGTGCAATGCAGGAAAACATCGCTGATGTGCATCACCCCATTCAAAAGAATGGGGTACATATTTGTCGGTCTCACAATTCACCCGTGTAATGGCAGCAGTGACTGCATCACCTGCAAGGTTAAAAGATGTAAAGGAGTGGTTGGATGAGCAAGTTCTTATCAGTTCACTCCATTACAAAGAAATTACTTTATTTTTAAGACAAAAAAATAAAAACATGTATGGAAAAACTACACTATGTGAACCAGGCCTGAAGTAGTCTAATGCCTACTAAAGAACTGCTCTACAAGTGGTTTTAAGGATCTAATGGTGGTTTCACATCTGCGTTGGGGAGTTGAGGAGCAGGAATGGGGATTCCCCGCAACCAGATGGACCCCATTGACTACAATGGGGTCTGTCTGCTTTCCGCCCAGCTTTTGGATAGAAGCAAAAGCGATGCATGCAACACTGTCTTCCAGCCTTTTTAGCCAGATCTGCGACAGAACCTCTGACACAGATGTGAAACCGGCCTGACCAATGAAAAAGCTGTGAAATAGGTGGTAATTAACCCTTCATATACTAATAAAGTTGTATGCTTGTCACGCTTACATTTACTTGCTGCATACAGCCAGTTACCCATAGACTTTAAAAGCCAAACCTATTCTAAGGGGACTGTCCTTGTGTTACAATGTGTTTGGTATACATCACTATAGCATTTGTATTTAAATTATACTAAAAAGCCTTTTAATACAAGGAGATTATTTATGCAATGAGTGTTTTTTAATAGTATATGTTTTTTATTTTACAATGTGTGTAGCAACTGTAGGCATTGTGTTACACGTCTGGGGCGTAAATTTGGCGTATGTCCCGAACGTGATGTGAAGAGAGTCTTAGTGACAGGGGTTAATGATGGGCAGCACTGATACAGCAAACACACACGCTACCACCACAAAGGAGGGCACGAATAATCTGCCCATCTATACCATGTCAAAATTTACGGTCTGACAATAAATTACGGCCTGACAATCTTCAATATTTAGAAACGCGAAGATTGCCACGACCAGACCAGCATCATTATGAAAAAACGCTTTGTTTTAAGGTGTGAAAGACAGAAAAGTATTACACAGGGATCAACAATCCAAACCAAATGGTGTGTTGACAATGTGCATCTGGGCGCTCCGGCTGCACGCACATGGAGCGCTCAGCCACAGAGGTCACACGGAGACACAGCACACCATCTGCAATTAAGAGAACGCTCTGTGCCAGCTCTGCTTAACCCATTCATCCACCCCAACTCCTGCAGAGGGCATAGGATAGAACGGAGCTCACCAATTACACAGATTGCAAACTTTTAATATTCAGATTGTGGTTGCATCTGAACATTTTGTCTAAGTGCTTTTATCACAATTAATGATGATGGATTAAGCTTCAGTGATGGCTATTAGAGAGATAGCCTCGATTACATTGTAGCAAGTGTTTGATTATGTATCACCTCGCTGGAAGCGGGCCATCTCTGCCTCAAGATTTTACAGTAAATGAGCATTATCGTATCAATCTTAGGAGATGGCGCAACCCAAAAGCAGAAGTTACAAAGCTGAAGAGAAAGATAGAAAGCAAGCCCCTGACGGCCCACCGCATGGCCAAAAGAGATTGCGTTTTTGTTTTACTTGTTAGGCCAAACCATAAGGGCTCATTCACACGAGCGTAAATATGCAGCATATTACACGTGTATAATACACAGTGAATGGAGTTAAAGAAAGTACATTGACTTTCACTGATCCATTTACATTTGTGTACAGTGTATACATTGCATATTATACGTGAGTGAAAAAGAATGCATGCAGCGTGTTTTATTTCACCGCGTATCACGTGTGTACGGCCCTATTGTTTTCTATTGGTTGTGTATTAAGCAATGTACATACGCAACCCCAGCCTGATATCGCGCTCGTGCATGTGTGATGTCCCCGTGGATGGGGGGGGTGTTTCTGTGAACAAAACACCTCCCATCACTTCGGACCAGTAGAGTTTCCCCATTGTTGTCAATGGATACCTCGTATCATACTCACGTGCACCTCACATGCTGTGCAATGTTTTTTCCGGGCCCCATTGAAAAAAAAAAATGGGCGAAATGTTCTGAGGGAACACCGAAAGATAGAACACGCTGTGACTTTTTCCCACACCGCGATCGCTCGCGTATATGACTCCATTCAAAAGTGCACACAAGTATCGTGCGATTTTCTTGGCCGTGTGAAGCAGTTTTAGGCCACCTTCACATGGGGCAGATCTGCTGCTGCGGACCTTCTGCAATAGAAAACCTACAGAAAATGCATCACAAATCTGCAGTGGCCAAATCTTCACGTAAATGCTGCAGATCACCATGAGCTTTAAGGCTTTACAGAGGTCATAAATACAGCATTTACAGTGCAAACTATGTGGAGGAGGTGCTAAATATCTCCATCTGATGCAGAAAGTTTCCCCCCCACATTCTAAGTTCACAGTATGCCCAACCATTTATGCCGTGGATTTCAACCTTTGAAATAGAAGGGTTAAACCAGTGGCAGCTCCTCAAGCAAATCTGCACCCTTAGGTTTTGGCCACTATGGATCAGCAGCAAATCCACAGCGTTATCCCACAACATATAACATACCATGTAAAGGCAGCATTAACCCTCTTATTCCAAGGGGTAGAAATCCACAGCATAAAATATGCATACAGATTTGGTGCAGGAATCTTCCATTCCACATGAAGGAGACTACATGGCTTGTACTGTAAATGCAAAATCCGCTGCAGAAATTAGGCAGCCTGTAGGCAGCCTTATAGTTTTGGGCTTTCTTTCTCCATTAGAACTCCTAATAATGAGTCTGATACAATAATGATACACTACAGACACTTGTAGTGGTTAATAAGGTCCCTCATGTGGTAGCTGCTGGGAAATACAGACAGAAAAAAAAAGGGTAACAGTTAAACTACATCACTAGATGCCACAATATGGTGCAGGATGACACTCCTACATTAAAAAAAAATTTTTAAAAAAATCAATCTTGTTATTTGTATAGCACCAACGTGTTCTGCAGCCCTCTCAGGTAATTTATTTATTACCCCCCACCAAGCTGGGTACTCATTTTACCGACCTTGGAAGGATGGAAGGCTGAGTCGACCTTGAGACGGCTACCTGACCCAAGTGGGGATTGAACCAGCAACCTTCAGGTCGTAAGCGAGACCTTAGGACTGCATTTCTGCTGCCTTAACACCCTGCGCCACACATTAAACTTCTCTAAAAGGTACACAGTCAAAAATGGCACAAAAGTTGGAGCTGCTGGGGAAATATTTAGTTTAATTGTCTATTATTGAAGAAGTGACAAACATTTCTGTGAGTGGGGAATCTCACACCGAGTAGTAGATTAATAGTAGATTGCAGAGCGCCATTGGGATGTGACGGCTGTGAGCCCTTAAGAGTAATCTTGGTGTATAGCATGTGATATCAATCTACTATATGGCAGACAGCTATCAGCATATACTCCCTCATAAACATGCATGTCTGGCTCAGCCAAAAAAGGTTTTGTTTCAGTACAGAGAGAGACCAGGGGCTGCGAGACATCGCTGTTGCTGCTAATCTGCAAGAAAAGAACAAAAAAAAATATCCAACCTTTCAGATAGTTTCCCCCAGTGGTATATGTGAATAGACTATTGTCCCAATCTCATAGATTATCAGGTTGTTAATGGGATCCATCCAAAAAAATTAAGATCCAATATCCAAGTCATATAATAGTATGTTGAAAAACAGCATTGTGACGGAACCGCTGAATGGGAACTAATGCAGCCTTAACAACCTAAAGAAAAAAAGTTATCACATTACTTAACCCGCACTGCGCACGCCATGAAAAAAATGGCAAGAATAGCTAAGTTTCCCGCAGAAAAAACAAAATAGTTTGCTATCAAACTGTATGGATCAACACATTAAAAATATAACTCATCCTGCCGAAAAAAACACCATCACACAGCACCATTGACAAAAATAAATGTTCGGCGTCCTCTTAGCATGTAATGGTGCACACCCACACGCATGTATATCAGCAAGTTATGAATGTAACAAGACAGCAGTAACAGAAGTACAGAAGTGCGATTCAAGTGAGACTAACAAAGGTAAGCAGGACAAGATATTACATGGTGGAAGCGGCACTGAAGCGCTGAATGTCGGATGTAGGGCATGGCAACCACACTGAAGCCGGAAGTACATGCCAGTGTGACTAGTAACCCTCTGAGTAGTGGCTTCATCACTGCAGCTCCGCTTGAGGACGCAGAGCTCTACAATGTCATAGTGTTAACTGCCTGGTGTCCATATTTGTCTGGGAAGCCATGAATCCCTCATGCTTAGGCTTCCTCCAGACCTCTCGGTACAGAATAGCTGTCTAGGGGGCGCCGATTCTCCTTCAGTGGTTGACCGTGTTAAATCTGAACGACTATCGTTCAGTTTCGCTCGTTTGGACGATTTTCTCAACGATATCATTCCGTTTAAACGCAGCTTGGGGCTACATCGCCTTCGCCAACATGCGGTTTTCCCGTTAATGTGAAGCATTCTTTGTTCTAAAACCCCTCTGTGAACCTGTAATCTTCAGGCCCGTGCTGCACAAGCAGAGGATCACAAGAGGTTCTCACTGATTTCAAGGTCCTATTGAAAACAATGGGCAAGGCGTTCCATGGAAACACCCAACGATAGAACATGCTGCGAGGGAGAGAACAAATATATAAAATAAGCCCATGTAGAAGAATAGAATTTGTGCGCCTCGCAACGTGCAAGACTCTTGCCCATGTGAATAAGCCCCAAAAGTGCATTGTACTCAAGCAGACTGTGCGATCACAGAGGAGGCTTCTGCACTGGGTACTTGAGATAAGGAACTCTGCATTTTCAGGCGTTGTTCACATCTTCGCTGGAGAGTACTCTTCATTCTAGTTTCCATCAAAAACACATGGAAAAAAATAGCATGGCATGCGGTATTTGTTTTTGGTACCAGTAGAATAAACCATGATAGAAATGCGACAAACCCCATTACAGTCAACGGGATCTGTCAGGTGCCGATCGTGTCGGTCACGGCTTACAACCCGTTTTTTTTTTGCCTTCCTACGATGAGACAAAAAAATGGAATGCCTGATGCAGATGTGAAGAGAGCCGATGTACAAGACTCTACATCTCCCCGCATCATACACATCGGTATGTGACAAGTATTGGAGTATTCCCGTCAGATCTGCATTTGTAGATAAATCTTGATGAGCTTAAGGGCTTGTAAACACCGGAGAGACCGCGTATGGCTGCGAGCGCACTGCACAGGCCCACGTATCACACGGATATATACGCAATGTGACTTTTTTTTCTTCTTTAAATTCCATTTCATAGCGGGGTTGCGTATGAAAACGTTGTCCATATGCAATGTATTGTGTATGGCCAGCATTTGCATACGCTGCCTATACCAATGGATAGGGGCTCACGCTGTGTGGCACGCCGGGAAATAGAGCATCCTGCGATCTATTTTTCATGCGTATCTACAAGCAGTGTCTACACACACACATGTGCATGGATCAATAAAAGTCCATTGACTTGCATTGACTACATTTACTGCATTTCAAGGGGCCGTGCAATGCACCCGTAATACGCTGTAAACATATGTTCATGGACAGGAGCCCCTAGATGCAGAGGTAAAATATTGAAATACATTTTTGAATTATGGTAAACAAGGAGTTAAAAAAAAACACTGTTCAAGTTTTACCCCATTGACTTAAAAAAACCAACAAGTATAGAGATACATTTTGTCAGAGCAACATCTGTAAGGCAAAAATCCACTTTCAGTGAGTTATGGAGGAATGCGTTGCTTTTGTCATACAGGTCTATACGTCAGATACTGAAACTCCTTTCCAGCATTTACCATTCTGTAAATTGATAATTACTATCATAGTAATCAGTGCCATTTACTACCACCTTTAAATAATAAAAAAACATCCTTTTTTCACAGACATGGGGGAAAGTGCCCTATATTTATGGACTGTCCAGGGGTTTCTGGACAGTTGGCACTGACAAAAGGGGTCAGCGGAGGATATAAAGAATCATTCTGATGAACAAGCAGTGCAGAGTCAAGCAAATTACTGCTGAGTATAATACTAGTGCTCCAAAAAATGTGTCTTAATGCACAACTCATAGCCTATCCATGCTAAGAAAATAAAACAGCAGATGAGTGCTACTGCCATCTAGGAGAAACGGGTAAGACTCCAGGGGTCAAAAGACTGCCAAAATGAAATCACGGAGGAGTGGAAAAACATCGCCTCATGAGAGGATTCCAGACCTCTGCTGCACCATGAAGATGGAAAGGTAAGAATTTGGCACAAGCAGCATGAAATCGATGAACCCTTCCTGTCAGCTGGTCAAAAAATAGTCAATAAGGGCGCATTCACATAAATGATATTCTCATGCAAATTTCGTGCGACACAATGTGGATATGAAATCACTCTTGAACGGATTAATTCACACAAGCCATAGTTTTTGCTCATAGCATCGCTGCAAGGGAAAGGAAACGTTGCAGCATGTTCTATCTTTTGGCATGGTCTCGGAATGCCTCGCCCATTGTTTTCAACGTGACCTTGAAAGACATCGCATGGGACTTGCATGCCGTGTGACGTGCATGCGAGTGCAATGTGATGAGCCTCATGGGTGGGTGAGGATCACAAGTTCACAGAAGCTATGTGATTTTCAATCAAACGCTTTGCATCGTCTTGAAAATCGCCGTTGGCAAGCGTAATTCGGGCTCAGTTACTTGGCCCAATGTCGCGTTTGCCCATGTGCATGTAGCCTAACTCCATCTAATTGGTTTCTGAAGGCCAAAGGAGGTCCTATGTGCTAATAGATAGGGACGAGATAAGGGGGATAAGGTGGCCATTCACTGTATGTGCTCAAGGTTAACAGCTGTTGGTTGAACGATTGCTAGCAAAGGTGTTGGATACCAGGCTGTCCTTGGTGATTTCTACACTGGACTACCCAGATCAAACCAGCTTCATACGCTCCAGATCCCAAAACAATAATCTTTATTTCTTAGCACCAACTTATTCCGCAGCACAACAATGAATATTCTCCACCTGTATCTTAATTTACAGATTCCGGCAGATAACGTGGGGGACAGAGTATTGCGCTCGCTGATGCCACTAAAGCATTTGGTAGTATTGAATGGGTATTTCTCTGGGAAGTTCTGCTAGCAATGGGTTTCAGTCCAACCCTTATAACGTGGTTACAATTCTTGTTCGCTGATTCTAGAGCATGCATGCAGGTGAACTATAGGCCGACTTCCTGCTTTTTATATATAGGGGACCAGATAGGGATGTCCTCTTTCCCCACTTTATTTACTTTAGCAATAGAGCCTCTAATATAGGGGGTTTATAGGGGTTTTTAAACACCACTCAAAAGGAAGAAAAGATTGCTATATAACAAGGATGATATATTTTTTTTCCTATGGCAATTTGGGAGCCTCTCTGGAAACGGTCATCCAAGTATTTAAACATTCATTAATACTTGGGAGTATATATAGCAAATAATAGGAGGAGGATTGGCCCTGCTAGGAAGCTACGAATAGTCAGACTAGTCTTAAAACAAGAAAAAAAGTGGCAGAAAGGACAGGCATTTACTTTAACAAAGCTCAGAAAAATCCATTGAGAAATCATCAAGCAACGACAATACAGTGAGAGGTATACTGATCAATAGTTATTACTGGCCCTTTGAAGCTGTGAAACATGCTGCCCGTTCTCAGAGAGAGAACAGTAGTTACAGACACACAGTTCTCCCTATTCCCTTTCTGCACTGCTTTCTAAGATCAGGAAAGAATAGGAAGCTGAATCATAAGGGTTCAAACTTTCTGCTACAGCCTGGAAAGAGGTGGAGTGACCACTGGACTCCAGGTATAAAGAAATCAACCCCTACACTGCCCTAAACCACCAGGGGTTTTAAAAACTAAACCCTTCTCTGCCTTAGACCACCAGGGATGTTCAAATTAACCCCTTTTCTGTCTTAGATTACCAAGAATATGGACCTTCACCCCTTCTTTGCCCCTTGACACCAGGGAAGCAGGCACTAACCCCTTCTTTGCCATAGATCACTAGGAAAGCCCATTTTCTGTCCAGACCACCAGGGTTCTAGACATTAAAGATAATCTGCCCCCTCATGCTGCCTTCCTTTCTGATCTTGTGACAGACACGCTGCTTTTAGCCATGTGCCACTTATATGGAAACATGGTGTACGGTGTCTAAATTTACAATTTATTAGTCGCAGCATGCAGAGTATTTGGATTTTGGTGTATTCACGAGCCGTAAGAGCCCTCTCTCACTAGCTGCCAACGTACAGCTCTCCTACTACTACTATGTATTGAGTATGTGACAGATTTCTTATAAATGGGTTGTCACAGATGTTTTTTTTCTCAAAACAATTTCCCCCCTGCAAGATACATCTTCGCCTCTCCCAGGTCTGCGCTGTGTTCCGTGCTGCCGACTCCCCCCCTCCCCCATGTTGTCATGTTCACAGGCTGCAGCAGCCAGTTTATGGGACAGCACAGGCTGCTGCAGCCGATAAGAGAGCTTAGCACTCTATTACTGAGCCCCGTCATTGGCTGCAGCAGCCTGTAATATCCTGTACAAAGGCTAACTGCAGCATGTAAACAACGAGCACAATGGACCAAGCAGCGGCAGTTGATTATATGATTCTTTATTATAGTCTTACAGGGAACTGAACACACTTGAGAAACAAAACCCCAAACCATTATACTCTGGAACGCGCTACCTCAACCCATCAGACTTCCCACCACCTGGGAAAGTTTCACAAGAGACCTGAAAACCCACCTTTTCAGACAACCTACAGTAACCCTGCGGCCACCACAAGATGAACACCTTCTACCCTTACCTATTGGCTCCTCCCCTTTCTTCTGTACACTAAGCCCTTGTGGGCCCTTGTTAGTCATTTAGCAGATGATTACAGTTCCTGTTTTATATATGTAATGTGGCTACACAGGTTATAGTATCTGCAGCCTATACGTAGTGCAATGTAGTTTAACCCCTATCCTCCATTTGTACAGCACCTTGGAATTAATGTTGCGTTAAAAATGAAATAAAAAAATAAAAATAAATCTCAGTCAACCCCTTTAATTTCTTCACGGTCATAGAGTAAAAGGGTTCCAGATATTTAACACCGGGGAACCTAAACCCATTAGCTATTCTAGCTAATTATAACTAGTTTGTCCAGTGAGAAGAACAGTGCCAAGTTCCATAACTGCCAATTCAGCAAGTGAAAAACTTAGCGCGAATATCAAAGACGTATTTATATGTACTCCCGAACGTCTGTCATTCTGAAGTTGCTATGGTGAAAATTAAACTCAGACTGCCATTGAAGACATCCCCCACAAACCAGTACGACACATCAGCAAAGTGCATGTAGGATTCAGCCACGCCTGATGATACAACCAATGTGGAAGAAGTGCTGAATGCATGACAAGTGGTTTTTGCGCAGGATGTTAAGTCTGAAGAGCTATTATTCAGCCCGGACATCCTTTTCGCACTAAGTTCCACTACTGCAGTCCCAACCACAGCCATGACAACTGCTGCATCTTCCCTTTGGACTTTAGACTACCACTTTCCTGCAATGGCAAATTAAGGAAGCAGTAATCCACATAATCACGAGATGACATTTCTGTATTTACACCTACCTAAATCCGAGTTCTGCTGAGGTGTGGAGGCCTCTTCATTGGCCTCATTTGCCATGGAGCGCGTAATACGTCCCTTACGGCGCCCTTGGCTGTTGAAAGTTTTTCTCCCTTTTGATGTCACTGCTTCTTTGTCATCATTTTCTTCCCCAGAAGTGTCTTCATTTTTCTCCCTAAAATCAAGAGGTCACCAGTTATTCATCAACTTATGCATTCAATCAGACACAAGCTGCATACATGAATGTTACATGCAGAAGTGTACATCAACCATGAATAGTAATACTTGCATATAGTAAGTGTTTAATAAACTAATCAGAAAGTGCCTTCTCCAGGGGAAAAACCCACAATGTTCCTATTCAATTAAAGAAAAGGACTCTGACCACTGTGAGGAGCCAATGTATAGGCATCACGGGGAAACGACAGAAAAGTAGACCGTAAACTGCGGGCATACAGAAACTGCGCACTTCTGTTTCACATCAGACACAACTTTCACTTTGACACATCACTACATTAACCCTTAAGCTATATAGATAAAATCTTTTGTAAGACAGTTAAGCAAGCCCCATAGGTGGTGGGGACAAGAAGACAGTGAAAGCTCCATAAAGTTATGGGGTAGCAGATTAACCCCTATAGAATACATTTTCTCCAGCTTTTTTGTTTTTTCTTCCCACTTTCAAAAAAATCACAAGTCTATTTGTTCCATCAACATAGCTGTCCGACGACTTGTTTTTTTGCGGAACGAGTTGTATTTTTCTACAAGTTGCACTAATTTAATATACTGTATGATGTAGCAGCTGAGGAGGAAAAAAAAAAATTTTAAAAATTTGTAAATGGAGGTAGTAAAAAGAAAAAATGCACATTTATTTGCCTTTTTAGTCGTACACACTGTAGCAAAAATTACTTGATAACTTTATTCTGCTGCTCAGTACAATTAAGAGGAAACCCAATTAATTTTTTGCTGTAAAAAAAAAATAAAAAATCCGTTCCCATCTTCTGACCGTCATAACTTCTCTTTCAGTAATGAGGTTGTGTGGGGGCTTATTTTTAGCAGGTTTCTATTAGTACCATCTGGAAATACATGCAACTTTTTATTTTTTGCTATTTTTATTGCTTTTTAATAATTCTTGGAGATAGGGCGACCCAGAGAAGTGTAACTGGGGCTTTTTTTTCTGGCGAGGTCCACCACGCAGGATACGTAATGCAGTATTTTTATAGATCAGATTCATGTATGCTGCGATACCAAATGATAAAATATTGAAATATGTTTTGTTACATTTTAAATAACATTTTTTTCAGTATTTCATTTTTTTAGTATTTATATACACATACATCTACACACACACACACACACACACACACACACACACACACACTTTTTTCCACAATTTTTTTTTTTTAGTACCCTTAGACCTCCCTCACACAGGGCGTTTGCAGAAACGCAGCGTTTTTCAACGCTGCGTTACTGCAGATTCCGCCCCGTTTCAGCAGCACTGGCATACTTCATGCCAGCGTTTTGGCTGCGTTTTCAGCTCGGCTGAAAACGCAGCCAAGAATGCTGAAAAGGAAAAAAAAGTAATACTCACCTAGCCGCTGCAGTCCGGGTCGCGTCCGCTGGTCTCTGCCGCTGATCCGGGCTTCCTCGGCACTCCCAAGTCTATTGCCAGAGGCCAGGTTTGAGAACCCCGCTCCGGAAATAGAGTGCTGTGACTGGTTGTCGGTGCTTGCTCGATGCCCAATCACAGCCCTTCATTGACTGTCTCAGCCAATCAGAGCTTGCCGGCACTGATTGGCTGAGACAGTCAATGAAGGCCTGTGATTGGGCATCGAGCGTGCCGATAACCAATCACAGCACTCTATTGCCGGAGGCGGGGTTCTCAAACCTGGCCTACGGCAATAGACTTGTGAATCCAGGGGAAGCCCGGATCAGCGGCAGAGAGCAGCGGCCGCGACCCGGACTGCAGCGGCTAGGTGAGTATTACTTTCTTTTTTTCTCTCTACCTAGCTGGGGCAGATTTTCGGGTTAGGGCTTTTATTGCAAGCCCTCACCCCGAAAATCGGCGAGCGGTTAACGCTGCCAAAAACGCGGCACCACGTGTTGCCGCGTTTTCAGCAGTGCTAAAACCACTGCCCATTCATTTTAATGGGCGACGCAGGGCTGAAAACGCCCCAAAATAGAACATGCATCGCTGTCAAAGCGCAGCGTTGGAAGGCGCTGCATTTTCAGCCCTGTGTGAGCAGCCCCATTGAAATGAATGGGAGTGTTGTACAGCGTTTAGCGCTGGACTGAAAAGGCAACGTTAAACGCTGTACAAAACGCCCTGTGTGAGGGAGGCCTAAAATGGACTTTACTTCAGTATCGCAATATATGGTATTTCTGCTAGCATTCTATTAACACAGGCTGAAGGCCCATGTTAATAGACAGAAATACATGCCAACCCCCCTGGGCCTTCAGAAGCTGCCATGACACTTGGACGGCACCGTGCGATTTCATTTTTAGAGTGTACGGTTTGCATGAAATGTTTTCCCCGGTTTATTATTTTTGAAAATCTGAACTTCCTCAGCAATAGCAGTATGCACGCCTGTTACTGTGCTGCACACTGAGAAGTAGCTACAGACATGGAGAGAGAAGTGAGGGCTGCATCTCCCCAGCACTAATACAATATGAAGTGTTTGTCAAAGTGCTTCTATTATAATGTAGTGCCATACAGCGGGGCTGCAGTACAGGAAATGAGAACTCCACAGAGCATGCTACTCACTTCTTAGCAGCATTCACGAAAATAATGTTCAAAATGTGGAAGACAACTTATGTTTAGTAAGTCGTGTAGGATTTCATTTTTACTTCTAGCTGAGGGGTGTAATTTTAGGTGGTTTTCCCAAGTGTACCGCCCAATCACCTAACCGCACGTCACTGGGCAGACCTATCTACCATAGATGCCTGTAGTGAGTCAGTACTTTGCATGTGCCAAGCCTGCCAGCCACAAGGAGAATCCGAAGTGATTGCAGACAGCATGCTCTGCTGCTCAAGACAGAGGGTTCAACTGATTCATTTGCCAAAATGAGACGTACTTCCCAAGCTCCTCTTTGTCATTTTCCACATCTTGTTTAAACTCTTCTTTTTCAGGCTCTTTCTCCTTTTCATCTTTCTCTTCCTGGGTACTACGGGGCATCTGCTGCTAAAGAAATAATGAAAGTTTGAGTGATTACACAATAAAAACCATCAAAGTTCTAAAGAAACACGGCCTTGTGGTTCTGCACATTCCTGCAGCTCAAGAGCGCTCTCTACAGCAGGAATTGCAAACTGTAAAGCTCTATATAAACTATGCAATCACAAGTGTCAAAAGTCAATTGTGTGGCTCATATAGACTACACACAGCCAAACCTCTAGAATACAAAGCAGAGGGCAAGGAGGCGCCGATAGTAAGACCCCTTTTAGTCGGCATGATTGTGGTTTGCACGGGTGACCCAGCTGGGCACATAACCACCAGCTTGTTCGCTCTTGTGCAGTGTAGACCGGCAGATTCACTGTTGACTTGTTCAACGAGAATTGCTCAGTATTGTCCAGGGTTTCACATCATCAATATGAAACACTGAACGATCAGTGCCTAAACTGAACGAGCCGACCATGATTTCTAGGTCTGCATAAAATGAACAATTAGCGAGAAGCGCATGATTCTCGGTTGTCGTTCAGCCGTTGGCTCGCATCTAGACTGCACGATTATCGTTCACTTTCGCTCATTGGAAGTAATTTCTTCCAGCTCATGTATTAAAACAGTCAACAAAGAGATGGCCCGGTTGTCCTTTGTTACCAACCGGCTGATGCATCGTTTTCAGGGCAGGTTATAAACTGAACATGTACAGACAAAATCAGGCTTTACATAGTAACACAGTTATCAATTCAAACAATATGAGTGAGGACAATCCAAGTGTGAGGAAATGGGGTTGACCAAGAAGGCAGAGGTGCTTAGTACAAGAGTCCAGATATTGTATAGAATAGAAAAAGAATTCTAACAAATACATATATGCACAACGGGGTAGTCCAGAAAGCCCCATGAGCCAGGAGTGTGCACACAATATTGAGTTAAAGGAGCGCTCTAGTTAAATACTTTCATTCATGTAACTAGTCCCCTAGTATACGGTATATAAGTCATCTAGTATTACCTTAGTTAGTTTCCCCTTTCTATGTGACACTTCCCTCTCTTCAGATGGGTCATTTAAAGGGATATAGTAAAGAAATTTTGTTTTGAACTCGTTGTACGGCAGTAGAGGCAGCCACAGTTGCTAAGTAGTTTTTTAAAAGTATTAAAAAGTAATCTACAATGTGTTTTGACACTCATTTGCGTCTTTGGAGGCTGCATGTATTTCCCTGCTGAGGCTGAAGGGGATTCTCCCAGTCACAGCCACGGCAAAGGATCGCATAGCTCTCCCATTGCTTTAATGGGGCCAGCGCTGCTGCCACCGGCCTGTTGAACACGATAGGTCATGCTGTGATTTTTTTTTTTCTTTTCAAGCACAATCGCACGAGTGAAAACATGGGAATGAAACCATTTAAAATCATTGGTTTCATAATTCTGCGTTTTCACTCACTCTTGTATTGTGTGTGAAGTTAGCCTTAGGAAGATATGCTGATTGGAATACACCATGTGCCTCAAGCTACTAGCAGCATCAGCTTTTAGTTGGATCCAACTTGAGACCGATGTGTCTTTTTCCATTTTAGATCCTCTTTAAAAACACAGTTCAACATGAAAAAGGCTTTTTGCTTCAATGGGTTTGAGTAACAGCCGGCCGTGCAGATGGTAGATCGCCTCGCAGTAGGAAACTATATCACAAGCCTTCAGCACTGGCGTCCAGTGCAGTGCAGTGCAAATATTTTAGGCAGGCGCGGAAAAATGCTGCAAAATAAGGCCAGCTGCACACAACCGGGTCTCCATGCGGGAGCCGGCAGCAACCCTGTACCCAGCTGGCATCAGCGTGTACCCGACATTTCATGTTCTTTACTGTAGTGCGGATAGTCTGCACGGGGTGCCGTCGGATGTGCGCAGTACAGGTTTTTTTTCCAAATTCCTGCTTTTCTCACGTCGTCGCTGGGCGACAACACGGAATCCGCAACCTTTCTGCAAGGTCATTGTGGAAATACCAGGGGTCCGACAGCTTCCACTGACCTCAACGGAAGCCATCTGTGCGGAATCCGCAGAGAAATAAAGCATGCTGCGATTTTTCCTCCACGAGTGGAAAATCGCTGTTGATTTCCGCTTGTGTAGAGGAAACCGTGTTTTTTCATAGCATGCTATGGGCGGCATTTGCTGTGAAATCTGGGAGGCGGACACCGTCTCCAGATTCCACAATGCAAATCCGCCCGTGTGCAGCCGGCCTAAGAATGCTTTCATAAATACAAGTGTTCAATACTTTGTGCCAATTAACAAAATGCAAAGGGAATGATCAAAAGATAAAATCTAAATCAAATCAATTTGGTGTCCTTTACCTTCAAAATAGCATCAATTCTAGGTACACCTGCACACAGTTTTTGAAGGAACTTGGTAGTGAGGTTGTTCCAGACATCTTGAAGAACTAAGCACAGATCTTCTGTGGATGTAGGCTTGCTTCTGTCTCTTCCTGTAATCTCTGGATGATGAGGAGATCAGGGGGCTATATCACTTCCAGGACTCCTTGTTCTTCATCATGCTGAAGATAGTTCTTCATTACATTGGCTGGATGTTTGGGGTTGTTGAACTGCGGCAGAATAAATTTGGCAAAAGCCAGACTCCTCCCTGATAGTACTGCATGACGGGTAAGTGTAATTCCCAGCATTGAGGACACAATTGATCCTGAACAAATCCTCTACTAAATTTGCTGAAATGCAGCCCCAAACTTACAAGGAACCTCCACCATGCTTCACTCTTGCCTACAGACACTCCTTGGAACGTTCTCCAGTCCATCAGTGAACGAACTGCCTTTTGCTATGTTTTCACGTCTAGTTGAGCCGCTTGGCTTTGTTTCTACAATGACTGTGCGGCTTTTTTGGCCGCAATTTCTCCATGAAGACCACTTCTAGCCAGACTTCACCAAACAGTAGATGGGTGCACCTGGGTTCCTCTGGCTTCTATTAATTCTCAGCTGATTATACTGCGGGACATCTGATTTTGAAGAGAAGTAAGCATCATGTGTCTTAATCTGCTGCACCAAGTTTTCCTGGCTCACCACTGCATCTATGGTCATCAACATTGCCTGTTTCTTTGTGCTTTTTGAAAAGAGCTTGAACACCACATCTTGAAAGCCCAGTCTGCTTTGAAATCTTTGTCTGATAGAGACCTTACTAATGCAGTATAACTACCTTGTTGCTGTGCTCAGTCTGACCATGGTGTATGACCTGCGACATGAAACTGTCTTCCACAACTTCACCTTTGTAGCAGAAAAAAAATTCAATACTTACCTATTCCCACCCCGTCAGTCTACTTACTGCATCTTCTCCTTGCTGATGATCTCCTGTTTCCTGCAGTCCCCCCGGGTCACCTCACCTCAAGCTGGCTGATTCTTCTGCTTCTTGTGACATTACATACATTCACAGGTAGTCTCCTTCCTGCCCAGCAATGTACGCTAAGTCACAGTTCAAAGCCAAGTACGGAGTGCCGAGCTACTGCAGAGACTATGCATGCCCACTTTCTCTGCAATAGATCAGCATTCATAGTCAGAGGGACATGACCTTCACTGACCTGCCAGAAGCAGAATGCGCAAAATGCACGCTTCATAACAAGCCTGCCGTCTTGCAATGAGCTTACCCTGAAGACTGAAGAAGATCAGCGAGGAGAAGATGCCATAAGGAGTCGGACTGTGGTGGAATAGGGGAGTATAGAATGATTTTTTTTTTTTAATGACAGAACCCATTTAAGCCTCCTCCACAGCAGTTTCTGTCTCAACCTACATACGAAAATGATGATCACCACCTATTTGGTATAATTGGTTAATCATACTCCTGACTATAACCCTACATAATCCCCGATTTTGTGCAAGTGTACCTAGAAGAATTGATGCTGTTTTGAAGGCAAAGGGCGGTTTCTGTTTTGCTCATCATTTATATTTGTCAATTAACAAAATGCAAAACTATTAAAACTTCTATTTTTAAAACATTCTTACTTTGTCGCATTTTTTTCACACCTGCCTAAAACATTTGCGCAGTACTGTACACGCTGAACATGTAGGTCTGGCTCACAGGAGTGTAGTTTAATTGAGCATTACATGCGGTGAATGGAGTCACTGGAGGTACATTGTTTCTCATTGTTCGCTTCACACTTGCGTATATTCATTGTGTATAATATGCACGTTAAAAAGGGCGCAGCGTGCTCCATTTCTCCACATATTACGCTCGATAGAGCCCTATTGTTCTCTATGGGTGTGAAGGATAACGGTGTACATACACAATTACAGGGTATGTGTGGCATTTTATAGGAAACAGAAAAAAAAAACAGTGCAAGACAGCATACGTGTAATACACGGTCATGCACAGGCATACGTGATCGCAGCGCCACACGCCGGTTTATATGCAGAGTTTTACCATACGCTCGTGTCCGTCTGCCCTTACTGTATATTTGGGAGGGTTAGCATTTTTAGCCTCCCCTCTTGCACACGGCTGTTTCTATTTAGCGCGAATTTCAGCCCATTAACATAAGTAGCAAGGTTTAACGCTGGCACAGAGAATGCATTTATATACAAAGGTTTTCTTTGGCTAAACCGTAGAAAAATCCTTCCAAGACATTCTAGTCCATACTCATACATCGAATATTACAGCGATGAGTGTGGGATGAGTCAATCACACATCACGGAGCAGGCTGAACATATTCCCTGGAAGAGGTGCAATGACAGAGTAAGAAGGGAATGAGACCGAAAACAAGAAGATGTGTCACCACAAATATCTGCTCCATTATACTACCTGTAATGGTTATAATTAACATGCTGAAATCCTGATCATCAACTAGACAAAGAGGCAGAACTGGATCAACCAAAGCCATCATGTAAGCCGTCATGAATGCATGAGCCATATGCAATAAATGCTTACTGCACTAGACGCAGAAGGGCAGACAATATTAAAAATGATAGTTTTTTGGCGCAAATTGTACCAGAAAACAGTCTTGCCTGCTTTGCACCACATCAATCATGTGTTTTAGACTTTTTTGCCACATCCAACAAAGGGGCATGGAGTCATGGAAAAGGGGGTGTATTGTAAACGCGACATTCTGCACCAAGAACTGTGCCAACTAGTAAAGTAAGCCAACTAATAGGTTGTATAGACTAGACAGTCTAAAGATATGCCATATTCATCAAGCATGAGTCACTAGGAATAACCTGGCACATTTTAAGAATGTCTCGTGTACGTTTGCACTGTAATTACTAGAGTATTAGTAAATCTGCGCCAGACTGCACAAATGGGAACGGATTATTTAAAATGCGTCTTCTCCAATGGGAACACTTTAAAAAATATATATATCTGGCAGCACAAGACTCCAGATTTCAGTAGCATTCATGTCCCAGGGACTGGAGGTGGTAGAGGTGCATACACATACAGGATCACACAGATCCAGGGTTGTCACATGCTAGTTGGATGCTGTTGCTAAACACAAGGCAAAACAAGGAGATTCCGCAATAATGTGGAAAACTTTTTTACTAGGAGCTTCTTATTAAAAAAAAGTTTCCTTTTAAAAAACCAAAACGTAAAAATAAGCCCTTGGAGGGATTTGGGGGATTATATTTAGAGCTCTATTCCCATATTTGTCTGACATTAAGACGCACACCAGGTTTAGACAACAGAAAGCAAGAACAGTCATTTCATACTAATTTCTCTGTGGGCCTAACCAAGTGGAGGGGCTACAGTCATTACTTTTGGTGTTCTAGTATAGAAAAGCGGGTTACATACACCTACAGCTCAGGTCTCACGTCCACGGGCGTATGCATGAAACGCTCCCTCGCTGCAACGTCTTACCGATTAATAAACACTGGCTCTGCGAGTGCGCTGCGAATGGCTGCATATTAGGCGCACATGAACATGCGCAGTGAGATACTTTTTCTAAATACATCCCTTGCACTGTTTCAGAGCGGGGACGAGTATGAAGACGCCGCTTATATGAAATATGTTGTGTATGGCCAGCATTTCATACACAGCCAATATAAAAGTACAGGGACTCACGCTGTGTGATATGCAGAGAAGTAGTGCATGCTGCGATCTATTTCTCTTGCATATCAATACGCAGTGTCCACACGGCGGTGTGCATGGATCAATGGAAGTCCATTGACTTTTATTGACTCTATTTACTGCATATCACAGAGCCGTGCAACGCGGTGAAAACAAGGGTGGGGACACGAGCCCTAACACTAAATCCTGACATACAGGTGTAGTAGTACATGACCCCCTCGGGCAGTTTCCTGACATCTACAGCCCTGCTGCTACTGGTAGACCTTTGATCTCTTCTATTGTCTGCACTGTGTGTAGAGAGAAGGACCTGGAAGATATGTGAGAGATCTGCAGCATGACCTGCTGGAGGGCGCTGATTGGGCAGGAGAGGGAGGACTGTGCATGGCTGCAGACTTCTCCCTAGTATCAGAGGACAGCCGATTCATTAAGGCATACCGCTGTCCGCGGTGATATCGCTCTGCTCTCGGCTACACATGCTAGCCTGGAGCAGAGGGATTTTAAATTTCCCGAGGAACGAACTGTTTTGGGCACGCGTCCGGCGTGCATGCGCAGAAGGCGACGTCAGGTCCTAGAAGGACCAAAATGTCAAGGGACATTGTGGCGGACGGCGGTGAGTACTTTCAAGTTCCCTTATGGATCCGATCCATGAGGTGAGCTGAATCTTTTACCTTTATTTACGCTTTTTACACTTATGCGATTGCCGGTATACAGTCCCCCATGACAGCTCCAGGTTGTTGGCTACCAGCCGATAGCATGGAGCCGTCACGCCCACAGCCCACATGGCTTTAATCCCCAGAGCGAGCGAGTTTTACTTTAATCCTGGGGATTAAAGTCCACTAAACAAAGACATAAAAAGTCTACAGGGTGATCACTAAGGGGTTAAGAAAAGACTTAAATTTAATGTCTTGGAAAGTGCCCTTTAAAAGGGAACTCGTCAGCAACTATAAGCATCATAAACTAAGTGCCTATAGTTTAGGTGAAAGAGTTCGGGGAGCCTCTTTACCAGACTCACCCAGTTCCCCGATCCTGCAAGGTCTCCCACACAGTCCGAGCGTGCGCCTCCCATAGAGATGCATGGGAGATGCACGGAACTTAGTTTATGCTCCTTACAGTTGCGGACAGGTTCCCTTTTATGTGGTTATTGCTCAAGTGGATAACAAAAGCTATTCAGATTTTTCTATTTCTGGAAAGCTTGGTGACATAAATGGCTCCTGATTGGCTAATCATCGTTCTTAGATTCTGTTCACATCTGCCGTCAGATTTCCGTTTGTAACGGCTCTTTCTATTTTCACAGAAACAGATTTAAAAACGGAAATCAAGAGGAAACTAGTGTTCCTGTTTTTTGACCGATTACTTTAATGAAACCATAAAAAAAAAAACAGTTGCTGATATTGCTTTTCCTTCTTCCCTACATTCCTTAGGGTGCCTTCACACTTGTGATAAAATTGCGCGATGAGTGAAAACGCAGCATTATGAAGCCAATGATTTTCAATTGTTTCATTCCCATTTGTGAGGTTTTCACTTATGCGATATGGCGATTAACAAAATCGCAGCATGTCCTATTTTTCTGCGTTTTGCTTTTTTTCCCCTCTAGCTTATGTTTCCCTATGGAGACTCCTTTTTAGCGCATTGCAGCACACGGACTTGCGATTTTTGTGCGATGCTTTTTCAACATTAGAAAGTCCTATGACTTTCGTGCTAAAAAAAAAAATTGTGCAATTTTATCGTGGTCTGTAACAATGTGAAGTGTGATTTTTCTCAAGAAAAAGCAGCACTGATGCTCATAAATCGCCAGAACACAAGTGGGATTTTGCCATGATTTTGTTGTGGCAAAATCGCGATCGCCAGCTTTAAGGAGCCCTTACAAACATAGACCAAAGAAAAAAAAATGTATGGGTTAAACAGAATGAATAATGGATACAAACGGAAGGCTTTACGTTTATATCGGTTATCCAGCTACTTCAAATGTAGCAAAAAATGGCAAGCTACTTCCAATCAGGTTTGCGCTATTTTGAATGGATGAATGAACATAGTCTGTCGAGGAAACCTGATGGAACGCACACACTGAGCAAGAGGCGGCTCCAATACACTCAAACTCAATGAGAAGAAAATAAACATTTCTTTCCACCTTTCTGTTCCTATGACGGAGCGAAAGAATGCAAAGCCGAATAAGATGTGAACAGAGCCTTCTGTGGCCACACAGGAGAGCAGATCATCGCTGGTTAACAAGACACCAGCTATAAAGGATTCCGAAGGCTGCAGTATGTAATAATTGTTACACATCCCAAGGATGGCAGTCTGTAGGAACGCAGTTTATCTATAGCCACCTAAAGGCAGTTTATTATGGATGATCCCAAATCGTAGCAATTAGCAGCATCTGTATTCAACTTGTACGAATGTAATGGATTCCAACTTTCACGTCATCTTTTATGCCCAGGACCATTTTTATTCTGGAAACATTGTAAAAAAGGAGTGGAAAGTCTGACAGTAGAACGCGTGATTCCTCGATAATCAGTATCATCAGTTAGCCAAGAGACTGGGAGACTGATGATATGTCATTATTACACAATACTGCTCACCACAAGCAATATCTCCAGGCACGGTGACCTTTATCAGTCATCCTGTAATGACTTCCATCATGTAGTAAGTGTCCAGACCTTGGAATCACAACAGCAAGTAGGTGCCAGCCATGACTGCGTGTAATAACACCGATATCTCCCCTCACACTGGCACACAGCAGTAATGTCTTGCTGCTTTCACTCTGACGCCAGGAAAATAACTTGCATCTGCCCAGCCTCTGTGTGAAAGTTTAGCATTTACTATGTAATGCCACCTATCCGATTTCATGTTCTTGTCTGTCCTGCCAAGAAAGCTGCATGGGGCAGTGGGGAGAGAGTAGTGAGGTGGCATCAGCGGGCAGCATGGCAAAGTACCTACGCTGTCAGTGGTACATAAGACAGATCTACAGGCAGTAAAGAGAAGTGGTTTCCGATCAGAATCACTCAGCCGCACTTTCTGCAGCTTTTACAATGACTCGATTTGTTGTTGCACTTTTTGTGTGTTACTATGTTTCAGCCCTCTGCCTGCCAGCAATCTGTGTATATCCACTCCATGGACAGAATGTATCTACTTTCTAAACACACACAGGCAGAAGTACTGAAAAACACAAGTTTATAAAAAACAGCTCTTCAGTAGATGGAAGTTCTAAAAACACGGAAGAAAGTAAAGTAAAGAGCAACGAAGTCCTAAGAGAGAATAGGAGCCGGAGCGACAGACTGGCTCACCTACAGAACAATGACACAACAATACCCTTCTCTCCAAACCACTTACTTGCAATTAAATCCAGCTTCCTCCCCACTGGTGTGATGTCCGGGCTCCCATAGCGGCCCCCCTGCTCCACAGCTCAGCCTGCACTGCCCCCTCCACCCTGCTCCACAGCTCTGCAGCCTGGGACCTGCCCAGTACAGCTCAGAGCCTCCACACTTCCTGGCCATTTGCATAGTTAAGCCTTCAACTAACCACAACATTCCAGCTGTGATTTTGCAATATACTGGAATAGGCCGAGCCTGCTCCATGATTCATCCTCCTAAGTATATGTGTGTGTGAATGTAAGCCACCAGACAAACATGCTGGATGTGCACAGCAGCTCCATAGAGTTCATGTGCATGTACACTGCACTACTCATCAGGGGAATACTGCACTTTACTACACTTCTTACGTGTCTCAAAAGCTTCGCCACAACATTTATGATGGTTATATAGTAATTAGTATAAACACATGGCCATGCAAATAACACAAGAATTAACACAAGGGTATTCACGGATTCCTATCAATTATGTCAACGCACCAGAGTTAATTAATAATAATAATCTCTATTAGCGCCAACATAATCCGCAGCGCTTACATAGACAGGGGGAATACAGAAAGACACAAGTACAAAAATTACAGAACCACGGTTACATAGTAATCAGTTGATGGAAACAATAGGGGTGAGGGTCCTGCTCCAACGAGCTTACATACTACAAGTAATGGGGTGATACAGAAGGTAAAGAGCTGTAGATGTGCACGGTATGGCGAGGTGGAGAGTGAGGGGTGATATACACATAGACAATGGTCAGACATTTAGCCGTGTGACGGCAGAATCAGTATGACTGCAGGAGCGGTTTATGATGGCTAGCAGGGATTGCAGTCAGTAGGTCAGGGAGCATGTTATCAGGTGGAGTACAGAGGGGTTTGTTTAGGAAATGCAGTATGCCTCTCTGAAAAGGTGCGTTTTTAGAAGAAGGTTTATACTTCACACTGAATGGCCACTTTATTAGAGACACCTACCCTTTCATGACTAAAGCTTCCACGTAGGGAAATCACATAGGTGACCCCAGAGTGAAACAGTCAGCAAGTTTTCCATGGATCACTTTCAGTGTGAATCCACATTAGAATGCCGACTTGGAAAGAGTCATGGTCAAGATTTAGGGTCTAGGAGACTGGCGAGGGAGATATCGGGCCGTAAATCCCTGCCCAATATCATCCTCGCTATCTATGTGAAACCTGTAGTGAAAACAGCCTCCCATCACTGCGGGAATTAGGGGAGTCCCTGCCAAGGCAGTCACAACCGCAGAAAAGGATAGCAGAGTTCTACAACTGTTTTGTGTGCCCAGCCGCTGTTAACCCCTTCCCTTCCATGATCTATGTAAATCGCGGCATGGGAAGGGTTCACAGAGGGGGTGTGCTCCCTATGTGAGGTTGCTGGGCTCTCGCGATACAATCGCAGAGAGCCTGGCTGGTTGCCATGGCAATAGGACGTCAGATACCGGCGTCCTGTATTGCCATAGCATGCGATCGCTGCATAAGCAGTAGCTCTGCAATGCCTTATCACAGCGATCATCAGTGCTGTAAGTCGCCAGAGGGACACCAAGTGTAAAAAAATAATAAAAATGAACGAAAAAGAAAAATGTGAAAAAGAAAAAAAACAAAAAAAAAAACAACACTTTTTGGGGGCTTTTTCCTCATATTAGCATAAAAAAAGGTTAAAAAAATTTAAATCCCACATATTTGGTATTGTCGCGTCCGTAACAATGCCTACAATAAGTTGCACATGCTTTTGACTCTGCTTGGAAAAAAGCGTTAAAAAAAAACAGGTAAAAAACTGAGGCAAAATGCTAATTTTTAGCGTTTTGCCTCCCTAAAAATACAATAAAATTAATTAAAAAAGCTGTATGCACCCCGAAATGGTACCAATAAAAACTACAGCTTGTCTCGCAAAAAATAAGCCCTCACAGAGCTCCGTACATAGAAAAATAAAAAAAAAGTTACAGGACTTTAAATGCAGCGATTTAGAAAAAAAAAAAAAATTTCCAAAAAAAAGAAAAAGGAGGAATTTTGGTATCGTAATCGTACTGGTCCGCAGAAAGAATGTATTGTGTCATTTATGCTGCATGATTAACGCTGCCAGTTTTCAAAGGTTCAGATTGGTGGAGAATGTTTTCTCAGCATACCTGGAGAGATACATGGGGATGGAAGCCATCATGAACTTCTGTGGATTTTGAAGGCCAAAGTAGAGCCAATGCACTACTAGAGGGGTGCCTCCAATAAAGTGTATTCAGTGTAGCATTTCTTCTGGGATTCAGTTTTCCTGTTCCAGAAGCAGCTTGAATAATGTGCGACGTGTTTTGTATGTAGTGGCTGAAGGTAGAGATGAGCGACATCCTCGGTAAGGCGATATACTCGAGAGAGAGCATCGCCTTTTTCGAGTACCTGCTGGCTCGTCCCTGAAGATTCAGGGGGGCCGCGGGGAGGAGAGTGAGAGAGATCCCTCTCTCCCGATGCCCTCTGCAACCCCCCGCTCAACCCAGCGGCCCCCCCCCAAATCTTCAGGGACGAGCCAGCAGGTACTCGAAAAAGGCGATGCTCTCTCGAGTAAATCGCCTTACCGAGGATGATCGCTCATCTCTAGCTGAAGGGCAATATAAAACTATTAATCTCACATACTTGTGTGATTTGAGCAACCAAGAGTTCTACCAGATGACAACTTTGTTGAAGGAGAAGAAAAAAAAAAATGATTAACTGTTCTTGGCTGGCCCCGCTCAGCATGACATCCTGCCATTTTTGCATAATCAAAATTTACAGGAAAATACTGGCAGAGTTTTTTTTATTATTAAATACCGGCACAATGTGACTGGCATGCCAATATCTTCTGCCCTTGCACCGCCTGAAAGTTTCAGCAACAAGGCGCACTTCAGTAATGAAGTGTGACTCCTTGAGGATTAGTCACTTGCTGGGATCATCATTTCTGGGGTCAGACTGTTGGCACTCATACAAAATAAACTCTGAGATATTGGATTTGGGTGCAAAACTGGTCTGTGCCAGTTTTTATTCTCTTCATAACACACAATTTTACACTTCACGATGACAGACAGCATACAATCGTAAAACCCTGTCCGGCAGGCCACTTGCTAAACATTAGCATCCTCTCTATTAGCTACTTGATCTATGGCAGTGTTCCCCAACTCCAGTCCTCAGGGACCGCCAACAGGTCATGTTTTCAGGATTTCTTCAGTGTTGCACAGGTGATATTATAGTCGGTGCCTCAGACATTGCCACAGGTGTTCTTACCATAGGAAATCCTGAAAACATGACCTGTTGGGGGTCCCTGAGGACTGGAGTTGGGGACCCCTGGTCTATGGTACCACCAAACAGAACACAAAAGGTGAGTTTTTACCGTTTTAGTGCCATGCAGATCTCACAGGCCCTAGCAATGCATGTCTCTTCTCCGGAATGGGACCCTTTATGGCAGTGTTCCCCAACTCCAGTCCTTAGGGACCCCCAACAGGTCATGTTTTCAGGATTTCCTCAGTGTTGCACAGGTAATGTAATTATTGTCGGTGCCTCAGACATTGCCACAGGTGTTCTTACTATAGGAGATCCTGAAAACATGGTCTGTTAGGGGGTCCTGGGGACTGCAGTTGAGAAACACTGCCTTATGGGATAAGCTCAGCACCTTTTTAACCCCTTCGTGACTAAGCCTGTTTGCACCTTAATGACCAAGCCAAATTTTGGAAATCGGACATGTGTTACTTTAACATAGAATAACACTGTAAAGGTTTTGCATATCCAAGCGATTCTGACATAGTTTTTTTTTTTTTTACCACATATTGCACTTCATTTAGATAGTAAAAATAGCCCGATAGAATTTGTGTATATTTATTAAAAGCGCCAAAATTTGGAACATTTTGAAAAAAAATTGTCATTTTTTCACATTCAATTGTAATATCTCAAATATGTGCAAACCTACTGTACACATTTTTCATACAATATTTCCACCTGCTTACTTTATTCTGGACACATTGGAAAAACAGTTTTTTTTTTCTAACCATTTAAGAGACGTACAAATCTAACATTAATTATTAACATTTTGAGGAACATTTTGTTTCCTGCACCAAGCCAAGATTGCAAAGCCTCATAGGTGTCGGAATGATAGATACCCCCACAAATGACTCCATTTTAAAAACTACACCCCTTAATGTATACACTGAGGGCGGTCAGGAGTATTTTGACGCTGCAATTTCTTTTCAGACGCTAATGCAATTTAGAGAAGAAAAAATAAAACTTCATATTTTTGCAAATACGTCATTTTAAAAGTCTGGTTTCTTATAGTGCACATGAAAATGAGAATTTACACTCCAAAATGGATCCCCCTGTTTGTCCTGTGTTCAGAAACATACCCATTGTGGTCCTAATCTTATATCCATATGCACAAGGGGGCCCAAACCGAAAGGAGCAGCCGATGGTTTTCAGAACAGACATTGTGCTTGAGGGCGTTTTAGGCCCCATAGCACACTTGTAGAGCCCCATAGCGACTAAAACGATTGAGAACCTCCACAAATGACCGCATTTTGAAAACTCGATCCCTTAACTAATTCATCTAGGGGTGTACTGTGTATTTTGACCCCCACGGTTTTTGAATGAATCTAAGCAAAGCAAACAGAAAGAAATAAGGATTTTCCTTTTTTTTGGCTATTTAAAAACAGGTTTTTTTGTACAGCACACAAGAATGAAGACTTGCACCCCAAAATGTTTCCCCCTGTTTGTCCTGTGTTCAGAAACCTACCCATTGTGGCCCTAATCTACTTACTGGACACATGGCTAGGCCTGTAATAGAGGGAAAACCCATCAGCGCACAATGAATTCCAGGTCTAGTTGCTTATGTGTGCAGAAGAAAAAAATATAGACTCCCTAAAAATAATCTCCCAATCCCGCCCCACCCCCCGCCCGCTTTGGCATTCCTTAAATCTTAGATAAAAGTAATAATGTAAACTGTGTGCTATGTCAGAAGACAGGGGTAATTACGGAGGCCTGGTTGGGGTGGGCACATTGGGCAATAAAACCGGGTACCTTTCCTTCTCCCATACTTGCTGCAAACCCAACACTTTTTGGGGGGCATTTCTTGACCTCAGTAACAGGGATGGGGTGTAAAAAGTGGCGCTCTGTGAGGCTTTGTAAGCTGGCTAAGGTGTGGGGGTCTCACACAGAAGGCGCTCAACAAGCTGCTCCTGGAACTGCAGGAAGGTGAACAGTCCCGGGGCTTCTTGTAAATGATGTATTACAGGTAGTGATCTGAATAATGCCGGGCTATATGTGGAATCCGCTTGCGGATGCCTGCAGAGGATCCCGGCTGTGGCCCAGCGTACGGACACATAATGTACTCCGCATAATTGCGTACTTATACAGGCGGTCATGCACAGTACAACTTTTTTGTTTGTATTTCCCCGCCCTCGCTGAGTGATGGTGCGGGTACCCGCAGCCCGCACACAATGTAGTTACGTATGGACTGCGGGTATATCTGCGACCATGGAGTACAATAGACTATGTTGTGGATAGCAGCGGTAAAATAGAACATGCTGCGTTTTCTGCGAGCAGTCTACGTAATTCCGACCTGCTAATGTGAGCAGAAGTGTGTAATCCAATGCTACAGTTGGTAGCCGGTAGCAAGGAGATATAAAATTTCCTGCGCTCCCCAGCTGCTGTGAATGTGTGTGGAATTTTGCTGACAGGCTCATGCGCAGAAGCCAGGTAAGGTCCGTGGAGGAGGATCAGGTCGTGTTCAAATGCGGAGGCCTCCAGTTAGAAGTTTCATCTCCTCTCACTGATCGCAACTTTTTAAAAACTTTTTTACGTGATTGCCATTATCCATTGGATACGATCTGTAAGAGATGAAACTAACTTTTGAACCTTTTTATTTTTTTTACACTTTTTAACTTAACGGTGATCATGTGACTGGGAAACGCATACAGCAGTCCCCAGTGACATCTCCCTGCACTCGGCTATCACTGACAGCCGGGTGCAGCGGGATTTTAAATGTGCTGGGCTCTCTGGGCCTTCTGCGCATGTACAGAAGCCCGCGGCAGGTCCAGATCGCCGCAGGACATCATGGTGGACAGGGGCGAGTATTTTCAGTTGCCCTCATGGATTGGATACACATGGGGAGCTGAAACATTTACTTTTTTTAAAAAAACAAACAACTTTTCTGTGATCACTAACAATCATGGGCCTGGGGACCGGTCACTGCAGTCCCCGGTGATGTCTCCAGCCTTCCGGCTACCATCAGTAGCTAGGAGCATGTAAATGCCCCATGCCAATCTGATCTTCTGCAGAGACAGGGGAGGGTTCGTGTCGGACCAGATCAGCACGGGACATCATGGAGAACAGTGGTGAGTAGTTTCAGAACACCTCATGGATGCAATCCCTGAGGGGAGCTGAAAATCTAACTTTTTTTAGCTTTTTATTTACTTTAATGCGATCGCATGATTGGGGGGGGGGGGGGTCCCGTGGCCCCCCCATGACAGCTCCAGGTTGTTGGCTGCCTCTGGGAACAGACAGCATGGAGGTGTCACATCCAGAGGCTACAGGGTTTTAATATTTAGTCCCTGGGGATTAAAGCCCACTTAGGCAGGACGTAAACAGGCAATAGTGTGATCACTAAGGGGTTAAGGAGCTCTGCAACCTGCCTGCTTATTACTTCATTAGGCAGCCAAAATGCACGGAGTACACTTTTCCCCACTGAACACTTTTCTGCTCTTTGACCCCCTAGTGGGGAAAACATGGCACTATAGTGGCCACTGTGCCACAAGAGATTAACACGGAATGCACAAAGAAGCTAAGAATCATTAGGGCATGTTCACATCTGTGAGGAGTCTCCATTCAGGGTTTTCAAAATAGTTCAACTGATTTGATGGAAACGGACAGACCCCATTATAAATCAACGATGTCTAATGGACGCTGGTGGCACCCATGGCATGGAGAATCCGGCAATGGATCATGGTTTAGGTTATAGAAATGAAATCAGTCTGTCAGCACAGTGGCTCGGTGGTTAGCACTGCTGCCTTGCAGCGCTGGTGTCCTGGGCTTGGATCAGACAACATCTGCATGGAGGGTTTTCCCCATGTCTTCTCTTAGTACTCCAGTTACCTCTCACACATTAAATATCCTACTGTTAGTTTAATTTGAAACTTAGATTGTGTACCCCATTGGGGACATGACCTGATGCGAGCGATGACCATTCCTATACAGAGTTTTGCAATAAAACAGTGGTGGAATGATCTAAGCAAAAAAGAGTCAACTTCTCAAATTCTACTACTTGTATGCCGAGGAGAAGCAGGATCTATAGCAGGCGCTGCATCCGCGGCGCACTCTGTTCACCAGCTGGAAAGAATGAAGTTATTTGGCTCCTCCGTTCGCTCTTCACGCCCAGAAAGAGAAACCTGAAAAACTATAATACAGGGAGAATTTCTAGACACAATGGGTCGTTCTGACCTTGGCATGTTATTTAGTCTTGTGTTGTATTCATTTGTAACTCTGAGAAAGATTAATAGGGAAGCTGCTGATATGAGGAAGGAAATAGGGCAGCGATGTAAGAAGCCACCGTAAGGATGAAGTCATTTGCTGCATTCAAATTTCAAGAGAGAAGTTCTACTGTGACCCTTTGGTTCCACATGACAATTTTACATAACCTGTGGTGTGTGCAGTAAAAGGACCTGACCTCCTCCTTTCTGAGTCATTCCTTCAAGGATCTGTTATTTCCCGATGCCCTCTTAAGGACTACTCAAATAAGGGAGATGGAACAATACCTCTGCAGCGCCACCTATTGGAAGGCAGCATTCCTACAAGTTAATGTTAGACTCTTTAACCCCTTAGTGACGGAGCTTTTTTTTTCCATTTTTGTTTTTTCCTACTCCCCTTTAAAAAAATCGTAGCTCCATTATTTATCCATCGAGTCGCTGTATGAGGGCTTGTTTTTTGCAGGATGAGTTGTATTTTTCAATGGTGCTATTTATTGTACCATATAATTTACGGAAAAACATTTTAAAAATTCTAAGCGGAGAGAAATGGAAAACAAAATGACATTCCACCATCTTTCGGTGCGTCCTGTTTCTACGGCGCACAAACTGCAACAAAAACGACCTGATATTTTTATTCTATGGGTCAGTACGATTACTACGATACCAAACTTATATAGTATTGTTTTTGCTGTAGTACTTGTATTTTTTTTTTTTTAAGATATTTAATTTTTTTCAATTATTTTCTGCGGTCATTTTGTGCGCGCAATAACTTTTTTATTTTTCCGTCGACATAGTTGAGCAAGGGCTCATTTTTTGCGGGATGTCCTGTAGTTTCCGATAGTATCAATTTGGAATACCTACGACTTTTTGATCGCTTTTTATTGCGTTTTTTTATGGGAGACAGGGTAAGTAAAAAAATGCATTTCTGGCTTTCTTTTTCTTTTTCCGGACGACGTTCACAGTGCAGAAAAAATAATGCACTACTTTGATAGATCGGACTTTTACGGACGCGGCGATATCAAATACATATTTTTATTTTATGATTTAGATTTTTTAATAATGGATATGGCAAAAGGGGAGCGATTTAAGCTTTTATAACTTTTTTTTTTAACAATTAAAAAAACTTTATTGATTTTTTTTTACTTTACTTTGAAGTCCCCCTAGGGGACTTTAACATGCGATGCTTTGATCGCTCCTGCAGTATGATGTAATGCTATAGCATTACGTCATACTGCTTTTTGACAGGCAGTCTATCAAGCCACCCTGTGTGGATGGCTTGATAGGCAGTCTGTTAAAGCAGCCCTGGGGCCATTCATTATGCCCCGGCTGCGATGAGACCTGCACGGCTCCCCTGATCTCACCGCAGGGGGGGAGCCGTGCGGGACCCCCCGAACAGCGTTCGGGGGACTTAAAAGCCGCTGTCAGAACTGACAGCGGCATTTAAAGGGCTAATAGCCGCGATCGGCCGAGCGCGGCTATTGCCCGCGGGTGTCAGCTGTAATAAACAGCTGACGCCCGCGCTGTATGGAGGGAGATAGCGGCGCTACCTCCCTCCATAACGTCCTGCAACAGCAGGACGTAGTTTTACGATAGCGCCGTCACTAATGGGTTAAACAAATCTTGTAACAATGTGCTGAAGAGGTAGTGTTCCATCTCCCTTACTTGCCACGTCACAAGACTACTCAAGCACACACTATAGAACTGGAGGAAAGGGTAGGAATCCTCTTAAGTCTGTCTTGAACGTTGAAACTTGAATTGTTATACTCTGATAAACCTGTCCAAATAGTCAAAATCCGCACACATTTAAATAATAGAACTCTCACATATCTGCTCAGGTAAGCGGATAGCGATTGCGATTTCTGCAGGCGGATTTTAAATCGCAGCATGTTCTATTTTTGTGCGGAATCCGCATGGACGACTTCCATTGTAGTTAATAGGAGCCGGCCGACCAGCAGCCCCTCCGTAATTGACATTGCTGATAGGCGGTGGGTACCAGCGCCGTCGCTAGGAAAAACTAATATTTAAAAAAAATAAATAATAAATTCTGTACTGTGCGGACAGCGTCCGCAGTCATCCATAATACAGGAAAGCAAAAGGTATGCAGGGTCGCCAGCCAGGGTCAGAGCTGGATTCCGTTGCGGGCTCCCGCATGCAGAATCCGGATCGCCCGTGTGAGATTGGCCTCAATGCACATAATGTTATCATCGCATAAATATAATATAGAGAGGTCATGGTAAAAGAATAATTTACTCAGGCATCATGCACAACAGTAACACCAATACTAATGTCACAACAGTGTGCCAATGAAGAAAGCTGTGTCACAGTACAGAGAATGTATTCGGTGATGCATGGGAAGTGACAGGAGCAGAATAATGCAGTCTATCACAGTGTAAGAATAATGTAACCAGTGATGAATCTGATGCACACAGTGGCATCACACCACAAACAATGCACAAAGTTATGTAACAGCATGGAAATAATACACACAGTGAAGCGGGGATAATTAGCATGTCATCGCGTACAGGGATAATGCACAGTGGTATCACAGTGTATACATAACACACAAAGTGATGTCATAGTAAGAGGGTAGTGTAAAAGAGGATATCAATGTATGGTAATATTCTCCATGATCTGCCTGCTACCTATATATTTTTCCATGCCCCCCTCCATCATGCATAATCATTACTAACCGTGAATATCATGAGCGAAGGTTGGCCCCACAGCAATGCCCGCTACCCTGGTTGTTACACTCATAATACGTACATATATTCTATGCTTCAAAATTACAATACTGTAATGTTTTTAGAACTGTCTTGTTTAAAGCTTATTCAGATTATGTCATTTTCACCCATTCACGCATCTGACTACATAAAGACCCACTACAGTCAATGGGCCTATTTGTCCTATTCTTGTCTGATTTCCCAGATGACAGTCATCCATTCAAGTCAATTCTGCACAAAAAATGGCCCACACACAAACTAACTTTTGTGCATGCTCCATTTTTCACAGGAATGTTAAAAAATAATTGAGCCTCCTTCCTTATTTTTGCACATGAGACCTCAAAAAACAGACACACAACATGTACAGATTACAATTAGGTTTCTTGCAGAGCAAAATTGGACAAGGCTGCCTTTGGGCTCGCACACATCTGTGCCGGAGGTTCTACTCAGACACTCCATTGCATACTCCCTTTAAAATCCAGGATGAAATAGCGCAGCGTGCCGCACAATTTTGCCCAGAGTAATAGTGTAGGGCATAACAGAAGCTGGACGGACCCCTTAAAGTCAATGCGATCTGTTCTAGTCCTATGATTGAAGGGGCTTTCCATTTTCCTACTTCCATGATGGAACAGGTATATGGTAATCTTAGTGCTGACTTTGCTTTCATAAAAGGATTAAAGTCATTGGATGATTTCACTGTGATCGCTCAGGTGCTGGCAAGGCATAAGTATTAACCCCTTGCAATCCAATTTTGGATTCAGGGTTTTCTAGGGAGCTTTCTCTTTCTGCCATTATACAATGGCGCCAGCTGCTGGCTAGAGCCAGTACAGCTGTATGTGACATGCCAGAGAAGCCCCAGACAACAGAGTGGCCAGTAATCTACAGTAAGAATACACTGCCGGACGTCTTCCGACATCGGAGCTGTACAGCCTTCAATCAGAATGTCTTCAGACGTCAGACAGTGGATTGGAAAGGGTTAAAACATCAGTTCAAGAAAACCAGAGGATGAAGACAACTACAAATCTCTCACCTGGCCCTTGCCCCTTCGTCGGTAATTTCTTCTTACGAGACTTTTGTAGTTCTCATTCTTTTTGGTCAAGTAATAGAAAAGAACACAATCGGCCACGGTCTGCAAGACACACAAAGCATAACCACACATTGTCATGTTGCTGGTGAGAACCGTTCACCCTACAGAGCCTTCAGGTGTAGCAGGATCTATGTAGCTGGAAGCACAGACATTTCTGAGAGCTCCCAGCCTTTCCAGTTATTACAGCTACACAATGGAGTTAAAACATGCAACAGATAGAGGAACATGATGACTAAGCAAGTAAAGCTTAAATAAAAACTTAACAGTACACCATACATTATAAAAAATTAGTCGGCACAATCTCTTAGGCCTTATGTCCACTTGAAAAATACAATCTGCGCAGAATCTGCCGCGGATTTGCTTTAAATGGTATTTTTTTTCCATGCAGATATCCGCACACATTGCCATCAATGTGATAGCAATGTTGCCGATCCGCGGCAAAATGGAGCATGACGCATTTTTTCTCCCGCGCATGAAAAAACGCAATTCTTTTAAAATGCCATCCGCGGGTGCAAAAATAAATTTAATGGACCGCGGATGGCCAATGATTCCCTATGGGCAAAATCCGCTGCGGAATCAGCAATTCCATTTAGCTAGTGGACATGAGGCCTAAGAGTTTTCATCAATATTGACGCAAACAAGCCAAACTATTTTGTTCTTTGCATTCTAAACCTAAAAGACTTCATATTAAAAAATGATACAAAAATAACAATAAAGGTGAGGTTGGCATAATATATATATATTATATATCTATATCTATCTCGTCAAAACAGGATGCTACAATTAAATATTAAACCTTAACACTTTGCATTTTGGTGCAATTCTCCCAGGGTTTTCTTTAAGCAAAAGCTGGCGAGGAGCATACAGGGAGGAGAAAAAAAAAGTATGGTTCTCAGAAAGAAAGAGCTCTAGGTGGCCATACTCATCGGGTAGCCAGTGCTCCATATACATGTAGGCTCAGCATGTGTCCTCATGGGGGAAGAGGGTAGAAAGAAGCTGCCAGACACTTTTGGCAATAGTTTATTTTGTGAGAGAATGCTGAACTCTAACATATCCAATCCTTTTCCCTGAAGTTTGCTATTAGGTGAGAGTCGGGATACCCCCATACACATTACATGGATGGCTTGTCCCACCAAAATTTTTTGAGTACATCCCCTTCCATAATGCCCTACTAAGTTTTATCTAAAACATGGCAGTGTTTTAAGAGTTAAACATTCCTCATTGTGATCATGGAAATTGGCACTAAGTCATGCTACCCCTGGTTAGGGCAGCATGATCTAGCTGGTTCTTCTAAAAAGGGTTTTGCCAAAATTACAAGTCATCCCTATCCACAGGATAGGGGAGCTTGCAGATCGGTGAGGGTTCAACTGCTGGGACCCCCACCCATCCAGAGAACGAGGCCGCGGACATTCCCAAATTATGGGCAGCAGTTCAACAACTCAACCATTGCCTGTGGTCCCAGCGAAGTGAAAGGAGCAATGGAGTGCATGTGTAACCGTTGCTGCCCAAACTTTGTAATGCACCATGAGCCTCTTCTCTGAATCAGTGCAGATTCCAGTGGTTGGACCCCCCATGAACTGTAAGTTATCCCCTATCCCTTATTCATGGCGCAGCTCCTTTTAAAGATATGAAGTTGTCCAGGCTATGAAAACAGTGTGAACAGCCTGCCCAAAGTGGATGATCGGATCTCCTATCTAAGGGCTCACTCACACAGGTGTATGGGGGCAGGGTAGTACACATGTATTTCTTGCATGAGTAATATACAGTTAAATATGCATGTAACATGTGTATTTACTGCGCATTTTAACCCCCCCCCCGTAGCCTAAAATGAGTGTAATATGCACCAAAAATGGACATGTTGCTCTATTTTTTCCACACACTTCATAGGCTTGTCTGAATAGCCCAATGTAAATCAATGTGCTTTTAGGACTGTGTATTACACATGTGAAAAATATGCGCATAGTACACAACCTCGCTTTGAAGACTACTTAATACCCAGCCACTATACGCCCTCGTGAGTGAGCCTACTCTGTCCTTCTGGACAGAAGAATCAGAAAAGAGGTTATCAATACCTTATTATATCCATATAACTCTACCCAGTCCCATTTTAGATGGGATTCTTATTTTACATCTAGTTTTTCCATAGCAAGTATCTTCAGGCTTCTGCAATCCGGACGCATTTACAGTAAATCATTGCGAAATTGATGTTACAGAGTAAAGTAAGACACCACAAAACCAGAAGCCCTTCACATGAATATAAGTCATTAATAATTCCTCATACCTTCCTATCCAAGAATGAAGCAATGAACACAAAGTTCTTTGGTTGCTGGATAAATCTGTAAGAGAAGATACACAAGCTGAATACACAGTCTTAACCAACGTCACACCAAATCACCAGTTATCTCACCACATAACCAACTGTTCCAACAGTGGCTTCTCATATCAGTGCCTGGACCTACTCCATGTATCAGGCCGTTAGAACTAGTGTGCGCCACGTAGAATTAGTGCTACAAAGCTGGAGCGCGGGGTATTCTAGGTACCTTGTAAGGCATTGGGTTAATAAATGTATATGGTTTGGAGGCTTTTCTCAGCTTGTTATTATTATGTCTGATGCTTCTACTGTAGACGGATTAGGCTACATAAGAGCATTCATTATTAAAATACTCCTTGTGATGCCGCGGTTCATGGAACGAACAGAACACTTTCTAAATTAAAATCCTGGTCCCATTCCATTTCATTTTTTTTTGCTGCATGATTAATTGGACACTTGACAGAGGTCTCGTTACCCATTCAGCAAACTATCATTTGTTAAACTCTATCACATGCACAGTTATGTGTAGCATATGCTCTAGACACTGAAGTGAAGGCCAGAACAAAATCGATTGATTCGATGGATCCAGCTTTGTATTAGGTGAAACACCCAACATTTACCCCATCTGTATTAATAAAACACTAAAGCCAGGAGGTACGGCTTACGTGATTGAAGCTCACAGAGCCTTTCTAATATTACGAATGCCATTTCAAAATAAGTCTGTCATTGGGACAGACCCCTTTAAGGACACCTATAAGATGACAGGTGCTGATTATAGTGAATAGTAGCCCACATGCCACATCCAGGGGCACTGTTGCAGAAAGGATCCATGATGAGATCTGTTCTCACCTAATTCGGCTAAGATGGGCCTCTATTTTGCATATTGCACACAACTGCTGCTAGTTAATGATGATTAACAAATGCAATGGCACAGTAGGTTGCACATACACATAGCAGTCCATGTTGTGTGGTTCTCGCTGCAAGTTAAAGGCCTTAAAGGCCCATATACATTCATTCAAATGACCGCAAATGAGCGATAATCGTTGCGTGTAAATGCTACCATTGTGCGCTTTCCGTCTGAACGATGATTTTAAGATGAACTTAAAATACATCGTTCCGGCGCAGAGAGCTAAAGTATCTCTCAACAGACCGCATGCTGTGTTCTCAGCGGGAGACAGGAGATTACATTGTATTCTTCTGGCAGCCCCAATGAGAACAATGCAGTTGTGTGCAGAGTTCAGCATGTGGGCTGGGCTCTGCAGACAGCTGCTGGAGGCCCTTTCACATGCAAACAAAGATGATAAAGTGTTAATGGACACCAGTGTCCATTAACACTTTATGCAAAACGATCACTAAAACTTTCAATCTTTTGAAAGATTATCTTTGGGTGTAAATGGTTCTTTAGCTTACTGCAAATCGCTGCAGCTTTGTGACATAGTTGTCAGCCACACGGCAAGTACAGGTGAAGCAAATCGATTCAATGTGCTTCACCTGTGAAAGGAGAAACGTCAAAAACAGAGTTAAAGTGCCATGTTTTGCAAGAAGTTCACATGCATTGAGAACTATTTGGCACACAACCACTATGAATATGTGCAAGGAGTAGATCCAAAAGGAAGAAAAAGTGTAAACAAAGGGCTGATACTCCTCTCTATTGTACCCCTCAATATATACAACTGTATTTTGTAACCAGTTACCTAAAAACTTACTGTAATAATCTAATAACCAGATTTCCTGTTCTATTTTCTGTGATCCTGTGGCTAACTGGAAACTATTCTTCTATCACATTATATAAGGCAATGGTTTAAGGAACTTACACAAGGCACTGTAATCATATCTGTGAACTGTGTCTATGATGGAAAGGAAATGCTTTTTACGAATATTTATGTTAATATAAGAATAAATCACTGATATTTTGGGTGAATTTGTTCCTTTCCAAACCGACCTAAAGTTTATCATGTTGATGATTCATTGACATTTCACAGCAATTCAATGCTGATGTGTCTGACTAAGCAGAGTAATTCGTGGAGAATGTTGTGGCGATGCCAATCCTCTTAAGGAAAAATGATTTACTAGAACAAGAGGCGATTGATTGCATGTGGCTAGACCCAGGAAAAGGAGATCAATTGCAATTCATTCTAGCTCCACAATTACAACTGCCAAAACCCACATGGAATATAAATAAATGTAGCAAATAGTTTAGAATCCGAATAGTTAAATAATACATTGTAACAAGGATGGCAGTGACATATCACACTGCAGGACGCAGTCTGCCATTCACTACTGCGAGGAGCTCACCACTACAGTACTATACTGGCAGGCCAAGGTCTCTACAGAAAACCCTGTGGACTTGTAGAATGGATTGCAATCTCTGGGGTTTAATCTTTAACAGGTGGAAACAGAAGCTGATGGAAAGAACGTAGTATACATTTTATTGGCAGCTCTTTTATCTACTGGTTCCTCTGAAGTATAAAAGATGGCATGAACATCTAAAACCTGAACGGACTACCGCTATGGTTACAAAGCTGGTTGGAACGCTCATCGCGCAGAAAGTAAAACCATGTTCATATGTTGTGGATCTTATGCCCTATTCACATGCCCCCATGTGCCAGACTCAAGAGCTGAACTGGTGACCCTGGCACATCCATGCCTTAACCCTTACAATCCAATTTCCTTGCCACGCACACACTCCCCAGCTCTTATATTTGGTGGGAAAGCACTTTGCGGATTCCTTGAAATTACTCAACAAAAAACACATAAAAATTATCTGTCCTGATGATTTTATTAGCAATTTTTTGAAAGTTAAATGCGAGTTAATATGTATGTTACATATATACGTACATTTTATATAGATGTATATCCATATAATATATTCTATAGTATAATGATATATGTATATTACGCTATGCAGAGGGGAGGACCATCATCCGAGTTCTTCTCTACGCATGTATATTTCAGTATGCAGAAGAGAACTCTGAAGTCGGACCTCTCCTCTGCATAGTGTTAGAAACATGTCAGACCTCGCCCAACATGGGAGCTATGCAGGAAAATCTCAATGTTGAATTAAGTCCGACACTGGATTGGAAAGGGTTTAATAGATGGGCATTCATTTGAATGGCAGCAAGTAATTCCACTAAAGTGGTTGCCCATGGTGGCTGTTTTGCTGAAGGGTGCAGTGAGTGATCTAGTGAACCATTTATCGTTCATCGTACAGTCGCTGGCACATTTGAAAAGTTTTTTTAAACTATATTGTTCGGTCTACAACCACTTTTAAGGCCCTTTTCCTATCTGCATCTAAGATTTCCATCACAAACGTAGGACTTATACCTTTAACAGATGTCACTGGCATCTGCACTCCTAGACTGTTAATGTGGGGGGAAAGTACTGTATGGTATATTTTTATTTAAGGGATGCCTCTGCATGCAATAGAGCAGTAAAACAGCGAACGCTGATGGAAACCACCCGAATGGAAGCCAAAATGGAGACTTCCTGGCACATACGGTAAAAGTAAACTAAAGACATAATGTGAAAGGAGCCTAATCTGGTTTTATTGCGCAACGTTTAAAAAGAAAAGAAAAAAAAAAAAGTTTCTACAATTTCTCTTCCGCAGTTTGCTATGGAAAGCGCAGCCCCCTGTCCAAGAGCGGAGAATCATAGCGATTCTACGCTGTTGGGACTCAAACCGCGTCATGCCGCGATTCTCCACAGTGAACCTATCTATCAGATAGTGCTCTGCGGTAAACCTATCAGTTCTCTCCCCTGCTCCCTGGCGGCGGAATACCGCTAGCAATATTCCGCCTCGCCCGTGGACAGGGGGCCTTAAGAAACTAGTGCATTTTGTAACAACTGATAACATCATTTTATGTTTGGTGCAATTAGACCACTTAATGGAAAATTTAATTTGATGACATTACAGTTTGGACAATTCAGATAATCTCTGCGCTATTGGATGTACAAATTCTATACATTTATGTATTCAACACAGACTGCATATAATCATGACATGAGCAGAAGCACAAGAACAGATGCTCTGAACAGGAGAGACATCTTATATAGATCGATAGATAGATATGTCCATGTGAATTAACAATGTCCCTGCTCGTACGTATGCAGTACGCATGCAAGTTGTGTAGTCTGTAGTCTGCATTATGTGAATGAATGAACCTAACAATAGTAATGTAACTCAAATTATAAAGCACTAATACAAATCCAAGCTGGATCCTCTGTTCCTAAATCAGAAAGTGGAATCTGACACTAGACTTAGAGGGGTTTTCCAGGCAAAACTACTATTGATGACCTATCTTCAGAAGTGATCAGCTGGGTTCCGCCACCCTGTGTAGTGGGCAGTAATTGTAATTGCAAATGCAGTTCCTCTGTGATTTCAATTATAGCTGCACCTGCAGTAACAAGCACCAGCCACTACACAAAATTCGGAGCAGCTGCTTCTGCTACAACCCCTGTGTGTAGCGGCGCTGACAGCATGCGCCCACTCTGATTGGCCAGTTTCCCGAGCAGCAGACCTCGGCCGATCAGCTATTAATGACCTATCCTGAAGATAGCTCATCAATAGTATTTGTGCTGGGAAAACCCCTTTATGGGACCCATATGATCAGTTTTAATCTGCAGGGAAACCTAGCAATAGCTGTACAATGTTTCTGCATCGCCACCATCTGGGAAATTTAGTATTACACTACTCCTTCATATAAATGTGTTGTCTGTGTAAACATAGGACATGTACACTAGAACCAGAAACCCTCCTTGTAATGGCTTTCTACTTCGGCTAAATATGAGCATTGTGAACAGAGGAGCTTCCAATGAACTCAGAATGCCCTAAAAAGGTAAATGAAAATTAGTTCTATAAACGAGACAATCCATTTAATGCCACAAAGAACAAAAAATAAGTAGCAATTAAGCAGTATTGGAGTGAATGTCAATATGGCTGCAAGTCATCGACAACTTACTTCTCCCTGAAGGTATCCTTCTCCTGTTCGCTCCACATGTTCATGACCTGTCGCTCCTTGTACACCTTCATGGGATCGTCCATCAGGCCATTCATGTTAATAAACTTGATGCGCTGCTGCTCTGCATCAAACAGCATGGGGGGAATGACTGCCAGCTGACGCATCTGTCTCTCCAGGTTCTATAAGAAAGTCACAATGGTCAAGAAGATAGAACAAGTACAGAGCAAACAGGAGCAAGAACATTGTACAACCTGCAAATTGATTTTTTTCATATAATTGATAATATATATATATTAGTGTAGTTGCAGATTGCGCTATTTGTTCTGTTAAAAAAAATACAACAATCCAATGGAACGGAAGCAAACGCAAAGTTTTCAGTTTTTTTCGTTTATTTTGAAATCCTATTAAAATCAAATGGTAAAAAAACAAAAACGTTTAATTCTATTTCTCTGCTCCAAAAACGAAACAGAGACAGAAAGCCATAATGCAGATGTGAATGAGCCCTAAAACTAAAGAGGTACACCAACCATACAGGGAAGGGGAGGGGGGGGTGGGGGGGGGGAGATTGGGGGCTCCTTGACTGACCCCACTGCGGAATTCCGCTTGCGGAGCCAGTCATGGCCATGGGCACTAGGCCTTATGTTGGAAATTATATGAACTTCATTATGTATTCAAAACTGAATTCAGCATAGTAATGTGGAACATCATGTTGTGTGTTCATTTCAAAATCTAAATCAAGCCGTTGCCATTATCAGTGCTTCCACTTACAATCATATCCACATTGTAATAGAACGGTTGATCAAAAAAAATTCTCTGCACAGACTGTCTATTTTGGAAAAACAAACAAAACCGGCGTGTGTATAATAATTTGGAACACAATGCACACAAATGCATCCACCCCACAGCTGAGAGCTGAATAGATCGGTGCGGGTTTCCAGCCTCTGGACGCAGACAAGAAGGTTTTCATTTAGTGCTCGCAAATAAAGATTTGAAAATGGAAATTAATTTGCAAAAACCATAAGAGGACATACTGAAATTATATTGAAACGGTCATTTACAATTCTAACAACTTATGCTTACATGATTGCTAGCAAAACTGATATTTTTTTTATGGGTATTAGTGTATCTTGACGCCACCGGAAGCTAGAGGTTTAACAGGGAAAACGCCCCTGTCACACCCCTAGCTCCCGATTGGGCCAAGAAGCTATGGTCCTGGAATGAGCTGAAGTGCATGGGGAAGCGGAGTAGTGAGTGAGGAGGGCTCAGTGTCAGTTAGCTGTTGCTCATCCGAAGCGCTGTAAGCGGCTCTCCCCCGTCCTCCCAGCTGTCGTCCTCCTACTTCTGCTGTCTGAGGCAGTGTGCAGGGGGTGCATGTCTGAAATTCTCGGCCTCCGCTGCTGCTCTGCTGCTGCTGTGGGTGTACGGGCCGCCGCTGTGTCCTGGCAGATGGCGACCGGGAGTAAGGAAAGCGAGGGGGGAGGTGATGTTGGGGGGGGGAGAGGGGGGCCTTCAGCCGCACCGCGGGGAAAGGCGGTTCACAGCCCTGTGGGTTTCCTGATGGCCACCTCGCTCAGTGCTGTCACACACAGTGGGGTGCATTGCTCTTGGCTGCTACCAGAGAGGCCTTTTCAGCTACGCCAATGCGCGCCTCCTGTGCGGGCCACCAAAAACAGGTGTGCAGACCTCCATTACTTTAAGCGGGGAGTGTTATTTTGGCCAGACAGCGGGGAGGGCGTTTCAGCTCCCCTGCATAGCAGCAGGGTCCGTTCCTGTGGCCGGGCGAGGCGAGTGGGTTTTAGTTGTCCCAATGCGCTGCTCGGCAATAAACCAAGGTAAAGGAATCCCTACATTTCTGCTGCAGCCTTAGCTTACTGGGCTGCCAGGACCTGCTGCACAGCAAGCTCTTCCAGCCAATCATGTACAGTGGGGCGTCAACTCCCTGTCAATGTTGACTCCACCAGTACATCCTGGTGGCGACAAGATACACAAATGCCTGCTTTATGTAGAATGACATTTTTGTGCAGAAAATTCACTAAAAAAAAAAAATATATTGGCCATTGCGGGGGGCGGGGGGGGGGGGGCTCCCTTCCTCTTAACTTGCTGTCCACTGCATAATAAGTGATCTTATTTCTGTTACCCAAGACAGAGAACAGAAGTAGGCGGAGAATGGATCATCCTGCCTATTTAAAGTCTACGGGAGCAGAGGGGAGGGGAAAGGAGAAAAGAAGAAGAGACTCACAGACATGCTTTTAGAGGTAATGGAGAGTTATTTAGGCCGCCTGCAGACAGCCGGATCAGATCCCCTGCGAGAATTCTCGCAGCAGGATGCGGGCCCGTGCCCCTGCAGAGACCTGCAGCTCACTTGCTCCTGGCATTTTCTGTCTCTGCTATGCACTGGCTGCCAGTCAGCGCAGAGCGGAGCTGGCCCGTCACTACTGACATTTCTGTGCGGGCCTCTGCGAGACCCGCACAGAAATAGAACATGCAGCGATTTGTTTTCCGTGCATGTTTTCATGCGGACAAATCGCGGCTGTGTGCATAGGATTTCTTTTTGTAATGCAATCCTATGCAAGCGGGCAGGGCGGAACTTCTGCTGTAAATCCCGACGTGGAATTTCCGCCCGTGTGCAGGGGGCCTATTACTCTTATTAATTCACATCTCCACTGCCCAGTACTGCTGTACACTATCCTACATGACAACATGTATCTCTTGTGTTACAGGCAGAGCAGAATCTGCATTTCTCTGTACATAGTGCATAGAAGACGACATAACAGAAGGCTCCCCCCACTAGTCAAAAATAGTCTTAGTCCTCATGCACACACGGGAGCTTATTCAGAAAAGCTTTATTTATTTAAAACCAGAAAACCTCTAAGTAGATATAGCTGATAGTTTCATCATTAGAGATGAGCGAACGCGTTCGTCCGAGCTTGATATTCGTGCGAATATTAGGGTGTTCGGGATGTTCGTTATTCGTGACGAACACCATGCGGTGTTCTGGTTACTTTCACTTCCTTCCCTGAGACGTTAGCGCGCTTTTCTGGCCAATTGAAAGACAGGGAAGGCATTACAACTTCCCCCTGCAACGTTTAAGCCCTATACCACCCCCCTGCTGTGAGTGGCTGGCGAGATCAGGTGTTCGCCTAATATAAAAGTCGGCCCCTCCCGCGGCTCGCCTCAGATGCGGTGTGAGTTAGATGAGGGACAGTGCTGTTTATACCGGAGCTGCTGTAGGGAAAGAATTGGTAGTTAGTGTAGGCTTCAAGACCCCCCAAAGGTCCTTATTAGGGCCACTGATAGCTGTGTGTTGGCTGCTGTTAGCAGTGGGATTTTTTTTTTTTTCTCAAAATCGCCTCTGCAGACCGTTGCACCTGGCATTAGGGACAGAAGTGCTGCATAGGCAGGGAGAGTGTTAGGAGTGAGTGTAGCCTTCAAGAACCTCAACGGTCCTTTCTAGGGCCATATTTATCCGTGTGCAGTACTGTCCAGGCTGCTGTTGGCTGTGCTGCATTTTTTTTGGGCTTCTCAAAATCGCCTCTGCAGAGCATTGCACCCTCCATTGATACTGCAGGGAAAGAATTGTATAGGCAGGGCCACAACACAGTTATTATTCATAGAATATACGCAGTGCTGCCTGTTGGTGGGAAAAAACTGAAAACAAATCTATTTGTCCAGCCTGTGTCCGTCCTTACGCCTGTGTAGACGTGTGAGCTGCGTGAAAAACATTGCTAAATCATACGCAGCCAGCTACGCTTTACTGCTGGGTTCGCCATTTGCTTTCCTTAATTGGGAAAAAAAAATACCTGCTCTCCAAGAGTTATAATAACTCTGCTACCCTCACGTTCTGTGACACATAAGCAGGGACACAGCGCAGTTATTAAACTTCGCAGGTTCATTGAATATACGCAGTGCTGCCTGTTGGTGGGAAAAAACTGAAAACAAATCTATTTGTCCAGCCTGTGTCCGTCCTTACGCCTGTGTAGACGTGTGAGCTGCGTGAAAAACATTGCTAAATCATACGCACCCAGCTACGCTTTACTGCTGGGTTCGCCATTTGCTTTCCTTAATTGGGAAAAAAAAATACCTGCTCTCCAAGAGTTATAATAACTCTGCTACCCTCACGTTCTGTGACACATAAGCAGGGACACAGCGCAGTTATTAAACTTCGCAGGTTCATTGAATATACGCAGTGCTGCCTGTTGGTGGGAAAAAACTGAAAACAAATCTATTTGTCCAGCCTGTGTCCGTCCTTACGCCTGTGTAGACGTGTGAGCTGCGTGAAAAACATTGCTAAATCATACGCACCCAGCTACGCTTTACTGCTGGGTTCGCCATTTGCTTTCCTTAATTGGGAAAAAAAAATACCTGCTCTCCAAGAGTTATAATAACTCTGCTACCCTCACGTTCTGTGACACATAAGCAGGGACACAGCGCAGTTATTAAACTTCGCAGGTTCATTGAATATACGCAGTGCTGCCTGTTGGTGGGAAAAAACTGAAAACAAATCTATTTGTCCAGCCTGTGTCCGTCCTTACGCCTGTGTAGACGTGTGAGCTGCGTGAAAAACATTGCTAAATCATACGCACCCAGCTACGCTTTACTGCTGGGTTCGCCATTTGCTTTCCTTAATTGGGAAAAAAAAATACCTGCTCTCCAAGAGTTATAATAACTCTGCTACCCTCACGTTCTGTGACACATAAGCAGGGACACAGCGCAGTTATTAAACTTCGCAGGTTCATTGAATATACGCAGTGCTGCCTGTTGGTGGGAAAAAACTGAAAACAAATCTATTTGTCCAGCCTGTGTCCGTCCTTACGCCTGTGTAGACGTGTGAGCTGCGTGAAAAACATTGCTAAATCATACGCACCCAGCTACGCTTTACTGCTGGGTTCGCCATTTGCTTTCCTTAATTGGGAAAAAAAAATACCTGCTCTCCAAGAGTTATAATAACTCTGCTACCCTCACGTTCTGTGACACATAAGCAGGGACACAGCGCAGTTATTAAACTTCGCAGGTTCATTGAATATACGCAGTGCTGCCTGTTGGTGGGAAAAAACTGAAAACAAATCTATTTGTCCAGCCTGTGTCCGTCCTTACGCCTGTGTAGACGTGTGAGCTGCGTGAAAAACATTGCTAAATCATACGCACCCAGCTACGCTTTACTGCTGGGTTCGCCATTTGCTTTCCTTAATTGGGAAAAAAAAATACCTGCTCTCCAAGAGTTATAATAACTCTGCTACCCTCACGTTCTGTGACACATAAGCAGGGACACAGCACAGTTATTAAACTTAGATAATTCATTCACTAGAGGCAGTGGGGCCTTTCGTTTTCCAAAAAGGGCAAAAATTATATTTGGCCTGCAGTCTTGCGCCAATTTATTTCCTGCCTGGGAAATCTAATCACTGGTAATACAGCATGCTGAGGGGTAGGGGTAAGCCTAGAGGACGTGGACGTGGACGTGGCCGAGGACGCGGAGGGCCAAGTGAGGGTGTGGGCACAGGCCAAGCTCCTGATCCAGGTGTGTCGCAGCTGTCTGCTGCGCGATTAGGAGAGAGGCACGTTTCTGGCGTCCCCACATTCATCGCCCAATTAATGGGTCCACGCGGGAGACGGTTATTAGAAAATGAGCAGTGTGAGCAGGTCCTGTCCTGGATGGCAGAAAGTGCTTCGAGCAACCTATCGTCTACCCGCAGTTCTGCGCCGTCCACTGCTGCCAATCCGAATCCTCTGTCTGCTGCTCCTCCTTCCTCCCAGCCTCCTCAGTCCACTACAATGACACCTGCTCAGGAGCGGGAACACTCCCAGGAACTGTTCTCGGGCCCCTGCTTAGATTGGGCAGCAGCGGTTCCTCTCCCACCAGAGGAGTTTATCGTCACTGATGCCCAACCATTCGAAAGTTCCCGGGGTCCGGGGGAAGAGGCTGGGGACTTCCGCCAACTGTCTCAACAACTTTCTGTGGGTGAGGAGGACGATGACGATCAGACACAGTTGTCTTGCAGTGAGGTAGTAGTAAGGGCAGTAAGTCCCAGGGAGCAGCGCACAGAGGATTCGGAGGAAGAGCAGCAGGACGATGAGGTGACTGACCCCACCTGGTGTGCAACGCTTACTCAGGAGGACAGGTCTTCAGAGGGGGAGTCAAGGGCATCAGCAGGGCAGGTTGCAAGAGGCAGTGCGGTGGCCAGGGGTAGAGGCAGGGCCAGACCGAATAATCCACCAAGTGTTTCCCAAAGCGCCCCCTCGCGCCATGCCACCCTGCGTAGGCCGAGGTGCTCTAAGGTCTGGCAGTTTTTCACAGAGACGCCTGACGACCGACGAACAGTGGTGTGCAACCTTTGTCGCGCAAAGCTCAGCCGGGGAGCCAACACCAACAGCCTCACCACCACCACCATGCGCAGACATATGATGGCCAAGCACCCCGCAAGGTGGGACAAAGGCCGTTCACCGTCTCCGGTTTGCACCCCTGCCTCTCCCCCTGTGCCCCAACCTGCCACTGAGATGCAACCCCCCTCTCAGGACACAGGCACTACCGCCTCATGGCCTGCACCCACACCCTCATCTCCGCTGTCCTCGGCCCCATCCAGCAGTGTAGTTCAGCGCACCGTTCAGCCGTCGCTTGCGCAAGTGTTCGAGCGCAAGCGCAAGTACGCCGCCACGCACCCGCACGCTCAAACGTTAACCGTCCGCATCGCAAAATTCATCAGCCTTGAGATGCTGCCGTATAGGGTTGTGGAAACGGAGTCCTTCAAAAGTATCATGGAGGCGGCGGCCCCGCGCTACTCAGTTCCCAGTCGCCACTACTTTTCCCGATGTGCCGTCCCAGCCCTGCACGACCACGTCTCCCGCAACATTGTGCGCGCCCTCACCAACGCGGTTACTGCCACGGTCCACTTAACTACGGACACGTGGACAAGCACAGGCGGGCAGGGCCACTACATCTCCCTGACGGCACATTGGGTGAATTTAGTGGAGGCTGGGACAGAGTCAGAGCCTGGGACCGCTCACGTCCTACCCACCCCCAGAATTGCGGGCCCCAGCTCGGTGCTGGTATCTGCGGAGGTGTATGCTTCCTCCACTAAAGCACCCTCCTCCTCCTCCTCCTCCTCTGTCTCACAATCAAGATGTGTTAGCAGCAGCATGTCGCCAGCAGTCGGTGTCGCGCGGTGTGGCAGCACAGCGGTGGGCAAGCGTCAGCAGGCCGTGCTGAAACTACTCAGCTTAGGCGATAAGAGGCACACGGCCCACGAACTGCTGCAGGGTCTGACACAGCAGACCGACCGCTGGCTTGCGCCGCTGAGCCTCCAACCGGGCATGGTCGTGTGTGACAACGGCCGTAACCTGGTGGCGGCTCTGCAGCTTGGCAGCCTCACGCACGTGCCATGCCTGGCCCACGTCTTTAATTTGGTGGTTCAGCGGTTTCTGAAAAGCTACCCACGCTTGTCAGACCTGCTCGTAAAGGCGCGCCGGCTCTGCGCACATTTCCGCAAGTCCCACACGGACGCTGCCACCCTGCGCACCCTGCAACATCACTTTAAGCTGCCAGTGCACCGACTGCTGTGCGACGTGCCCACACGGTGGAACTCTACGCTCCACATGTTGGCCAGGCTCTATGAACAACGGAGAGCTATAGTCGAATACCAACTCCAACATGGGCGGCGCAGTGGGAGTCAGCCTCCTCAATTCCTTTCAGAAGAGTGGGCCTGGTTGGCAGACATCTGCCATGTCCTTGGTAATTTTGAGGAGTCTACCCAGGTGGTGAGCGGCGATGCTACAATCATTAGCGTCACCATTCCTCTGCTATGCATCTTGAGAAATTCCCTGCAAACCATAAAGGCAGCTGCTTTGCGCTCGGAAACGGGGGCGGGGGAAGACAGTATGCCGCTGGATAGTCAGGGCACCCTCCTGTCTATTTCTCAGCGCGTACAGGAGGAGGAGGAGGAGCATGAGGAGGAGGGGGAAGAGACAGCTTGGCCCGCTGCTGACGGTACACCGGCTGATTGCCTGTCATCCTTTCAGCGTGTATGGCCTGAGGAGGAGGAGGAGGAGGAGGATCCTGAAAGTGATCTTCCTAGTGAAGACAGCCATGTGTTGCGTACAGGTACCCTGGCACACATGGCTGACTTCATGTTAGGATGCCTTTCTCGTGACCCTCGCGTTGCACGCATTCTGGCCACTACGGATTACTGGGTGTACACACTGCTCGATCCACGGTATAAGGAGAACCTGCCCACTCTCATTCCCGAAGAGGAAAGGGGTTCGAGAGTGTTGCTATACCACAGGACCCTTGCGGACAAGCTGATGGTAAAATTCCCAGCCGACAGCGCTAGTGGCAGAAGGCGCAGTTCCGAGGGCCATGTTGCAGGGGATGTGCGTAGATCGAGCAGCATGTACATCCCAGGCAGTGCAACAGTCTTTAAGGGCCTGGCCAGCTTTATGGCTCCCCACCAAGACTGTGTCACCGCTCCCCAGTCACGGCTGAGTCGGCGGGAGCACTGCAAAAGGATGGTGAGGGAGTACGTAGCGGATCGCACGACCATCCTTGGTGACGCCTCTGCCCCCTACAACTACTGGGTGTCGAAGCTGGACACGTGGCCTGAACTAGCCCTGTATGCCCTTGAGGTGCTTGCTTGTCCTGCGGCTAGCGTGTTGTCGGAGAGGGTGTTTAGTGCGGCTGGGGGAATCATCACAGATAAGCGTAGCCGCTTGTCAACCGACAGTGCCGACAGGCTAACACTCATCAAGATGAACAAAGGCTGGATTTCGCCAGACTTCTGTTCTCCACCAGCGGACAGCAGCGATACGTAAGCAATACGTAGGCTGCACCCGCGGATGGAAGCTACGTTCTCTCTCACCATCCAAAACGGGGACATTTCTGCTTCATCAATCTGTGTCTAATATTCCTCCTCCTCCTCCTCCTGCTCCTCCTCCTGAAACCTCACGTAATCACGCTGAACGGGCAATTTTTCTTAGGGCCACAAGGCTCACTCAAATAATTTTTCTGAACAATTTTTATAAGTTTCAATGCGCTTAAAAGCATTGGAACTTTAACTTGAACCAATTTTTCGTTACACTGGGCTGCCTCCAGGCCTAGTTACCACTTAAGCCACATTAACCAAAGCGATTAATGGGTTTCACCTGCCCTCTTGGCTGGCCATGGCCAATTTTTGGGATGTACATTAGTACTGTTGATACAGCAATTTTTGTGGGCCCTCGCCTACAGTGTAATCAAATTAATTTTTAGCCCACCTGCATTACAGCTGACGTTACCTCAGCTGTGTTGGGCAATGCAATGGGATATTTTTGTGTACCGCCGGTGGGTTCCAGGGAGCCACCCATGCTGTAGGTGCACACTGAGTTTTTAATACTTCTGTACACTTCTAAAGAACCCGTCTGACTGGGGCATGCAGTGTGGGCCGAAGCCCACCTGTATTACGCACGACATTACTACCTCAGCTGTGTTGGGCAATGCAATGGGATATTTCTATGTACCGCCGGTGGCTTCCTGGCACCCACCCAGGCAGTGGGTCCACAGGGAGTTAAACCTACATGTGTCCACTTGTAAAGAACCCCAGTCTGACTGGGGCATGCAGTGTGGGCCGAAGCCCACCTGCATTACGCACGACATTACTACCTCAGCTGTGTTGGGCAATGCAATGGGATATTTTTGTGTACCGCCGGTGGGTTCCAGGGAGCCACCCATGCTGTAGGTGCACACTGAGTTTTTAATACTTCTGTACACTTCTAAAGAACCCGTCTGACTGGGGCATGCAGTGTGGGCCGAAGCCCACCTGTATTACGCACGACATTACTACCTCAGCTGTGTTGGGCAATGCAATGGGATATTTCTATGTACCGCCGGTGGCTTCCTGGCACCCACCCAGGCAGTGGGTCCACAGGGAGTTAAACCTACATGTGTCCACTTGTAAAGAACCCCAGTCTGACTGGGGCATGCAGTGTGGGCCGAAGCCCACCTGCATTAACCCTTTCCAGTCCACTGTGTGACCTGTGAAGACATTAGGGTTTAAGGCTGTACAGCTCCGTTGTTGGTAGACGTCCGTCGGGGTTCTCTTACTGTATATTGCCAGCCTCTCTGCTGTCGGAGCCTATCCTACGTGTCAGCTCATGCAGTACTGGCTTTAGCCAGCATATAGCGCCGTTGTATAACAGCAGAAAAAGAGTAAGCCCCCTAGGAAAACCATATACAAATTGGATTGGAAAGGGTTAAGCACAACATTACTACCTCAGCTGTGTTGGGCAATGCAATGGGATATTTCTATGTACCGCCGGTGGCTTCCTGGCACCCACCCATGCTGTAGGTGCACACGGAGTTTTTACTACATCTGTACACTTATAAAGAACCCCAGTCAGACTGGGGCATGCAGTGTGGGCCGAAGCCCACCTGCATTAAGCACGACATTACTACCTCAGCTGTGTTGGGCAATGCAATGGGATATTTCTGTGTACCGCCAGTGGGTTCCAGGGAGCCACCCATGCTGTGGGTCGACAGGGACTTCACAATAGGGAGTTGTACCTGCCTGTGTCTATGAATTAAAAAGCCCGGTCTGACTGGGGCATGCAGACACCTTGACAGAATGAATAGTGTGTGGCACATAGGTTCCCCATTGCTATGCCCACGTGTGCAGCTCCTGATGGCGGTGGCACAGGATTCTATTTCTCATTGCTTCTGTACAGCATTGTGGGCTATCGCTCCGCCACTTTTAAAGAGGGTCGCTGCCTAGCCGTGCCAACCTCTGCAGTGTGTGCCTGCGGTCCCTCGTCATGGCAGACGCAATTCTAAATAGACATGAGCGTGGTGTGGCATGAGGGCAGCTGAAGGCTGCGCAGGGACACTTTGGTGTGCGCTGTGGGGGGGAGGGGGGGCGGTTGGGCAGCATGTAACCCAGGAGAAGTGTCAGTGGAGTGTCATGCAGGCAGTGATTGTGCTTTGTTGGAGGTAGTGTGGTGCTTAGCAAAGGTATGCCATGCTAATGAGGGCTTTTCAGAAGTAAAAGTTGTTGGGAGGGGGGGGGCCCACTCTTGCCGGTATTGTGGCTTAATAGTGGGACCTGGGAACTTGAGATGCAGCCCAACATGTAGCCCCTCGCCTGCCCTATCCGTCACTGTGTCATTCCCATCACTTTCCTGAATTGCCCAGATTTTCACACATGAAAACCTTAGCGAGCATCGGCGAAATACAAAAATGTTCCGGTCGCCCATTGACTTCAATGGGGTTCGTTGTTCGAAACGAACCCTCGAGCATCACGGGAAGTTCGTTACGAATAACGAACACCCGAACATTTTGGTGTTCGCTCATCTCTATTCATCATCCAATGCAGTGTATTACAGCGTATCAGAGGGCACAACTATTTTAGTACCACTACTTCTGGTGCCATTTGTTTTCTTTTAGGGTCTTCTACAAGATAACCGTTTGATTTGACCAGTAGCTGAAACCTTTGTGTAGGCCTGACTAGACCTAAAACCTCATTTGTACAATGTGGTTTGACGATAATCCGGTGTCATTGCAGCAGACATCATTGTTATTCTAATAGAACACTTTACTTTTAGACAGATTTTGGCAGTCACCCAGATCTGAATGACAATTACAATAAATACTAAATTATTCTCTCACAAAATGTATCATTTTTATGTCAAAACTTCTCATTATCATTGTAAAAGCAATGTCACACTGAAATACATTTCTTTTATTTCTGAAATGTTCCCAGTATGAAAAACCTGTTATATAGATTTTCCCAAATTATTCTATTAAATGATATCTCCCATTATTTGCACAACAATTCCTGTGGTGAGGTTCTTCGGGGCGCACCATTAAATTGCCATGGGCCTCATTCATCAGGAGCTGATCTGGTCTGATGGATTGACACGGGTGACAATGCCAGGTTTTCTGCTGGGATGTTAATGCTGGAACAATATACAATTCTCATTTATCACAGCTGTCGGTCTTAAAATATTTTATTCCCCTTTTGTTCTTACTCAAGTTGCCATTAAAAGGTACACGTTAGTAACTTCTGTATGTGTGCAACCTACACAACTGACAAACATCTCCAAGTTCTCTCTTTTTCTCTCATTTCTATATATATTTATTTGCGGGTGGGATGACTAGCAGAACCTGAAGAGAGCCTGTAACGGCAAAGATTAAAATCTCAAAATCAAGGGGCATTCGAAGAGCCACCCTGCTCTAGGGGTGGGCAATATGGCCTAAAATTAAAATCTCAATGTTTCGCAAACTTTTCTTGATGTACAGTAAATGCATATATATTTTTTTGTAAAACAAAGACATTTTTCTACATAAGGGAATCATGAAAAATGAAAATCATGCCTCATTAAAACAGCAATTTGAGTTCATTTGATTCATCGCCCAGCCCTACCTCGTTCTGATTCCAGAAGTGCAAGAACTCCTCTTTAGAGTCAACTAATCAGGTCCATATTGTAGGATTGTCCTACAAGAAGCAGGACTGGTGGAAAGTTTGAAAAAAGTTTTACCTTCCAGTGTCAATTTACAATAGGAAGAGCCAATGTCCTCCAACCTCCTCCCCATCCTTACCAATGTGTTCATCCAGGTCCCAACACATTTTTCAACCTTTCACTGACTACTGGCATCTCCCCTTCATCCTTTAAAAATACAGCCATCAAACCCATCCTTAAGAAGCCTTCCTTCTATCCATGCTCTCTGATCAGCGATCGACACATCTTGATACTCTTGTGACAAGAGTTCTGCCAACAACTTGTCCACCTTGGACTGTAAAGCATGATATTTTATGTAAAATATCCTTCAGTGCTGGAGATTTCCTGTTGTGGATCACAAATATTCTGCTAATGCTCCACACAATCTCCGGTCTTCGCAAGACCTCTTCTGCTCTCCTCTAGTCTACTCTTTGCACAATTATCTCGAAGACTTCTCCCGTGTGTCACCTATACTCTGCAACCCGCTACTCCAACACACAGACTCTAGGCTACCTTAGAAAGCTTCAAAAAGAACATGAAAACCTACTTCCTCAGAGAAGCCTACAACCTGAAGCAGTCCTACTGCTGCAACCATAAGACGAATTTCTACCCTCACCTACTGCCTCTCTTGTAGATTGTAAGCCCTCGTGGGCAGGGTCCTCACTACCGCTGTATCAGTTTGTAATTCATTTAGTTTATGTTGACTGTTTCTGTTTTACATATGTAACGCATTTAAACCCCCATGATTAAGATGAACAGCTCTGGAGCACAAAAAGCTCAGCTAATAAATGGAATATTGTGCAGATTGAGAGCAGAAATGTTAATGAGCAGATAAAAACATTCAGAACATTAATCACAGGGAAGGTCAACTAGGATATTTATCTATATCAATGAAACAACCAATTAAAGAGGAGGTATTCCAAACTCAAAGAAATGGTATATTACTAGAGTACGGCATGACTTTGTGATGGGGAAGCGGGCGGGAGGAAAATCGGAGCTCTCGGATCACACTGATTGTCAGGATGAAGGGGTTTAATTGCTGTTTTCATTCACGTGAACAGGCCGTGTTGCAGTTCTTGGCACAGCCAAAGGACATGAGTGCTGCTATGTAAGGAAAATGTTTAGGACGTGTTTACACTGGGAGGAAATGCTGCGGAATGTCCACAGTGGAAATCCCAATGCAAATTCCACAATATTTCCAAAATCTGCAGCATACCCACAGCTGATTGTCAGAAGGTACAGTGCTCAACTCTGGAGTCTTCGGCTGTCAGTGCACTCTCCCCCCCCCCCCACAGATATCCGGCAGACTGTAGCAGGCGCAACGTTGCTGGTCGGGCACGGCACTTCTGTGGAATTTTGGCTGCAGACATTCCGCAGCATTTCCGCCCCATGTAAACATACCCTTAAGGGGACATTAGCACTAACCAGGTGCTGTGGTGCTTTTCCCTAATAATCAGTGGGGGACCCAGAAGTCAGACCCTCATAATCAAAGAATAATGGCATATTATAGCAAAAAGATTGGATTACCCATCTTTTTTTATGCAATTTCAGGTAGAATTGTAAACCGTTTTCCTAATTAAATCTCTTTCAGAAATAATAATACCAAATTTAATTAATTGGATTTAATTATTTTTTCAATTAAATTTCAGTAGATTGAAGGATTTGTTTGCACATTTCGGCAATACCTTAGACTTAGGAGTGTACTGTATTCTAACACTGGACACTGCGGCGAGGAAATAAAGCAGAAGGAATCCTTACCTCCTGCTCGGAGAGGCCGTCAATGATTTCTGACACTTCATGCTCACTGCGTGCAGCAGATAAGGACAGACCGCTTCCCCTTTGTCCTACCCTGCTGAGAGATGGAATTGAAATGTTCAGCCATGTGTAGTGATGCACAAGCAGGTTGTATGGATGAGCAACTTAACATAGCCACTGTAGACATTCATAGTACACTTGATACCCCAGGCTCTCACTGGATGTAATAATACTTATAAGCTAATGTTTTTCACCCTGTCTGACTTTATTTCATACGATCAGAGGTGCTGAGCAATAAAACACCGCTATAAAGAAACATGCAAATGCTAAAAGGTGAACATATTGGCAATCACAGTAGTTTGCACTTTTGTTACAGTTTTGCCATATAAAAATAGAAGTATTTAAGATACATTCCCGCATCATATTGTTCTCAATACACTAATTTCATGTTCTGTACTAATGTAAATGTGTATTCCATAGTGGCAGCTCAACAAGTAATATACTTGGTTTTTAAATTCGGCCTTCACAATGGTTGGGGAAGAAAGGCGCTGATGTCTGATCAAGACACTTACGGTGGAGTTCTACGGAACATTTGCCTTCATAAAGAAGCGGACACTAATTCACAAGAGGCCCTTTCACTGCCAAGGATACAGGAAATACATCTTCACTTTAAAGGCTTTAAGGAGTACGGCCATCTGGGATTTTAATAGTATCCACAGGTTACGCCATAATACTCTGATAGGTTAGGCTCCCGAAAGTGGGACCAACATGTATCTAGACATCGGAGCCTGGACCGGCATAGTTAGTGGCTGAGAATGCCAGGAACATCGTAGCACAGCCCGATTGGCCGATTCCATACTCTTGGCCACGGTGCACAGGGGCATTTTCTTGCCGTGAGGAGCTAAGATCGAACCCCTTTAATGCAGCCAGGATATAAAGGGCTAAAGCTTAGATCTTGCCATCATACTCATGGTGCAGCTCTCGTCTGAAGTCTGAGAGGAGGAGTTTCATCTCCTGGTTCAGGTGGCGGGTAATTAAGGGGAAGGGAAGCTAAAAGTTGATCAACCGCTCATGCGCCAATCCCAGAGCTCCTAGCTCATGCATCACCGCATTGAAAAAAGGGTAGCATTAGAGGAGATATGCCGCCCGCAGAAGGTCTGCACCGCCCACTGGACCGCTAGATAGGCATTTACATGCAGCGCAGGAGATGGTAAAACCATTTTAGAAGTATGCTTTCACTAGAATGACAAACACAGTAACGTTGTAAATGTGCATTTCTTTGTCATTTTACTGGTGTAGATGGTTTCATAGCTATAAAACTATTGCCAGGCTCCCTTTAATGCCAAAGCAATGAGGACTAGGAGAGTGATATCCAAACATTTGATCATACAAACATTTAGAACTGAGAGCACCCCAAATCAAGACGCCAAGGGATACCTTAAATAACAGCCAGCTAGAATAGTCATGGATGTACTGACTGGCAGATACATATTCCTGACCCGTTGGGTTTGCTGGCAATGCTCTCAGATTTGGCAGCATTGGACAGTAAATGTCACAGAGGACCATTTTAAACAAGTTTTGGAAAATTAATTTATTTTCTCATTTAAGTCTTTAAGCCCTCCCTGGTATGTGCCATTCTATGGCGCAGGCTGGGCAGCCAAGCCTGCTACCTACGCATAGTTGGTGTCCTTGATTGTCAACACAACAGCGGCGTTTAAATGTCTTTAACAGGACTGCCATGAATGTTTATCTATTAAGCAGTGCCTGTGGCACGGCTTTTTGAATACCTGTCAAAATATAGTGCAACACAGAAATGTTGCATTATAATGTGTAAGCAACTAAACAATTGTAAGTTTAGGTCCCCTAGGTGGACAAAACAAAAAAATTTTAAACTGCAAATACTAACTATATTAAAAGCAAAAAAAAAAAAAAGGCTGCTCCCAATCATCGCATCAAAACAAATATTAAAAATTTGCAGCACTGCGTCTGTACAAGTCTTAATTTATTGAAATATTACATTCTTAATCCTGTATTGTGAAAGCAAGCAGAAGAAAAAACAAAAACACAATGACAGAATTGCAACCTATTTGTAACCTTGTATAAAAAAAAACTGATCAAAAAGTAGAAAATTGGGTTGCCCCCGCAAAAAAAACTAGCATTCACATAGCTGCATTGATGAAAAACTGTAGATGTTAGAGGAGTCAAAAAATGGTGACTAAAAGCATTTTTTGGCCATTTTTTACTAGTACTACCTTAAAAGACTATGTAAATTTGGTATCGCTGTAAATTGTAGAGATCATAAGAACGAACTCCTTTTTACCACACCGTGAAGGCAAACATCCCCAAAAATTGCAAAAGTTACTTTTCCCCCCAATTAAAAATTTCCAGAAGTATTCCAATGCATTATGTGGTGTGCTAAATGGTATCATTGAAAAATACAACTCATCCTGCAAAAACAAGCCCTCATGTAGATATTATATGGCGCCAGAAAAGGGGGGGGGGGGGGGGATTTCTTTTTGAAAAAGGTGACCAAAAAAAAGAAGGAAAAAAAAGGGCTGCAGTGGAAAGGGGTTAACGGAGAAGTTAAGTAATTTTACTGTTCAACATACATTATTACATCACAACCTAAAATCCAGTGTGTGTGTTAGACCAACCTCTGCATGCGTTCCTGAAGCTCCCTCTGCTTGCGGATCTCAGGGAACTGCTTCTCGTAATACTCCCTTACTTTGCTCTCCTTTGCTCTTCTCCGTGGATTATTTTCAATCCGCTCCACCTTTTTCTCCCAGGCTTCCATCAACTGGTCATAACGTTGGCAGAGTTTCTGTTCCTGCACCAGAAAGAAGTGTATTTGAACATGCTGATCTTCAAATCTAACCCCAATCAAACTCACGGATCACAACCATTAAATTACAATCTGTCTAAGTTTCCCATTGCGCACTCATGTGACCAAATAACACAAAACTACTATGCATTCACAAAAGTAGTATATACGTACATCAGAAGGCATTAGCCTGTGTCCCCACTAGTATCAAAGCTACCATTAATAACAAAGTCATGACTAGTGTTGATCGTTTTGATCAGCTGGTCGATAAAATCGCCCCCATTTTAGCAAAATTGAATCTGGTAGGTCTGAACCATTTTTTGGCAAAAGTCACAGGAAAATCGAATTTCCCATAATGCCTGCTGCAGAGGTCAGCATGCAGCCAGGGCGCCTTGATGATGTCACCAAATGTGTCCTCCATCTTGTATATGTGCAGCAGTTTCATTAGACGCCTGCATTACATGACCTAGTTATACATAACACAGGCACAGTGTAACCAGTGGCCATTTTACAGAGAGGCTGTATCACGTTAATATGCCTATATAACACGTGGGCTGTTAGGTCCAGATATTCTACGGAGGATATATTACTTCTGGTGTGAAAGCAAACTTTACAGCATTGCTTTTAAAAAAGCACAACATCTGCTTTTTTCCTTGGCATAATTTTTTAGTAACTCTGCTTTTCCTTGGAGGAGGCCCGTGCTTGAGTGTTGTGTTCAACTTGCAGAATTTCTTTTTGTAAAATTGATGACATTGCTTTTAACATAAGCAGCACACCTGCGGAATTGCGTAGCATAATTTCTGGTAGCTTTACAGCGGTATCTTGGTGCTGGCCCGTGCTAGAGTTGTGTTCACCTGGCAGAATTTTAGAAATTTAAAACCAACTTCACACCTTCTGTGTTCCTTGGCGCAATTTTTGATCTAGGAGACCCTATGTGGGCCTTCTTTTGTTTTCAGTGACACTTGTGTGCAAGGAGATCTTCACCACACACCACTGTACACTATTTTTACCAATTTTAGGAAGGAGCACTGTGTTCCCCAGATGTGTGGCTGTATTCCCATGAAATTTGGGGGGCTTTGGCTGCATCGGGGGACCTTCTGGAGGGCAAAATGGTGAAACAGATTTTGAAACTGTCCGTTCAGATTCACGATGATTTTTGCGGAGTCGGCCCAATTCTGACACAGATTATTCCCCTAATCGCTCATCAATAGTTATGACATCTTTGCCAGACCAGATTTGAAATGGATACTAATTTACAGATATAAAGGCCTGAACAAGGGCCATTCTGGCCCCGATATGCATTCCCTTTGAAAGAATAAAGCCCCTACACCTGAGACATGGGTTACTGCTCCGGTTTCAGCACGCCTTGGTACCCCCTTTGTCTTCCTACATCTCTTCACTAGTGGCGGAGGCCTGTGCTGGTCTGTGGGGGGTGGCTGCTGCTAGTTTACAGTCTGTATGGGCGTTGTCCCACTGCACAACCCCTCTAGGTACAACTTTTCCTATAGTTTTTGTTTGTTTTTGTTTTTTTAATTCCAGTCCTTCTGCAACTCTGGATCACTCTTTATTAATACTGATGAATCCTGGCAGAACCCCACTGACTTATAATAGATGTGAATCAAGTTTCCGCCAGGGTTGTGTGATTTTACGTCAAGAATAGAGCTATAGACTCTGCTGCTACACCTGCCGTCTAGAAGACCAAAGTCCCAAATGATTGACAAAAAAATGCCACAGTAAACAATCTTGGGAGAATTCTGGAGTTAAACAGAATTCGGATTCTAACCCCACACAGCCTGAAAACAGCCATCATGTCCCTTCAATATCAGAGGAGCTCTTCTTGTAACACAGACGCTCTTGATATTCTTCCATGTACTGATGAACATACGGTAATTCATTTATAGTGGTCTGTTAAATGTACTGATCCCATCTCTATAGTTACAGGATCTCTAGAGGCTGATAGATGTACCAGGGCATCGGATACAGGGATCTCATCAGCCACTGCAGCTATATGCTTACTGGTATACTGCAATGACCCCCAACTCATCCCAGCAGTCGCTCCTGGAGGAATTCCATAAAGCTGGAGTCAAACATGGGAGTAGATTCAGAAAGGAGGTCAAGTATGAGCGGTAAGACTGATACTGCTCTTATTTTACATTCGAATAGGATTTTATGCCATTTTTTTTTTCATCAACCAAAGCCAGAATTGGATTCAAAAGGAATGAGAAGCATAAAGGAAGCACTTAGGCTTAGGAATGTCCGCAGCGGCACCGCACTGAAATTCTGCGAGATTCCACGGCAGAAAGGCAGCTTCAAAATCCATGCTGTCCGGCGCAGGTTTTGAAGCAGCCTCTCCGCTTGTGTGGCCATCTCTCCCCATAAAGGGGAGAGAGCGTGCAGCAAAAACTGCGCTGAAATGGACATCCCATGGATTTGCATTCTGCACGGCATGTCAGTTTTAGCGCGGCTTGTTCGCAGCGTGTGGACGAGATTTTTGCAAATCTTGCCTACTTTGCTGCTTAGGCTCAGGTTTTGGATTGCCACTGGAATTTCCGTGGGGAAAGTCCACAAGGAAATTCGGCCCCGTGTGAACCCAGCCTTATACTTCTCCTTACTGCTGGATCCACTGGGGGCTTTAGCTAACAAAAAAAACCCACCAATAACATCCACAAAAAAAGCAGCTTTTTCCCCAAAAAATGTGTATAACTACCTTGATGTTCGCAGCCACTTTGGAAAGGGAACAGTCACATTTAGGCCTACCTCACACATGCGTTTTACCGCGATTAACACAGTGTTTTGAAAGCCGTGCCAATTGCTATATAACGCTCCTATTGAAATCAATAGGGCCTGACAGACATGCGCTCGATTGTGGCGCTGGACGGCACTTTCCAGCACTGCAATTTTCCAGCGGAGTCTGTTCTATATTTGTCTACTTAGCGAACCTCATCACTTATCACAATGATGGGTTGTGCTAAAACACGGTCGGCCACAGGGAGCTGCGGCCATAAGGGAAGTAGAGTTGCTGCAAAGCGCCGCATTTGAAATTTTTATGTCTAGCAAGTCAAAGCATTGTTTAGAAACTTGGTAACCAACTACAGAAATCGCTGGATGAAACTCCTGCCTCCCAGACACAAATGTAAATACCATAGCAGTTGGCACATGGAGTGAGTCCTCCCTGCATGATTTACAAAGTGCTGTAAAAGACTGCCAGACTCTTCATAGCTCTACTGAAACAGTGCTGATAAGAAATAGGCATCTACAAAAAGAAGAACTCAAACTCCTACAGCTCATGTTACACCACATCATCTAAAATGAGATCCTCCTCATCAGCAAAGGGAGAAACAGCCAAAGTAGCTTAAAATAGTTGGTGAGGCCTGCCTGACGTGACTTGTCCGAAAAGGCAAATTCCACACTACTTGTAAAAACGTACAGTTACATCTGCCAACCATAGGCTACCTCAAAAGTTTATACATGCATATATATTATATATATACACACACACACACACACACTATATATATCTATATATATATCTATATATCTATATATACATATATACATATATACACACACACATACATATATATATACATACATATACATACATACATACATACATACATACATACACACACACACACACACACTTTTATGGAAATCTGTCAACATTTTAGAGTGCAAGTTGGGATGTTTCTCGACGTACGCACTAGAGCTCCATTTACACGCAAAGATGATCGTTCTAAATTCGCTCAAAAGACAGTTTGAGCGATCATTTTGCATAGCTACTAATGAGCACTAATTCTCTATTAGTAGCTTACTAGCTTCATTTGCATGTAAAAGAGATTCCCTTCGCTGTATGCAGATAACAGCGGGTGGTCTGTTATTTGCATACAGCTGCATTGTTCTCCTATAGGACAGCAGTTGAAAACAATGTTATTAGCGCTCCTGTGGAGAATCACAGCATGCAGTTCCTGCTATCATCTTGCCGGACAAATGATGGTTTTTATGCTGAACTAAAAATCATCATTTGGCCGAAAAGCTAATGATGGTAGCATTTACAAAGAAAGATTATCGCTCAAAAGACATCGTTTGGACAAATTTTGAGCGATAATCGTTGTGTGTAAAAGGGCCTTAAGCAAAAAAGAAAAATCTGATATGAGCAGCCATAATAAGATTCTGTGCTCCACCTTTTCCATGTGTTTTTCCTGGGCAGCAGACAACCATGGGTGAGTTCATTCCCTGCACCAGCCCTCTACCACCTTCTCTTACAACTGCTGGGAATTCACTTGTTATTGTAGGTCTATTTTTCTTGTAAACTCCTTTGCAGATTGATTTACAAATGTTCTGTCAGTGCAGCCAGAATGATAGTAAATATGCTACAATATGAGTGCTGAAGCAATAAAGCTCAAGCTGTGTACAGAGAACGAGGCCAGGCCTTCCCGTCCCCTCCCATCGCTGACAGCAGCCATATCATTTGCTTAATGAGAAGGATTTGGTAGTTTCCAGAGATAATTATCCTCCGTCATCCACCTAACTGAGTATTTTATGAGTTTGTTCTATTCTGCTTCTCCTAAAATATGAAGGGCTTCCAAATAAAAGCTCAGCAGAAATATAGTTTATGGCTTCTCCTCCGTAACAGGAAGATTTTTGCATAAGTGTTTTTTCCTATTCACATAATGGTGCCTTTCCAGCGTAAAACTGACTTTAAAGCCCCACACATTTTATAACACTGATGTGCTCAATGGCAGAAGTATCCCCTGTAGGGGGTAAAGGCCGAGAACAGGACACTCTGTATTGTAACTATTTGGACGCAGACAGAAAACAGAATTAGGTTTTTGCAGTACCGTTTGTAAAGCTGAATTTGGGTGGTTGCTGTGCACAACATTACTGGCATCGTTCTTACATGCCTTCGGTTATATAAAACTCTAAGATTAATGGGGCTTTTCAAATAAAAAAAATGCAACTGGGAGGGATGATATAAAATAAAACACAATATATTCGCCTACTAATCGCTGCCGCACGGTTTTCCATGAATTTCTTTTTCACATTGGCTTCGTCAGTGACAGATTTGTATACAAACGTGACCATTACAGCCAATGCCATCAGCGACGTCCTGTACACAGGACTACTTCATAGCCTGTGGGACCTGCATACGGGACACCACTGGGCAGAGAGCCATTTACTATTTTCCTGTCAGCTGTGGGGGAGAAGGTGATAAATAGAAAAGGTGATAAAGTCTGAGATCCCCTCCAATCCTGAAAATGGGGGTCCCATGTCCCACTCTACTAGTCACTGCGAGCTCGCTGATCCAACCCGCAGTGGCGAAGAGACTGAACGGCGCGGCGGTCGCACATGCACAATGCCACTCTACTCAATTTAATAGGACTGACAGAAATAGCCAAGAAAAAGTGCTTAACTATCTCCAGCAGTCCCACTGAAGATGAATGGACTGGTACTGCACATGTGTGACCGCCGCTCTGTTTAATCTTGTCCTCACTATGGGGGACGGGAGGAAGATAATGATTCCTCAGTGAGGACAACATGGGACCCCCTGTTCTCAGGACCAGTGGGGTTCTCAGCAGCGAGACCCCCGTTGATCAGACTTTTGTCACCTATTCTGATGCTACGTGATAAGTCAATTTTTGGTGACCCCTTTTAAAGCCAAGGCCACACACTGCGGGGTTTGGCCATACATTGAATATGTACTACGTGTAGAGCTGCTGTGGATTTCACCCTCTCATTTGAAAAGGTGAGACTGGAGCTGGAGATCCACAACTTGTAGATGAGGTTTTATAAATCGTATCCATATTGCTTGTACTATAAAATGTGGCAGACTTTCCACAGCCAGTACTGCTCCAGAAAATATGTAGACCTGTAGGCCATGTGCACATGGTGGACTTCACCGAGGATTTAACGCCAAATATATACCGATTCTGCACCAAATCCATGTCAAATCAGTGCCCAATTTACTTAGATAGGAATTTGCATTGTGGTCTCTATGACGTACATTTGTTTTCTACGCTGTGGAAAAAAGCAGTGGCATATCACTTCCTAACGCAGATTCCGCATCATGATGTTCACACGTGGATAATCCAAATTGAATCATTTTTCATCAATTTAGTATTCCATTGTGTTTGAGAAAACGTGTCATGGAAAAATAATGGACTTGTTCTGGAAACCCTAACTTGGACTGGTTTCAGTTCATTAGGCAAATCCGCATGCCTATCTGTGGCATCATCAAATGGAAATCAGAGTTAGAAATCTGCAGTAACTGCGTGGATTTCAATTTTTCATGTACAGATTTAATATGGTGTACGAGGCCTTAAAGGGAATCGGTCAGGTCCTAAATGCTCTATATGCTAAAGTTATGGGCTCCTAGGAGACTGGCGGCTGAGGTCCAGAGGTGGGATTTTTTTACTCCTCTGCCTCCTCATTTCCTCCTTGCCTGCCAACAAAGTTGCCACTCGGCGCATTGAGCAGACTTTAGCAACAGAATAGGGAGACAGGCAGGTATAATCACAATCCCAGACTCCGCATCCAACCTACTATCAGTCCATGACTTCAGTATATGGGGCATATAAAATGTGACATGCTCCCTTTAAGGAAATCTGAAATGGGGATCTATGCATGATTACCATATAATAAAGAGTCAGATTAGCACCTGCTGCAACTATAGCCAACAGGAGTTGTAGAAACTAAAGATGCTAAGTACATCATTATAGTCTAAGGAATGTAAAAAGTGATAAACTCACCTCCAGGTATGACAAAGGCTGCCTTTAATTGGACGGCACAATTACAGCCTTCTGACTACAGCTGGCTGGCAAGAAAAGAAACCTTTCTGTTCTCAGTAGGCCGTGGTGATCAGTCGGGAAGGAGAGTTACACTTCTGTACTTTTAATTAATTCTACCTTGTGTTTTGCTGGATCAGCGTCTGGTCTTTTGTGCCTTGAAACATTAAGCTGTCCTCTGGAACCAAAACTCTGCACAGTCGGCACCTCAACCCGATCCTAATAAGCCTTTACATTTAACCATCGCTGTACTGCACTAATAGAAACCTCAAACCTACTACATTTACCTCCTGCCTCCCACCAATTTCCTTTTACCTTTAATAGCCAGCATTTATCATGGAACCTCTTAAGGTAGAAATGGACTAACGCTTACAATTTATGGCAGCTGCCATGTTATCGTCAAAACCAAATACACAGCCTATGGCAATTCACCAAGAACTACTGCGCTTCACACGTGACGACATTGGCATCTATAGAACTCTATGGCTGCATCAAGGCCTCAGGGTTATCTGGATATGCCGGACGGACCGGAATGCTCCGCTGATGAAGGAACAAGATACTCCATGAGATCTGGAATATTGATTTATACTGTAATGGAAGCACAGACTGCGTAATTATAAAGTTCAACCCTCATTTTTGGCACGGGGACTCTATAATTACTAAAGCATGACAAATAATGAAAATGCTCCAAAATTAACATATGCTGATTGAGACAGCCGAGAGGTGCAGTACAAGTCAACATTTGTATGTCAGCGTGGCAGAAATGACAAGAGATGTTGGCACCAGTAGTTGGCCAGTTGTAGAGTGCTGCCCTTAATTATATAGTAATTATAATAAAACTCTTGTATCACCTATACACTTAAAGGAGAGGTCTCCTGGCTTATGGACATCAACTAAGGGACAACTTATGGACATCCCATACCCAGGATCTCGCTCTGTGAGCCAAAACTGAGAGCTTTAGGAGCCCTTCCCACTGTGGTAGCCCCAGCCACATGATCAGCCCTTCATACACTACAGAAGCTAGATCCACGGTTATAAGCAAATCGCTAGGCTGACTTCTACTGGAAAAAAGGCGTTTATCTTCATGGGACAATTTTGTTAAAGCAATCTTGTACTTGGCAACACTTCGAAGAAACCAACAACGATCAGACGTACCACTGTATAACTGAAATGCATTTATTCCTTAAAGTGATTTTACAGGACTTTGATATAGATGGCCTATCCTTAAGGTGCATTTACACAGATGATTGCTTAAAATCTGTCAGGAACTGACAGTTTTCAGCAATCATTTTGCATAGGTACTAATGGGCTTATCAGTCCTTTAATATGTCATTGCATGTATTTAGAGAACAGTGTGTGATCTGTTCTCTAAATACATCTCTATTGTTCTCCAGCGGAACAGCAGCTGTAAACAGCTGTTAAAGCTGAATGTTATCAGCTGTTATCAGCGCTGCCCGTGGAGAACACAGTGTACGGTCCATCTTATCTTATTGTCCTGAGGGACAAGGATTTCATGTGGACCTGAAGTCAGCGATGGACGAAAAGTCACAGTAAGTGCATGATGGGCACACATTTACACACAGCGATTATGACTCAAAAGATGGCTTTTCAGCGAATTTTGAGCAATATTCGTTATGTGTAAAAGGGCCTTTAGGGTAGGTCAGATCCCTTCATGGTTTACCATGTACAGCGCCATGCATCTAATAGTGGATGTTCCTGGTATTGCAGCTAAGTTCCATTCAAGTAAATGTGAGCAAGTTGAAAAATAGCCACTACCAAATGTATGGCACTGTGCCTAGTAAAGAAGGAGACAAGGCTCCTGCCAGAGCGCCATGGCTCCTTCACTCAACACATCACTGGAAATGCTGGGAGTCAGACCCCTACTAATCTGATAATTAATGGCCTAAGGATAACCATCAATATCAAAGTCCCAAAAAGCCACTTTCTTTTTTGTATCCAATGTAAGTCACATAACCTGACTAGGCGCAGATTTCAGGAATGTGACTGTAGTTTTTACATTTAAATATGTTGTGTCTTGTTTAAGTATGGCGCACCATAACGTATGGTGTAATAGCCACTCCTTACCCATTGCTTGCGGGCGTGATTCCTCCTTTTGAAATACAGAATAAGCTTCTTGCGCATAGTCTGGTTTCTAAAGCAGAAAAAGAATACAGAAGCATTTATTTTCCAAATACTTTTACATGTTACAAAACACAGTTCGAAGTACTGACCGCACGATGGACTTACATCTTAATATTTTCATGGTATTGCTTGGTGTCCGATGGCTGATTGTACAGTGGCTGCAAGGAACACACACAAAACAATTATCCAATATACAAAGTACCAAGACTGCCACGTATCATGGTATATAAGAGAGCTGCAAGTCCCTGGTGAGTGTACAGTGAGATGCTGCCCACCCGTGATAAGGGACACAAGGAACATTTTAGTTCCGATGTATCATGAATGTGACGTACCAGTTCCACATGAGGTCCCAGACCTTCCAGAATCCGATGAGCTGCCTCTGCCTTTTTCTGCAACACAAACAGGTTTTATTACATTATTATCATACTGTGATCTGATATAATTTGCCTGCAAGTAATATTTCATGCTACAAGACCTATCCAAGTCTAACTGGAGAGGAGACCACCTATTCACCACATTCCTAGGTTTTGTTCACATGTTCATACCCCGCTATGTGAACATGCTGCATGCATGTTCCACAGTCAGACGTCTCCATAGAACGCCATGGGTGAAGGCCTCATGCACATGGGCGGATCTGAATTGCAAAACCTGCAAATCGGAACCCGTGCGGGAGATCCGCTGTTATAGTCTCCCATAGAAAGCATGGAGTGTCGGTCACTCCACTTACACATGCGGATTTGATTTGCAGATTCTGCGAGCAGAAAATAAATCCCAGCTTGCTCCATTTTAGCGTGGTTTTTGCACAGACGGGCTCCATTGATCTCTATAGAAGCATTTGATCCTCAATGTAATTTGTGGGCAAACACTTCTTTTGCTTGGAGACCAGGCAGGGAGGTGGGGGAGGGCACCACTGGCCTTGAGATTTTTTTTCCCGTGTGGACGTTCCGCTATGCATCTGCGTACATCCTCACGGAAAAACCATTGAATCCATGATTGTTCGCATGCATTTTAAATTACTTTCCGCAATGAATCGAAGGTCCGTTGTGGCAGAAATCTGCATGCGGAATCTGCCTCTGCCGTGTGCAAGAGGCCTTAGGGCATGTTCAAATGGGGCAGATTTGTTACAGATTTCCCACACAAAAAATCCGCAGAGTTGCCGTGGGTAAAAAAACACCTTAAAACTCCATGGCTACTGTTGCAATTTCTTGCGTATTTCGCTGCAGATAACCTGCATATTTTCCACATCGAAAACCTGCTGTGGAAATTATTACAGTTACGGTTGCTGATTTTGGTGATGATGATTCAGGATTCTCCATAGAAGTTTGTGGTAGAAATCCACAGGTTTTCTGTACCAAATCTGCAGCTGAAAATAACATGAGGCCGATTTAAATTCCGCACGGCAGATCAATTTCTACACTGATTTAGCACAGATTTTTTCCACAGCGTACGCAAGAGATTTTGTAAATCTCATCCATATTGCTTCCACTATAAATGCTGCAGACTGTCCACGGAGGAAATCCACAGCCAGTCCACCCCATGTGAACATTGCCCTAGTATGTCAATGGTGAAGGAGAGAGGCGAGGGACATAGCACTGCCATTCAACCACAAAGAGCTGGCAGCTCACAGGGTTGCAAAGAGAATACGTCGTCACTTTTTATAATTATTTCTTAGAGAGCAGGCATAAAGATTAAAAATAACTATTTCCAGCTGCCCGCATCAAATACATATCCACAACTGCCGTGGGTACGCTCAATATTCTTGGAAACGGAAAGCATTTTTATCCAAAAAAGTGCATGATTTACAGCAGTGTTGCCCAACTCCAGTCTTCCAAGCCCCCCAACACGTCATGTTTTAAGGATATCCTATAGTGGCCACCTGACAGACAATTACATCAGCTATACAATACGATGGAAATCCTGACCTGTTTGGAGGACTGGAGTTGGGAAACCCTGATTTACATTACACTTTTGTAGTGTGAGCCTTCTAAAAGAAGTTAGTGGAAGAATTAGGTAAAATACGCAAATACTCAGCAGCAATATACCGTATGACTAGCTGCAATGATAAAACTATATGAAGTCCTCTACTAATATGTTCCAATCATCTTCAGTCCTCACTCAGGCTGATCAGCATACACACATACTGCAGGGTCATACAAGTTATTTTCACTGTAGAGTAAGGAAGACACCTAGTGGTTTTTTGGAATACTACAAGCACTAAAAAATATGATGAACTTAATCAAAAAGGAGACTGGTCCAATCAGAGATTCTTAAGAAAAAATATTAACAGCAACAATGTATGCTTTGATAAGCCCACTGATGACATTACATTTCTGTTGGTCAGTCCTGCCAACATAGTATCATAGTATGTAAGGCTGTAAAAAGACATGTGCATCCAGTTCAGCCTATTAACCCCCAATGTTGATCCAGAGGAAGGCAAAAAAAGACCCAGATAGAAGGCAATTTTCCCCATTTAAAGGGAAAAATATTTCTTCCAGACTCCAATCTGGCAATTGGAATAATCCCTGGATCACCGACCCTTCTGAAGTTATTAATGATTATATAATCTTGTATCGCTCAAGAAAGGCATCCAGGCCCCTCTTGAACTGTTTTAGCGAGTTTCCCATCACCTCGTTCTCAGGCAGAGAGTTCCATAGTCTCACTGCTCTTACAGTAAAGAACCTCCTTCTATGTTGGTGTAGAAACCTTCTTTCCTCTAGAAGTAGAGGACGCCCCTTGTTACAAGCACAGTCCTGGGTATATAGAAGCAGAAACCAAAAAGTGGCAACAGCACGCAAAATACAGTTCTCTCACATCATCTGTCTACATACTCAGATCTCTGTATTGTCCCCTCATATATTTATACATAGTTATTAGGTCGCCCCTCAGCAATCTTTTTTCTAAACTAAATAACCCCAATTTTGATAACCTCTCTGATTGTAGTCCATCCATTCTGTTAAATTACTTTAGTTGCCTGCCTTTGTACCCGCTCAAGCTCTGATATATCCTTCTTCAGTACCGGTGCTCAAAACTGTCCACAATATTCCATATGTGGTCTAACCAGTGATTTGTAAAGACAAAGAACATTATAATTAAGGTCTATGGGGACTGGCAGAGTTCACCAAAATCTGATGTCAGGTTGAAACAAGAACCCTGCAAGTCTGATTTTAACTTGTCTAGTCCTTGGTTTCCACTGGAGATAAATGGCACAGATAGCCAATTAATACAACATGTTCATTACGCCATACTGAAAGTACATGTAAAACGGGACTAGGGATAATGAGCATTCAGTTATCCAATGTCTATGGTCAGCCCTGGCAGGCTCACTATAACCCCTATACACCATTCTGCTAAACGTAATTGGACACCTGAGTAATATTAATACTTAGGGTCTCTGCTTTGGTGCTAATGACATTGGATACTCTGTGTCACACTTGCTACTAACGTCTGATACACTTCAGCTGGTTTTTCCCTCCATTCATCCTGCAAATGTCTGCCACATTCTCTCAAAAGAAGATGGATGCTGTATATATTTCCAGACTCAATGTTCCAGTTTGTTCCAAAAATGTTCAGTAAGGTTCAGGTTGGGACTCTGTGCAGGACAGTCCAATCAAGAAATAACCATATCCTCAAGCAAATGTAAAACAGTGTTTGATTTGTGACGAGGTGCATTCTCTTGTTGGAAGTATTGCTGACCATTCCCAGAGTATTGTTACATTGTCGGCAGCACATTATTGTCTAGAATTCCAAGGTACATCTCCATGTTCTTTGTTATTGCCACTACAACCAACAGACAGACCATGCCACATAAAGCATTCCCAGACCATAACAGGACCTCCGCTGTACTTAACTGTTGGCACAACACACTGAGGCAAAAGGCATCCCCCAGGTGTCCTCCACACGCAGGTACGCCTCTCTGAATTGATTATGGTGTACGATTTGTCTCTCCATAGAACATTTTCCACTGCTCAACACTCCAATGACGACACTCCTTGCATGGTAGACGGCTGATGCATATTTGAGAGAACTCACCAGACATTTGCAGGATGAATGGAGAGAATTACCAGCTGAAGTGCATCAGACAGTAGTAGAAAATAAGCCACAAAGAGAATCCAATGTCATAAGGACCAAAGAAGGCCCCACTAAGTATTAACATGTATAAATAAAAATGCTACTTTTGATTCTTTTCCGTGTGTCCAATTACTGTTGGTAGGATAATGTATGTGTGTTGTAGATCGAGAAGTGTAATCATAATTTAGAAGAAAAATCATAAACAAGATCAATTAACCGGTTTACACACCGGAAAAAGCATCGAGAAGGTTATTTTTTTGTTTTGTTATTAGGACACTAAACTGAAAGTTCAGAGGAAAAAAAACAAAAAAAACCACAATTACTGCTCTTTCATCAGAAATGAGAAGTTAGGGGAAACTCTGAATAACGTTTACACTGCTCCATCTACTACTGACATAAGGTGTCATCATGCCAAGAATCATATTCCCAATTACTGACTATATGCATGTCACACCATAACGGCCCCATCGAGGATGCAGTATCATACGAGGCGCCCCAGCTCCCCCGTGCCGTGGAGGCTCAGTGACAGTGAGTGGTGTCAAAGTGACAGTCTGCTGCTGCAGGATAATGACAAGGACTTTACAAGTGACTTCCATTTGCATGAATTACTAATAGTGCGCTACATGCACATTCCAGGACTACGGTATGACATTCCAGCTTTGACTGCACTCATTTCTGTCCTGTCACATGCATTAGTATGAGTGGGTCATTATATGCCTGCATTCCACAGCCGGGTCAGATAAACCACTACAGATGGGCTACTGCTGCAGCAAGCAGCTTCATGGATGGACATGACCGGGGCTACTAGCGCTAATGCTTTGGCTATACCATACGATCGGACACGCTCTACAAATATATTTCCATCGCAGCGGGCCCCGCAGGATGCCAGTTATTAGTTTGCGGATTAATAAAAAGATGCCGATGCAATAGCTCAGCGTGGGACAGCGCACACAGCAATTCCAAGCCGCTTTTAACACTTTCATGTCGCTCCAGCCTCAAAGAAACATAATAAAACAAGCCTTTAAAATGTATAGTTTTGTGGTGACTATGGTGACATTTAAAGGTCCCATCTGAAGGCCCCACGGAGACGGTCAGACTGCAAAGCAAATATTGTGGAGGAAGTCCATGCATGTCTAATCCAGACGGATGCTGGTAATAATAACAGCAAGGAAGGTGGAATCTGCAGAGAGGCTGCGAGAGCTATTTGTAGATTATAATAGCGGTGTCTGAGCCGGGAAGACAATTACTGCAGCTTTTATTACCCACAGAGAGAAGAAACTGCAAAGGAAAGTGAGCGGAAGGAGGAAGCGCTGGAGAAAGGAACCGCTTCATGAACAAGGATTTGATTTACAGCAGACATTCTCGAAGAACATAAGGAAGAACAACATGTGCCGATCGGGCCAACACGCATGTCCTACAACTAGTCATCAGCCGCAAGACCGCTCCACCATGACAGTCGGCAGCCAAATACAGTACAAGGGCTTACAGCCCACAGTCACGCGTGGCAGAACACGCGCCTCACAGAGTTCAGGGCAGGCTGTGGGCTTTAACGGAAACCTGTCAGCACTTTCACGCCTATTAATGCCTTGAAGTCACATCACAGTTACATCATGGGGGTTCGGCATTTGTATGGAGGGGGATCGAAAGCAGTTTCTTACAGCTGTGATCAGCAATCTCGCTCATTGCGGCTGTTAACCCTTTAAATGCCCCCTTCATTTCTGAGAGCGGCATTTAAATGTCCTGAACGGAGTCCAGTGGGTCCCAAACGGTACCCTGCGTTAAGATTTTGGTTGCCACGGTAGCTGGGGGCCTTCTGAAAGTGCACAGGGCTGCCATTACAGATTACCTATCAAGCCATAACTGTGGCGTGGCATGATAGATTGCCTGTCAGATCACAGGACAATGTAATATTACATCATACTGCTAAAACGATCAAAACCATTGGAAGTTCATGCCCACTATGGGGACTTAAAAAAAAAAAAGGAAGAATAAGTTTTAAAAAGCTGAAAATTTGTTTTAAGAACTCCTCATGCCACATGCGAATGTATGCAGACCATCTCTACTGGCTGGAGTTTTAAGCATAAAACCCGCCCAACTCTGCTGCTGTGTCCTACATCATCCACAGAGGGATATGAATTCTTACACATGCGCCGGAAGTTTGTGGACTGGTGCAAGTACAGATGGGTATGACAAATCTGCCCCCAGAAAGGACAAAGGATCTGCGCATGCGCCCGTCGGTACACTTCCAGTGCATGTATGAGAATGCTAATTGCTAGGAGATAAATGTAAGACAGAGCAGCCGAGTTGGGATGGTTTATGCTTAAAAAAAACTGACTGACTCATACATTAGCATGTGGGGTGGGTCATTTTAAAAAGTTTACTGCAGGTCTGGTTTCCTATCCAAGCTCATTGTAGGGAGCAGGTATAGTAGAGTTATCTGCTGCTGTAGACCGTATAGTAGGCTTGAAAGCGCTGAATGATTTCCTTTAAATCCACAACATACCCTTTTGTACCATTCACAAACCAATTTCCACGGCCAATTTCTTCAACATATTCTGTGGCAGAATTCCAAATCTCTCATTCCTTCCGCGGATCCACATTTGAATTAGCGCATGCAATGGGGTTAATCTGTGCACCGATGACCTGAAAGTGTCTTTGGATGATCTATGCCCCTTCTTTTTCCACAGCATGGATTTCATATCCGTGTCGTAAATTCAAGGAACCATCGTAGATTTTACATCAAATCTGTGCCGAATTCCACAGTGAGAACAGGGACTTGGCCTTACAGAATGTTCGTTACCATTGGGCGGATTTGATTCACTTCTCGCTAATATTGTTTTTGTGAGGTTTGTGTGTCCTGCCTTAGACAGAAACTGTATATAAATGCATATATTTATGGAGAGATCTGATCTATACTCTTAGTGCAGATGTAGGGCCTTTCAGGGTTGTTTTTCCATATCAGACGCGCAATAATCTGTAACTTAAGTAGCCAATGAGTCAGATGTTGCAGAGACAAAACAGTCTCCAGTGTCCTTAAATGAACCTTAGAGCACAATAAAAGGCAGCATCGTGCAATGAGATCCTGCAGTTCTGCGTGTAGCAGATGCTGTGAGAACCTCTCCATCCCGGCAGGAGATACTCAACATGAGACCCACGAGTTTCCAGTTCATCATGTTTGATGGGTATAATGATCATCAGTCCAGTCAAGTTCTCATTAAACAGAAGCTAAGAACTAAGTAACTTTTATGAAGAGCCTCCTACATCATTTCATACATAACGAATATGCAATCTATTTACCATTACAATTTGCATCCTAATCAGCGTGTTTGCATAAGTCGAAGCAGTAAAACATCTGCGCCACATGCAGTTATACAATGGAGAATCAGACGAAAGCCTCTACAGATCAGGTTTTAGATTATTTTATACTAAGACTGTATTTAATAATTTCACTAAGTAATAATTTAAAGTTGTTGTCCTGTTCGGACAGTCGGTCATCATATTTTACAGTGGGTTCTGCAGTCTTTTAGGGCTGAGTATCTATGATGCCTGTTGATTCGGAGGGGTTTTCCAAACAATCGGGGGGGGGGGGTGTCCCAGAACGGCGGAGGGCACAAAAAAAAAAAAAAAAAAGAAAGAAAAGAAAAATCAAACTAAGGTGCATTCATGGGTTAGAGGTCACAGGTATTCTGGTCCACGCCAGGACGTTGCTGCATTGGTCACGTACTGTTCATTGTTCACATGACCGCCCAGCCAATGACCGTTTCTAGTGGTCACATGCCACCGCTGAAGCCTACGATTGGCTGAGCAGTCACATGCACAATGAACAGCTTGTGACCACTGCAGTAACTTCTGGTTCGGAAGCCCTTGCAGTGGATATATGCATTACATATATACAGGAGGTTTCGTTTCAATACATCTACATCTGACTGGTCAGCTTTCCTTAGTTGGCATTTTGTGCCAACCCAGCCCTCAGCCACTTTTTTCTGATTGGAAAACCCCTTAAAATGTGAATCCCACAATCCTTCAGTCGTGTACAAAACAAACACAGTAAAACCTTAACGACCAGAGAAGGGCCAGATTTGTAGATTTTCTTGACCATCAGAAAGAGCATCACATAATTAGTCTCATAATCAAGGAAGACAAAAATCCTGAGCAGGTCCGTTTTAGATGTGCCAATCAATTCAGTGATCAGAACCATTATCTCTACATAAGCAGCGCTTACACCTTATCTTCCATCTACTGACAAATACATTTTCCCTCCACTGAACGACTCTAGATTATTACAAGCACTCTTAATATCTGGCATCCTTAGCCTATACCATAAAGGACTCCAAACCAGCCATACGATTTGTCTGAAGATGAAGGATTCTTCATTAACACTAGTTATTTTCTTTAGTTTTACATAGTTTAATCAAAGAGCCAACATAACAATAACTGAGATACATTTACTTCCCGGGTCCCTGTCGATCTACTATTGATGACTCAGGATAGGTAATCAATAGCAGATTGGCAGGAGCTCAAGACATAAATGGGACTTCTCATGCAATACCAGCTGGAGCCACTGCACATTGTATGGAGCAGTCTGCTTCCGGCATTAAAACAGCTCTGTAAACACAGTGACCAACCAGGGGGAACAGCTAATCGCCAAGAGACACGAGTGGCCGATGTGCTATTGATGACCTATCCTAGGGTAGGCCATCGACAGTCAGAAGCAGGAGACCCTCTTAATGATACAGAAAAGCACTATACACAAAGTTACTGCTACTCACCCTGTTCTCGTCATATATAATTTGGACCAGGCTACGGTGTTTCGATTCAGTTGGTGGAGGCGAGAGGGGTTTCTCCGGCTCTAACGGTTTAGCGGCTTCTTCTTCTAACTGTTGCTGAGGAAATGTAAAGGAAATGTATTGTCAAAAAAAACTTTTTATTTTTTTTAAATTTTTTTTTGGGTGATGCTTTTAAAAATTTTCCATGTCATTCTATCAATAAAAAAAAAAAAGAACAACTTGCAATCTTGCAGTCGAAAGCCCTTTTTACACAACGAGGATCGCTCAAAATTTACCCAAAGGCCATCTTTTGAGCGATCATCGTTGTGTGTAACTGTGTGCCCATCATGCACTTATCGTACACTTTTTGTCCATTGCTGACTTCAGGTCCGCATGAGATCCTCGTCCTGCAGGACAATAAGATGGACCGCACGCAGAGTTCTCTGTGGACAGCGCTGATAACATTCTTTAAAAGGTGATAACAGCTGCTGTCCCGCTGGAGCACAGCGATGTAGTTAGAGAACAGACCACCCGCTGTTCTCTAAATACATGCAATGAAGTACTAAAGGGCTGATTTAGCCCATTAGTACCTATGCAAATCGATCGCTCAAAACTGGCAGTTTCTGACGAATTTCAAGCAATCTGTGTGTGTAAATGGGCCTTAACCCCTGAGCTGCACAATAGTAGTCCTGATCTGTACAGATCACCTTTCAGCAGTAATCTCATTATCACCACAGGCAGGGGTACAATAAAACGTAACACCTCTATTATTACCTCTGAGCTATGCACAGATCCCACAGTATGCACCTGGTGGGGGATTGGACTGGGGAGTAGAACTCATTTTGCTCTTTTTTTAACATTTCCTGCCCAGTCTAAAGTTTTTCTATAACTTGGCAACTCCTTTATAGGATGGAAGCACGTGCAGTTCTTGTGGCAGTTTTTTTTTGTTTTTTTTTAAGCAAAGGCCAGGAATGGATTCAACAGGAAGGAATAGTCTTTCCTTTTGATTTCCCTTTTCTTTTGGATCCATTCCTGGCTTAGCTTTAAAAATGGCACCATAAGCGTCACGCGTGATTTCAACCTAATGGATTCTTCCCCATTCCTTCGGAGTCAGATGTTGAAGAATCAGTACAAAGCCAAACAGAGAGACACATGGCTGATGTGAGCACTAAATATGCATTCTCCATAACAATGGGTTGGGAAGAAGAATGTAAATAAAGCCTAAAAATATTTGTTCCTCTGTACATAACATGCAGCTCTTGTGCCCTCTGCTTTCAGGCGTGCCCCACCATGCGCTGCACTCTTTACGGCAGAATCAAGCAGAGCAGGGCAGCCCCACACACTTGGCAGATACCCTGGCAGGTACCCAAACCACCGGACTCCTGGATTGAATTACTCTTTAAACCTAAAATTCCAGTACCGGCCAAGTTCAAAGACAATGGGACTCACGTGAATAGAAGTGCTGGTAGCAAGGCTCCTTTTACACGGAGCAATTTATAGTCTGCGCACAATAAAGACGACAATGTTTGCTTGTGCAGCCTGTTTATGCAGGCAGATCAAAAATTTGCAATTGTGTTCACATATCGTTCAGTTATTTACATTTAGGCTGGCTGTCCACGGGCAATAGTCATAGCGCGATCCCCACCAATAAAATCGCCTTCAGATCACGCTATGGAAAGTTTTTCATAAGCCAACTATGGTAAGCGCAGCCCGACATCCATGAGCGGAGAATCATAGCGATTCTCTACTCGCAGGATTAAAATCGCAGCAGGCTGATCACGGAGAGCTGTCTGTGCTCCCCCCTCCTCACCATCATCACGGCCGTGGACAGGGGGCCTTACTGTACCAGTGAATGTAAACGATTAAATGATCGCCGTTACCTGCAACAATGTGTAAGCAAGCAAACAATTAGTTTTATGCCTGCAAAAATTGAGCAAACGAAAAATGAATGAACTGTTTACAATGAGCGATTACTCTTCAAATTCGCACGATCCAATACTTTTGAATTAAACTCATTCCATGTAAAAGGGCTACTAGAAATGCCACATAAATCCTAGAAGTACATCCTTAGGAGTGGGAGCAGCTTTCTAGTTTCTTTCTTGTAAACATCGTCACAGCTCCAAGACACACACTTTTGCGTCATTTTTAAGAGCACAGAACTCCTGTATGAACAGATTTCTCATACACACTCGGACATGTATCAATGTATTCTAAAGTGGAGAGAGATTTGCTGAAGAAAAGGACACTCAGGAAACATTTTTCATTAAAAAAAAAAAAAAGTCTTCGTTCTGCCCTGTTACAGAGCTGCAAATAATCTCATGGGAATGAATCCATTCTATTATCTATAGTTGGCTTCCAAAAGGGCAACTACACAAAGACTATCCTGTGTTCTTCTAGAGGAAGATCTGTTTCTGATTCAGATCTTGGCCCGTTCCACTAGAAGTTGGACGGCTGTCAAAGTATAAAACTTTTTTCAGAGAGAACTACACACAAATGAACTTCTGAAAAAAAGCACACCCATCTCCTCAGGAAATGTGTTCTTTTAATTGTTGCTATAAACTAGCAATCCTAGATGCCTAGAGGGACATCTAAGGAATTCTTTAATGCGGCTAACATACGGTATAGCATGTCCCATATACACTTTGTAGAACTTGGTTTTATTGATGGGCTGCCCTCCCATGTTACAGCATATGATTTTCTGCATTGAAACTTTTCAGGCTCCAAAGTGTAAAAAAGCCACTTTTCCTGCTTGTTTAATGACTGTACAAAGGATATGCAGGTAATGAAATGCCCTTCAATCACTGGCAGCACTGATGGCACACTACACATAGGGGGTAGGCACATCGTGATGTTTATGCTACTTGCATAGCTAGGCCAATGTTATTTTGTTTCAATGGCCAGTGCACTACAGAAAGAGTATTCACGATACACACTTTATCACAGCGTGATACTGTTGGCAAATGATACAAATGTGCCTCCAGCTAGGAGATTGGTCAGGGCTCTAGGGAGCATTAGCATCTTCAACTGGAGATGTTGTGTGCAGAACATTCAGTGGGAAGGGCACTGCAAAGGGCAGAGCCAGATTATCACTGGAGCTCTTGGGAGAACCAGCTCCAGACCCCACTCTCTTGCACGAAGGGGTCCCTAAGTTGGTCCACTCCCTTACTAGCTTGGGTCAGCCCTGACCATCAATCAATTATCAAACAACTGCAGCAAGGGACCACACAGGCAGAGACCCTCTTCACTGGTGTAGACAACTGAGTAAAAGATCGCATGACCTAAAGATGCTCGCAGTGCCAGGCCATGGCCATGAAACTACACAGTGGGCATCGAGCCCAGTCTGTTGTAGTGTGGAGGTGGGGCTTCATCCAGCCTTCAAATACCTCAGCCAGCTTCAGGTTCGGCATCATGTTGGGCAGTGGATTACTCTGTGCAAAAAGGGAGATGTTTACTATGGGAGGCATAAAAGGGTATTAATACTTTGGGGCACACAAGGAGCATTTTTACCTTGTGCTAACATTTATTTATACTGCACAGCACATGATGAAAGTTGGAAAACAAATGGAGAAATTGCAATTTCCATCCACACCCACCCCACATCTAGCAGGAAAAAAAATTAATACATATAGGTGGCTCAAAAGTTACCAATAAAAGCAACTTTTCCTGCAAATAAGGCCAGCTGCACACGATCTGGTCGGATTTTGCATGCGGGAGCCTGCAGCGTAATCAGATCCTGTGCCTGGCCGGTGACCCCGTGTACCTGTCTTTTCTTGACTTCTTCTGTACTGCGGATGGTTTGGTTGGCGAGTCGGACATGCACAGTGCAGATCTTCCCGCGCTGTCACTAGGCGATAAAGCGGGTCCCACGGCTTGCATTGACTTCAATGGAAGCAGTCTGTGCGGACACCACACAAAAATAGAGCAAGCTGCAATTGATTTCCGCTTGTGTGCAGGAAAAAGCACTTTTTCATTGCATGCTATGGGCGGTATTTGCTGCTGAATCCATAGGTGGACGCCCGGTCCGGATTCCGCAATGTAAATATGCCCGTATGCAGCTGGCCTGAAAGTCCTCATACAACTTTAGCAAAGGAAAAATACAACTGTGGCTCTTTGAATGCAATGATGTAACAAAGCAAAACATACAAACATTGCTTGGCCATGAAGGTGCGAAAGAGGCCAATCTATAAAGAGTACGGGAGGGACTCACGCCAATGGAGTTTAATTTTGGAATCTGCAGAAGTTCCGTGGTAAAACACAGGCATTGAAAGGCGTGCATTTTCAAATTTTCCTTCACACTTGCGAGTACGAATTGAGTATTCCACGAGCAGAAGAAAATTCTCAGCATGCTCTATTTTAGCACGGATTCCGCGCGGACAGCCTCGATTGATGTCAATTCATGTGAGTGATGTGCAGCCCATAAGCAATTAACATTGCGTATGAGTGGCAGAAAGGCTATCAACTTGATAGGAAAATACATAGAAAAGCTGGTATGCCGGCTGGAGGGGGGAGAGAGGTCTTTTTTCCGCGCAGACGATACGCTGTGCATACATGTACATCCGCGAATAAAAAATGATCGCATCTGCGATCTTCCGCCATCATTCGCAATTATGTTGGAATCCGACCCGTTCGCGTGAGCCTGGCCTAAAACTAAGCTATAAGTTGTGAACAAGAAATACTTGACATTTATGGTAAACAAACCTGCTTCTTCTTGAGCTTGGTGATTTGCTGCTCTACCATGGTGATCTCGCGGTCCACCCTATCCATGTTCTGGATCAGCTCCTCCTTGGAGAACCTTGTAGGCAGCAGATCCAGTTCTCCATCAGCATGAGGAGGACTGGGAGGTGAGACAGGCTCTAATTTTCCAGTTAAGCAGCGATCCTGCAGATAACAAAAAAGGAATTTACTGTACATGTAACACAACAAATCTTTAGGGCAAATTCTAGCAATCAGTATAAAATGAATACAAACCAAATTCACTTTAAAAGTTATCAGCATTTTAACATTGATGACTGAGCCTCAGAATAGAACATCAATATCTGATAGGTGGGAGACCAACCCCCAGCAAGCCCACCAATCAGCTGCTTAAACGGGCCGTGGTGTTCGTGCTGTGGCCCCTGCAAGGCCTTCATCAGCGTGCAATACAGTTTATATTCAATATATCATGCTTTTTACAGCTGCTCTTCTGAGGACTGCAGCGTCAACCCATTGACGTGAACAGGATAACACCGCAGTACTCAACAGCCACTATAGAAAGTATGGCAATCTGAATACAAACAAGATTCCCAGCAGATGTAACCATTACCGCAGGTGCAGCATTCGTGTGAGTGCAGCGGCTTCTTCAAACAGATAAATCAGCGATGGTGTCAAGACTCAGAACCCCCAATGATCAGATATTGAGGGCTTTTCATGGGGTAGGCTATTAATTTTTAAAACCCACTTTTATAAGTACACGATCAATTAAGGGGATTATCCCTTTAGAGAAAGTAATGGAACCTCTCTAGGATTGGAGATCACCTTCTGCTCAGAGGTGGTGGAGCTGTACATAACATTTCCTAAAAATACAAGAAAAGCAAATGCCCCAATTTATACATAACTGGCGAAGATATGTCTAACTAAGCAAATAAGAGTAAGAGTCCTTTTACACTACTATATTCCACAGGGATGACAAGCCCTCACACAGGCCGATTCAGACTCCATGGGGGATAAATGATCGTTCGTCTCTCAGAGTTGCAACATTGTCAGCAGTAATACAATGTTCCTAAGAACGTTCTTGACCCATCCTCGGGCTGTGTAAAAGAGTCTTAAGGCCATTACAAGTAATTACAACTAAAACTGCAACAAAAATATCAAGTCATGTATTTTTTATTTTTTAAGTATTCCGGCAATATCAGGTTATCAACTATCCAACAGGGTAAGTGGGTGGCTAACCACTGGGGCTCCCAACGATCGTCAGAACAGGGGTCCCATGTCCCCTTGTTTGAATGGAGTGGAAGCCAAGCATGCACACTACAGGAAGAACATAGCCTTACCCGGTATTATTGTATCTCGACACCGAAAGCTAGGGGTTTGACAGAGGGAACGCCCCAGTCACACCCCTAGCTCTTGATAGGGTCAAGGAACGAAGGTCCTAGCAGCACAATGTGCATTGATGTATGCCTGCCCTACAGCCTTAGGCAGAGTAACTTGTCTTCTTAGCCTTACATTATAAGCTATAAATACTGCAATGTTACCGCGGCAGGCCCTGGTTGTGGTCCTCCGCCGGGTGAGGCAGCTGGCCACCGCCTCTCTGCTCCGTCCTGGCAGCTGGCTGTCAGCTTCGCACCAGCCCCCGGATCTGTGCTCCATGACTGCCGCTGCCCTGCTTACCACTCAGACTGTGCTCCATTAGGGCTGCGTCCCCGGTCACCGCTCCCAATGCTGCCGCAATCCGCGCTTGTGGTCCGGCGCCGGGGAAGGCCCTTTCTAGGAATCCTTGGTGGCCTTCCAGGACCTAAAGGAGAACCAGCTGTGCAGCCCATCAGATACAGGAGGTGTACCCCTGTCAATGTTGGCTCCACCACGACTTCCCAGTGGCGTCAAGATACAATAATACCGCCTTACCCTTACTGAGGTTGGCCACAACAGAGGACGGGTGGCGCTATTCTAATATTAGTTCTAGAATATCTGCAGAGAATTTTTTTTTTTTTTTTTTTAGTGTGAATGCAAAAAATACTTCTAATTATTACGGGCTTATTTAACTATAAAACAATATTCTTTATGGAACAAACCCTTTAAAAAGGGAACCTGTCGTATTGAACCTGGTCTCTGATTTGCAGGGGGATCTCAGCAGATTGATCTAAAGGTTTTTTTGGAAAACAATTGAGTATAACTTGTATTTTACCGACTCCACAGCCCTGCAGGAGACCAGACAAGATCACATGAGTTGAACAAGAAAAACTTAACCGAAGACTGTTTCAAAGTGTGAAAATCCAAGAAAAAACGCCTCTTATAGGAAGTCCAAAAGAGTGTGCTATAAATCCTACTGCAAAACTTTCCATCCTGGTGGTTTCTGTTCAGCCATTACATTCATACCATTTGCAGAGGTTATAAAATTCTGCACATATAAAGTTCCCAAGCCACATATTCCACATAGCTAGCACAATGGGCTCACATGATCTAAAACAAAAACCAGTTCTGCTTGCAGTGTATGATATGTACAAGGTCAGTGGATCTAGTATGCAAGACTGATCGGCCCGACACTACAGCTTTGTTTTGTAAAATAAGACCATTCTCCTTTCCAAATCATGCTATTAATATGCATCCCTTGTGAAGTGAACATAAACCACGGTGGCAGGAGGCCAACGTATAGCACTCAACCATCCCCATTTTTCCAATGAAACTCAACACTTTGCCCAGTAGTGCCTAGCCAACCCCCCTTCCAATATTTGTTCCTGCACACCAGCTGCGCAACTACAATGGTAGCGGTGTGACTGCGCACCAGGAAGACCATGACATCATCAGCTCTAGCCTGCCAAACGACATCACAGCAGACAGAAAACGGGAAGCAGTAGCACCACACTGATTAACCTCTTAGGAGCTCTCAAAAGCAGAGCTATTATAATCATTGCATGTCTTACCAGGCTGCATGAAGATTCATTACAATATGCAGAACCGAAAGCTTAAACACGTGTTCAGATTACAGCGCCAAATCACCCTACTGAATTAAGCCTCTTCTAAGCAATTTTCCTGCAATGGAATACAAAGCCAGTTCATTGCCACTGAAGGATTATCCTACAAAGAGGAGACGGCTTGCTGGCCACAAAGGGTTACTTTTCCTTACTGACCTGCAGCAGGCGGCTGGGAGAACAAGCACAATTTGGTGTACGTGTATCAGTAATTGGACTTCCCAACCATTCGTTCCCTAAACTCCTAACAACTGCATGGCCCTTCTTTTTATTACTGTCAGCAGGTCAGACATCCGGTACAAAGCTGGGGAGCACCTGCAAGTTCCCGAGAGACCGGCTATACTGGGCATCCCTCCAGACGTCTACAATATGGAGAACAGAAAGATGAAATACCCACTCAGATGAAAACAAGAAAGCCGTCAGCCGTCGCCGCACCTCTGATCTCCACGACTCTTCTGAAAGAGCTTCAATTGTTTGAATACATTTGCGACTCCTTAGCGGGTGACAGATTTTTTTTTATTCCACCAATAAGATCAACTTCCTACAATACATAAATATGACTAAAACTACCTGCAAATTGTTCACTTTTGTTAACTCTTAAAGGGAACATGTCACTGGGTTCATGCTGCCTGAACTACTGGTGGAATGAACCTGGCTCAGGTATTCATTGTGCCCCCCTACAATGCTGCGACGTTTCAGAATAAACACAATTTAGAGTTTGACTTGGAACAGAGCTGTGAGTGAAAGAGGCGGGACAGTGCTGGCCTCTCCCGCCCACAGAATGCTGATTGACAGATCTCTCCCTATACACAAGCATGCAGAGGAGCAGTCTGTCAACATGCTGTGAGTGGGGAGCGGAGAGGACGATGCGAAAAGTGTGTTTAAAGTGCATTTCAGAAGAATATATACTTGCCTGGGTTCATGCTGCCAGTGTTCAGGCAGCATGAACCCAGTGACACGTTCCCTTTAAGATGCCCATACACCTTCAATAGCTATCGGCTGGGCAATTCTTTGTTTTGACGGTGGGTAAAACTGCAGCTGGACAGCTCTGATGGTGGCCTATATCCCAAGGGAACAAAATGATTAAAGGGGTTGTCCCGCGCCGAAACGTTTTTTTTTTTGTTTTTTTTAACACGGAGCCGGCATTCTACACGAGCGGCCCCATAGAAGACTGCAGAAGACCCGGACTGCGCAAGCGCGGCTAATTTGGCCATCGGAGGGCGAAAATTAGTCGGCTCCATGGGAACGAGGACGCCAGCAACGGAGCAGGTAAGTATAAAACTTTTTATAACTTCTGTATGGCTCATAATTAATGCACAATGTACATTACAAAGTGCATTAATATGGCCATACAGAAGTGTATAACCCCACTTGCTGCCGCGGGACAACCCCTTTAAGCATTGAAATTCAACGTCCTCAATTCTTTCCCATGACATAATCTGTTGGGAGAAAGTCAGGTGACCTCTACACGCATACAAGCTTGTTCGGTCCTACTGAAATAAATGGGATGTTGTCTAATGTTTATAGGGCCTTTAGGTACGGTCGTATCTGGTCTCTGCCTGAAGTAAGGGGTGGAGAGATGAGTGAGCTGTGTTGAGATGCAGATGACTCCCACAGCTGCTGATTGGCTGGCTGTCCCTGCTGTCCTGCCAGCCATCATCTTCGGGTCTCTGCTTCCATCTTCCCCCCTCCGAACTCTGCCTGCAATCTCCGCTGCTTAGTGCCAACCACCCCGCTGCCGTGCCATCATCTCTCGGGGTTTCTCGCAGGAAAACCCCGTTTTGCTGGTGCCGCTGCTGTCACAGTTCCCTGCCCTGTCCCCGCTGGCCGGCTCTCTCCATTGCTCTCAGTGCCGACCACACCACTGCTGCGGGCACAGTTTCCTGTCCCCGCTGCCCTACTATCTCAGAGTTTCTCACAGACCCTTTGGGGGCCGCTGCTGTCACAGTTCTGTGGCTCTACTGCCCTCCCACCTCCGCTGGCCGGGCGCCCAGCTCTCAGTGCCAAAACTGCGGCATCAGGGAGCTAACATAGCGAACAGGCCAGACAGGAGCCCAGCTAATCAGCAGCTGTGGGTGTACCCTACATCTCCCACAGCACTATCCCAGGTCTCCACCCATTTTTGTGGTGGAGACAAGATACAACAGTATCGGGCTTTTAAAGGGTATGTTCCTTGTTCACCTCTAAATGCTGATTGCAGATTATATCTAGATATACACTGTAAAAAGGTATAGGGGGTTATCAAACCTTTTAAAATGAATGGCCTATCCTCAAGGATAGGCCATGAATGTGTGTTTGGTAGGAGCTCGCCGCTCAGGATCCCTGCTGATCAACTGATTAAAGGGGCCACAATGCTGATGCAAGTTTTGCAGCCTCTTCAATGTTTATACATCTCAGCAAGAACCTGTTCATATGCAGAATGCTATACTGTATTATGTATAGTGGCCATTCTGAGTACTACAGGCTTGAGTCATTCAATCAGCTGATCAGCAGGGATTTCCGAGGGGCAGAACCCGCTCAGATCACACATTGATGGCCTATGCTTTAAATCGACCCTCTCATCACTTATACGTGCAGACTTTCATGGGTGATGTGCAGGAACTGAAGTCCACGCTTGTGCAGTGCAGCGGACTCCTCAGTATACAGGCTGCGTGCGCAAGCACTACCACTGGTGTCTATGGGAGTGCACAAAAAGGAGTCCGCTGCACTGTCCCGGCACCAACTTTTAGGAATGACAGTACAGGATAAGTATAAAAAGTACACCCCAGACTCCATGGGACCAACATCGGAATTTAGTTTATGGTGCTCATAGGTGATGACATGGTGGGCAGCCCCTTTAAGTAATGAAAAGTATTTACATAAAAAGGTACGAATCTTGCAGTTGCAGCATGTAGTATTCTGTATTCACACGGGGCAATTGGTTTTGCCAGAGCAGTTTTTACCGCACCGTGTGCATTTTTGTCATCGTTGTCAATGTGGTTGCAGTTTTAGCCAAGCCCCATCCCTAGGAGCGGGGAGCTCCTACTAAACACATATTGATGGCCTATCCTTGAGGATAGGCCATTCATTTTAAAAGGTTTGATAACCCGTATAACTTTGCAGATTAGTCCAAAGCTGCATTGACAATCCCGCTGAGCTGCTAGAATGCAGCCCATTGGGTTGGTACATAATGTGCCTTGGCAGGTGGCACCTTCCCCTCCGCACTGCTTTGCGTACAGTCAGTCTTCGGTGCAGTTACAGTATCCTACTATAGAAGGAAGCTACAGATGCCGCTCATATAATGAGTGCAGCATGGAATTATGGGAGGACAGATAAAAAGAATATATCCATCATCACACGGCAATGATGAATTTATGGCTGCGATCCATGGGGGCCCCTGGAAAAGTGAATAGCTGTAGAGTCTACAGTCTTCTTTCTTCTGTGCTATTAAAAATACAACATAAATAACTTTCCTCGTAAAGTCGATGTGAAATGACTTAATCTTTTACAGTCCTTTTTATTTGACAAACGTTATTGGTACTATTAAATGGCACTTTTTTTTCTGCAGCAGCAAACTCCAATTATGTTCATTTTCCCCCAATCTACATGTTTGCAACAGAATGTAATAATTCCAGCACACAACAAGGCTCGGTTATACAGCCTCCATATGGGACAACATTTATATTTGGAAGGAAAATGCAATTATCCCTTGGAGGAGATAGGCGGCTGAGCATTACGCTATGATCTGGAAAGACCATTACCAGAATTTCCTTTCTCCCGTTACAGTTACACTTACCCATAGATGGCTTAACTACTGCACTTAAATTCAGATTATGCTAACTGGTGGTGGCAAGAGCTGTGAAATGTCTCAAGAATTCTCCGGGAAGCAAAGATCTGTGCAGGATTCAGAACAGACTAAATTACTGCGGCCACAGGAGACGCAGAGATATATTCTAGTCATTACGGCTAACAATGCGTCCGTAAATCATACACAGTGTAAATCCAGCGCGGACCCCGATTGGCGTGCCATTCAGGAATGGTAGGAAGCTGTAATAAGCAACAAAATGAAATATACCACAAAAGGAAAAAATAAGGCACAATTGTGACGGCCGCTCTATTTCCCAAAATATAAGCAAGATTTCTTTTGATTTAATAAAAAAAAAATTTATATATATATATCTCCAAACTATACATACCATGAATCAGGCCATTATAGGTTAATAAGATTTTCTGAGACTAATATTTATAACCAGTCTTCGGGGTAAAGGATATTCATACAGACATTCTTTCCCTGGACCCAACGTGAGAGGTCTATAGATAACAAATGGGTGTCCATATTGTGCAATGCAGGATGTGCCCGAGATTTAATGGGTACAACTTGCATACTGCTGTAAGTCATTGGTGGAAGTCCAACAAACTGCACCCTTGCCAATCCACTATTTTCCAGAGCCGTTGTGCACTGGAAGTAGCAGAGCTCCATACACTGTGTAGTGGCCCAGAACGGTACTGCAAGCTCAATTCCACTCACTTGAATGTGACTGAGCTTGCAATACTATTCAGGGCCACTGAACAACGTAGGGAGCTGTGCTAGGTAAGACACAGCAGCTCCAGCAAGCGGACAATGAAGGCACTGGGTGTCAGGCCTCCACCAATCTGATATTTAGGATCTATTCTGAGGTTAGTATCCTTGGAGAACACATTGATTTTTAGTTCTCTCGTCTTCGCCTTCTAAGAGTCAACAGTTTTTATTTTTCTGTTGACATAGCTGTACAAGGGCTTGTTTTTTGCAAGATGAGTAAAAATTTTATTTAAAACTACAAGTGCAGGAGAAAAAAAAAAGTACTTTTTGGGGGGGGGGGGTTGCTTTTATGGCGTCCACTGTGCGGTAACTATTCTGTGGGTCAATTATGACAATTCCAAATTTATACAGTTACAGTACGTTTTACTAGTTAAAAAAGGGGGCTTTTAGTCACAAATTTCTGAGCCCCATAACCTTTTTTCATTTCAGCCCGTAGAGCTAGTTAAGGGCTTGTTTTGGTGAGGCAGGCTGTAGTTTTTATCGCTATAATTGTGTGTGTGTGTGCGGGGGGGGGCATATACATTTTTGATCGCATTTTATTCCATATTTTAAGGTAATCAGTTTTGACTTCAAGCTGCCGTGTAAACTGTTGGCACATTGCGATAGAATCAAGGGGGGCTGATTAAGTACACAGGGAGTCCCCTCCCACTGTCTAACTACTTAGATGCTGTGGTCAGCATTGATCGCAGCATCTAAGACGTTAAACGGCCAACATCAGAGTTATTTCTGATCTTGGACGCTGCATGTGGGTGCCAGCTGTGCGACAGCCAACACGTGCTGCATCTGAAGTGAGCTTGTCTTCTGACCCTGCGGTATACAAGTCCTACGCACATATACTGTATATACAATGGATGTTGTGAAATGGTTCTAGTCCCGAAAAATCACTTGAAATGTTTAAGGATTTATTACCAGATTAAATTCTAATTTCTACATAGATTACAACTGCATTCGTAAGATAAAAATGGATTTGTACATAATACCAAGTCCCGTTTATACCGCTGATTGAAGCAGATCTACTGTCGACAATCTTTACGGTTGTTAAGGACTTTGAAATGTTTTCATCCAACGGGAAGTGAATACTACAATATCAAGGGTAAATATACAGGGAGAGCAAAGAACTATGATCAGAGAAGAGATCAACCGTGACTCTTTGAATTGAACTATTTATTGCGCTTTTGGTGCTGTATAAGCAGGGTGTATTCACTTGTACCTGCATGGCACTAATATGCAGTAGTATTAATCCATCAGAGCATGGTGTTATTATTCGGTAAGTGGAGGAATGTTTGGTCGTTACATGGGGCAGGTATTCAGGCACTATTGTTATTGAGTCATTATGATGGTGTGGAGGGGTTATTTGGTTGCTGCGGTATTTGGTCCCTGATAAAAGAAATAATTAACTTTTAATGTGTGAAGTGAAACATGGACTATATTACTGCTGAGAGTGTGTATTAGGAAAAAAATCTGATTATGCATACATTTTATGACCCACATCCACATGTTCTCTAGACTGGCGGTTATTTCTAGGAAAACCCATACATTTGCTTCTAATACAGTAGCACGGCAGCTGGAAATCTGCGGGGAGGGAATTCAGCATTTGTTACTTGTTTAGCAATGAATTTGCTTCAGGCTGTTGAATCACTAGATACATTTGACCTAGATCCACACAAGCTAAAGGATTCTGATTTCATTCTTGTGCAAGCTGCTCCAGAAGGATTAATATTCCATTTCAGACCTGTAAAAATAAGTGTTCAGCTGAACTGCCAGTACCTGAGAATATAATTAATAAGCTGCAGATCTAATGCTGCAATCAAACTAAACTGGGGATAAGAAGTGTAGCTCCTTTAAGGTATTTACTGACATAATACATTACTGGGAAGTCACGGTACCATATATGAAAGGCAAACTACAGGACTACAAGGCTAGGCCACTGCGAGACACTCTATAGGCACAAGCCATTATGTACAAAATAGTCTACAATACCTGTGTAACATACCAAGGGCTCCTTTCCACTGGTGAGAGTGATATCAGACCACGATTCACAGCCAGAAACGCTCTTGCAATCCTTCTGAAAAGCCCAGGATGCAAGGAGTTTCCGCAGGAAACAGTCACACATCACAACAGGACTGAAGGAATCTCCTGCTGCGCTTGGCACAGCCATGGCAGGAGATAGCGATCTTCTCCCATTGATTTCAATGGGGCCAGCAGCATCAGTGTCAGCCCCATTGAAATTAATGTGAGCAGGGGATAGCGATCCTCTCCCATTGCTTTCAATGGGGCTGATGCTGCTGCCCCCAGCCACAATGAAAGCAATGGGCAATATCGCACAAAGAATGGGCATGCTGTTTTTTTTTTCCACGCAGCATCGCTGGAGTGAAAATATCGCAAATTAGAATGAAAACATTGAAATTTATTGGTTTCATAATCTTCTGTTTTCACTCACTTTCACATCGCACGAAAAACGTGCGTTTTTCTCGCCAGTGAAAAGAGGCCCCAGCTGTTTGTGGGATAATGGGCATATGTGTTTTTTTAGCCTTACAAAGTAGATCCAGAAATGGGCAAAAAAAAAAAAAAGGACATGAGGTACTGTGTTTCCCTGAAAATAAGACCCTGTCATATTAATTTTGTGCCAAAAGAGGCATTGGGTCTTATTTTCAGGGGGTGTCATACTCAGCTTGCAGGCGGCAATGAACAAACATGCATGGTGGCTCAATTGTTAGCACTGCTGCCTTGCAGTGCTGGAGTTGCAAGTTCACATCTGACCAAGGGTGATGGCTGCATGCAGTTTTTCAAAGGTGATGTTGCACTTTATGGAATTTGAACCCCCCAGCATTGCAAGGCAGCAGTGCTAACCACTGAACCATATTTATTGAAGAGCCGCCACCCACCACCTTCATTTAAATGCTGAAAACCAGATGTAAGTGGAAAGCTTACAGATGATTTCTATTTCAGTTTTCTGGTATCTGTTCTTATGAAAACTGGAGCAGTTGAATAACTGTGTGAATGTAGCCTAATCTAACCATCAAGCATATCTGTTTTTAATCTGCTTTAGGGTGGTTTCAGTGCTTTTACTTCCACTCCAAAACCAGACATGTGGGCGGAAGGTGGGCAGACCCCATTATAGTTAATGTAGTCTGCCCAGAGCTATTTGGTTCCACCTAGAGACGGAACTGTTCGGCTGTGGGGATTCCCCTTTCCTGCTTCTCGAACAGAGCAGAAAAGCGGAATCCCCTTACCTATATAAATCCCTGTAATACAAAATACGTAAATGGTCCAAAATGCTAACATCTCTGAACGTATTTGCAAGGCTTCCCTTTAGGTAAATGCCGCATTTTCTAGCAAATCTATTGTACAATACATAATGACTCCTGGGTACACCTTAGAATAAACCGTGTTCTCCTCATTATCTATGTTGCAGAAAGCTTCCTGATAGCTTTTTGTCTGCACAGTAATTAAGATCACCAAAGAAACAGACCGTGCCCCTTATTATTCCTATGTCCTTGTAACAGTGAAGAGTTTCCAGTTCTAGCTTTTGTACTGAAGAGATCCAGCCAAATTCATCTTATTATTTCATTCCAACAGAGCAAAGGCAAATTGAAAGCCTTGAGAGTGACAGCTAGTGATACACAGCGGAGGGTGTTAAGCGTCCCCGAATGACCCCTCTCTGCCATCCGCTGCCAGCATTCCATTACTGAAGCTGCATTATGCACTGGGTTTTCTCTGAAGAGCGAACACAAGCCTTTTCTTCAAAAGATATTAGAATATCTCAGAAGAAAACAGTATGGATTCTACTTACAAGTATCATGTACTCTATAGAAACTTCCAGTCATGCCACCAGCTATTTATAGGAGCTGACGGGGCATTCCTATGGGATTAGGCGTGTACAATGCCACAAGTGGTGCCAACATCTTCATTGCCAGCTGACATTGTCAACCATACAAAGTGACTGACCTTAAAAGAGAGGCGCACATATGAAAAATCAGTTATCGTGTATTGTATGGATCTGTACATTAACCAGCTATGCTTTCTTCACATTGACTATTACAACAGTTCCTTGTTAATGTATGGCCCAAATGTATAACATACAGGTGCAAACATCACCCATTTACTTGCATTGTGAAAAGGTATATAAATTTGTTTTTCAAGGGATCTTATGTTGAAAAGTATAGTCTAGTCAAGTTTTCCATGAATATCATATGCCAAAAGTATCCTCTCCTGGCAAACGTCGGAGTCATTGTATCCCATGGATGCGTTTGGGATCCATACATTTCCGAGCCCGATCATGGCTGGTGTCATACGGTTTATATCGATGTAAGATGACGGCACTAACTTGCCACCCACGATGCAGAGTGCCATAACTCCACTTTCTATACATCGGACAAGCAGCACTGCTGAATACATCATTCATCAGAGGACATACAGCTATTTGCAGTCCTGATCTACACACACAGTAGGGAATATGAGAGCGTACAGTCACGGTGGAAGTAGACAGTCAGCGCACACACATTTCCTGTTTTGACGCCTCACAGAGGAAACGTTCCACTTCTTGTACTCACAAGACTTAATTTTAATATTTAGCAGGTTGGTGTGAAGTAGCTGCCAAAAAAGGGAAAGATCAAGAAAAGCCAAAGTGTGATAGTTCACATTTCCAAGCATTAATGTAGTGCAATTGTATGATGAGCATTGGTTGAAATTCTTCATTTCTTGTACTGTAAGTTTGATGCGGTTATAATACTGGATAGGTCTGCAGACATGTTGGTATGTACTTCCAGGTTGGTGAGGTGGTGCATGTATGGTGCCCTAGCTGACAAATTCCATGCAGGGAATTCGCCTGTGGGTTTCCTGTAGGTGCTCCAGCTTCCTCCTACACTCCAGAAATGGACCAATAGGTTGAAGGGGTTGTCCCATAGAAATCAATGGCTGTTCACATATTAGGGCATATGAACATGGTGCAGCGGGTTGACCGCCAGGAGTCTGAATGGTCCAGTTATGGAGGACTTTGAGCCGCTCATCTGAACAGCAGTCACATGTCTGGTTTGCAATGGTTTCACCCTGCAAAACTAGCTATTTGCCAGGGGTGCTGGGAGCAGGACTTGGAGTGATTAACGGTTTACCCCAGCTACCCCATTAATTGGCCCTAGTGTGGGTGTCTGAGATAAGAAAACAGATTATGAGCCCCAATGGGGACCAGGACTGATGCGAGTAATGACAATCTGTACAGCCATACAGAATATGTTGGCATTACATAAGCAAGGGAAATCAATCATAGTAAAAGAGCTGAGTACACCTGCATTGTATGTACATGTAAGGGCTCATGTCCATGACCGTGTTTTCCCCACGCATCACACATGCGTTGCATGGTCGCATGATACTTTGTGAATAGAGTCAATGAAAGTCAACGGACTTTCATTGTTCTATGCACACCGGCGTGTGGACAATGCGTATGAATACACAAGAGAAACAAATCGCAGCATGCACCATTTCTCTGCATATGTACACAGCATGAGCTCTATACACTTCTATGGGCTGTGTATGATACGCTGTCCATATGCAAAAATCACATTGTGCATGTCCATAAGTGTGTGATTCGCAGCCATTCGCAGAGCACTCACACCCCATACGTGGTCTCTGCCGGCACATATGGTTTAAAAATGGGCAGATCCGCAGCGTTGTACGCATATGGCCGTGAGCATGAGCCCTAAGCCTTTCCAATCTAGTTTCCCTGCCACTCGCACACTGCCCCGCTCTTATTTATTTTGGGTGGAAAAGCACTTTGTGGATTCCTAGGAATGACTTAACAGAAGTACATAAGAATTACCTGTCATGATGATTTTATTAGCAACTTTTTGAAAATTAAACTTGAGTTATGAGTGTTTCACATTGGAAAGATCATTTGTAATAATTCTATAAATATATGTAAATTGATATTACATACATATTTATATAAGACTAATCTATCATTAGAGAAATTAGAAATGAAATCTATTTCTGTACTACAGTGCCACACAGAGGCATCCTATCATTGCATACAATGTGTATAGCAGATGTTTCTAACACTATGCAGGACAGAGCTCCAATGTTGGACCTCTCTTCTGCATAGTGTTAGAGACATCGCCCGACATGGCAGGGAAATCTCAATGTCGGACGAAGTCCAACACTGTATTGGAAACTGTTACGGGCTTGCTTACATCAGCTCAGGAGGCTTCATTTGGAACCCCTCTAGCTAAATCCCACTAAGAAACGGGATGCTGCGCCATTTTATCCTGTAAAATGCTGGAATCCAGTTAATAAAAAACTGAACAGACACATTATAGCCAATGGAGTCTGTTCAGCATCATTTGCTCTGCCATATGACTGCTCCATTCGGGCACTCCGTTCCATTTTCCTGCACTATATCAGAGTAGGAGAACAGAACCCAAAAGTGCTGATGTGAATGAGCCCTTACATCATATTCTCCTAAATCACCACATGTAGTTGCCAGCTGCTTATCCCGTCTGTCCCTTATAAAGGACATCCGTTCGAAAGCAGTTGCGTTGTTGAGGAGTAGCGGTCTCATGCTATGTTTACACTATATGTTCGGTGTATCCGTAGGACCGTGTTGCCTCCATGGATGTCAAAAGTGCATCCTTTTCACATGTGCCAAGCAGGTATGCATAGTTACACTTTTTTTTTAAACATATACAATCGGCCATGGTGAGGATAATTTAAACTACCGTATGTGATAGACTGGTTTCTTACATTGTTTATGCCACTGTATTCCAAATTCCATAATGTTTGTATAAAAAGGTGTAGGGTCTGCTAATAGATTAAGTAAGGTCATTAATTAGATCTTTTCTTGGAAGACCTAAATGTCCAGTTACACGCAACAATTATCGCTCAAAATTTGGTCAAATTACCACAAATGAGCGATCATCGCTGTGTGTAAACACTGCCCCCGTTCACTTTTTGGCTAAATGATGATTTTAAGGTAAGCTTAAAGGGGTGGTCTCGCGAAACCAAGTGGGGTTATACACTTCCGTATGGCCATATTAATGCACTTTGTAATGTACATTGTGCATTAAATATGAGCCATACAGAAGTTATTCCACTTACCTGCTCCGTTGCTAGCGTCCTCGTCTCCATGGTTCCGTCTAAATTCGCTGGCAGCTTGCTTTTTTAGACGCGCTTGCGCAGTCCGGTCTTCTCTATTCAGCACGAGCCGCTTCAGTGTGCTCCCCGCTACAGCTCTTCTGCGCATGCGCAGACGAGCTGTCACTGCTCGGGAGCGCGCTGCAGCGGCCATTCTGCACCTTCCTCTGTTAGAGGAAGGTGCAGAAACTGGAGCTG